>NW_026137958.1:0-700868 GCF_019393585.1 Leptopilina boulardi | reverse complement strand
TTGCCACGTTCTAGCAGGAGAGGCGACAGAAAACGTTCAGCGCTCGATTCGAATCAGTCGAGCTCTGACGCGCCTTGTGAGAGGTCGATCAAAATAAACGTCGTGCTTAGTGAATTATTTTCTAAGTCAAAAACCTTGTGGATTTTTCTTCTTTGGAAGAATATAAAAGTGTTTTTTTAAAAAAAAACAGTGCAACTTGACTTTTATTGGATTACGTTCTTCTTCTTTTTGGGTGTTGTGAATTTTTCCATTTTTTTTTTGTGATTGGAAAATTTTTTTTTTTTTCTTATTGAAATGGTGACTGGAGTTGGTGCAAATATGCCAACCGGGGGTGTAACTGTTGGTGCAACCCCACCGACGCAACACGTGCCCCAAGAAGCGGGACAACCACCTGCACAAACCACCACTAATTCCTCTTCGCCCACCACAACAACCACTCCAAGAAGATCGGGCGAAAATCGACGGGTTAGTTTCATTACTTCGATTATTTCGCCAAGAAAAAAAGTTGCCTTTTTTTTTGCTTAGGGCAAATTAGCAATTTTTCTACAAAGTTAAATTTCACATTTTTCTCTAAAATTTTGTTGATCTGTAGACGATGATTTAGAACAGACAAATAGTTACTTTTTATAACAGATACACTTAGGATTCTGTTGAATAAAGTTACTAAGCGAAGAGAATAAATTTTTCTATTAAAACAAAAAAAAAAATAATTTTTTAATGTTCGAAAAAATTAAAACGATGGGACAAAAGCTTAATTGGATCATTTTTTTCTGATTACAGAGTAACAAGCCGATAATGGAAAAGAGACGTCGTGCCCGCATCAACAATTGTCTGAATGACTTGAAAACTCTCATCCTCGATGCAATGAAGAAAGACGTAAGTACCTTTTATTCTATTTCATCTGATTTCCTTTCACGAATTCAATTTATATATCCTTCTGGTAACATTTTTTTTCTTTTAATTTCTTTAAAAAAAAAAAACTAACGAACAATTTAATTTTTGATTACAGCCAGCCAGACATTCAAAATTGGAAAAAGCTGACATTCTGGAAATGACAGTTAAACATTTGGAGACACTCCAGAGGCAACAGGTTGCATTGGCGGCAGCGACGGATCCCAACGTTTTGAATAAATTTCGCGCTGGTTTCACGGAATGCGCTGGTGAAGTTGGCAGATTTCCTGGACTTGAAGCATCAGTGAAGAGACGTTTGATGGCCCATTTGGCATCATGCCTGGGACCAGTGTCCGATAATAATGGAACAGTCGTTCAAACAACCACCACAACAACAACAACATCTCAACAACAAGTTGTTCAACCGGCGCCACCAACGGCACAACTTCAACTTCATATTCTCCCTCAAGTTGATGCACCGCCACGAATTCAGGTCCAACAGTCAAATGGAATTGTTTTCGCCAATACCAATGGTCTTCAAGTTGTACCAACACGATTACCAAATGGTGATATTGCCCTTGTTCTACCAGCCGGGGCAAAAGCAACACCCGTTACATCGCCCGCCACCTCACCACCACCAAGTTCACCAATAATGCCAACATTAATTCCCATTCCCCAAAGAACAGCGAGTACTGCATCGGCGTCATCGTCAACGTCATCAACAAGTTCCACCTCAACGTCAGCGGCAAGTCCAGTTGCATTTGAAGCACCACCTTCCAATTTTATGGCAAGGTCACCACAATACACAATTAGTCATCGAGACGTTGCCACCTCACCAGCCAATGGTTACACAAGTGATCCCGAATTTGATCCTCGTGTCTACAGTCCACCACTTCAAAAACCCTTGGCTCTTGTGATGAGAAAAAGTGTAATGCCCGAAATTGAAGATAAACCCTGGAGACCGTGGTAGATAAAAAGTGTTTTCATTCCATAAAAACTGTTACCAAGTCAACAAATTATTGTTTCTTCATCATATATTATTTTCGGCCAGTTGCGTTTCGGAATCAGTGCCTTGTAAATAATTTTTTTTTAATTATTGCGTTAATCTTCATACAAATGAAGATATTGTATATTTTGTTTCTCAGTGATATTTTTTTGTCTACTTAATTTATATAAAAAAAAAAATAAATCATCAGATCTTCTCTTCAAAAGCATTTTTTTTTGTGATTATGCTTTTTTAAAATAGCTTTTTCATATATTGAGAGAGAGAGATGAATTCTGTTGGTGTCATGTAAATAATTCTTATTGTTTTTAAGTGCCTTATGCAACAATAATCACCGATGTCTTCCATTCTGTTTTTAGAGAGAAAAAAAAGAATATTTTTCGTTAAATCCAAAACGTCAAAAATACGTTTGTAATTTGACGAGATTATAAATATATATTATATATACGTTTTTGTACAGATGACTTTGAAGATTAATTTAAAGTCAAAATTTATTATAGAGTTTTAAGTATATTGATAAAAAGTATAAATGTGATGTCTGAAGAAATGGTATGTTCTATTTATATTTATGTGAGTGCAACGAATAAAATTTATTCATCTATTGTCAAAAATAGAAAAAAACCACGCTTATTATGAGATAGGAGAATCAAATAAATATTGATCTCTTTATTAAAATTACACAATGATCTATTTTATTTTTTCCTTCCTTTCGTTATAAGGTTCTTTGAATAGAATTTTAAAATATCAATTTATATATTTTTTTTTCACATAACAATTTAAATAACAATCGCTTCAAAATTCAAAAAAAAAAAAAATTTATTTACCTAATACAGACAAAATATATTCTTAAAATAAAGATAAGGGCAATTTTCTCTGAAAATAATAAAAAGAAGTTTTTTGGATCAAAAAATACGGTTTTTAATAAAATAGGAATAAATTCTTAAAAATACTTTTTTTGCAAAGAAATTTTCGTTTTATATTATAAAAAGTATAAAAAAAATTAAGTGGACTTGACAAAATCCCTTTTTTTTGTTATTGTAATGGTGAGAACTGAATCGTGGGATTTTGATTCGTTTATTTTTTTTTTTTTTTGCAAATGATTCAAAGTAATATAAGAATTCACGGATGGCCGATTTTGTGGTTTGTCTATCCTGTCTGAATCTGTCTTGACGATTTTTGCAAAGATTCAACAAAGTGGTGTCATCTCGAGGCAGATATCGAGAACTAAACCGTCGTCGTCGTCTTAAAAACCGGTTTTTTACCCTCAAACGAATTGAGGGAGGACAACATAGCCCTTTCTTTTTTAGGGCCTTTCGCGACTTTCAGTAACGTGCTGCCATCCTACGGAATAAGTCCCAACTTTCAAATGGGACTATGGCCCTTCCGATGCAATTCAAAATTTTGTAAATTCAAAAATTTTTTTTTTTAGATACAAAATGAAAAAATTTAATACCAATTGTAACGGTCTTTTTTTATAATTTTGCGTATTAAGAAAAAAAAATTTTTTTCAACCAAATTTTGATTGGATAAAGAAGCGATAATTCAACCAGTTTTCGATTGAAACGTCTGTAAATGTAATTTTTTTTTTTATTATTATTATTATTCAAATCTTGATGTAAACCAATCGTCTGGACGAGGTAATTATACATTTATAAACTAACGGACAATAATTGTACAGAGTGAATCACTTCCACTATACATATTATATTTTTGTCTTCTTTTTTAGATACCGTGTGTCTTTATACAATATGTATGGATAATTTGCGGGTATATAAGAGAAGCGTAACATCTGAGAAGCAGATCATTCATTATAATGAAGTGTTAGAGGAAGTGATGAGCATTGTTTCAAGGAAAAATTGCAAACAAATTTTTTTTTTTAATATATTTTCTTCTTTCAATTTTTTCCCTTTTTTTCAGCATATAAACAGAACTATTATATTTATAATGAGAATTTCGTTCTAGAAGCATAAATTAGACTTTAATGTGAGATTATTTCATAAAGCGAGGGATGTAAAATTCTACAACTGGGAATTTCAAAAGCGAAAGTATAATAATTTATAAGAAGATCTGTGTATTTTACCATGTGTGTGGTATTATTAAAAAAAAGATGGGATCTATAGAAATAATATTGATAACATTTTATCATTAATGCTTATTACAATATATTATAATATATAATATAGTTAATAACAAGCAAACATATTTTACTGAATAATATAATAGGAAATTTTTTAAAAACTGTTCCCTTTCACAACTTCTTTTTTCACTTCTTTAATATTGTGGAATATTCTATTAATTATCGTCTCATTCATAAAACATCTGAATGACAATGACACGAATTAAAATACAAAACTATTTATTCGAAAGGAAAAATTTTTAAGCAAAAATCAAGTATAGAATTTTTCAAAGTAGAAAAATGGCGAAAAAAAATTTTATATTTTAATTTTTTAATATAGAACAGGAAATCATCCTTTTAACATAATCAGCTGCTTTCTTGAAAGGTTCTTAGTCATTAGTAAAGTATACTTAGCGTGAAGTCACTGTCGCGTGGTTTCAAGGTCAAGGCAAGGTTGACACGCGCCTTGCCACGATTCGCGATTTGCCAGTGGGGGGTCGCATTTGATTCTTTTGTCATGTCACGTCTGAGATGCACAATCATATATACATATATATCATCTTGAAATTCTTACATCAAATAAAAAGTGTTATCGAAAATAGAAAAAACAAAAAATTTCCAATAATTCTTTAATTAATTTCTATTAATTAAAACAGAATATTTTTGTAATTTTTTAGAATTGAGTTAAAAAAAAATTGAATATAGTAGAAAAAAAAAATTATTAATAATTGTCAATTTTTGAAAAGTTTCAAAAAATATTTTCAAAGAAAATATAAAATACAATTTATATTTCATTTTTTTTTCTTCTTCAGGAAAGTAATAAAATAGCGTTGCCATCAGATTCATTCAAAGAAAAAGTATTTTATTACAATCGATGACATTCGGGTCAATTTTTAATGAAAACGAGTAATTTAGATCACTTGCATATGTGCGAGTAATTGAAATTATTATTTACTATACAAACAGGCCATAAAAGTCACTCTTTTTGTCTATATATATATATATTTTTTTTTTGGTTTTTTGTATGCATTTATGAATTCATAATCTTTTCATAAAGCACGAGGTCAATAAATAATTTATTGTCATTGCTAAATCATTGTACCTTGTGTATCATTTTGTTTATACAAATAATTAATATTAAAAATATTTAAAATTTTCTGAAAATTAATTAAAAAATTGTCAAATTTTAATTAATTAAAATTACTATCAATATCGATTAATTCCGATTTAGAAAAAATTTCCAAAAACAGAATATTTTTTTTTTTTTTTTTGACCGAATTTGTCGCATAGAATTAGATTTGCATCGAAGGTCAATAAAACGATTGTGAGAGTAAAATGATAAATACCTTCGGCGCATATTTGTAAATTTATCGATATATAGAGAGCATTATTAAGCCGTCAAGTGAGTGATTGTAATTGGACGTTCACCTCGCATTCTTTATAATTGCGACAACCTATACAAGACCTTGATAATATATTACATTTTTTTTTTATCAAGGATTATCTTTGCATGAGGCTATAATATCAGAGGGGGTTTTTTTTTTTTTTTTTAATTGTAATAGTCCAATTCTCTGTTGCATTGTTTAGTATTTTTTTTAACGCTATACTGGCGTCTATAAGATTGATAAAACAAAAAGATAAATGAGTTTTTTTTTTATAATACACAATCACTGACTGACGATTTTATCAATTTTTTTCTTTCGATAATAACAATAGTACATTCATTTCCGAGCAAGATATATATACATAACACATTTGTCATTTCTAAGAGTCTTGTGAATTGTTATCAATTTTATTGAATTCGCGCGGAATATAAATGTTTCATATTGGAATGGAAATTTTTTTTTTTTCGACGATTATCGATATGATGTCAAACTGATTGTCATCAGTGCAAAAAAAAAAAAATTTGCGAAAATCGTTTTTTTTTGTGATATCATACATCTTTTAAATTACTTTTTTCGCCAATCTTGCTTTTAATAATAATAAATAGGCTTTTTGTATCAATTTTTAAAATCTTGATATAAAATGTTCCAAGTAAGGAAAAGAGTTTATTGCGTTCTTTTGTTTGTTCTTCAGGAAAATAATTTATTTGATACAAAAAATTATTATTTGTATGAAATAATTTTCAATTAAATTGCAAAATTATTTGATTCAAGTAAATGTTTATTTGATAATAGTAAAGAAAGTTCTTTTTTTTCGCACAGGAATATTACCGGAATTATACAATTCTCGGACGGGATATATAAAAACGAAATACATACATCAATTTTTAAATGTTATTATTGACATCGGATAAAAATATGGCTCAAGGAGATTTTTATTCTTCGAATCAGCATCCTTTCTCGGTTTCAAAAATGACTTGCATAACGAGTTACTGGACCCCGGTAGTGCAGGTATCAATGTAATTACACACATAAACTGCCATTTACACCGCACATAGCGTTGCGTAATATACCATCGGAAATGTTACAAGATTGGTCCATTGGATCGCATCTCACGTTCCGTGATTTCTTATGAGTGGCAGCATCCCTTAGATAGCAAAGGCGTTTATGGCGGCATTGCCATTCGAGACTCTCCTCGATATAATCAAAAACCTTTGGCAGAAAGAAACCGAGAGTCTTGTACGAGTATATACTATATATATTATATTGCTTTCATTGGACGAGTTTGGGGCCACGTTTAGGACACAAGACGTGTCGGAACCCGAAACGCACAACAAAAAGTTCCGGATCAATCGCAATACACGAATCGTTCAAGATCGTTACATTTCGAATTCTGCTTCTACAAATTTTTTTTTTAATTTATTTTTTTGAAATAATGTTAACATAACTAATTTCTCATGTTTTAAATTATTTTTCTTAACTAGTAGATTTTATTCTAAACTCAAAAAAAGGTATCCTATTTTGAGGATATTAATCCTCTCAAATCTAGAGAATATTTGAAAAAGTACAAAAAAAAAATGCAGATAGAAAAAGAGGAATTATTTTTTCTGCTATTGTTTATAACTGTAATAAAAATAATAATTTTTTTTAATTATATTTTTATTATTATCATTCTTTATTGTTATTAACTTTTTTTTCTTTCTACTATATACACACATATATATATATATAAAGCAGGTTTTAAAATGAAGTCACCAGACGCAGAATAATCAACATTTGATATGCATTGTCTGCGAAATTGAATTTATACAAGAATTTGAGCCAGTCATTCTCATTATAAATCAGCACCTTTCATATATATATATATATATATATATATATATATATATATATATATATATATTTGAGAGGAGTAATCTGAATAATCCAAATTAAAAAAAGAATGGAAAAATTGAATTCAAAATTTATAAAACAAAAAATTAATATTTAAAAACATAGATAAAATAAAATTTCAATTTTTATAAATATATATTTATGCAAATATTAGGAACAATATAAATAATAAGAATGGGAAATTTTCTGTTTTTTAAAAAGGTAAAAACAAGCAAAAGAAAAAAAAAAAATTCAACACACATATGTTCTTATACAAATTTTCAATCTACATTTGTAAACATCAAATCCACTTGTGAAACTGATCACGAGAGATAAATTTTGCATAAAAAATGAAAGAAGACCTTGAAACTTCACGCGAACGAGAAAAACTCGTATATATATATATATATATATATATATATAATACTATTGTTTCCACGTATCAAAATAGTAATAAAAATGTTCTGATAAAGTGATTCTTTTTTGATTTAACATTTGCCATGTGATAATAGAACGCGTTTGAAGGAAATATCGTTATCGTTCTTTTAATATACTTGAAGACAAATTCAGAAAATTGTTAATGTTTTCTTTAAAATATTCAATTTTTAGTATTGTTATACAGTATATTTTAAAAATGAGTAAGTACACTTCAAAATAAAAGGATGTCTTATTTTAAGACATTTTTGTTCTGATTTTTAGAATTTATAGTAAACCATAACAACCGGTTTTATGACAACTGTTGCCATAGCAACCATTACCATGGCAACCTTTCCATGACAAGTTTCCATAGTAACCGGTACCATATAGTAACCAGTACCATATAATATCTGGTTCCATAGTAACTGGTACCATATAGTAACCGGTACCATATAATATCCGGTTCCACAGTAACTGGTACCATATAATATCCGGTTCCATAGTAACTGGTACCATATAGTATCCGTACCAACATAACTAGTACCAAAATTACTGGTACCATAGTAACCGGTACCATATAATATCCGGTTCCATAGTAACTGGTACCATATAGTAACCGGTACCATATAATATCCGGTACCATATAATATCCGGTTCCATAGTAACTGGTATCATATAGTAACCGGTACCATATAATATCCGGTTCCATAGTAACTGCTACCATATAGTAACCGGTACCATATAATATCCGGTTCCATAGTAACTGGTACCATATAATATCCGGTTCCATAGTAACTGGTACCATATAGTATCCGTACCAACATAACTAGTACCAAAATTACTGGTACCATAGTAACCGGTACCATATAATATCCGGTTCCATAGTAACTGGTACCATATAGTAACCGGTACCATATAATATCCGGTACCATATAATATCCGGTTCCATAGTAACTGGTATCATATAGTAACCGGTACCATATAATATCCGGTTCCATAGTAACTGGTACCATATAGTAACCGGTTCCATAGTAACTGGTACCATATAATATCCGGTTCCATAGTAACTGGTACCATATAGTATCCGTACCAACATAACTAGTACCAAAATTACTGGTACCATAGTAACCGGTACCATATAATATCCGGTTCCATAGTAACTGGTACCATATAGTAACCGGTACCATATAATATCCGGTACCATATAATATCCGGTTCCATAGTAACTGGTATCATATAGTAACCGGTACCATATAATATCCGGTTCCATAGTAACTGGTACCATATAGTAACCGGTACCATATAATATCCGGTTCCATAGTAACTGGTACCATATAATATCCGGTTCCATAGTAACTGGTACCAACATAACTAGTACCAAAATTACTGGTACCATAGTAACCGGTACCATATAATATCCGGTTCCATAGTAACTGGTACCATATAGTAACCGGTACCATATAATATCCGGTTCTATAGTAACTGGTACCATATAATATCCGGTACCATATAGTATCCGGTTCCATAGTATTCGGTTCCATAGTAACTGGTACCAACATAACTAGTACCAACATTCCTGGTACCATATAGTAACCGGTACCATATAATATCCGGTTCCATAGTAACTGGTACCATATAGTAACCGTGGTACCATATAATATCCGGTTCCATAGTAACTTGTACCATATAGTATCCGTAACAACATAACTAGTACCAAAATTACTGGTACCATAGTAACCGGTACCATATAATATCCGGTTCCATAGTAACTGGTACCATATAGTAACCGGTACCATATAATATCCGGTTCTATAGTAACTGGTACCATATAATATCCGGTACCATATAGTATCCGGTTCCATAGTATCCGGTTCCACAGTAACCGGTACCAACATAACTAGTACCAACATTCCTGGTACCATATAGTAACCGGTACCATATAATATCCGGTTCCATAGTAACTGGTACCATATAGTAACCGCGGTACCATATAATATCCGGTTCCATAGTAACTTGTACCATATAGTATCCGTACCAACATAACTAGTACCAAAATTACTGGTACCATAGTAACCGGTACCATATAATATCCGGTTCCATAGTAACCATTACCATATAGTAACCGGTATTATAGAAACCGTTTCCATGACAACCGTTGTCATAGCAGTAATATTGTATAAATATACTAATTTTTATTAGTAGTATTAACTACCATCAGCAAAAATTAATTAATTAATTAATGATAATTATAATTGTAATAATAATCATAATTATCATTAATAAATTATTATGGTAGTTAATACAAATAATTGTTATATTCTAAATATCTATTGATGAATTTCATAAATAAAAATATACAAAATCTTTGAAATGTCTTAACCTCGCGCTCTTTTTGGAAGGGAGGTTTTGCTTGAAGAATAATGACTGGCCCAACCCAAGTGCAAAATGTCAGACGCATGCCGTGAAGAGGCTAACGAACTTCAATCTTCGCGAGATAATACATTGTCATCCTTTGAAAATAAAGCCTCGTTGGAAAATAAAGGTATATTCATGCCGTTCAAAAAGGCAGGTGCATCATATTTGCCTCAGTCAGCTCATACAAGAGAGAAAAAGAGAGAATGAGAGAGAGAGTAATTCTATGCCTAATGATGCATTGCGTGGTAGAATCTCGTGAAGTTTCTCAAATCTCCTTCCCCTTCCCAACACTCTTAAACCATCCCTCTCATTTAGTACTAATGACCTTTCTCTGCATCAAGTAACCACTAACTAAAGGTACGAAAATTTCAGAGCAACACCTGCACTAGACTATTATTACCAAATTAATATAGAATAAGAAATAGAAGATACACGTTCCATTCCTTGCAAAATTTTCTCTCGCCTTAATCACTTCATTATATTTTTTTAATTTAATCACCGTGATGTTTGAAATTCCATTTCAATTGGTTATATAATTTCATTGGGAATTTTGTTATTAAAATATTAAATGGATCTGCAATTTTGAGGTGTCAGAAAATAATTATTAAATAATTATTTCCAAAAAGAAAATTTCAAATCAATTCATATTTATTTAAATAAAAATAAAAATTTTTAATCTAATAATGGCTGTTGATAATTTTTTTGGGGAAGAAATTTTCCACTAATATTTAAAATATTATAATTTTCTTTTTTTATATCCAATATATATATATATAACTAATATACGTAGCTAGTGAATATTTATATAGAATTTCATCAATTTTTGAATGAAATTGTTAATTACAATTCAGTATAGCGTTACTGTTATTTAATTCCAAATGTTATTCAATCTAGAATAAAATCAATATTTAAACAAGTTACAATTATACATATAAATGAGTACTATAATAATTATCACATAATTATCATTTTTACTTCTATTTTCATATCAATATTGAATATTTCAAAATTAAAAAAAAACCTTGATAATATTTTAACTATTAATTGTTATTAATCACGTATAATGATATTTTCACTGTCATTTATTTTCAGTTCCATTTCGTGCAAATTTTTTTTCCTCTTTCCATATATTTTATTTTTGTTCTAATATAATTTTTTTCACTTCCATTTCGTAAACGATTTCGCGATTTGTGGAATATCGCAAATATAAAACACCTCATTTTATCCATATATTTTGATAAGAAATAACATATTGTCGTATATACAATAGATTACGCGCCATAACAGCGTCATCAATATATATATATTCCAAAAAAGAGGTGACAAAATATATGTTTACGAAACCTCAAGTGTTTTTCACATTGTGAAACTCGGTAAATCGGCCATAAAAAAAATGTATGCGTATAAAATTTTTTGGAAAAAAAAAATTGTCTTTACTACTTTATCGCATCCCACAATTTATTAATGCAATATATAAGTGTTGAGCAATGTGTGCACTTGGGCTTTTAGTCGCGCTTTATTACAAATTACAACCTCAAGATAAAGTACTTGGAATACCAGACACGCGTCAAATATTTCGTAACATATTATTGCGTCTATTATATACAAAGTTTCACGTATGAATTTTTCAATTTTTTGACAAAATTTATACATTTATTAATTTATATTTAAAAATTTAACAAAATTTTGCTTTAATTTTATTATTTTCTATATTTTTGTTAATTATATTTTTTGTATTTTGTGTACTTCCTAATAAATAAAACACAAAATAGAAAAAAAAGTATCTATTCACGCTATACTTATATATATAATTGGGAATTTGGGTTAATAACTCAAGGGGCAATGAGGGTGGCGAGCATATATATTAAACATCATTATTACATTATTCACTCTTCATCTGTATTTTATACTTTTAAAGTTTGTGAAGTCAAGAAACAACGTTTATATATATATTTTGCACGTGCATCCACTTCACATGCGATCTTTCTTCTTTCTCCCTCCCTTCCACTCTCATTCTATTGCTACATCCCTATATATCAGATGGTCTTGTTTTCGTTGTTTGCTTCAAAAGCTCTTTGCATCATGTCAAGACGTCTGACACATACGACTTGTGTCGTGCACGCGCGTGTCTCAAAATTGGCACACACACAGTCTTTCAATTTTTGCTTATATATTCCATTTGAAATGGTAATTACCACGTGTTTTTTCCTTCGCCAATCATTATATGCAGGCTCGACGAATACAAAAAAAAAGAAGAACAGTGTAAAAATAGAATCTTTTTTTTAACACTATTCTTTTCGTTAAATCAAAATTTTTTTTAACAAAGTCAATGAAAAACTATACACAACTGGAACCAATTGGTACCAATTAATACCAAATCATACTAATTCTGGAGACACCTGTTACTAGTATTAAAGTGATATTTGCAATCATAAATTGGTACCAACTGATACTAATTCTGGTACTAAGTGATAATTATGATACTAATTCTGGTACCAAATGATAATTATGATACCAACTGGTACTAGTATTAAAGTGATATTTGCAATCATAAATTGGTACCAACTGATACTAATTCTCGTACCGAATGATAATTATGATACCAACTGGTACCAGTATTAAAGTGATATTTACAATCTACAACTGGTTCCAATTAATACTAATTATGGTACCAAATCATACTAATTCTGGAGGCAACAGTTACTAGTATTAAAGTGATTTTTGCAATAATAAATTGGTACCAACTGATACTAATTCTGGTACTAAATGATAATTATGATACTAATTCTGGTACAAAATGATACTAATTCTGGTACCAAATGATAATTATGATACCAACTGGTACTGGTATTAAACTGATATTTGCAATCATTAATTGGTACCAACTGATACTAATTCTCGTACCGAATGATAATTATGATACCCACTGGTACCAGTATTAAAGTGATATTTACAATCTACAACTGGTTCCTATTAATACTAATTATGGTACCAAATTATACTAATTCTGGAGGCAACAGTTACTAGTATTAAAGTGATATTTGCAATCATAAATTGGTACCAACTGATACTAATTCTGGTACTAAATGATAATTATGATACTAATTCTGGTACCAAATGATAATTATGATACCAACTGGTACTAGTATTAAAGTGATATTTGCAATCATAAATTGGTACCAATTGATACTAATTCTGGTACCAAGTGGTACCAGTATAATAGTGATATTTACAATCGCCAAATTTGGCACCAACTAATAATAATTTTGGTAACAACAATTCTGGTACCAGTATAAAAGTTACATTTAGAATCACCAACTGATGCCAATAGATACTATTTAAGGTACCAACTGGTAACAATTGAAACTAATTCTGGTACCAACTAGTAACAATTGAAACTAATTTTGGTACTAACTGGTAACAATTAAAACTAATTTTAGAACCAACTGGTAACAATTGAAACTAATTTTGGTATCAACTGGTAACAATTGAAACTAATTCTGGTACCAACTGGTACCAAACGAAACTAATTCTGGTACCAACTGGTACCAAACGAAACTAATTCTGGTACCAACTGGTACCAATCGAAACTAATTATGGTACCACAATTAAATTGATATTTAAAATCATTAACCAATACCAAAATTTTTTTTCCATGTATTATGAGCGCATGTATTATGGCTTCTAAAAAAAATGATTGCTCATTGTTTCTTGATGAAGAGGTTTGTGTGTGCGCGCGAGCAATGTTTTAGAACCGACAGCAAAGAAGTCAATCAATGATTATATTGAGGGCTGTTCTCTCATGTTCACCAAGGGGAACCATCTGTGGATGATAAATAAGACTAAACTACTTAACGGATCGTAAAAGGCGAAGCTGCATATAATTTTTGTGCGCGAACCAATCGCAAAACTGTAATTCGCACCGGGCCCAATCAGCATTACTCTCGCTCAACGTCGAAGTCGATCATCGGTTTCGCCCTCATAAAAAACTTCTCGAGAGTTAATTAAGTCCTCGTAATAAAGTATTATTTCCATTTCCATCTTATTTTAATGATGCTTATAATTTTCACAATTTGTAATTTTTTTTTTAATATAATCTCTTGATATTTTCCTCTCGAAAAAAAAATAATTTGTTTAAGAGAAAAATAATTGTAAATTTTTTAATTAATATTTTACTATGGCAGAAATTGTAGAAATTTTTAAAAAGAATTTACAAAATATGATAACTGTAGTAAATTATAAAAAATAGTTTTTGTATATATATATAAAAAAAAAAATATCATATGTCGACACTGATCAATTTTGAGATCTTGATCCCTCTCAGCGTGCAACTAATTATCAGGAATTATGTCTTATATGCAAGTAATTATAAGCTAAATACCGGCTACAACTCTTCGATCATATTACAAACCCAACCAAAGAGAATGTATATTTTCTTTTTCCGTATATACTCATTGCTATGCATGAAAGAACTCTCCCATATCGTTGTGGTAATTGATTTCTGTTTGGAGCAACATATTTACATACGCTAATGATGTATTTTAGTTCACGGGGGATTTAGTTTTCGACATCGCATCATAAAAATGAAAAGTACGTTGATTATTAGCGAGCAGATGATGAGGTGCATCCAAAAAAAAAAAGTGTTTTGCCAAATTTTCAAAACAATTATCTCATAAGATAAAATCTGTGATTATCGATCGCAGAATCAATTCATCAATATATTGGCATATTCCTTTTCAGGATTTTTAATTCCCGTTGGCTTTCTTTCAGCATATATACACACTCTATATTTTGTATATAGTGAGAAAAAAAAGAATCAACTTTTTGAAGCTTCAAGTCGCCACGTCATTAAAAGGTAGAGTCGTGAGCCAAAAGGCTTTTGCGACATCAAATTACGAAAGGTGACATGCCATGATTTAAGTATACGGCTATCATGATGGTAATCATCATATATTGCGTCAAGGTAGACACTTAAAGAAGCTTATGTTCAAACCTTATATTTTCTTCAGACATTTACATTTTTATCATCGTTATATATATTCTCTGTACGAATCGATTTTCAATTATAATAATATAAATTTTCTCAATGTTTAAAAATTGATCAATTTTTTTTTTTGAGGCACAATTGAGAAAAAAGAATCCTCTTTTTTTGTATTGAAAATAAACTCAATTGAAAATATTTTCTTTTGATTTGCTGTTAAGGTAATTGTGGTTTTAAAAAAAACATCACAGGTTAATAAATTAGTTAAAATAACTTTGAATCTTCCTTTTCCCTTTCCTCATTCTATATACATCTTTTTATCTTCTCGTTTTCTTGTGCACCACAAAAACAAAATATAATAGCACATACATACACACACAGACACTATCAAAGAGAAACGAATCATCAAATACATTTCTTCAAAACCAAACCGTAAGCACTTGGTTGCGCGTGGCCCAAACAGTCGATACATTCCTATAAGGTCTGATCCAAGTCCGCGCGCAGTATCTTCTTTTTTCTCCATATAATACTCATCGAAGGATGCAATTCGGTCCTTACGATCCATCGACAAAAAGGTTTCTCAAATTGTATTCAGGTAATTTAGTTTTGTTTCCAAGGAGTTCAGTTTTATTGCATCTCTCAAGATGTACAAACTTCTATACGCCAAAATAAAATAAATATATATATATAAAAAAAAGAAAAAAATTAACATACAAACTGCCCTTCCATTTTCTTGCGTTTACTGCATCCTTCACAACTATATAGATATACATTTTATTTCGAAATATATATATAGTAAATTATTTCTTATTGAAATTCACTTTCATTTTCTGTTTAGAGGCGATTACGAATAATTGAGATATAAATCTGAAATTTTTTTTTTAGAGGTAAGAATAATAAAAATTCTATTTTCTGTGCCTGTTATTCGGTATACAAACTGAAAATAAATATTCTTAATATCAGATAAAGTTTCAATTTATAGAAATTCTTCTCAAGTAGGACCAATTTCTATTCGTTAGAGATAATTGTGGTACAGGTACTAGTTTTAAGTGATATTTACAATCATCAACTGGTATTAAGACTAATTCTGGTACCAACTAGTACCAGAATAATCAATTGGTACCAAACGATAATAATTTTGGTACCAGAATCAAATTATTATTTACAATCATCAATTGGTACCAAACTGCAAGTGACATTAATAGTTCTAAAACTACTGATAACAAATAGTACAAGAATTAAAGTGATATTTACAATCATGAATAAGTACCAATTGATGGTAATTATGGTACAAACTGGTACCAGTATAATATACATATTTACAATCATCAACTTGTACCAAAGTGCAAGTGGCATAAATAGTTGTAAAACTAATAGAACCAAATGGTACCAGAATTAAAGTAATTAAGTTGAATGGTACCAAAAGATACTAATTTTGGTACCAGATTCAAAGTGATATTTATAATACGCAACTGGTACCAATTGATACTAAACTGCAAGTGACATTAATAGTTGTAAAACTACTGGTACGAAATGGTACTAGAATTACAATGATTAAGTTCAATGGTACCAAAAGATACTAATTTTGGTACCAGAATCAAAGTGATATTTACAAATACTCAACTGGTACCAAAGTCTGGTAACAACTGGTACCAGTGTAAAAATGATATTTAGAATCACCAACTGGTACGAATTAATACTAATACTGGTACGAATTAATACTAATACTGGTACGAATTAATACTAATACTGGTTCGAATTAATACTAATTCTGGTACCAAATGAAAATAATAGGGATAACAACCGGTACCAGTATAAAAATGATATTCAGCATCACCAACTTGTACCATTCATTCTAATTATGGTACCAACTGGTACCAATTGGTAGTAAGTATGGTACAAACTGGTAGTAATTAATACTAATTATGGTACCCACTGGTACTAATTAATACTAATTATGAGACCAACTGGTACCAATTAATACTAACTATGGTACCAAATGATGATAATCATGATAATAACCGGTACCAGTATAAAAATGATATTTAGCATCATCGACTGGTACCATTGATACTAATTATGGTACCAACTGGTACTAATTAATAATAATTATGAGACCAACTGGTACCAATTAATACTAATTATGAGACCAACTGGTACCAATTAATACTAATTATGGTACCAACTGGCACCAGTATTAAATGATATTTGTAATCATAAATTGGTACCATTTGATACTAATTCTGATACCAAATGATAATAATTATGATACTAACTGGTACCAATATAAATATTATTTAGAATCACCAACTGGTACCAGTAGATACTAACTATGGTACCAACTGGTAACAATTAACGGTACCAGATATGGATCTTAACTTAAAAATTCAAAAATTCTGGTTCCTTCACTGAAGTTAAATTGCCATAAACAATTGTCAATTATCTGAATTTTAAATTCTTCACTATATATAGTGAAGAATTTCATTTTCATTTTTAAAACCAAGTGATACCAGTTTCATCTATTTCATTTGTTTTCAAATGATATTTTTATTTTCATTTATACTAAATTTTGAAAAACATTTTTTTCTTTAAATACTTTAAAAAACTTTATCAAATTTCATTAATAAATTCATTTTTAATTTCATTTATAAATTTCTAAAACTTCCATTATTTTTTTTTTTTGAAATATCACAGCAACTTATATATAATTATAATATGTCCAAAGCAATTTTCAGGTGTATCAAATTTTCTCTAAAGTTCTGAGAAGCCGCAAAAATAACGAACCTTGAAAGTGTTTCGGTTACCAGAGTTTTTGGCGATTTTTGCCAATTCACTCGGGCGATTTCTACGGAGGGAACGATGTGCAATGTGTCCGGAGAGGGACTTTGCGAAGCGCGAGTTGATAAAAAGCGGAAGGAATGTGTCCAGTGAGACGAGATCGCTCCCGACCTTAAGATCGCAGGGGTGGGACATCACCCCTTTTTAGGCATGATCTTATAGGCATCAGAAAAAGGGGGTGGGAGAGAAGGGGGGGGAGGGGGACACATGCCATGTGCGTTGTATCAAATATTGGCTTTGCACGCGCGTTTATAACAGCTGCCATTTCTTTGTAACAATTCCTTGTCGTGCGCGCAAACACTATATAGTCAACACTGTAATTTTCCCATGGATCACATTCACTTTACTATTCAGGAATTTTCAATTGCTTTTGTTGCAAAAAAAAAAGAAGGATATAATTGTCCTTTAAAAGAATCACTACAAAATGATATATATGACAAGTTTCCGTTTTGGAAAAGAATTTCATCTTAAAAAGAAATGAAGAAAAAAAAAAGTTGTACCATTACAACAATCACTTAATCGTTTATAAAGATGCGATTGTAATAAAATACGATTATGATTTCTGTGAAAATTCCGAGTCATTTTCTGCTACATTAAATAGTGGTTTTAATATTTGGTTTGTTATTGTAGTTTAGCTGCTGATAAAAATTTTGTATTGATACTGGGATATACAGACGGTTTGTATGGCACTTTGAAATGGTACCTCTTGGTACCAGATAAACTTTTGTTACCACTTAATGAATTACTTGTTACCAATTGACATTTTTATTTGGTGTGGCTAAGGATTATTAATATTAATATTAATATTTAATCACATGGTACGAAGAACTATCTTACAGTTATTTTCTGGTACCAACTGGTACCAGAAACCAAGTGTCTAAGAATAATTAAAATCTGGTTTGAAGTGATATTCTAGCTTCTGGTACCAATTTCAGGTGTTATTAACTTTTTCTTCTCTTGGTACCATCTGGTACCAGACCTTTGTACTTTTTGAAAATAGTTAATCATCTGGTACCAATAGGTACTTTGATTCTTTCTAAAAATAGTTAATTATCTGGTACCAAGTGCTTCCGGTACCAATTTCAAGTGCTATAAACTATGTCTTGTCTTTTGGTACCAACTGGTACCAGACTTTGATTCTTTCTAAAAAAAGTTAATCATTTGGTACCAAGTGATTTTGGTACCAATTTCAAGTGTTATAAACCTTCTCTTCCCTTGGTACCAACTGGTACCAGACTTTGATTCGTTGTAAAAAATAGTTAATCATCACCAAGTGCTGCCCTATAGTTTTTATCTTCTGGTACCGACCGGTACCAGACTTTGATACGTTGTAAAAAATAGTTAATCATCCCCAAGTGCTGCCCTATAGTTTTTATCTTCTGGTACCAACCGGTACCGCAGAGTCCAAGTGTCTAAGAATAGTAAAGAAACTGGTTTTAAGTGATATTATAGCTTCTGATACCAATTTCATATGTTATAGATTTATTTCTCTTGGTACCAGACTGATTTTTTCTAAAAAATAATTAATCACTTGGTACCAAGTGCTTTTGATACCAATTCCATATGTTATGAACTTTTACTTCTGTTGGTATACCAACTGGTACCAGACTTTTGTTACTTCTAAAACTAGTTAATCATCTGGTACCAAGTGCTGCAGCTTTTATACCTTCTGGTACCAACTTGTGCCAGAGTCCAAGTGTCTAAGAATAATTAAGAATCTGATTTTAAGTGCTATTCTAGCTTCTGGTACCAATTTCAAGTGTTATTAATTTTTTATTCTCTTCGTACTAATTGGTACCAGACTTCTGTTCCTTCTAAAAATAGTTCATCATCTGGTACCAAGTGCTTCTGGTACCAATTTCAAGTGCTATCAACTATCTCTTCTCTTTTAGTACCAGTTGGTACCAAACTTTGATTCTTTCTAAAAAAAATAATTAATCGTCTAGTACCAACTGCTGCAGCTTTTATCTTCTGGTACCAACTGCTACCAAAGCCCAGGTGTTTAATAATAGTTAAAAATCTGGTTTTCAGTGCGATGCTAGCTTCTGGTACCAATTTCAAGTGTTTTTAATTTTTTTATTCTCTTAGTACTAATTAGTACCAAACTTCTGTTCCTTCTAAAAATAGTTCATCATCTGTTACCAAGTGCTGCTTAGCTTTTATTTTCTGGTACCAACTGCTAATAGTTAAAAATCTTGTTTTAAGTTCTATTCTACTTTCTGGTATTCAAGTTTTCTAATTTTTATTCTAATATTGAATCTAACAAATTTTTTTATACGAAAATTTGTTTTAATTATTTTATTTCAAATAGAAAGATATTCGTTTTAAATAAATGGCCCTCACTGTCTCTGCGTTTGGCATTGGTGAATATCGCGCCCACACGAAAAAGACTAAAGTCAGGAAACGTTTTAACAAAATCAACAACATATTTCCCTTTAACGATATATACACTAGTGAGTTGTGAATGCTCTTGAATATTCTCGTAAAATAAAGATTTTTTTTTTGCTGGGTCAGTGCATCAATATATGGCAAAGGACCTTTCATCTCCCACAACTTTTGACGGGAAGTCCTTTATATGTGTAAGTGTGTGTGACTGGCGATCGCACACGACGCCCTGATATCTGGGTAACGATTCCATCGTGTCGCGTGTATACATATATATATATATATATACACATCACACATATTGTGAAGATCCCACGCGGTCGAATACGCGTTCTTCGTCGTCCCACGTTCGCTCTCAATGACCCCCGCGTGCGCGCGTTCACTTTTGCGAGCCACGCTTGTTGATCAAAACTCACTTCTGAGCTGCCTACACCTCAGATTTATGTTTTATGCATCTGATTCTTCGTCGTCGTTGTCGTCGTTCTTTCTACGCTTCGTTATCGTTCATTATTGTTGTTAACTATTGCCGTCATTCGTCACATGAGAACAAAACCAAAAGGAATACATATATATATATATATATATATATATATATATATATATATATATATATATTATAAAAGATTGAAAGAATTGATATCATACATATACAGACACACTTTCCGCGTGGGCTAATAATATTGGTGCTTGGGAAAATTTACTAGCAACGAGAGATACCGTGAGCGCGATGGGAAAAATTATTTATCCTTTTGATAAAGTTTATGTTCTTTGAGTATGCAATTTTATTTTTCAAGGTTCAAGTTTCAAGTGCTCGTTGAGATAATCATTTGAATAAACTATTCGCAGCACGTGTGTGTTTCAATCAGAATTTTTTTTTTCTACAAAAACCTTGAAAGAAAAAAAAATTTTTTTTAATTATCTATATTATCAGTTACTTTCTTTCCAAAGATTTTCAGTTCATTGTAATGTTGGACTCTATTTTGCGATCCAAAAATTACATTAAGGACCTTAAAAAACCATAAAACATTTCCATTCAGCAATTTTCGTTTTCATTGAAAATTACTACAATTCCCAAAATTGACAACTGGCGCAGTACTGGTACCGCCAGTAGTGAAATTTTTCGTAATAGGGTAAAAACCAAATATTTTTCTATCATTCAGTTTAACAATTTATAATTTTATTTATTGTCCCATATGGTGAAAATCTTCACTATTATATAATTTTAGAAAAATAATTATGAAAATAATATCAGTTACCATTATTTTTTTTTCTTTTTTTAAATTAATAAAATTTTAAATTCAAGGTAAACTTTGAATTATTTTCTTTTGTGTGAATTTCACGAGAACAGAGCGATGATGTTTGTTAAGAAAACAATTTTTCTTGAATACGTGTGTATATATATACGTAAAAAGAAAAGGAGCGACGGTAAATTGTCGTTGCGTAAATACATTGTGGAATATATATATATATATATATAATTCTTTAAACAAATCGGGGGCGCGTGACAAAAATGGTCACGCTGGTCGAATTGGCGATCATTAACACCTCCGTAAAGATGACCGGCCTACTCTAAATATTTGCATGTGATGCGGCTTTGCCTTAAATAGAGGGAAAAACGTGACATCGAGGTGACTGATGTGTTCATCAGACGCAAAAAAAATATATATATAACACTCTTACTTTGTTCTCAAAACCTAAAAAAAAATCGGAAATCCCAGAGAAGTTATTTTGTTAAAAATCATAATTGTTATTAATTAATTAATTAATTATTAATAATTATTATTTTTAAACATTAAACTTTTTTGAAATTTCCGTTTTTAGATTTTAATAATTAATAATTCCTAGTCCGGTACTAGTTTTAAGTGATATTTACAATCACCAACTGGTACCAACTGGTACCAATCAATTCTGGTACCAAATAGTGTCAGAATTAAAGTGATATTTACGATCATCTATTGGTACCAATGGATACAAATTATAATACCAAGTGGTAGCAAATGAAACTAATTCTGGTACCAAACGATAATAATTTTGGTACCCGAATCAAATTATTATTTACAATCATCAACTGGTACCAAACTGCAAATGGCATTAGTATAGTTCTAAAACTACTGGTACCGAAGGGTACCAGAATTAAAGTTATGTTTACAATCATCAATTTGTACCAGTTGATAGTAATTATGGTACCAACTGGTACCAGTATAATAGTGATATTTACAATCGCCAACTGGTACCAAATGTTACTAATTCTGGTAACAACTGGTACCAGTGTAAAAATAATATTTAGAATCACCAACTGGTACCAACAGATACTAATTATGGTACCAACTGGTACCAATAGATACTAATTATGGTACCGACTGGTACCAATTGGTAGTATATATGGTACCAACTGGTACCAGTATAATAGTGATATTTACAATCGCCAACTGGTACCAAATGTTACTAATTCTGGTAACAACTGGTACCAGGGTAAAAATAATATTTAGAATCACCAACTGGTACCAATAGATTCTAATTATGGTACCAACTGGTACCAGTATAATAGTGATATTTACAATCGCCAACTGGTACCAAATGATACTAATTCCGGTAACAACTGGTACCAGTGTAAAAATAATATTTAGAATCACCAACTGGTACCAACAGATACTAATTATGGTACCAACTGGTACCAATAGATACTAATTATGGTACCAACTGGTACCAATAGATACTAATTATGGTACCGACTGGTACCAATTGGTAGTAATTATGGTACCAACTGGTACCAGTATAATAGTGATATTTACAATCGCCAACTGGTACCAAATGATACTAATTCTGGTAACAACTGGTACCAGTGTAAAAATAATATTTAGAATCATCAACTGGTACCAATAGATACTAATTATGGTACCAACTGGTACCAATTGGTAGGAATTATGGTACCAACTTTTTTACATTTATATAGTCATCAACTGGTACAAAGTGCAAGTGGCATTAATAGGTGTAAAACTACTGTTACTAAATGGTACCAGAATATACTAATTTTGGTACCAGAATCAAAGTGATATTTAAAATACTCAATTGGTACCAATTGATACCAAAATTGTGCAATTAATAGTTGTAAAACTACCGGTACCAAGTGATACCGATAACTATTTTTTCTTATGGTACTGTAAAACCAACTGATGGTACCAGATATGGATCTTTATTGAAAAATTCAAGAATTCTGGTTCCTTCACTGAAGTTGAAATGCCATAAACAAGTACCAATTTTATGTAATATTTTTGTTTCCAGCCTATTGTTATCAGTATGAATTAAATGTTAATTTTACCAAAGTGGATAAAACAAATTTATATTTTGTCCAAAGAATTAATACCATAAATCATTAACTTGTAATTTCTAATTGAAATTATTGGTTGTATGAATCTGATCTTAAAATCAATAAACTTATTATATCCACCTCACCCTTTCTCAAATATATATATATATGTCATTAGGCCTCTTCTTCATGCTAATAATTCTTCATCGACGCATTACAACAACCCACAACAAACACAAGGAGAGTGTGGGTTCGCCTTCGTTCGTATCGTGCGTCATATTTGGAGATACATGAAGCAACTGTGTGTGGGTACATATTCAAGTGTCGTGTGTATATACAGTCATAATATGGAGCGGTGAAAATTGATTGTCGCATAAGATATATAATTTAAAATTATTAGCCCAAGAAAAGTTTATAAGCCACTACCGGTTGAAAAAGCAGCTCATTATTAAATACAAATGTCACTTATCTATTATAGATATATCGTCGTTGATTTGGAATAGAAAAAAAAGTATAGAAAAGAAAAAGAGAGAGACACATATGTCATTAGAGGGATAAATTTACTATCAATAACCCACACTAAAATTTTTTTAAAAAAATATTTTCAATATGATATGTTTGTGACAAGCGAATCATTATCATAATTTACGTTACGTTGAAAATTATGTACCTTTATAACTCGATGATTGTAATAATCGACTTGCAATAAAATTCTACATTGTCATATGTGAATAATATACTCGAAACGAGTTATTTGGCGTAAAATTGATTTATTACCTTTCAATATATATAAAGCGTGCGCGATTGATTGCAGTATCAGAGATAAATAAACATTAATTTGTTTAAAATTAATTTTGAATGAAATATTTAATTTGCGTTAAATAAAATTTGTTTTTGAATACATTTTTTTAAAACTAAAATTGAATACCGGCGCAGTACTGGTGGGGTAGTTCCTTGTCAATTTTTGGTGTATATATATTTTTCTTTCAAAATCAATTGAACTTGACGTGATTTGAATTAGTGTCAATAAACTTTTAATTATATTAAAATATTTTCTAATCTATATATTTTAATGTGGATGTAAATTTGGAATTAAAAGTTTCACAACGATCTGCCATATCAAAAATCATTTTGATTAAATCCATATGTATACTGGAATAAAGCGGTTTTTGGAAGTCTGCCACACTTGTTCAGACTGACATATATAAATTTAATATACGTATGTATAACCCACACTTGCTTCAGGTATATTATCATTAATTATCACCCACACATTAGCACATTTCAAGTAAAGGAGAAAAATAATTTATATATATATTTCAAAAACGGGTCCGAAAAGAATTGTTGAAATTAATGATAATTATAATAAGGTACAGTCGCGAAATTGAAATGTTTACCTGCAACGTTTCAATTATTAGAAAATAGTCAATGCCATTAAATGATAGAAAGTATTATTATTAGACCGCACGATAATTTCGATATTTACAAATAAACGTATTTTCAATTTAAAAATTTCATTGTAATGAATTATTTGACCGCTTTCCAAAAAAAAAAAAAAAAAAAAAAAACATCTTGCCTCCCTCGTGAATATAGATTGAAAATTTATGTTCATATAAATTTCAATTATTACTGTTTCTTCTACATTGTATTTTTTTTTTTTGAATTAAATTTATAAGTTTTCGTTAGAAAAAAAAAATAGAATATTTTAAGTGAAATTTAAATAAAAAATAAAGAAATCATAGAAAAATCGAATTCTCCCACGTACGACCCAATTTATCAATATACTTATGGGTCTCTTCTTATTCAGCCCACTCGAGATCTCGTCAAACATCGGCTTTCAATATTCGTTGCAAGTATTTCCAATTTGCTTCCTATTCACATCTCTTTCAAGGGAGAGCAAGATAGAGAGAGAGAGAAAGAGAGAAAAAAAAAGAGAGAGAGAGAGAGAGAGAAACTAAGGCCTAAAGGCGCTTAAGACGATTAATGGGAATCACCCACATACTCAAAGAAAATCCAGAAGCAGTAGGCGCTTCAAGTCAACATCCCACGATTCTTCTTCTAATTACACTTTTACATGATTCTCATTATTTAATTCCACAAGTATCGAAATAAACAAATATTCTTTTGTAAATTTTAACAAAATTCTTCTTTTGCAAGTAAAAAAAGATTTTATTGTTAATCCTAAATTATATTTTGTTTATTAATAACAATTTCAACTTGTGCTACATATTCAAATGCTACAAATATTTTGTCTTCTGGTTTTGTTAAATGGTAGGAACCAATAGTTTATGGTAGAACATTTGGTCCAAAATCTTTTGGGCACAAAGTGTAACAACACTTTTATGTGCCATAAATTATTTTGTTTTTTTGGTACCAACTGGTACCAGACTTTGATTCTATCTAAAAAAAAGTTAATCATTTGGTACCAAGTGATGTTGGTACGAAATGATTTTGGTACCAAGTGATTTTGGTACCAAGTGATTTTGGTATCAATTTCAAGTGATATAAACTTTCTCTTCCCTTTTGGTACCAACTGGTACCAGACTGATTTTTTCCAAAAAATAATTAATCATTTGGTACCAAGTGATTTTGGTACCAATTTCAAGTGTTATAAACCTTCTCTTCCCTTGGTACCAACCGGTACCAGACTTTTATTCGTTGTAAAAAATAGTTAATCATCACCAAGTGCTGCCCTATAGTTTTTATCTTTTGGTACCAACTGGTACCAGACTTTGATTCTTTCTAAAAAAAGTTAATCATTTGGTACCAAGTGCTTTTGGTACCAATTTCAAGTGTTATAAACCTTCTCTTCCCTTGGTACCGACTGGTACCATACTTTAATTCGTTGTAAAAAAATAGTTAATCATCACCAAGTGCTGCCCTATAGTTTTTATCTTCTGGTACCAACTGGTACCAGACTTTGATACGTTGTAAAAAATAGTTAATCATCCCCAAGTGCTGCCCTATAGTTTTTATCTTCTGGTACCATCCGGTACTAAGTGTCCAAGTGTCTAAGAATAGTAAAGAATCTGGTTTTCAGTGATATTATAGCTTCTGGTACCAATTTCATATGTAATAGATTTATTTCTCTTGGTATCAGACTGATTTTTTCTAAAGAATAATTAATCACTTGGTACCAAGTGCTTTTGGTACCAATTCCATATGTTATGAACTTTTGCTTCTATTGGTATACCAACTGGTACCAGACTTTTGTTACTTCTAAAACTAGTTAATCATCTGGTACCAAGTGCTGCAGCTTTTATACCTTCTGGTACCAACTTGTGCCAGAGTCCAAGTGTCTAAGAATAATTAAGAATCTGATTTTAAGTGCTATTCTAGCTTCTGGTACCAATATCAAGTGTTATCAACTGATACCAGACGTTGATTCTTTCTGAAAATAGTTAATCATCACTAAATGCTTCTGGTACCAATTCCATACGTTATAAATTTTTCTTTCTCTTGATACCAACGGATACCACACTTTAATTCTTTCTAAAAATATCTAATCATCTGTTCAATAACTTTTTTTTGTTCTGGTACCAGATTTCAATACTCCTATTAAAAATACTTAATTATCTGGTTCCAAGTGCAATCCCATCTTTTTGTATACAAAGTGGTAGCAATTTTCTATAAAATTTTATTTTTGTTACCATATAGTTTAGGTGCGTCAAAAGAAGTATTCAAAAATCTTTTTCAAGTGTAACAAATTATACCCCTGATACACCAATTTCAACTTATGACAAACAAAATTTAAATCATCTAATCCCTTTCATAAAAATTATAAAAGCTATATGCGATTGAAATCAACGTGAATAGCTGCGCGTGTGTTAAATAATTTTCTTTTCGGAACATTATCATTCTCAATGACATCAGTGGGTGTCGAAGAAAATCAGCCGGATTAGACGTCAATCCAAAAATTGTAACCAAGAGAGCTTACGTCGTTATTTTATATATCCTCTCAACATTTTAAGAAGCCTCAAAAAATAATATACAGTGATATGCAGATGACGTGCGTAGGAATAAGTGGGTGTCTTATATATACTTTATCACGAAGCATTACATTTTGTATATATGATTTATTTTATATGTGTATTATTTTTTTTCCCTATTTTTTTGAAAAAATTCTCAAAGATGCTCGAATTTTTTGCTACTTTTCACGTCACAGATAACTTTTCAGAAATTTAGTTGGTTGAAGCAAATTTCTGCTAGTATTTGTATAGCTAATTTATTCTTTTTCGTGTAATATCATTGGAAAAAATTGCATTAAAATTACAGAAATTTGTTTATAATGAAAACAACTTTTTCTGCGGATGACTATAAAAAAAATTCTTTTAAAAAAAATTATCATTTGTACAAATATGGTAATTATGAGTTTAAAAAAAAAAAGAAAGAGGAAAGAGTGATGCATCTTGGTTTCGTTTTAAGCGTGCATATAACCTTAAAGAGACTTCCAATTAAGACGTCAAATTCCGTAAAAGCGGCCGCGGCTCAACGCCTTCTCTCTCTCTCTCTCTCGCTCTCTCTATCTCTTTTGGGTGTTCGCGGCGAGAAACCGCACGCAAGTGACCAATGAAGGCCAAACTTGGAGAACACAGCTGCCGCTCAGATTTGCCCCCACAGATAATTGCACGGCTTTTCCAGAAATGGCGTCGCGGATGTATATACACCACGCTGGCCACTCGAATGATTTTGCGCGCAAAAAAATTATGCCCGTGAGAAAGAGAGAGAGAGAGAGAGAGAAAGAGACTCGGGACATAAAGAATATAAAGTCTCGCGATGCCGCGCGAGCGATTTCTTGCCAATCTCCACTGTCTCTGATATGTCGTGAGGGGGACTTTTTTTTTTCTCTTTAAACGCGCGGCGAAAATTGTTTCTCTTTTGACCAAAATGCACTTTTATAAGGTATATATAGAAGAGCGCAATCTTCCGTGAAAGAAACTTTTATATTTTTATTCAATTTTGACAAAAATTTTAAATTCCATTTGTTTCCAATCAGTTTTTAACCAAATGTGATTGAATAAAAAATTCTTTTCGGAACGTTCCAATGTTGAATTTTTATTATTTTTGATCCTGGGGGTCAAATACGTAAATTTTTCCGGATCCCACATTCCGTATTCCACATTTTGGATTTCATATTCCGCTTTTCACACTCCGGATTCCACTTTCAAAACTCCGGATCCCACATTCCGTATTCCACATTTTGGATTTCATATTCCGCTTTCCACACTCCGGATTCCACTTTCAAAATTCCGGATCCCACATTCCGTATTCCACATTTTGGATTTCATATTCCGGATCCCACATTCCGTATTCCACATTTTTGATTTCATATTCCGCTTTCCACACTCCGGATTCCACTTTCAAAATTCCGGATCCCACATTCCGTATTCCACATTTTGGATTTCATAATCCGGATCCCACATTTTTGATTTCATATTCCGCTTTCCACACTCCGGATTCCACTTTCAAAATTCCGGATCCCACATTCCGTATTCCACATTTTGGATTTCATATTCCGGATCCCACATTCCGTATTCCACATTTTTGATTTCATATTCCGCTTTCCACACTCCGGATTCCACTTTCAAAATTCCGGATCCCACATTCCGTATTCCACATTTTGGATTTCATATTCCGGATCCCACATTCCGTATTCCACATTTTGGATTTCATATTCCGCTTTCCACACTCCGGATTCCACTTTCAAAATTCCGGATCCCACATTCCGTATTCCACATTCAAAATTCCGTATTTCAGATTCCACATTCCGGATCCCATTTTCGGAATGTGGAAACCGAAATATGGTATCCTAAATATGGAATCTGGAATACGGAATGTGAAAAGTGGAAACAGAATTTGGAATCCGGAGTGTAAAAAGTGGAATCCAGAATACGGAATGTGAAATGTGGAATCCAGAATACGGAATGTGAAATGTGGAATCCGGAAAAAGTTACGTAATTGACCCGCTGAAATTTAATTTCTAAATCCCAATCAATATTATTGATTATACAAAATTATTTTTAATTTAGAATAAAAATGAGAGAAAAAAAATAGTTAAGAGTATTTAAATTACTTTTAATTCGAATACTTTGAAAATAAATTATTTGAATAATCAATTTTTGTGACTAGATAACAAACAATGAATTATATATGTCAAGATTGATGGTTAAATTCAAAGAAGATAAAATTCAAAGAACTTGCTAGAGTATATTATAAAATCTATTTTCATATTCAACTCACATATTCATTTTCAAAGACGAGTCTTCGCATCCATTCATTATTTCTGATTTCCATTACTTTATAACCCAATTAAACACCCAATTAAACGATCATTATCTCGTTAATTGACATATTAAACAACTCGACAATAGTTTTTTTCCGTCAATCTTGAATACGTCTCCTCCCCCCCCCACCCCTTATTAGTGTCACGTTGCAACAAACTGCATAATGTTGATACAAGAGATAGTTTTAATTTTTTTTTATTTTTTTCCTACAAAATAGTGTGTTTTCATTCACATTTAATCGAAGAATTTATTTATATATATATATATAAGTCAGAAACCGGCCTCCCTTCGTTATCCCAGATAGAGTCAAGTTTTTGGCGCGTCATGCGATTGAGAGAAAAATATATATAAATCCCTTTTTTATCTCACAATGACCGAGAAATTCTAGAATTTTTCCTATGGGGGATTGACAGGATTACTCATGAGGAGCGGTCTATATATCAAAGATTGAAATGGAAGTTATTTTAGTTTCACTTTTGTTATAGTTAACAATCTTGATCTGATTCTTCGGTATTTTCACTTTTAAGAATTATAAATGAAAAATTTTATTTTTTCATCCAAATAATCGGTTAAATAATCCAAATTAATCGGATATCAAATAAATATTTCCTTGAACTAAATAATTTTTTGAGTCAATTAAATTTTGTTTCAAATATAGAAATTATTTTGTCCAAATACAAAAATTATTGAATCAAATCCAAAAATTATTGGACCAAATACAAAAAATTATTGAACCAAATACAAAAAATTATTGGACAAAATACAGAAATTATTGGACAAAATACAGAAATTATTGGACAATATACAGAAATTATTGGACAAAATACAGAAATTATTGGACAAAATACAGAAACTATTGACCCAAATATTTATTTAATTCACAAAAAAAATTATTTGGTTCAAGTAAATATTTATTTAAAGTCCTGCGTAATTTATACGAATCAAATAAATTTTTTTCCAATGTAGTAATATTAAAAAAAAAAAAATTCTATTTCATAATATAAAATAATGAATTTCATAAGAAATAAATATAATAATTATTAATTTATAAATTTATTTTGAAAATATTTAAAAAAAATGATAAATTATCTATAAAATTTACGTTCACAAATATTTCAGTATATAAATCAATATTTGTCGTTTTATTGATTGTCATTTCTAGCAAATAACAAGGGAGTCTGGTCTTATCTATAATCGAAGTATTTGAGTGATTATTTTGTGAAGAAACTAAAGCAATCAAGCTTTTCGAGAGATAAAAGATATTGGAGGAGAAAAAAAAAGTCTCGCTTTTTTTTTCTTTTTTTTTTTGATAAGGATACGTGACGGTTAGCGTGTAGCCGCGTGTGTGCACCTTGGTAAATATAAATGATTTCGCATTAACAATCTGCGCATTGAATGGGAGCCAAACGATAAATCAAAGCGCATTTGTTAGCAGGCACGCCTCGTATTGGACATTGAAAAATTTACTGGACGCCCAATCGCTCGGCAATATTTCAATATTAGTTTAGCCATTGTAACCAGTGAGAGCAGTTTTCACTGGGTCCACGTTATAAAGAATACAGAAGAGGATAATATTTGTGCGCTTGATTAGCTTCACATCTTGTCCGAAACTCAAGAAGCTACTTCTCATCTTTAAAAATATTTGTTTTATTTAAAAAAAAAAAAAAACAATAAAATCATTTACATTTTTCTAATTTTTTTTCTATTTCCTTTTTTTATTTTACTTCCTAGGGCTAAAAAGGAATATTTAACCCCCCAGAGGCGAAAGTAGTATTATTCATAAAATTATTTTACATACCCTATACATTATATTTTCTATTCAATAATAAAAAGTAATTAATAAAATATTAATTTATTATGTAATAGAAAATAAAATGTATAGGATAATTTTATGAAAATACTACTTTCGCCTCTAGGGGGTAAAATATTCTTTTTTAGCCCTAGGAAGTAAAATACTCCTTTTTGCCCTTAGTTTTTACTCCCTAGATGAAAAAGAACCATTTTGACAGCCGGTAATATTTATTCTTCGATATTTATGTACGTAGGATAATTTTATGAAAATACTACTTTCGCCTCTAGGGAGTAAAATACTCCTTTTTGACCTTAATTTTACTCCCTAGATGAAAAAGAACCATTTTTACAGCCGGTAATATTTATTCTTCGATATTTATGTACGTAGGATAATTTTATGAAAATACTACTTTCGCCTCTAGGGGGTAAAATATTATTTTTTAGCCCTAGGAAGTAAAATACTCCTTTTTGCCCTTAATTTTACTCCCTAGATGAAAAAGAACCATTTTTACAGCCGGTAATATTTATTCTTCGATATTTATGTACGTAGGATAATTTTATGAAAATACATACTTTCGCCTCTAGGAGGTAAAATATTCTTTTTTAACCCTAGGAAGTAAAATACTCCTTTTTTCCCTTAATTTTACTCCCTAGATGAAAAAGAACCATTTTTACAGCCGGTAATATTTATTCTTCGATATTTATGTACGTAGGATAATTTTATGAAAATACTACTTTCGCCTCTAGGGGGTAAAATATTCTTTTTTAGCCCTAGGAAGTAAAATACTCCTTTTTGCCCTTAATTTTACTCCCTAGATGAAAAAGAACCATTTTTACAGCCGGTAATATTTATTCTTCGATATTTATGAACAGTTTTAATTATTTTTTAATTATTTTTTAATTAAATAAAAAGCGTGAAATAAAAAAGAATGACACCTCGCGACAATAAACAATGAAATAATGAGGAGATTCTTTCGCGTCTTTATATTTCTTATACGAGTAGTGTGAAATGAGTTTTTCCATTGTGTGTATGTCTCTCTCTCTCTCTTTTTTTCTCTAAATACTAGTTTGTAAAGTCACGCACACAGGAAGAACAGTAAATAACTATAGTCTATATTAGTGACTGAAGATAACAGTTTCGCTCAAACAATTCGTTAAATCTCCACATTCCTTGTGCATTTGACTTCCTGGTTGGCTCCTGTAATTAGTCTTTGATCCGCACACCAAGTAAATAACACTTGGAGCATATACACCAATCAGAAATGTTTTTTTTTTTGACTTAATATTTTTTTTTATGATTTAGTATCCACCCCATTTGAAAGTTTGCCCCAAGGGGTTGAAAACAAGCAACCGGCGCGCGCACCCGTAAAACATCGATCAGGATCGTTCATCACATGGTATATCGAGTTTATGATCAACTTTTAACAGCGTCCAGTCGATTCTCTTTCTCTCTCTTTCTTTTTTTTCTGTCTTTTTCTCTTTCGTATCTCGGAACCAGTGACTCAGAAGTGCAATGTTACGCGGGAGCTATTAAATTGCGAGCACTCATAAATATAAATCATAGAATTGTCTTATTGCTTGCATCCGATATATGATCCTGTAAGGCAGCTGTCTATACAGAAAAAAAAATATTTGTTGCATTACAAGTCTTCTTTGTAAGTCGAAACGCTTTTGACTTTCAAATCAAATTTTATTATGAAGATTAATCGAAAATTACAAATGATTTTCGGAATCTAAAATGGCGGATCCAACATGGCGGACATTCGATTGAAACGTCAACTTTTTTCGCCTATAGGAGCTAAAACGATCACTTTTAACCCTAGGGAATTAAATATATTTTAGTCCTGTAAATAAAGGATAACAGCAAAACATTTTAGTTTTTGTAATTTATTAATTTCGATTTTATTTTTGACTACTTTTACGAATTCTTACGTAAGGAATTTTTTTCCCACCTTGAAAATTTTTTACAATGTAATAACGGAATGAAATATATTCTATGCTAGAGAAACATATTATTCCGACATCGTACGAGATTTGGATTACGGCCAATGAGAACTGTTAGTGAAATAACGGAGCCCTTGCATAAATATATATATTCACTGAAAATATATTCTTTGGAATTTAGAAAAAAAAATGTACAATGAGAATTTTTTTTTTAGTTTCGCTTTCATTATACAAATTACAATATATATATATGCAAAGACCCAAATGAAGCTCATCTGTACACCCAGATTTCATTTTAGATGATCTCTCTCGCATATTAGTATGCCTCACGCATAGACCGCCCAATCAATGGATTAGACACGCTCTGCCAATTAATGAGGCTAGCCAATGAAACGGCGCGAGGTAATTGCGTTCTAATTAATTTTTTTCTGCGAGGGCGTCCGCGCAACATTTTTTCCCTTATATACACACGAATCTACCAACACCTTCGAATTTAATATATTTTCATATATGAAAATATTTTTTTTTTTTATTTATTTTTTTTTATTTGTATATACTATATATATCCCAGTCCTATTCTATGTGTGTGGGATAAATATATATAGACCTCTATTAATTAAATTATTCACTTTTTACCGTTGTATAATTGATTTTAAAAATTGAATTTCCCTAAATTAATTAAACAACGAAAAAAAAATTGAAGCCTTGATTATTCAATTATTTGATTTCACGTTCATTGAAGCGTGGATAATATTTTTTTTCTTGTTTTCGTCAGTTATGATAAATTACGAATTCTCGTTTGGTATGCACTCCTCTTTTTGAATCATCAAGATGTACTTATTACCTTCATTTCATTAGCATCCGTGTGAGCTTTTTTCTTTTTTTTTTTTTTTTTTTTTTTTTGTTGAAAAATTACGCACATCAAAAAATAATTTCAACAATTTTATATTGTGGAGTTTCGAAATGAAATAAAAGAATTTTATGGAATCCTGTATATATCTTAACTATATAAAAACTTGTTCCCTATACTGAAACCCTCTTTCTTCTTTTCCCCTGAATTCTAATGTTATTTTTCAATATAGATTCTTTGCAAAAAGTAGTCTGTATATATTTGAATAGCAAACTAAATTGTTCTAAAAATATTTGGAATAGAAATTTTATAGAAATTTATGAAATTTTTATATATACTAAAAAAATTAACGAAAATAATTTTTAGAGATTTTTTTCTAATTTTTATACAATCATTTTTTGTTTCAAAATATTTTTTTTTGGTTGGTTCAACGAAAATAATATATTTAATTTAAAACACCCAGAAAAGATTTTTTTGATTCAAAAAAATGGACAAATTTATCTTCGCTATAAAGAAAATTTATTTGTGTCAAACAAATTATCTTTGATTCAAAAAAAATTATCTACGTCTCAAAGAAATTTTTTATTTAATTGAAATAAATGTTTCATTGACCCTCTGTATCAATGTTAGAATTTTTTTGATTTAATGTATACGAATTTCTTTCATTCAAAGAAAATTTCATTCAAATGCAAAAAAATCTTCACCTACAACAGCGAAAGTTTTCGCTGTTCCAGAGAAATATATCGCTGTTCCAGAGAAATATACCGCTGTTCCAGAAAAATATATAGCTGTTCCAAAGAAATTTAACGCTGTTCCACACTCAGAAACAATATATGTTTGATCCAAATGTACCATTTTTTTATATTTACCCAATTTTTTGGTTAGTTCGAACAAAATTTGTTTAATTCAAATAAATATTTATTTGATCTAAATAACTGTTTGGTTTATTTTAATAAATTTTTTGAACAAAGAAAAAATTTGATTGAGCTAAATAAACATTTGGTTTATGCAACCAAATGTTTGGTTAACTGTATATCAATGCATTTATTTGGTTGATTTAACCAAAATTTGGTTGCTTCAAACGAATTTTTTTCTGAGTGCAAGTAAAGATTTTTTTGGGGACAATTAAATAAATTTTAAACTAAGAAGCTTATTTGCTTCAAAGAAAATTTTGTTTTGAATGAAAGAAAACAAGTCAAAAAAAATTGGCTTCTTTAAATCAAAGAAATCTTTCCTCTTCATGTATAGATAATAAAATAAATTTTTCTCCGTGTACGAAAATGATAATCAATTATTTGTGCGGGAGAAATAATTACAAGATTTATATATATCTCAATAAAACATAACAGGGCCCTTAATTACAAAAAAGAAAAAAAAAATTAAAAAAAAATAAACAGGCAAAACTATGTCTAATTTTCAGCAGCGAACATCATTATCGTTTCGAATTGTGAATCTTTTCGTTTTGGAGGGACGAAGAGACGCTTGAAAAGAGAGTATTTTTGTTCTTTGCCGTCCATTGGAGACATTCTAAATATTTCGTGGCAATTACATTTGCTACTGGCGCGGCGCGCCAATCAGCGACTATAAAAATGTCTCGCGGTATTCGCGATGGCAATTTTTCGGTGGCCCGTCCCTTTTTAAGATAATCACAGGTTTTAAAACCCACCGCCGCGTAGTTCTCTTATGGTGGGCCATATTTTCTCTCTCTCTTTCTCTCAACACAAACCTTAAAAATGAGAAGGGGGCGACTATATACATATATATTTTTTTTTTCGCACGCGCGTGAGAGAGAAATTTTTGTATCGAAAATAATCTAGGACCAATTTAATGTTTTTGGATCTAACTTTCTTTATTTTTACACCACTCATGATTATATACAACTCTCTCTCTCTCCCTTTTCGATTATTGTTTCGCCACGATCTCTCGACTAATTTTCATCAAGCCTCAATTATATAGCTGTCGAATGTCAGGGTGGGCGCATCAGGTGAAAAAAAAAAAAACGGAAAACAATTTTTTTTTCTTTTCCCTTAAAAATAAAATTCAACCTGGAATTACGGGAATTCTTTTTTTTCCATATAGTCATTTTGTCATGAAAATGCAGTATACACAAATCAAAAGGGGGAAAAAAAAGGAGAAAAAGCGTTAATGAGCAAAAAGGCGGATAATGAAGCACTGAGCGTAATCGTGATTTTAATGAATGAAGGAAAAAAGCCACTTCATATAAACAAAATATAAATAAAGCTAAAATTATATTTGTAACAACAAATTTATAAAAAAAATTTAATGATTTACAAATATTTGACTTTTTTTTGACAATTTTTTGACGCGATATAATTTTTTTCTAAACTCGGGAGAAATAAAACTAAGAAAAAAATATACCAAACAGTTTTTAAAGACCTAACCCAGATAGCATGTAAGCTTGCAGCAAACTTGCCGCGCAATATTGCTAACCTTGCAAGGCAAACTTGTCGCAAGCTTACTGCAAGCTTCAAATGTCCCACCTGATCCAAGTTTGCATGGTAAGCTTACCGAAAGATTGCAGTGTAATGTTACTGCAAGATTGCACAATAAGATTATCGCAAGATTGCTCAGGAAGCTAGCACGGTAAGCTTGTAGCAAGGTTGGTGCAAGATTGGTGCAAGCTTGCCAAATAAAATTGCTTTGAACCTAAAATATTTTTTTAAGGTTTCATCTAATTTATATAATTTTATTGTATAAATTAGACGAAACATTCAAAAAAAATTGTTTAGGTTTAAAGCAAAGTTATTTAGCAACCTTGCACTAACCTTGCTATAAGCTTACCGTGCAAGCTTCCTGAGTAATCTTGCGATAATCTTATTGTGCAATCTTGCAGTAACATTACACTGCAATCTTTCGGTAAGCTTACCATGCAAGCTGGGGTCAGGTGGGACATTTGCAGCTTGCAGTAAGCTTGCGACAAGTTTGTCATGCAAGGTTAGGAATATTGCGCGGCAAGTTTGCCGCAAGGTTGCTGCTACATGCTATCTGGAAAGTTTATTTCTGAATAATTTACCAATATTTTGCTTAATAATTTTTTTTTCAATTTTTTTTCTGATAAAATATTTTTTTCCGAACTCAGGAAAAATAAGTGAAAAAAATATACTAAACTGCTTAATTATTTTTAAATGTTTTACAAATATTTGGCTCAATAACTTTTTTTCTCAATTTTCTATATATATTTTTCTAAACTATTATTCAGGAGAAAAAAAATTATTTAGAAATAATTTATCATGATAAATTTAACATATATATATTTATAATAAGTGAGAAAAGTTCTGTCTGGCCCTCCCACAATGGACTTCGAGTGTTTCAGACAGGAGTCGCAGAGATCAGGTTCATTATCTATAGTCTAGAAAACAGAAAAAAAAAGCCCACCAAAGAGTGAATGGGCGGGAGGGTTTCGTAATTGAGGGTCGAGTGGTAAATCTCGTGACTTCCGGAAAATCAGAGAAATACACTCCAATCACGAGGGATAGAGATAGAGAGACACACGCTGAGTCATTCGCCTGTGGTCGAAAAATGACAGTGACAGGGGAATGTTCTATAGGTAATAACTGCATACAACAGTATATATATATATATATATATATATATATGTACGTTTATATTCTGGGACCCGGTGAGTTGGAAAGGGCCCTGGGCCCACCACAGTCGTTAGTAATAATAAGGCCTCGAATAAGTTATTATATGCACCACCCTCAGACTTCAACTGCTTACTCAGATTCTACCCAAGAGATATGCTACATATGTGCAGCTTCCAACAATAATTACAATGTGGACGGATTTTTGACTCGGGAACGTCATTGAAGGATCACGCAAGGATCATATCATCTTCCATGAGAGAAAGATGAAATCTAAAATCATATAATTCTAAATATTTCAAAAGACCTCAAGCCAATATTAAGTCATTAAAATATATATATATATATATATATATATATATATATATGTATATTTACTCCTTACAATAAATGCTCGAAATTTACAATCATTTTTATAAATTTTTTTTTTTAAATTATAATTTTGCTTCCTCGTGGAGGAAGCTATTTTTTTAATTATATATATTTTAAATTAATTGATTTACTATTTTGTAATTTATTTTTTCTACCAAGATGAAACAGAAAAAAAAATTGGATTTGTATAATTGGATTTTCAAATAAAATTCTTCCAGAAAATAAAATACAAGAATAATTTAAAGTTGAATGTGTTTTTTGAAGAAGAAAAATAATGAGCGGAAATCGTTTGATGGGAATAAGGTGACAGCACCGCCAATTGTCGTTGCCAAGTTGTAGGAGCAACCTACGTGAATTTTTGTATTGAGAGAGAGAGAGAGAGAGAGAGAAAGAGAGGCGACTAAAGAGTAAACTGCCGCGCCAAGAACGTAAAAATTCAATTCGTTTTTCCACGTAACGAATGTTCATTTATTTACTAGCCTCCTACGTGAACAACATGCGTATTTACGATTTTTTATTTGGCGAACGCCCAAAAAAAGTATATACGGATATAAAGTACCCACGTATACAACATATATATATATAGATACCCCGAAAGTCAAAAGTGAAATACACTTAACGTGGGTGCGTTCATTAACATTAAAAAAAAAATTATATATTTTTTTTAAGAAAATAAAAAAAATTTTGTATTTTTTTTTGAGAAGAAAATTAAAAAAAAATTGTATTTTTTTAAGAAGAAAATAAAAAAAATTTAATTTCATTAAATTAATTTGCAAGTAGAAAATAATTAAACTTGAACTAAAATGTATTTTAAGTCCTCAATGTCAAATTGTTATTTAATTTTCTCACTTTCACGTTGTCCTGTCAAAAAGTTTTGTGAATTTGTCACGCTCTAAATCAATCTCTCAGTATGTATGTGTGTGAGAGAGAGGACTTAAAATCTCGAGTTTCAAAGTATATAGTTTTGTGTGGTGTAGGTGAGACTTGAAAAGTTGTTGGATTTTGAAGAGAGTGAGAGGGTACTATATGGCCAGACAGTCGGCGAGACAAGAGGCTTGGAGAGAGCATTCTCTCTCTCTCTGTACTGGTTTTGAAGCTTATATAGTCCCACGCGACGGCTCGTGTCAGACGCGCGTCGGCGGGACGTCGCGTCCTTCCCGCGTCATTCTCTTCATCGAGAAACTGTCGCCTTCGCCAACAAGAATTACCTACTGCCCTCAAATACATTATTTTTATTCACGACAAAAATTTTCCTCTTTTTCTCACTAAATTTAAAACAAAAAGAAAAACTTCTTTTTCTTTCAAATTTTAAACTGTTTTTTTAAAATTATTTTTCAATTTTTATAATTTTCATTTTATAAAATTTCTATTTAACCGAATTTTTTTAAAGAATTATAATTAATATTTATTTATAAAAAAATAAATCTCTAACCTTGGGACTGCAACCACTGCATCATCGAGAGGAGCAGATCTGGCACAAACACACGCGGTTTAAAAAATTTCGAACACTCCCGAAACGACGTTTTTAAAAAATTTTTTAAAAATCAACTTTTTATCATAAAAAATAAACGATCGCGGTTTTAAGAATTTCGTACACTCCCGACAAGAAAATTTACTAAAATAAGAAAAGAAAAAAAAACATTTTGCTTTCAAAATTTGGAAAATTTAACACACCCGTTAACCATGTCTAAACAGGTCAAGACACGAATTGCAACTAATTTAATTATCATTGGGATTTTCCGCAATCATATTGTTTTGACCTTCAACTTAGGAAATCCTTTGTAAACATATAGCTCGGTGTGTGCAGGTATAAAGGTAATTCAAAAATCACTTCCGTTACATTTGGAATATTATTTTAAAATTATTATTAAATTTATAAATATTATTTTACATATCTGTAAGTTAAAGTTTTGTATTTAAAGTTTTTATATACAAAATAAAACATTTTTTTTTAAAAAAAGCTACTATTCACTTATTTTTGTAATTCCAATTCTTTACAAAGGGTTCCTTTGTCCCGTGAAAAATTTATTTATTAATTGAATTTTTATTTATTTATTTTTTTTATTTTTTACGTCATTTTTATTTATTTATTTGTTTTATTAATTTTATGTAATAACTGGTATGCATTTAGTATATATTTATTTTAATTATTGTATTTATTTTAATTTATAATTATTCTCTCTAAATTTGAATTAGTAAAAATGTTTACTAATTTAAATTAGTGACTCACTCTTTGCTTCTGAATTAGTAAAATTTTACTAATTATTAGTAACTTTTACTAACAATTAGTAAAATTTTACTAATTCAGAAGCAAAAAGTGAGTCACTAATTTAAATTAGTAAACATTTTTACTAATTCAAATTTAGAGAGTTATAAATATTTTAATAAAATTTAAATATTTATTTATATTTACAGTTTTAAAAATATTTTCTAATTCTGAATTAGTTTTGACTAATTTAACTGCGCCGATTTGTTAATTAAATAAATTAGTAATCGTTTTCATTAATTCTTAGTTAAAAATTACTCATTGTTAGTAGGGTACTAGTAATTTATTTATTACAGTTTACTAATTAAAATAGTAAGTTTACTAAATTATTAAGTATTAATATTAATATTATTATTACTATTATTAAGTACTTTGTACGAAAGGGTTTATTATAAACTCGTTTATGTTTGAAATAAATAAATAAATTCGTAGTTTTCTAATTTTAACGAAAAATTAGTCAAATTGATAATAAAAAACTACTACTTCATTTAATATAGTTTACTAATGAAAATAGTAAACTTACTAAACAAATTAGTAATTTACTCGTTATTTTGGACTAATTTTTAGTCAAAAATGTCTAACTTATAGTATGAAACTACAAATTTATAGTAAAAAAAACTACTAATTTATTTATTAAAGTTTACTAATTGAAATAGTAATCTTACTAAATAAATTCATAGTTTTCCAGTCACTTTTGACAAATATTTAGTCAAAAATGACTATTTTAATTTTAACCTCATCAAATAAATTCGTTGTTTTCCACTAAAAATTAATCATTTTTGACTATAAAAATTAGTAGAAACGGTTACAAATACTAATTTGAATTAGTAACTCACTTTTTGCTTCTGAATTAGTAAAATTTTACTAATTCAGAAGCAAAAAGTGAGTCACTAATTTAAATTAGTAAACATTTTTACTAATTCAAATTTAGAGAGTTATAAATATATTAATAAAATTTAAATATTTATTTATATTTACAGTTTTAAAAATATTTTCTAATTCTGAATTAGTTTTGATTAATTTAACTGCGCCGATTTGTTAATTAAATAAATTAGTAATCGTTTTCATTAATTCTTAGTTAAAAATTACTGATTGTTAGTAGGGGACTACTAATTTATTTATTACAGTTTACTAATTAAAATAGTATTTTTACTAAATAAATTCCAAGTTTTGTTAGTCATTTTTGACTAAAAGTTAGTCACGTTGATAATAAAAAACTACTATTTCACTTATTAAAGTTTACTAATTAAAATAGTAATCTTACTAAATAAATTCATAGTTCTCCAGTCACTTTTGACAAATTTTTAATCAAAAATAACTATTTTAATTTTAACCTCATCAAATAAATTCGTTGTTTTCCACTAAAAATTAATCATTTTTGACTATAAAAATTAGTAAAAACGGTTACAAATTCGTTTAATAAACGAATCGGTGCATTTAAATCAGCAAAAAGTAGATTTAAATCTAGAGAGTACCTCGGAGAGTACAAAATATAAAAAAAAATATATTTTATTTTGTTTATCATAAGCTCGAGAAAAAATCATTATTGGAAATTTTTTTTCCTACATGCCAGTAAAAAATATAAAAAAAAAAAAAAATGTAGAAGATTTGAATAACGTGTATTCAAACAATTTTGTTGCATAAGGCATTCGAGAAATTATGCGCATCGTCAATAGTCAGAGAGAACACATATTCATATATATATAGGATCTATGGTATACAGAAATTCAGAGCATGAATGCTGAAACGATATGATCTCTCAACTCTCGCAGTGCTTTACTTTGCTTGGACCTATATTTGTATCTGTCTCGTCTGACTGACATCTACAGACTCCGCGTTTAAATATAGTTAGTTTGAAAATCGAAAAACACAAAATGTAATAATGCACAAAGTTGAAGCATCATTATATTGCAGTCTCACTATCATTTCTGATATATTATTCGCATGCATTTTTTCAAAAAAAAAAAAAAAAGAGAGAGAGAGAGAGAATTATTTTCTATAGGGGAGGCAATAAAACCCCTATGAGAAAAGAATGTTCTATCAGAAGTGTATTCTGTCTTCATCCACCTGTCAGATGAGCATCCAGAATCCTTTTCTACCTCTTCACTTTTCTCTGCGTCACAAAATCTTCCTCGCCGCGAGATGAGAAGAAAAGAGGTGAAAAGATCCTGTTCTGATTGAGGATTCGATAAAATAGACGTTTTATATATATATATATATATATACACGTCTAAGGGGTCGCGTCGTATACTTATTATAATAATACACCTTCAATCGAATCGAAATGCATTTTAAAGGCGAGCATTGAGTGTCAATCAGGGAAAGTGATTTGTAAAGGTAAGGGTATAAATGAAAAGAGAATAGAATTCGTCTTAGGTAACTACGTGGCCTAGATTATAAAACCAATTTCCGTTGAGAAAAAAATTATTTCATTCCCAATGCATGTTATTGACAAAAACGGATGCAATTCTCGCCCTAGCTATTAAATCTTTATGTAAATAAAAGATTTTTCTTTTTTACCTGAGAGCGGCTTATACAAGAGAGGGTGATGATTCCTTATACAACGATTAGCACTCATATATATATAAGGGTAAAAAAAATTCGCTGTTTGAAAAAAACAGTGGATGTTCATATATACATTTAGAGGACAGATAATTTCAAAGTGTAGAAATTCTTGAGATTCTTAAAGGATTCAAAAAGGAGAGAAAGAGAGAGACAAAGATAAAGAGTAGGCGCAGAAACTTCAGGGCGCATTAGAGGTTTATCGTTGGAACAGGTGTATCTCTTGATCCAAAGGGTGCCGCGGTTGTCCAACTTGATTCCAAAGAAAGCCCACCCAGGTTGTGTGTTGTAGATTGTCATTTAATAATCTCCGATTTCAAGCCACAAAGAGAGGGCGCGAGATTTTCATGACTCACGACAGATATCAAAGTATATATACGTATATATATATATATATATATTTTTCTTATTTTTCAAAAGAAAATCATTAGAGGCCTTTTTTTTATAGATGTTACTTCTTTTGGATGCGAACAAGTCCTCTCGTATAAATATATATATAGACACAGTGAGTATGCTGTGACTAGTCTAAACGGAGAGAAAAAAAAATGATTTGTGGATTGTTATCGAAAATCATTAATATCAAGAGGTAGGAAAAAAAGAATTTCAATTGAAAAAGCAGAGTCACTTCTTTTAGTTTTTTTTTTAACTATAATATAAACTCGAATAGAAATTCGAGTTAAATAAAACAGAAATCAAATGGTTTAATAAAAATTCTGTTAATTAAAAAATTGATTAATCTCGAAACGATTATAACGGTCTTTTAGACCTGTTGGATTTATTAAAGTACAATATAGAAACTTTAGATTTTTAGTAGCTTCATATTTTATGAAAAGCTGAAGTAATAATTATTTCGTTAAACGTTTCCATAGCAACCGTTACCATGACAATCGTTTCCATATAGCAACCGATTCCATAGCAACTGCTTCCATAGCAACCATTTCCATGACAACCGTTTCCATATAGCAACTGCTTCCATTGCAAGCGTTTCTATAGCAACGATTACCATAACTGCCGTTTCCATAGCAACCGATTCCATAGTAACCATTTTAAAGCAATCGTTTCCATAGTAACCGATTCCATAGTAACCATATGTCCGTAGTAACCGTTTCCATTGTAACCGATTCCTTAACAACTGTTTCCATAGCTAACGTATCCATAGTAACCGTTTCCATAGCAATTGGTTCCATAACAACCGTTTCCATAGCAACTGCTTCCATAGCAAACGTATCCATAGCAACCGTTTCTATAGCAACGATTCCATAGCAACCATGTCCGTATTAACCGTTTCCATAATAACCGATTTCTTAGCAACTGTTTTCATAACAACCATTTCCTAACCAACCGTTTCCGAAGCAACCGTTTCTATATGACCATAGCAACCGTTTCCATGACAACCGTTTCCTTAACCGTTTCCATAACAACCGATTCCATAGCAACTGCTTCCATAGCAACCATTTCCATGACAACCGTTTCCATAGCAACCGCCTCCATAGCAAGCGTTTCTATAGCAACGATTACCATAACAGCCGTTTCCATAGCAACCGATTCCGTAGTAACCATTTTATAGTAATCGTTTCCATAGTAACCGATTCCATAGTAACCATGTCCGTAGTAACCGTTTCCATAGTAAACAATTCCTTAACAACTGTTTCCATAGCAAACGTATCCATAGTAACCGTTTCCATAGCAATTGGTTCCATAGAAACCGTTTCCATAGCAATTGGTTCCATAGCAATCGTTTCCATAGCAACTGCTTCCATAGCAACCGTATCCATAGCAACCGTTTCTATAATAACCGATTCCATAGTAACCGTTTTCATAGTAACCGTTTCCATAGCAACTGTATCCATAGCAACCGTCTCCATAGCAAGCGTTTCTATAGCAACGATTACCATAACAGCCGTTTCCATAGCAACCGATTCCATTGTAACCATTTTATAATAATCGTTTCCATAGTAACCGATTCCATAGTAACCATGTCCGTAGTAACCGTTTCCATAGTAACCAATTCCTTAACAACTGTTTCCATAGCAAACGTATCCATAGTAACCTTTTCCATAGCAATTGGTTCCATAGCAAACGTATCCATAGTAACCTTTTCCATAGCAATTGGTTCCATAGCATCCGTTTCTGTAAAAACCGATTCCATATCAACCGTATTCATAGTAACCGTTTCCATAGCAATTGGTTCCATAGCAACTGTATCCATAGCAACCGTTTCCATGACAACCGTTTTTCCCTTAGCAACCGTTGCTAAGGACTTTTTTTTCTTAGCAACGGTAATATTAATATTGGCCACGAAACTCTGCAATGAAGGCACAATGTGCCTGCTTCTCTATCATATTTTAATTGGGAACCTTGCTATATAACATTGACATTTGATAAAATCAAGGAGAAAAAAATTAATTTTCATTAAATGGTCGACAAAGCTGTGTTCTGAAATAATCAGTGAATGACAAATGAAAGTTTCACCTGTTAAAAAAAACCGATGATAGATAAGTCAATAGAAACTGCGTCCCGATATTTATCGTAATTAATGACAGTCTCACAAGGAGAATTTTGTTTTAAGGAACACAATTTTAATTACCGAAAAAATAAATTTACGATCACTTTTTCAAAAGTCCACCATGAAATATATATTATTATTATTATTATTACATGGGAAAAGGGCACTATAGGTTTCAAGGGAAAGAGAAACAGAGATAACCGAAACGAAATTTGGCAACCGTGAACGAGTTATTAGATGAAGAAAAAAGTCAGACAAAGTCCTCTATATAAGATATGAATCTTCAGTGGGCGCGGTGGCAAAAGCGACCAAAAAGAGATGAGGGAAAAAATAAAAGGATGGGCACACTGGACAGAACAAAAATGGTATTATTAACCAGACATGTCAATCAGTGTGTGGCAAATATTATATTGCAAGTTCATTGTGGTTCATATATATATATATTTCTCCCTCCTTCTGTGTGGTCCATCTCATGACTAATAGACCCTAAAATATGTTATTATTTTTTTGAAACTGCGCCCGCTTTTTTCTTCCAAATGCAACTCTATAAGATTAAGGCATCTCTTTCTATATTTACATTCGCAGTTGTAATAATTGCGTTGTCTGCACGCGATGTGACGGTATATATTCCAACATTTTGCATGCAAAAAAAGTAAATCCCGCATCCCTCTTGGTATCATCGTTATTTGAAATTATCTTTACGAAAGATTGTTGAAAGCTTAATTAGTGAGATGATTTTGAGTGATTTTACGGGGAGTTGAACATTAATTGAGTAACGAGAGAGAAAAAAAAGAGGAGAGAATAAAGTAATCAAGTTTGAAGAGTTCATCAAGGCGAAGAAATGGAAAAAAATAAAAGAGTACAAAAATTGGTGTTTAGTTTTTTTTATGCTCGTTTTTTCAGAAGGGCGTATTTTTCAAAAAAATTCCTTATTTATCAGCACAGATAATTTTTATGAATGAACATCCCTAAACTTCCTCAGTAACATGCGGCGTATTACGTATTTATTATCGAAACAAGTTCCGGTTCACAAGCGGGTCCTTTTAAAAAGAACGGAAGGTCAAATTTCTTTCAGGTAGAGAATTTTCTATTAAATGAAAAACGGAAAGTTTTATATATAAAAAAAAGGATTCTCTTCCTGTTTACTAGAATTTTTTTTTATTGATGACAGTAGCTCTCTGGGAGAATATTTTTAATCCATAAATTTTCATTCCTCCTCAAATACAAATACCAAAAATATATTTTTAGATAAATTTTCCTAGGGCTTCTTCTTCTTCTTCTTCTTCATGTTCGCAATTTTTTTCGGTTTAAATCGACCATTGGTCCAAAAACGAGAAGCTGAATTATTTCTCTATTGAGGGGAGTATTCGTTTTAGATTAAGACCTATGATTTTGAACCCTTTTTGTTATGATTTTAATGTTCGGATGTTTGTGTCTATATATATATATATATAGAGTCCTCTACCACAATTTGACGAAATTGCACGCTGGTGAAGCATTGATTAGGGGTGTGCGATTAAACAATCTAGGGCCTCCCTGGTAGAATATACTTCTGGGAGGGCCATTGGTGGTAGCTGCTGCTGCTGCTGTTGCTCCTCTGAGATGAGGAGAGCTTTTCGTGTATTCTATTCGCGATGAAGCGCCAGCCGTTGTTCCGCAAGAGGCAGATGATCGCCCTCGGCCATCCGCCACAAAATGAAGCAGTTATACGACCAAACTAATAACATATTTAGGACCGACATCATCTCGACCTCCCAAGATGGCACGCTTACAAACTTGCCTTTTGCCCAAAGTCTCTCTCCTCACCCCCTTCAAAAATTGTCCATCAATATGTCCACCTAACTGCTTTATCTTTCATATATATAAGCTGATGTGCATCTTATTTCCCTCTCTTCGAAAAATGATTGAGTCATTTTAAAAAAATTCATTTTTTCCTCCAGTCATCAAATTAATTTAATGGGACGCATGAATAAGTTCTAAAAAACCAATTGTCAGAATTTTCATTATAAATATAGAATTTCATTAGATAAAATTTTCATTGAGCCGAATTTTTATTTACTCGAATTTGATAGAATTTCCATATTATTTTTCATACTACAGCAATTTTTACTTAACCGAAAAATCATTTAACAGAATTTCTTATTGATAAAATTTTTATTTATTCGAAATTCCATATATGTTCGAACAAACAGTCAACAGAAAGATTTCAGCCCTATTTTTAAAATCAACTAATAAAAAATTATTCATAAAATATTACGATTGGTTACTTTTAAAAATTGCACCGAAATCTTTCTGTCGACTGTTTGTTCGGCAATTTTGCAATTTCGGACAAATAAATATTCTATGAAATTAAAAATTCTGTTAAAAGATTTTTCGATTAAATATAAATTCTGTGGTATGAAAAATCGGTTATTTGGAAATTCTATTTTCGAAAAAAAAAATCTGTAAAGTGGATTTTTGGTTATATAAAAATTCTCTAATATAGAAAATCGGTTTAATGAAAATTCTAACAATTGATTTTTAGAACTTATTGTTGCGTACCAATTTAATAGAAAATAATTCGAAAAAATATATTTGTATTTTAAGTTTAATAAAATAAAGTTTTCTTATCAAATTAATACCAAATTGTATCAAATTATATTTTCCAAATATTCGTATTGGCTTTGAATTTGATATATACCTTCAAATTAAATGTATATTTGAAAATATCAGCTTTGTGTGTAATTAAATCGAATTTTTAAAACAATCATCAAGATATGAATTTTCACAAAGAAGAGATAAAATTGAAAAGTTCAGTTAAGAGCCGATCTATTACCGGTTTGATACAATTTCAGTGTAATAATAAAAATTACGATGATTGCGGACCTCACAATGGGTTTACTGTAATCATAGTAATGAAACCTCTGCGTTACTTCGTTTACCTCATTCATGTTTTTTTTTTTTATCCTCCCCACCCAGGAAGATCTCTTTTTCTTTCTCTCTCTCGATATTCGCTTTTAATTTGAAATTAAACTTCGATTATCTTAGACAACTTATAAAATTTTCAAATTATATTAAACCATACATCGAGGCGGAAAAGAATAATTCGACTTAAAGTAATTGGCTCTACGTGGCTTTATATGTGTATAATATAATAATAACGAGAGGAAGATTAAAGGCCGAACAATAATTTAACGAACTTCCTATTGGGGCCAATTGTTTGAAAGGAAGTTGGAGCTAAAAAAAAGGTCTTCGTTTCTTTCTCTTTTTTTTTTTTGGGAGGGCTTTTTGCCATTCTCCAAAATTTCGAAAGATCGAAACGTGCGTGTATCTTTCGAAGGACAATACATTGAGTTTTCACAGACTTAAGTTCAACAATAGAAGAGCCACCCTTGGAGGGCCTTTGTCGGTCTTGGGTCAGTGGATGCGAGTAGAGACGCCGGATGATGGACCACCAGCACGTGCGGGTTCCTCTTGGACACATGTTTCTGACTTTTGCAAAAGATATTTTATATATGGTTAACTAAGTTTCTTGTTAAAAAGAAAAAAACCTTATTTCCATGGGATTATTTCTTTAACCCAAAAACGGATCCTTTATTTTCTACCTTCAAAATAGTTTCTCAGATCGTCTTTTTTTTAGTCATCGCGCGCGCCCACGTCAATTTCCGCGAATAGAAAAAAAAAAAAAAAATTTAAATCGGACCAGATTCTTTGGATTCTCTTGGCCAAGATAAAGCCACGTTTGGCTACCACTTTTAATCGCCATTGGGGGACAAGTCCCCCTCTTTCTTGGTCTTTAGCCTCGTTAAAATATCGTCTCGAAAGATAATCCGAATTCCAAGATGAGAGAGAATGATTCTCTCAAAAATTCAATATAGTCGTTAATAATAATTGAAAGTGACATTTTTAATTAGAAGGATATATCTCAATTTTGATAAAAAAAAAGAAGAAAATTCAAACAAATAATTCTTACTTGTCCCGTTATTTTTTTTTATATAAATAAATAAATATAAATTAGAAAAAAAATAAAATGGAACCAATTTTGGAGACAGGGAGTTTTTTTTTGAAAAAAAAACAGTAGCCAGACATCATAAACTATGTTATCTAGTTGATCTTAAATGAAGCTCATAAAAATTGGGAAAAGCACATGAAGAGACAAGGCGGAACAGTGTATGGCAATTGAGAAAAAGAAAAAGAAGAAGAAGAAGAAGCCGACAGTGGAAAAATTTTAAACGGTCAAAATATATATATATGTATATAGCTTCTTCAAAGGATCCGCGCATCAACTCTTCTATCCACCCCATGTCCGAAAAAGCCAGAAGCCCGCAGGAAAACATATAGGGTAACATATAGGCTTCAGTGTGGTCCACCACTCGTGCAGATGTCCGCCCCACACGACCTCAATTTATTCGACACCTCCCCTAGCCTACAGCTCTTAAAAAAGAATATATTTCTTTAATACATATTCTTTCAATGTTGAAAAAAATTACAAAGTATTTCGATAAAAAGCTATATAATATAAAAAATTTTATTACGCTAATTATTAACGAAATCGTTACTTTTTTTTAGGTTTCTCTCTAAAAACAAGTTTCTTTTCTTTTTTCTCACACAATTTTTATCTTATTTTTAGAGGTTTCGTGGCTCGGGACCAAAACCCCTTATATAGTATCGCTTTAGCGTTCGTCTGTCCGTCGTACACTCGTAATGGTAACATTTACCATTAAAACCGATTCCTTGACAACTGTTTCCATAGTAACCATTTCCTTAACAAGCGTTTCCCTGACAACCGTTTCCCTGACAACCATTTCCATAGCAACCGTTTCTATAGGACCATAGCAACCGTTTTCTTGACAACCGTTACCATAACAACCGTTTCCATAGCAACTGCTTCCATAGCAACCGTATCCATAGCAACCGTTTCTATAGCAACGATTCCATAGCAACCATGTCCGTATTAACCGTTTCCATAATAACCGATTTCTTAGCAACTGTTTTCATAGCAATCTTTTTCTTAACAACCGTTTCCATAGCAACCGTTTCTATAGGACCATAGCAACCGTTTCCATGACAACCGTTTCCTTAACCGTTTCCATAGTAACCATGTCCGTATTAACCGTTTCCATAGTAACCATGTCCGTATTAACCGTTTCCATACTAACCGATTTCCTAGCAACTGTTTCCATAACAACCGTTTCTATAGGACCATAGCAACCGTTTCCATGACAACCGTTTCCTTAACCGTTTCCATAGTAACCATGTCCGTATTAACCGTTTCCATAATAACCGATTTCCTAGCAACTGTTTCCATAACAACCTTTTCCTTAACAACCGTTTCCATAACAACCGTTTCTATAGGACCATAGCAACCGTTTCCATGACAACCGTTTCCTTAACCATTTCCACAGCAACCGTTCCTATAGGACCATAGCAACCGTTTCCTTGACAACCGTTACCATAACAAACCGTTTCCATAGCAACTGCTTCCATAGCAACCGTTTCTATAGCAACCGATTCCATAGCAACCGTTTCCATAGTAACCATGTCCGTTTTAACCGTTTCCATAATAACCGATTTCTTAGCAACTGTTTCCATAACAACCTTTTCCTTAACAACCGTTTTCATAACAATCGTTTTCATAACAACCGTTTCTCTAGGACCATAGCAACCGTTTCCATGACAACCGTTTCCTTAAAAATTTCCATAGCAACCGTTTCTATAGGACCATAGCAACCGTTTCCTTGACAACTGTTACCATAACAAACCGTTTCCATAGCAACTGCTTCCATAGCAACCGATTTCATAGCAACCGATTCCATAGCAACCGTTTCCATAGTAACCATGTCCATATTAACCGTTTCCATAATAACCGATTTCTTAGCAACTGTTTCCATAACAACCTTTTCCTTAACAACCGTTTCCATAACAACCGTTTCTCTAGGACCATAGCAACCGTTTCCATGACAACCGTTTCCTTAACCATTTCCATAGCAACCGTTTCTATAGGACCATAACAACCGTTTCCTTGACAACCGTTACCATATCAAACCGTTTCCATAGCAACTGCTTCCATAGCAACGGTTTCTATAGCAACCGTTTCCATAGTAACCATGTCCGTATTAACCGTTTCCATTATAACCGATTTCTTAGCAACTGTTTCCATAGCAACCATTTCCTTAACAACCGTTTCCATAGCATCCGTTTCCTTGACAACCGTTTCCTTAACCGTTTCCATAGCAACCGTTTCTATAGGACCATAGTAACCGTTTACTTGCCAACTTTTACTATAACAACCGTTTCCCTGACAACCATTTCCATAGCAACCATTTCCTTGACAACCGTTTCCATGACAACCTTTACCATAGCAACCGTTACCATGGCAAGGAAGAAGACCTGAATTTTAAAAGACACGAAACCTTATATAGATGAAGACACTTTACGTTTGCCTCTCATACTGTTTATCATTATTGAAATTTTCATTTCCTTCCTTAAATTTCGATTTTTTTTTACACATTAGATAAAAATTTCAATTATTATGTATTCGTAAACATAACACATAGAAAAAAATTTAATCAAAGATTGTAAAAATGTTTGTCCAACACAAGTTCAAAATCTTTGCTCAATAAATTGAAAAGTCGCGTTTTAAAATGTATCAAACTCTTACCTTTGAGAATAATCACTGCTGCTCCTGTCTCCAATAAACCTAAAACAAAAAAAGAAATAATTTATAACATTAATTAAGAATATTAATTTATTTTAAAATCTCTTTTAAAATATAAAAAATTGGTAAAAAACAAAATTACTCTTTCACAAATATGGAAAAAATTCCTAGAGATTAATTTTTTTCGTTAATAATTAAAACCAGTTTACATATACGAAAAAAATCAAAGGTGTGGTTTCTTTAGAAGCTAATTTCGATGAATATGTAAATTTTTTTTTAATTTTTTTTATTTTTTGAAACAAAAAAGGGAACAATATTGTAGTAGCTGATGGATGTTACAAGCGCCAGACAATCGTATGATTACTTTCTTCCTCTATCTCTTTCTCTCGTAGCGAACAAGTTGCAAAAGTGAGTTTTTTTCTTTTTTTCCTAAATGTTTTTGCTTGCTTTCCGTGAGTTTACGTTACTTTGATTACAGGTATACACCCCGCCGACAAAGTATAGACAAGATTTAAGTTTTGCTCTTTATTCCTTTAAATGTAACAAATAATTGAGAAAAAGTTAATTAAGGGAGGCCCCTGAAGTATTTCTTTGGCAGCTAAAAATGAAGCACCTCTCTTATAATACCATGTTGGTTGGATACTTTAAGGCTTTTATAATCGACCCTTAGAGATCATTTCGTTTTCTTAGTATGGCGCGGTCTTAATTGTCATGACAAGCTTTGGATACAATTTGCCTATCGTATTTTAACTCCCAAGTTTGTAATTATGTTGTAAACTCCAGTAGCTTGTTGCAGCAAGAAACGAAACTGTTTTGCCTTGCTTGGTGGTCGAAGTATTTACACTTCCGGTCCGCTATATATATATAATACTTCCAAGAGTTCTTTTGATCTAATATAATTTTTTCTTTTTTTATAAAATTGAATTTTTTTCCTCCAAATTGCTTTTTATTGAAATTCTATTAAATATATCTTGGAAATTCTAATTTCATAATCTATATCGTGAATTTGCATATAAATATTTTTAGTTTGTATTTGGCCTTTAGTATCGAATGCAAGATACTATCGGTAAGGCTATTTGTATGTTAAACTATTATCAAAAAAAAAAAATTGACTTTCGAACCAGTTTTTTGCTACGTGTGTGATAATTGAAAAAGCACTTCAGGATACTCAAATGGATAATTACTTTGTTTTAGGTACTTGGATTTGTGCAACGAAAATCCAATAACCATATAATGATCTATGGTTTTGCTGCTAAGCCCTTTGAGCTCTTTTTAGTTGAGCCTATATATAGTTCGTAGATGAGACCGATAAGATCCTCCAATCAGGCTCTTACAAACGTTTACACATAGCTCGACCAAAGGTTCGCCAGGTTCGTTAATAACTCCCAGCTACCGTCTCGTCAACCTCTTTTTCGTTAAAATAACATCAAAGAGTTAGAAAATTAATTATTTCGCCCTTAGGTCCTTCGTGAAATTAAAATTCTCCGCAATTATCGTTTTTCAAAAAAAAAAGTTCGCTCAATAATTTCTCCAATTTTTATTCATCCATCGAATTATTATTTTTATTATTAAATTTAAAAAAAAAATTATTTGAAATAAATATTTATTGTGAAAAATAATTTTTTTTTTCCTCTGCGAATGATATGCGACTTTCTTTCAATTCTTTTCCCATAAATGGATGTCGATTTTGAATGACAAAATCGAAAAGCGAATATTTGCAATAAAATTATATATAGTTATATGTGTCGTTGAAAATCGTATTTTATTAATGTGCACTACATTATTCATAAACCGGTTTATGAGTTGCGTTTACTATTTCCACGTATGCCATTTTTCTCCCATAGAAACGAACATTATACGTATGTGTATATATGTAATCAGTGACCCTGTGTTTATATATGCTTTGTTACCCTATCTTCTTTCTCGAATGATAAAGCAATTTTATATCCAAGTAAAGAAAATAGTAAGTATCGTAGATTATACGAATAAAAATTGTGGTAAACATTTAAAAATAAAACCTCTCAATTCAACTTTTTCCGATTAATTTTTTTAATTAATTTTTTTAATTTAAAAAAAAATTTAATTGTTTTAATGTTCGATTTTTTCAAATTAAAATATGTTTTTTTTTTTTTTTTTTGTTCTAAACTTTGAGTTAACTTGAAACGTGGAAAAAAAGTATACAATCACTTTTGAAATTTTCAAAGAAGGAAACGAGAGAGCTTTATCTGAAATTAGTTTGACTTTTTTTCAATGTGTTAAACTTGCTTTAAAAAAGAAAAAGAAAAAAAAAGAAAAAAAACGTTGAAAATCCATACATCCCTTCAAATTGTTCTTCTTGCCATAGTCGTTATATGTTGTTATCTCAGAAAGTAATCAATTTCCTTATTGCCCTTCGAAGAGCGGAAACCCGATAATAACAATTACATATAACTTTACAACCTAATCTAATTCCAATACAACTGCTTTGAAAACGATATAATAATTTCAATAAAAGTCCATTTCCCATCAAATGAAACGTGAATTTTTATGTCGTCAATTGAAAACAATTTTTTTTTTCTATTCGATAAACAATCTTATTAAATTTCTTTATATGGGAAAATAATTTTTATTTTTTTATTTATTCTATATAAAAAAAAATTATTTTTTTGTATTGAAAACATTTTTTTTTTCTTCTCTCTAAATCTGAATTAGTAAAAATGTTTACTAATTTGAATTAGTGACTTACTTTTTGCTTCTGAATTAGTAAAATTTTTACTAATTACTAGTAACTTTTACTAACAATTAGTAAAATTTAACTAATTCAGAAGCAAAAAAGTGAGTCTCTAATTCAAATTAGTAAACATTTTTACTAATTCAAATTTAGAGAGTTGATTAAAATACAAAATTTATCGAAAATAATTTCCTGTATAATTTTTCAACCCTTTGACCCCTATATGAAATAGAAAAAAAAAATTAGTAAAAAAAATTTCAGTTCCACAAATTGCACTTCAATTTTCTTCACATATATATAGAACAAATACGGGGGAGAAAACTTTGTATTACAAATTACATTCTTGTTTTCTAGGGCATCTGTAATAGTAATTCCGTAAAGTTGCCTTCCTCGCGGAATTCAAACAACCTCCTTCTTCCCCTTTTGTATACATATATATATATATATATATATATATATATATATATATATATATATATGCGAGTTACTTAAGCCTTCACAAACAAACTTTCTGACTATAAGCGAACCTGTTCAGTGTGTATTCAAGATAAACCACTCTCGGACTCAAAACCATTTGTAGTCCCATTTCCTCCAAGGAATTCGTTTCACGTCCATTACAGTTGGAACTTTATATTCCACATGTAATTTAATTCTATTATGAATATTGCAATATGAAACATAAAATTGACTGCAAAGTGGAATTATAAAATTGGTTCAATTGATGTAACATGATTTTCTGTTATTCACTTTTCATAATTATATACAATCTCGTGTTTATTTATATATTTATATATATATATATTTTATACTAAAATCTATATACTATCATGATGTAATATTGTGTATGTAAATTTTTTCCATTTTGTAGATTTTTAATTTCAATCGAATTAATGAGAAAAAAATTTTAGACTTTTTTTTTTGTAAAAAATAATGAATTTTTTCATTCATTAATTTTCCGTTTGGTTGATATGTAAAAAAAATTGTATTTTTTGTCTCAAGAATATTGAAACTGGAAAAAAATTTATTTGATTCAAATAATTGGTTACTTTATTATCAAATAAATATTTATCTAGAACCAATAATTTTTGTATTTCCCACTTGGAAAGATTCCCCGGAAAGTGCTCCCTGGAGGTTCTAACAGAATTCCGCCGGAACTTCCAACGTAATTCCGTCGGAATTCCATCGGAGTTCCAAAGAATTTCCGATGGGATTCCGACGGAATCCCGATTAATTGTTTTTTCAAAATTTTTAGAGTCCTAATTCCGTCGGATCTCCGTCGGAATCCCATCGGAAATTCTTTGGATTTCCGCCGGAACTTCCAACGTAATTCCGTCGGAATTCCATTGGAGTTCCAAAGAATTTCCGATGGGATTCCGACGGAATTAGGACTCTAAAAATTTTGAAAAAACAATTAATCGGGATTCCGTCGGAATCCCATCGGAAATTCTTTGGAACTCGGATGGAATTCCGACGGAATTACGTTGGAAGTTCCGGCGGAAATCCAAAGAATTTCCGATGGGATTCCGACGGAGATCCGACGGAATTAGGACTCTAAAAATTTTGAAAAAACAATTAATCGGGATTCCGTCGGAATCCCATCGGAAATTCTTTGGAACTCCGATGGAATTCCGACGGAATTACGTTGGAAGTTCCGGCGGAATTCTGATAGAACCTCCAGGGGGCACTTTCTGGGGAATCTTTCCAAGTGGGAAATACAAAAATTATTGGTTCTAGATAAATATTTATTTGATAATAGTCAAGTAAATTATTGGTTCAAGTAAACATTTATTTGATAATAGTCAAGTAAATTATTGGTTCAAATAAATATTTATTTGATAATAGTAATCGATTATTTGTAACAAATAAATTTTTTTTTCATTAATATTTAATTGAAATAGAAAATATGTTGAAAAAATTTATCGATCCCGAATAATTTATTTATTGCTTAATTGCTTCGAACTAAATGTAATTAATTTAGAAATCCCCCGAAGAAAAAAAAAAAAAAAAAAGGTGTAAAATCTCTTTAAAAGGCGAAATTATTTCCTGTGGGCAATATTCTTATAACAGGAGCGAGGGTCGATATCACTAATGCATAGCACCTGTTTTCAAAGTGGACGATGTGTGGTCACAGAATGCGTAACGAATGCCATTCATTACATTCATTCATTCAATTCATTGTTTTCGTGTCGACTTGGTGGTCTCATACAATTAAATCAGACTTTGCGCGTTTTTTTTTTTTTTTAAACTTTTATCAGCATAATTGCAATACAATGTTTAACGAGAATAAATTCTCTCATCGTGTGAAAGCACACACAATTCTTTGATGATGCTGTATGTGTGTGTGTTAGTTATAAAATAGAAATAAAACAAGCAGGAAGTCTCTTTTATAGGCCGACCAGTAACCTCGAATGATCTTGTTTTTAAAGTTGTTCTCAGGGAAATGAAGTTTGTGTCAAGAATACAAAATTTATTTATCTAACTTTGAACCCATGTTTGAAAAAACTATTTTCTCTTTTTCAAGGGGGAAAATAAATAATCAAGATTTTCAAGTCTTTTTCTACTTTTCTATTTTTTTTTTTTCTGAGGATGTATATATTTTTTTCTCAAACAAAATTGAGATATTGGCAAATTACTTAAAGGAATATTCAATCATGTCTGAAAGTTATATACAAAAATCCTCGAGGCGCCTTTTATATACGCTTTTGTGTTGTTCGCCAACTGCGGCATTTCCTTCCGGCGTAAAGATCTCTCTTTGAGAACTTAAAAAGGAATGCGAAAGAAGAAACGTGCTTAATCGTTTGGTTCTACGATGAGTCATGTTGCACGTTCACACATACTTACGTCACATGGCGCCTTATTTTGCGCCACGTGTAACATTTTTGGGGAAAAAATTTGCATTCTTTTATTTTTCACAAAAAAGACATTCAAAAGAAAATTTAATCTCATATTTGAGAGGATTCTTCTACTTATAAATAGTCCTTATCCCCCCTTCCTCTTCAAAAGATTAATTCTTCTTCTTAATGTAGATTTTATACCTTTGAAAAAAAAAAAAATTTCCCTCTTCTATTGAGAGTTTAGTTTTGAAGAGATGGCAATTTTTCAGATTATTTTCTATAACCTTTCAATTGGAGAGGCAAAAAAATAATTAAATTTTTTCACATCAAAGAATTGATTTTTCTCTGTTGTAAAAAAGAACAATTTTTTTTTAAAACCTAATAAAATTTTATGTAAAAAAAGAATCTTTTTTTTTATTTGGTTTTCAAGAAGCAGAAAGCGGCGTTTTTGACATCACTCAAAGGAATGTAAATATTTATATAAAAGCTTCTTATATTGAAACGAAGCAAGCAAATTTTCAATTATTCGAAATCAAATTTTTTTTTCTCTTTCTATTTAAAAATACTTTACATTTTTTTTTTAATGTCAGCATATTATAATGAAAATACATTTTTTTTTTTGAATCATTCTGAAAGTATTGAAAAAGTGCCCTTTCACGTTTTATGTGAATATATAAAAAAAAATAACAACTAATTCTTGTTTCATAAAACTGAAATTGATTTTTTAAATTGTACATTTACTGATTATATTGCCGACCTACTCTTCGAATCTTTCATCCCTCGTTATGTAGCGCGCTCATATTCACGAGAGAGTCGTCATATATATATATATATATATATATATATATATATATATATATATATATATATTCATATATGAAAATGCAATCAACATTTCGATACTCCTCGCAATTGCCACTTGACTTCGTCGAGAGACGTATACATAAAAATATTATAATATGATCCGAGTTTCAATATAATAATACTTGCCGGGAGGTCTTATGTAAAATTTATAACCTTCCATTTTTTTTTTACATTATTTTAATATCGCACTGAGATCGATTCCTCCGACTCGATATAGAATTAATTAAGCAAAATTCAATCAACAAATTTTTTTTCATTTATCACAAAAAAAAATTTTTTTTTCGTCACCGATTTTCCATACAGCACCAGATATCCTAGGATATTCCAAAAACATCCCTTGGATATCCTAGGGATACCCCAGGGATATCCTAAGGATACTTTAAGGATATCCAAAGTAACGGCGGTTAGGATATCCTAGGGATATCCCAGAGATATCTAAGGATGTCCCTAGGACGTCCCAGGGATATCCTAATCATTTCCCCGGATATTATTTGGATATCCTCAGGACGTCCTAAGGATATCCCAAGGATATCCCTGGAATAATTAGGGATGTCCTTAGGACGTCCTAAGGATATCCACAGTATGTCTATATTATCTTAAGGGTTAGAATATCCTTGAGTTGTTCTAAAAATGTCCCTAAGGTCATAAAAATTCATAATAATAATTCATAAAACGACCCTAACATACAAATTAATTAAATAAAAATGGAAAACATATTTTTTGGATGTATTTATAATGTATTTCCAAGATATCTAAAATGATTTACCTTGTCTACAAGAATTCTTTTTTCTACTTTTTCTTTAAAAAATCTCTTGAAACCAACATAAGCGCTAACTATTTGTATCAAAAAATCGCTATCTCAAATAGTCAAAATTTGAATCATAATGATATCCTAGATAGATCTTAGCGATATTTCTAAAATATTTGAAAGATATACCAAGTTTATCCCAAGAATATCCCCACGATATCACTAGGATATCCCTGGAATATCCCAGGGATATCCCTAGAATATCTCCAGGATATCCTCAGTATATCCCCAGGATATCCCAAAAATATCCTACGTAACGGCGATTTGGATGTTCTGAGGATATCCTCAGGATATCCTAGGATATCCTATGGACGTTTTCAGGATATCCTACATTAGTTTAGGATATCCTGAGGATATCCTGAGGATATCCTTTTGTTTTGAGGGTAGAAACTAAAAATTACAAGTATATTTTTATTACCCCAAAAAAAAAAAATCGAACCAAAGTCACTTTAATTAACGAAGAAAGTCAATAAACATCGATTTTTAAATGCCCACGTGCCACGTGATAAAAGTTCTCATTTTTTATGATCACCTAAAGATTTTATTTTCAAATATATTACAAAATTTTATTAATGATTATATAGTGGAAAAAAAAATATTTCAACTTTGTTGCAGAACTAAATTTAATGTTTGTCCAGTAAGAAATTTGCATAATACTTTAATCTAGACGTTAATGACTTTTTGGAAGTAAAAAAAAAAAAGTCCCAAAAACACGCACCGAGTAATTAGCCCTAAAAAGTAAGTCAGGTTTCTGAAAAAATTGTATATGAGAGAAAGCAGGTGGAATTTTTATATTACTTTTAGTGGGAAAAAATTTTTTTCAATTAAATTTTTTATACAAAAAAATCTCTTACTAAAGAAACTAATTCAAAAGACATTCAAGAAATTATATTTTTTTAATAAAATTTATTTTAATTTTTGTAATATTGTAAATTTCCACTTTTTTGTTTTGTAAATATTTATTTTTTTGTGAAAAAAAAAGTTTATTTTTATAATAAAAAAAAATTGTTTTTCTACCTATACAAATACTTGTATTATTTATTCAATATATATGAAAAATTTGATAATGACTGATAATTACTTAATTTTTGTTTTTGTCCCAAGCGCTAAGGGATCTAAATCTCTCGTCTAGGTACTTATTAAAAAGGCAGAGGTAGACCTGCCCTAATTATACAGAAAAACGGCTCTTGAAAAATCTTTTCTGGCGTCAGTCTCGTCCCGGGGGATCTCCTTTAAAATTCTCTGTTTGTGGTTTAAAGACTTGAAAAAAGTGGCTACAATTTTTCGCTCCAAAGATAACTTGGCATAGAAAAATATTTTCTATTTTCACCCTTCACTGGATTTGAAAAATTTTGAAAAAATATTTACTATTTCCAAATATATTTTATTTTACTTTCATTTTAATTACTATTATTATTATTATTATTATTATTTATATGCAAATAATTATTATTTTTCAGAAACATTTTACGTGATAAACTATAATTTTCCTTTTGATGCCTTTAATATGTATTTTCATTTTCCAATCGTATATAATCTGGATTACATAAAGATTTAAAGTTTACAGAATAATAATGTTTGAGAGCGTAGACAAGGAAGACAATGGTAGGAATGACCTTCTTCGCAGTTTACCATAAAGATTATCACCTAAAGCCGAGAGAGAGAGAGAGAGAGAGAGAGAGAGAGAGAGAGAGAGAGAGACTTGTAATAGAGGTGTACAATTGCACATGCCTACAATATACCCAAGGCTCAAATAATAACTATAATCTGAAAATACTTTAAGTCTTTCTTTTTTTTTTTTTTTTTTTTTTTTATTTATCTTTAACTAGGACAGTTGCATTTAACAGTAGTATAAGAGTTGAAAATAGTCTTCAAGTTTCCAGGTATATTTCGTCCTCATAATAATAGACATAAAAATAAAAAAAAAAATTTCTCTTAATCGAAAAAAAATATTTAAATTTTATCCAATTATTTTTTTTTTTTGGAAAAAATCCGAAAAAATCCTTTATAAAAGGAATATTAAAAAAAAGAATAAAAAAAAATATTTGTATTTCTTGAAAATTTTCTTTCTCAGTGGGAAAAAAAGAAGAAGGATGCTGTGAGATAATACCGAGAACATCCGTTGAATAAAGGAAAAGACGTAAGAGATTTTTCCCCACTCCAAAAAAAAAAAAAAAAGGGGGCGAACTATCAGGAAATTCGAACGGGTTTCACCTAATACTATATCAAATTTTTACGGATTAGGGTTCTCTTATAAAGATTAATCGCGTGAGTGCGCGCGGCACCGATCCTTCAAAAAAAGGATTTTAAACCCATTGGTCTCTCTATTTTGTAACTTACATATATATTGCGCACACTTATCCCTTCGTTTATAATAAAAAGGGGCAAAAATTTTGTTGTGTGGGGGTGTTAAAAGTGTTCACAAGGTCGTTGAGGGTTGATTGAAATGGTACACCCTCAATGTCCCTTATTTTTTTTTTTTTTTTTTTTTCTTCTTAGATTGTGTTGTGTTATTCAGCAAGCCTAACGACATCTGTTCATTCATAATAATACGAGGTCGTCATCGAAAAACCAAGGACACTCTTGCTCGCTCTCCATTCTTAAATTGGAAACGAACTCCACGTGCCACATTATTTACGCGTGGAATTTATTTCATTATACCCACACCAAAGGAAAATATGCGCTCTATATAAATCGCATCGAGGGGGGGGAAAAAAAAATTTTTTTTTCCTCTTGTAAAAAATAGCTAATTTTTAATTTTTTTACTTTATGTAAAATTTTAATAATAAATGTACTGAAAAAAAATTAATTTATATAAAATAATTTGTTACTTGAGTGCCCACTTGGAAAGATTCCCCGGAAAGTGCCCGGAAAGTAATTCCGTCGGAATTCCATCGGAGTTCCAAAGAATTTCCGATGGGATTCCGACGGAGTTTCGACGGAATTCTGACGGAATTCCGACGGAATTAAGACTCTAAAAATTTTGAAAAAAAATTAATCGGAATTCCGTCGGAATCCCATTGGAAATTCTTTGAAACCACGTTTGAGAAAGCAAATAATTAATGAAACAAAATAATTGAATTTAGTAAACTGTATTCCAACCAATAATTACTGTATTTGAAACAAATACAATTCAATTGAATCAATAATTATTTATGTGGTTGCAATTATATTAATAAATGAATTAAGCCAATTTCTTTTGAACAATTTGCCAATTTATTTTTTAACAATCGAGAAATTGTTAGTAAAAAAATTGGCCTAAAACCTGCATTTATTAATAATTATTTTATAAAAATAAATATTTATTTAATAACACTCAGATACTATCTAAATGTGAATTAGTAAAAAAGTTTACTGATTTGAATTAGTAACTCAGTTTTTGCTTCTTAATTAGTAAAATTTTACTAATTATTAGTAAATTCCACCGATATTACTCTCTAAATCTGAATTAGTAAAAATGTTAACTAATTTGAATTAGTGACTCACTTTTTGCTTCTGATTTAGTAAAATTTTTACTAATTATTAGTAAATTGCTAATACCAATTGTTAGTAAAAGTTACTAATAATTAGTAAAATTTTACTAATTCTAAAGCAAAAAGTGAGTCACTAATTTAAATTAGTAAACATTTTTACTAATTCAGATTTAGAGAGTAAAATTAGTTATATTTTACTAATTTAAAAGCAAAAATTGAGTCACTAATTTAAATTAATTTTACTAATTCAGATTTCGAGGGTTCATTCAAGTTACGGGAATATGTATTTCATTGGAATATTCAAAACATTTCTTTGGATTATTCCACCGATATTACACTCTAAATCTGAATTAGTAAAAATGTTAACTAATTTGAATTAGTGACTCACTTTTTGCTTCTGATTTAGTAAAATTTTTACTAATTATTAGTAAATTTTAACTTATTCTAAAGCAGAAAGTGAGTCACTAATTCAAATTAGTTAACATTTTTACTAATTCAGATTTAGAGAGTAATATCGGTGGAATACTACTTTACTAATTTAAATTAGTAAACATTTTTACTAATTCAGATTTAGATAGTATAAAATAATTAATGAATTAATAATTAATTAATTGACAAAATGATCTTTTATAGAAGATCATTTTGTCAATTCTTGATCTAAAAAAATAGGAAAAAATAGAAAATAAGTTTTGGTTTTTCATTGACAATGAGAATCATTCAATTTTCTTCTTGGAAAATGGAAAAAGTATATAAGAAAAAGATATACTTTCAAAGAAGCCCGGAACAATATAATATATATCCACATATACATATATAGTTAATAAGATGCAGTGGCACGCTCGCTTTACAGTTTGCAAACCTTCAAAAAGGAATCATTTCCCTGGAAAAAAAGAGACATCACCAGAAAAGTATATAATAAACTCTTGGCGGTTTTTCAAAAAATGTTTACATTGTATCTTTGAAACTCAAACTCTCTACCATTGTATATATTTTCATTCGTGTGTTTCCAAAAAAAAAAAAATACTTTATGGGTGGCAAACATTAGGCAATTTTCCAAACCAATATTAAATATACAAACCTAAACGGCAAAATGCGATCAGTATTAAAATAAATTCATTGATTTTATTATCGTTTCAAAATATTGCTTTCAGACATAAAATATTAAACGAAAATTTATAGCTTTATTTACGATAAATTTATTATTTACGATAGCATATGTGAATTTGTATGTGTGTAGAGAGAGAGAAAGATGTATTGTTAATTACATTTATGAAACTTCCGCAAACGATCGCATTTGTTGTTTTCTTTTGCAAAAATTGCCCTTTCTATATACATATAATTGTGAAATCTAGCCCAAGGGGTTTAATTTAAAAAAAAAATTTTAAAATAATTTCGTTGATCAGAAATAAACCCCAGAGGGTTAAAAGTTATATGAGCAAATTTTCAAGATGATGAACCTCTTAATTATAATGTCTCCTCACTCTATTTTCACGACTACTGTTTAACGCTGCCGGGTGTAACCAACCAAGCTGTGGGTATATAAATTGAGTTCCGTCCGGGTCTTAATACCGTAGCAAATTCAATTTATCGTGGGTGGCTGCTATACATATCAAGACGATGCTGTAATTAAATTGTTACTGGGGGCAGACCGCACGCCAATCGACATGGGCGGCCCCCAAACACCCACGCGTTCCTTTCGCGATTTGCAATCCTTTTATTTCCGCGCTTATATATTCTCTATTAATAACTTGCCGTATTAATAAATCTTCTTTGGAACTTTTTTCCTATATATATTTTTTTTTCTTTCGCCTTTTTTTTTTTTTTTTTTTGAACACGCTTTATTTTTTTTTTGTTTTGTTGCATATACGCGTGGGTGAAAAAGAAATCAAAACACTATCCTTTCATCACCTGCGCCCTTTCTTTTATATTATATATATATATCCTTTCGAATCCCGCGCTTAATCCATTTCGCGTGTACGTTGTCGAATTTGAATATTTCGAACATGCTCGGCTTATTTCGAAAGCCCTTTCACAAGATCACTTTAAGAATAAGCAAATGAGAATAAAACTCCCTTTCGATCTATTGTTTATCAAAATAAAAATAAAAAGATAACTTTTTAATAATGAATTTTATATAGTTTTTTTTCAATATTCTATTTTAATATTTATATTACTCTTTAAATTTGAATTATAGTTAAAAATATTCGAAATAGAACATTTTTTAACTAACTTCTATTTAACTATTTTGTATTAAAAATTAAAATTTTTGCTTTTAAATTAATTAAATTTTACTAATTTGCCAGTGAACCAAATTTTATTTACTATTAGTTAAATTTTACTAATTTGCTAGTGAACCAAATTTTATTTACTATTAGTTAAATTTTACTAAATCGCTAGTAAACCAAATTTTTTTTACTATTAGCTAAATTTTACTAATTCGCTAGGGAACCAAATTTTATTTACTATTAGTTAAATTTTACTAAATCGCTAGTAAACCAAATTTTTTTTACTATTAGTTAAATTTTACTAATTCGCTAGTAAACCAAAAATTTTTTTAACTATTAGTTAAATTTTACTAATTCGCTAGTGAATCAAATTTTATTTACTATAAGTTAAATTTTACTAATTCGCTAGTAAACCAAATTTTTTTTTACTATTAGTTAAATTTTACTAATCCGCTAGTGAACCAAATTTTATTTACTATTAGTTAAATTTTACTAATTCGCTAGTGAACCAAATTTTATTTACTATTAGTTTAATTTTACTAATTCGCTAGTAAACCAAAATTTTTTTACTATTAGTTAAATTTTACTAATTTAAAAGCATAAAGTGAGTCACTAGTTTAAATTATTTAAAATTTTTACCAATTCAGATTTAGAAAATAATTAATTACTCTCTAAATTTGAATTTGTAAGAATTCGTTTATTAATTTAAATTATTGAAAATTTTTCCTAATTTTTAGTAATTTTTCACTAAAACTTTAGTAAAAAAACATTACTATATTAGTAATATATTACTAATATATATATATATATATATATATATATATATATATTAGTAATATATTACTAATATATATATATATTTTACTACAAATAAGTGAAAATTTCTACTACTTTTTAGTAAAATTATTTTCCAATAAAACTTGAGTAAAACCAATATTACTAAATCATATTTTACTAAAAATTAGTGAAAAGTGACCTATACTAATTCACATTAGTAAGAATTTTTACTAAATTTAGTAAAATATTACTATTTGATTTAGTAGTTTTAAATTTTTTTTACTAGTTTTACTAAAAAGGGACTAAAAAATAGTGGAAATTCTTACTAATTTAAATTAGTAACTCAATTTTCGCACTAATTCATAGATTTAGAGAGAAAACTTCAGTTAAAAAAATATTACCAAACCAAATAGTTAATAGTTTACTATAAATTAGTAAAATTTTCTACTAAATTTTTGTAAAACTATTTTCTACTAAAACTTTAGTAAAAAAAACATTATTAAATCAATTAGTTGATATTTTACTAAAAATTAGTGTAAATTTCTACTAATTTGAATTAGTGAACGAACTTTTAATAATTCAAATTTAGAGAGAAGTAAAATCTTGGCTAACTTTTGCTTTAGCAATTAGTAAAGAATAACTAATTATTAGTAAAGAATAACTAATTATTAGTAAAGAATAACTAATTATTAGTAAAAAAAATAACTAATTATTTAGTAAAAAGTAACTATTTTTTTCAAATAAAAACTCCTAAATCAAATAGTAATATTTTTTTCTAAAAATTAGTAAAAATTTCCACTAATCTGAATTAGTAGCTCACTATTCAAAAATTTAAAAAAACAAGTATGCGTGATTTAATTTTTTTGTTTTGACATACTTTTTCCCCTCGCGAAATTATCCTATATTCAACACAACAACATTGCAATAAAATAAAGTAATAAATTTCCATTTCAAAAGTTTTATTTTCTTACTTTTTTTTGCGCGCGCGCGAAGAAAAGACTATAATTTTTTTGTTCCAGAAGACAAAAAACATAATTTTTCAATGTCATTTTTTTTTCCCTAAATTATCATTAAGAATCAACAGCTGTGAAATCAACTGGAGAGCAATCAAGTAGAATTAAAGTCGAGTAAAATAATTTTTTAATACGCGCAGTAGTCTCATATTGAAATCGGAACATAGAAACTTTTTTTATATTGATTTTGCGTTAATTGCTTCAGTAAACTTTGATGGAATCAGCGACGCCCAAGAGATAGCATGATTTTATTTGTCGTAAATCTGAGAATGTATATATATATATAGTCTGCGTAGAGTTGACAACTTTTAATGTAATTAGGCCTCTTCCGTTGTAAAACACGAGGGAGCGATTTCGCGGTATATATAAGGACAAACAATAAACGAGACTGGCAGACAGTATAGAAAATATGACATCGTGTCAGACGAGAGGACAAATTGAACCTTTCCTCATCCGTAACGCAATAATTGACATGATGGTATATCAATTCTTCGAATAGTACAATTATTTTCTTTTTTATTAATTTCTTTAATTTTTATTGTTCAAATTGTTTCAACCAAATAAATAGTTTTTTATTACCACAATTGTTTTGGTTATTTCAAATAAAATTTTTTTTGGATACAAATAAATATTTGGTCTAAATAAATATTTTTTTGATCTAAATAAACATTTGGTTAATTTTAATAAATTTTGTGCAAATGAAGAAAGAATTTTATAAATTTTTTATCGATTCAACAAAAATTTGGTTGTTTCAAAAAAAAAAAAAAATTCTTTAAGTGATGTACAATTCGAATTATTTTGAGTGTAAATGAAATTACTCACAATTAGTAAAGCAACAAGGTGGTCCTTATTAAAAATATATACCCGAAAGTATAAATGTATTGTCGAAGTCACTCCCCCTCTGTTTTAATAATAATGAAAGTAATCATATAATGCAAAATACTTTTGCTGAACATATTGCAGAATGTTAATTTAAATCCGCGAGTGATTCGAATTTAATTACTTATTATTATGCCGAAATTACCGTCTATTACTCAAAAAAACGATGGTGGTCCAAGTTTATTAATCGTCTTTCTCTCTCCATCTCTCTCTTTCTCTGATACGAGATTCGAATTTATTCATTAAAAAAAAAAATCTCGTTATGTATTACACATTTCCAATCAAATACGACATGACATTTAATAATATCGACTGCATCATTTATTTTAATTTTGTTTTCTTTTCACGGAAAAATTTAGGAACAACATCTGTGATATATAAAGCATATTATAATCAATTAAAAAAATAAAACAGCGAATTTTCTTTTTTTAAAATTAGAAATCTATCCGCATAGAAAAAATTTGCTATCACATCAAATTATGTTAGCTTATATATATAGGGACAGCTAACAAATTTGCTGTGGGGTCAAAAAAGTTTGCTGTGACAGTAAATTTAAAAAAATTAAGACTGATATTGTTTATCATAGCAAACTTTTTCATTGTCATAGCAAAAAATTTCTTTTTTTTTAAATTAGAAATGTATACGCATAGAAAAAATTTGCTGTCACATCAAATTATGTTAGCTAATATAAAGGAACAGCTAACAAATTTGCTGTGGGGTCAAAAAAAGTTTGCTGTGACTAGTAAATTTTTAAAAATTAAGACTGATATTCTTTATCATAGCAAACTTTTTCATTGTCATAGCAAAAAATTTCTTTTTTTTTAAATTAGAAATGTATACGCATAGAAAAAATTTGCTGTCACATCAAATTATGTTAGCTAATATATAAGGACAGCTAACAAATTTGCTGTGGGGTCAAAAAAAGTTTACTGTGACAGTAAATTTTTAAAAATTAAGACTGATATTGTTTATCATAGCAAACTTTTTCATTGTCATAGCAAAAAATTTCTTTTTTTTTAAATTAGAAATGTATACGCATAGAAAAAATTTGCTGTCGCATCAAATTATGTTAGCTAATATATATATATATATATATATATATATATAAATTTGCTGTGGGGTCAAAAAAAGTTTGCTGTGACAGTAAATTTTTAAAAATTAAGACTGATATTGTTTATCATAGCAAACTTTTTCATTGTCATAGCAAAAAATTTCTTTTTTTTTAAATTAGAAATGTATACGCATAGAAAAAATTTGCTGTCACATCAAATTATGTTAGCTAATATAGGGACAGCTAACAAATTTGCTGTGGGGTCAAAAAAAGTTTGCTGTGACAGTAAGTTTTTAAAAATTAAGACTGATATTGTTTATCATAGCAAACTTTTTTATTGTCATAGCAAAAAATTTCTTTTTTTTAAAATTAGAAATGTATACGCATAGAAAAAATTTGCTGTCACATCAAATTATGTTAGCTAATATAAAGGAACAGCTAACAAATTTGCTGTGGGGTCAAAAAAGTTTGCTGTGACAGTAAATTTTTAAAAATTAAGACTGATATTGTTTATCATAGCAAACTTTTTCATTGTCATAGCAAAAAATTTCTTTTTTTTTAAATTAGAAATGTATACGCATAGAAAAAATTTGCTGTCGCATCAAATTATGTTAGCTAATATATATATATATAATATAAATTTGCTGTGGGGTCAAAAAAAGTTTGCTGTGACAGTAAATTTTTAAAAATTAAGACTGATATTGTTTATCATAGCAAACTTTTTCATTGTCATAGCAAAAAATTTCTTTTTTTTTAAATTAGAAATGTATACGCATAGAAAAAATTTGCTGTCACATCAAATTATGTTAGCTAATATAGGGACAGCTAACAAATTTGCTGTGGGGTCAAAAAAAGTTTGCTGTGACAGTAAGTTTTTAAAAATTAAGACTGATATTGTTTATCATAGCAAACTTTTTTATTGTCATAGCAAAAAATTTCTTTTTTTTTTAAATTAGAAATGTATACGCATAGAAAAAATTTGCTGTCACATCAAATTATGTTAGCTAATATAAAGGAACAGCTAACAAATTTGCTGTGGGGTCAAAAAAAGTTTGCTGTGACAGTAAATTTTTAAAAATTTATTATCATATAGCAAACTTTTTCATTGTCATATAGCAAAAAATTTAACTGCGGTTATACTAATTTTGATAGATCTGATACCAAACATCAGTTAGCATTTGTAAATTCCTTTTTTGCCGTGTAAATAGAAAAAAATTTAAGTATTTAAAAAAAAATGATATGAGCAATAAATTCTTTTTTTTTTCTTTATAATATAAAAGTGTGAATTCGATTTTGAATTACAATGAAAGCAATGCGTTCGATTTGACACAGTTTCTCTTGCGAAGACAGTTTAAAAGACACCGACTTGAGTTACGAGTGTGGTTGCCGCAGTTATCTCTTGCAGCTGGCATAATAAAATTGAAATCGCATTGTGCGCGGTGACTCGAGGCACCGGTAATCAACCTTACTTTTATCGTATATAGGCGAGTGTGCAAAAAAAAAAAAAAAAGAAAAGAAATACGTGTGTGCTCACCTTATATGCGCACGAAACATTTTGCCCGTAAAAGTGAAATGACACGTAAAAATACGTTCAATTTTTGCACGATGGAAAGCTTTGATTGGCTCGAGGAGAATTCGAATGGTTTCTTTTATTTTTCACCTCTTTTGCCCAATTCCGATAATTCTCCGCCAGAAGATACTTCTTTTTTATTTTTTTGTTATTTCTCCTTTAAAGCCGCGCGCACAGAGGGAACATCGAATAAATTCGAAATGAAGCCATTTGTTTTCTTTGAAAAAAAAACACACATACAATTTCGGCTTTTTAAGTAATTGGAACATTCTTTTTTTTTTCCTCCTTCGATAAATATTCTTTTTTTTTATAATAATAAAAAAATGAATTCTCAAAGGATTGCCGCTGAGCAGGATGTGAAGAATTAAGAAGAAAAAAAAGAATTGCGGTATTTCTTCCGGATCGTGAGATTCGGGGCAAAAGAATTTTTTTTTACAACCAAAGAGTTATCTATACAATTTGTTTTTTTTTTCTGGAAAGTGTAATACATATAAATCTCGAGTATTGTGAGAGGGCGTTTAGTGTAGTGTGAATTTTCCAAAGACTTGATCCGATTCGGCGGTGTATATATCCTTGCGAAGATCCTTCGGAATCCCAAGCAAAGGAATTAAGAACCCGTAAAATGGTGCAAGGGGCAATAAAATGCCTTTTCGCCAGCTGCGCCTCAGCAAATGCAATCTTTCTCTCTCTCTCTGTCTCTTTCTTTCTCGTTTTATACAACATCCATGATTTTCAAACTCTATGATGTCATAAATTAGATTTATACTTCATCCGTTTGAAGGTAATTAGCTTCTGGATTCTTTAGCGAAAGACAACTTCACTTTTTACTCATATATATAGAATATGAGGAATAATCATATAAAAGGAAAAATCATTTCATACCCAAATTTACATATTTCCGAGATGAAAAAATATTGAAGTTAATTGAACGGGTTGATTAAAAGATATGTCTTCAATTAGCTTTAATTATAACAAGACAACGATATATTTTCTCTTAGCTTTCATAATTAAAATCAATAACAATTGTAATTAAATCTTTAATTATTATTTACTTCAAATTAACTAGAAACTTATTTTTAATTAACAATTGAATTTTGAACTTCAATTAGAAATATATCTTTAATTATTGAAGCTTTATATATAAACCTTTTTTGAAAAAAAAGAAAAAACTTTCTCTTATTAGTACACACGCTAATAATTGAGCGGGGAGTCGTATATGTTAATTTTTGCCTTTGGGTGCGACCGAAATCTTTTTCGCTGATGAGAGAACTAACATTCAAGGATGGCAACCTCTCGAACTTGGCTTCCGGGAACAGAAACGAGGGAGCAAATTTCCATTGCAAAGCATCCAATTTGCGCAGCCATGAAGTGTGCCTTATTCCTGATAGTGGGAGTGAGGGGCGAAGAAGAAGGGCTACCATGGACCATCGTGGCATATCTCTTTCGTTAATTACATAAGAAAGAAAGAGAGAGAGAAAAGTCTCCCTTGTCCTTCGATATCGACATTTAATCGCAATAAAAGTTTCGTTCACCGTGTGATTATAATCCGTTATATATGCGCGAGACTCAGCACACGTTAAAATAAATTTTTTTTCACTTCTTAAAAAAGGATTTCTTTTTTTTTTTTAACTGAATTTACACTCTCATCGGTTCATTAAATCATCATTGTAATACTGTGTCCTACGAAAACGGTTACTATGGAACCGGTTACATTCGTACTATTTAATTACTGTGGCACCAGTTACTTTGGTAGCAGTTACTTTGGTACCATTTAATTACTATGGTACCAGTTACTTTGGTACTATTTAATTACTATGGTACCGCAATTACTTTGGTACCAGTTACTTTGGTATAAGTTACTTTGGTACCATTTAATTACTATGGTACCAGTTACAATGGTACCAGTTACTATGGTACCGGTTACTATGGCACTATTTAATTGCTATGGTACCAGTTACTTTGGTAGAAGTTACTTTGGTACTATTTAATTACTATGGTACCAGTTCCTTTTGTACCGGTTGCAATGGTACATGTTACTTTGGTACCGGTTGCTATGGTACCAGTTACTTCTGTACCATTTAATTACTACGGTACCACTTACTTTGGTACTAGTTACTTTGGTACCAGGTACTTTGGTAGAAATTACTTTGGTACCATTTAAATACTATGGTACTAGTTCCTTTTGTACCGGTTGCAATGGTACCAGTTACTATGGTACCGGTTACTATGGCACTATTTAATTGCTATGGTACCAGTTACTTTGGTAGAAGTTACTTTGGTAGCAGTTACTTTGGTACCATTTAATTACTATGGTACCAGTTACTTTGGTACTATTTAATTACTATGGTACCGCAATTACTTTGGTACCAGTTACTTTGGTATAAGTTAATTTGGAACCATTTAATTACTATGGTACCAGTTACAATGGTACCAGTTACTATGGTACCGGTTACTATGGCACTATTTAATTGCTATGGTACCAGTTACTTTGGTAGAAGTTACTTTGGTACTATTTAATTACTATGGTACCAGTTCCTTTTGTACCGGTTGCAATGGTACATGTTACTTTGGTACCGGTTGCTATGGTACCAGTTACTTCTGTACCATTTAATTACTACGGTACCACTTACTTTGGTACTAGTTACTTTGGTACCAGTTACTTTGGTAGAAATTACTTTGGTACCATTTAAATACTATGGTACTAGTTCCTTTTGTACCGGTTGCAATGGTACCAGTTACTATGGTACCGGTTACTATGGCACTATTTAATTGCTATGGTACCAGTTACTTTGGTATTAGTTACTTTGGTACTATTTAATTACTATGGTACCAGTTATTTTGGTACCATAGTTTTTTTAGTAGAAGTTACTATGGTACCGGTTACTTTGGTACTATTTAATTACTAGGGTACCAGTTATTTTGGTACCATAGTTACTTTGGTAGAAGTTACTATGGTACCGGTTGCAATGGTACATGTTACTTTGGTACCGGTTGCTATGGTACCAGTTACTTCTGTACCATTTAATTACTACGGTACCACTTACTTTGGTACTAGTTACTTTGGTACCAGTTACTTTGGTAGAAATTACTTTGGTACCATTTAAATACTATGGTACTAGTTCCTTTTGTACCGGTTGCAATGGTACCAGTTACTATGGTACCGGTTACTATGGCACTATTTAATTGCTATGGTACCAGTTACTTTGGTATTAGTTACTTTGGTACTATTTAATTACTATGGTACCAGTTATTTTGGTACCATAGTTTTTTTAGTAGAAGTTACTATGGTACCGGTTACTTTGGTACTATTTAATTACTAGGGTACCAGTTATTTTGGTACCATAGTTACTTTGGTAGAAGTTACTATGGTACTGGTTACTTTGGTACTATTTAATTACTATAGTACCGCACTTACTTTGGTAGAAATTACTTTGGTACCAGTTACTTTGGTAGACATTACTTTGGTACCGGTTGCTATGGTACCAGTTACTTCTGTACCATTTAATTACTATGGTACCACTTACTTTGGTACTAGTTACTTTGGTACCAGTTACTTTGGTACCAGTTACTTTGGTACCAGTTACTTTGGTAGAAATTACTTTGGTACCATTTAAATACTATGGTACTAGTTCCTTTTGTACCGGTTGCTATGGTACCAGTTTCTATAGTACTAGTTGCTATTATGGTACCACTTGCTATGGAAACGGTTGTCAAGGAAACCGTTGCTATGGTTCTATGGAAACGATTGTCAAGGAAACAGCTGCTATGGTCCTATGGAAATGGTTACTATGTTAACAGTTGTCATGGAAATGGTTACTATGTTAACAGTTGTCATGGAAACGGTTACTATGGTCCTTTGGAAATGGTTGTAATGGTAACTATATTGCCATGGCAACCATACGAGTATAATTTATTTTATAAATTATACACGAAGGACTCACAAACAGATTTCGGCCCTTAGCCAAAAAAATTTACAAAAAAAAATAGTACAACTAATAAATAATTGAATTTTTTCTATTTGAAAAGCATTATATGTTCTCGAACTCTTGAAAATTAAAGAATCCAAAGCCCCGTGGCACTTGCTATATATATATATATATAGTAAAGGTGGGTGTTTATTTTCCAAGGAGTTTCTTGTTTATCGACCAAGTTGGAGGCTAAACGTTAATTACTTTGAAGCTCGATTTTGTAATTACTCATGCGATCCCCGCGAGTCTTTATACAACAGTCGTGAATTCGCGACAAGGAATTGCATATATATATATACTCGCAATAAACCTCGTTAAAAGCAGATGTAAAAAGTTTCCTAATAAGGCTTTGGATTTTTATTCTTGGCACAAATATCGGCACATATATATATATTCTTTTAAAATATACGTGAGAGAGCAAGAATTAAAAAAAAAATCCTCTCTGTTGTCGTCGGTGTCACAAAAGCTGAGAAAAACTTCACCAGATAATGAAGACTACTCTTTTTTGCTATATATATATATATACACCCTTCTATCTCTCTCTCATCAGATTTCGTTTGTGAGAAACTCCTGCCGCACAATAAGGGTCGACTTGTTTTTCAAGTTTCAAATTATTTTTCATGAATAAAATTACTCTCGCACCTTTTCAATAGTGTGAATTTCTCAAGGTCCAACAAAAAAAATTTAAGAAATTGATAATTTCTTTTTTCTTTCAAAAATTTTATTTTACAAGCGTATTATTTTTTTCTCTTTTAATCTAATTTTCTGTGTCCTTTTAAAAACATGATAATAGTTTGTAAGGATTATTATTTTATTTTTATTGCGATGGGCAAGATTTCAATTACAGGTGCTTGTAAATATTCATAAGGTTTGTGCACTTTACATGTTTTAGATTCTTTTTCTTTACTATATATGTGTCGTATATAGTGAAGATTTTGCCTTGAGGGTGTTCAACACGTTTGTGCATGCGATGTAACAGTTTCTACCAAATGAAAATTGTACTCTCAACGAGAAACACGCGCACACACACACAAACACTGAAACAAGTAGTGTATGTGTGTGTAAGCGCGGGGCAAAAAAATTCGGACAAATTGGTCCTCGAGTTCGTCGGAGAGACGCATTCTCTCAATTAATTCCCCCGGGGCATCCACGAAATTAGTATCCGGTCATTAACATTTGCTAGCGCTTCTGTATTTTTCAAAACTTTTTTCTAAAACGCTTTACCTCCCCAAGGGATCACTGTAATTCCTTTCGAATTCTCAATTATTGTGATATTTCTTTCCAAAAAGCCGAGTCGAAAATTTCACCATTTTTTTTTTGGTTCATATTTTTTTCAATCTCTCTAATAGAAATTAATTTTAAATAGTTAAATAATTATTTAATAGGTCAAAATAGGTCTCCAAATATTATAGTAAAACTGAAAAAAAATCCCTAGTCAATTTAGCTAGGTTCTTAGTCACGAGAGGAAGCCACTAAAAATCAGAGTTAACTAGGATTTATCCCAACAAATTCCTTGCCATAATAACATCTGATTTTTAGTGGGTTCCTCTCGTGACTAGAAGCCTATAGCTAAATCACCTATAGGCATATTTTTTTCCTTGTATAATAATTATTCCAAAATAATAAATTGAAATTAATAAATTTTTGAACGTTTTGAAAAAAAAATTAAGAGCAACTCATAAATCAATGAATCGAACTGAAATGGATCATTAATCCTATTATCGCGAGTTCTTGGTGGTCCTATTCTGGTTAATCGGACGATCGACATTGACATCCGGAGTGAATGTGCCGGAGGAGAGAGAGAGAGAGAGGATCTATCGCCAAATCTGTGATCATTATTCAGAGGTTCAATTAAAGACTCGCAAGGCCCCTAATTCGACCGACAACGCCACGAGGTTATCCCAATATCTTTCTATTGATTGCTTCCAGGTGGCCTTTCTTGGTTCCTCACCAGGCAAAACTTTCTTATATATACATATATATATATATACATATATATATAGTGCATCATGGAATCAGAGAGTTGAAGTCGAAAGCGTGGGCGCAACCCACTGTCCATTCAGATCTGAGATTTCTCGACATATATTCCAGAGCAGTCAAGGATCTCTGGGTGGTCCGATGATAGCTGGATGGCTATGAATCATATGCGAGAAAACGTGACAAGAACTGTCAAAATCAAAATTCAAAAGGTAAAACGTTTCGCGTTTATATTCTCAGAAAGAATTTAGAAACAAAAGAGTTTCATTGTATTCAAGTTTTTTATTTCCAAAAAAAATTGCAATACAATAAAATTCGAAAATTCCAAGCGAAATCAGATTCAAATTATTAAAATAATTTTCGTTAAATTGAAAGAAAAGATGAGTCAATTTTCGTGATGGGCAAACATGATGCTCATAAATAGCCCATAATTTCGATACAATCAAACACCCACATGAAAAGTGTCCAAGGAACCGGTGTTCCATCAAGACATCTTGTTTTGAAAAAATAAAAAAAAATCGAAGATTAAATACCAAAGATTATGTCACATTAAGACATTAAGAATGATGATTTTTTTTATACCTTGTGAATAATTTTCTTGAATCGAAATTAGCATATATATCCCCCCCCCCCACCCTTCTATCCTTCTACGAAGAAAACTTGTCAAAAATGATCATTAAAAATCTTTTCCTGGAATTGGAGTGGCACCTGCTGTCCGCATATAGTGGATACAAATTGTTTTTATTTCAGCTACCGGAAGTCTGCAGTATACCTTTGGTCCAAAGGAATGCAATCCTCAGAATCCCTCCCACCCCTCTCTCATTCCAATTTTGGAAGTTGTTACGATGAAATTCATTGCCAATTAATTGTTGTTTATGAAACGAAAATTTTTGTCCCCAAGAAAAAACAAGTTTTGTTATATATCTTTTATAATTCCAAACTTCCGTTCGCGTTATTAAAAAAAAAAAAAAAATTTATTATGAATTAAAATTTCAAATTTGATTTTTTTCTGATATGATAATTTCTTTTCAAGTGTCATTTTGGTATACAAAAAGAAGCTAATTTTTAATGACAATATTTATCAAAATGGGATATATATTAATCAAAATGAAATTATATGAAAAATATAAAATATTCTATTCATTCGCAATCGGTCATTATTCTTGATTTTTTTTTTGTGTTTAAAAAATATTACAAGGCAACACCAAAAGTAAATGTCTTCATTATATATAGAGAGAGAGAGATATATATGTAAAGAAAGTCAAGAAATAAATGATCGAGGCACGATCAAAAATGTTCTTTTATATATAGAAAGAAAAGAAAGATATTACCAAACCTGAAATTCTTTCAAAAAGCAATTTATCACGAACGGTAATCATCTTCGTTACAACCGCGCCGAAAAATCTTTATTTGAATTCCGCTTATCGCTTCGATGCCTGCGGAATCGCGTCGCATAACGAATCGTGCAAAATTAACGATCACTTCCCTCGCGATCGCAAAATTAAACGTCTTTCATTTCTCGTTAAAGTTTACCGATTCTTCATTTAAAATTCAAGAAGAAAAAAATTCAAAATTTCTATATTTTTCCAATAAAATTTATCGAAAATTCTAATCCCAATCGAAAATTTACTAATGGCGCAGTACTGGCGCAGTACTGGAAAATACTGGCGCTGTACTGGCACCCAGTATTGGCGTCCAGAGTTGGCGTAACTTTGGGATGATAACATTTTACCAGTATTGGCTACCAGAGTACCAGTATTGGTAACCACTGCTGGTTCAGTACTGGCCGAGTACTGGCAGTTTTGTAATTTATTGTATACGAAAAGAAAACTTTAACTGTAACACAAGGAAAGAAAAGGAATGGTTGGGCCAACCAAAGGTATTGATAAATACGTCCCATCAATATTATATGGTTACCACAACCATATCTTTAGTTGATACAACCATAGTATGGTTAGCCTAACCAAAGGTTAGGTTGTCACATCAAAATGACGAAAAATTGCAAATTTGATGTGTCAACCTGACCTTTGGTTGCGCCAACCATACTATGGTTGTATCAACTAAAAATATGGTTGTGGTAACCATATAATATTGTTGGGACGTATTTATCAATACCTATGGTTGGCCAAACCATTCCTTTTTCTCCGTGCAGAGATAAGTTTCGACTCCAGGTAATATTTTTTTTCGGTATACTTGGGAAAAAGTGTTTGAAATTTTTAGTAACCCAACACAAATTAAATATTAATTAAATTAGTCAACTAATTAATATTTTATTATATAAAATCGAAAACACAGAGAATTTTCATTCCTTCTTATAATATATATTGCAAATTATTATTTTAAAAAATCAAAAAATAAATATAAAAATATGTTTATTGTAAAACCAAAGTTTTTATAATATACAAAAAGTAAAAACAGTTCAGTAAAAATAAAAATGTTTATAAAATAATTATAATGTATATAATTATGCAATTAACTATTTAATTATTTTATTATTCACTTTAATTTATTAATTATTATATCAAATATAAATAAATTAAGTTGAAATACATAAGTTTGTAAGTTTAACTATTTTTTATAATTTCTATTAAAAATGGTTAATTATATATTTTATATTATTGATAATAGGTATAACATTTGTGCAATTTTACTTGCGATTGTATTTAATTTTTTAAATTAAATGTATATTATAAATGTTATTTTTAAAAAATATTAATTTTTTATAAACAAATTTATTTATTGTTAGTTTGATCGTTTAAAATTTTTTTTTGGTTTATTGCTTATCTGAAAACAAAAAGAAAATCTTGCAAAATGATTTAGACTTGGTCTCAGGAAACTTTTTGTTTAAATAATTTTACCCACAGAAAAGCAAACTAAAGAAAATTTTAATTTTGAAAAATAAAATAAAGTTGAAAAAATTTTGATGAACAAAATATTTAAACAAAAAGATTCATCGGTTTGACTCTAAAACTTTTTGTAAACTAGTATTAATCAAAAATAAAATCTATTTGAGCCAATATTGGCTCAATATCGGCTCAGTAAATAAATTTTTGAAAAATTTTTTTAATAAAATAAAAGTTGTTTTTTAATTTTTAATAAGTGTTGTCAAGAAAATTTTTTTAAACTTTTATTTTAAAAATTATTAATTTTTTTATAAAAAATTTTATTTATTTTTAGTTTGATCGTTTAAAAATTTTTTTGGTTTATTTTATATCTGAAAACAATAAAAAAAAACTTGCAAAATGTTTTGGAATTAGTCTCAGGAAACTTTTGGTTTAAATAATTTTACCCATACAAAAAATCAAAATAAAATACCTTTTAATTTTCAAAAATAAAATCAAAGTGATAAAAATTTTTATAAACAAAATATTTAAACAAAAAGATTCATCGGATTCACTCTAGAACTTTTTGTAAACTAGTATTAATCAAAAAGAAAATCTATTTGAGCCAATACTGGCTCAATATCGGCTCAGTACTGGTTACAGTATCCGTACCAGTACGGATACAATGAAAATACCAGTACTGGTTCAATACAGACTGACCAGCCTCGACAGCCAATACTGAACCAGTACTGCGCCAGTAGTCAACTCTGGTATAATACTGAAATTTTTGGCTTGGGAATCTATTGGAATAGATTTTGAAATAGAAGAATTTTTTAAAACTATATTTTCCAAAAAAAAAAAATTGTTTATTAAATAATTGAGAGGATGAGCATTTGGCGCGTGTCGAATTTTTCACTGCGGGTGATATTTTTAAAAATATACCGAAAAACGATTGGGGAATATATAAAACGACACACGTGGGTGTCGTCGGGTGGGGAGGGCACGTGCCGTGCGTTCTCCTGGTGTGCCCAGAAAACTATTTCCGCATGTCGAGTATATATTGTTTTCAAGCATCCCTACTCCGCGGGAGCCGGTCCAGGTCTTCTTTTCTCAGCAGGCATTCCATCTTAAGTATCAAACATATTTTTTTTTTTAATAGAAAAACAAAATTGCGACACTCTAGAGAACTTTATAAAAATGTAAATAATTCTCAAAATCGATTTAAAAAAATGGAAAATTAGTCACACAAAAAAATAATATATAAAAATTTTTATAAGCGTATTAAAATGAAATCATACATCTCAAGTCCCATGGGATTTTATAGTACTGAAAAAAGATTATCTTCACGAAGAAGAAAATCCCTTGAAGTAATTCCCGCTCTTAAAATAAGGAGTCGATTATGACTTAAGCAGTAAATGCCGAGAATTCTTGCGTATAAATGAGGATCGTAAACGGTTGCAAAAACATCGAAATGCAAGGATTGCGAAAAAATTGCTTGGAAATCTATTCGAGAAAGAAAAAAAAAAGGTGACACAACTTGCGAAACGTATTATACATGTGTGTGCAAAAAAAAATAATAATTCTCAAAGCCGCAGGGTGCTACAAAACTTTTTAATAAATCGACAAGATCTAATAATTTCTCTTTTTCTACTACTTTTTTTCTGAATTTTTTTTTAGATACCTTTTTTTTATATATAATCACGTCGATAAATTATTTCTAATTAACATAAATTAATTCGAGAATTAATAATAGCAATTTATTTCTTGTAAATTCATCATTTCTCATTTAATTTAATTCGGTAAATTTTTCTACGCGACTTTTAAGAATTTATTCTTTCATTTTTTTTTTGCGCCCTTTGATCCCTCTCTTTCGATATTATTAAAAAGCCTTTGACTACTATAATTATCTAATTCCACGTCTGGCGACTCGGCAATTTTCAATTCTACAGAATATCGTCCCAGACGAATGGCACGCAACTAAAAATCCAAACTTTTGCGAGAGCAGCTGCGCGCTAATCCAAATGTATCAACTCTCTCTCTCCCTGAAATCGTAGAAACGAATCTCGTGTCTAGGATGTCTATTTTTTTTCGCCAAAAAAAAACTCGAATCACTGGAATTGTAATTCAGTCACGCCACGTGATTGAATTTTGAAAGGATTCTCCATTTCTTAAAAAGGATTCAGAAAATATTTATTTTTTACTATTCACTTTTCAAAAAACCACCAAAAAGTTTAACGAAGTAACATATGTTATAGATAAATCAAAATAAAATTGTTTCTCAAACACTTTTTCTTTTTCTTTTTTCTTTTTTTTTTTTTGCCGTGAAAAATTGGAATTCTCTTTTAACTCCGTGACTTTCTAAGAACTATAATTTTTCCCCACTAATGGTGGTAATGAGTTCTCATTATTGTCCGAGGTGTCTTAAGCTCACTGCGGGCGTCAAAAGATCGTTAAATTTTGCTCTTTCTTTTTCTATTAGTGAGTTTTGCGATAGTTTTTGGTTTCACCTGTCGAAAATAGCAGAGAGGTCCTTTTTTTTCGAATATGAGAGGTGGATTCTAGGCATCTAAGTCTACACTTTTTGCCAAGGCAAGCCGAGAAAAGAAATCAGGATATATCTGTGCTAATACGTTTCACAGGATCACCTGCCGCCTTCCTTTCGTCCTTGGATAATTGCGATTAGTTGAAGGAGAGAGAGAGACTAGCTTTCAGATTCATTCCTTTTTTTTTATAGAACCCAAGGATCATGGTCAAGGGCGTCGACATTTAGCGATAAAAAAAAAATTTCTTCCTTCAGAAAATATAATTATCCATCTTATATACCAAAAATGACCACTTGTGACAATAAATATTTTCCAATACGAATTCTTCAATTGTTTTTTGCAATAATCTCTTTATAATTGTTTTCTTCGAAAATTTTGAATCTTATTCGAATATTTTCTATACTTTTCCAAAATATTTGTCATACAATTCTGATGATTATTATTTAATGTTACGAATATATACTATTATGATAATTATTATATAATAATTATTAATAATTACTAATAATTATTATAATTATTAGTAATTATTATAATATATTATAACATATTATTTCGTATTAATTGTTAGTTGTGATTATTAATTAATCATGAAATTATTTATTCGACTTTGAAATTCGAAGTTTTGAAAAATCAAAAAAGGTTTTCTCCTATATTTCTCTTGAGGGAAATTTGAAAAGAATATATATTTGGTTAAAAGTTGTGAAATATGTCGCGCAGCATGAGGCACGTGGCCCAGTATCAAGTTGCGGTTAACTCCTCGAGGATGGTGCTCAGCAATTTTTTTTTTTTTCGGGCAAAAAAGGACAATTGTTATTGGACCCCATAAAGCGTGGGAGGAGATGAGCAGCACCTCTCATCCAAAATGACAGGTTTTCTCAGACACTTTATTTTTAGCGCATCAAATCTCCCGTTGAGAGAAAAATTCTTTCTTTTGAATTTTTCACCCAAAAACTATATAAAAATCTATTATAGGTAAATAAGTGGAATTTTCAGACAAAAGGTCTTTCTTTTTTTTCCTCTCTTTCGAAAAATGACATCATTAGGGACAATAAAATAAAAATTTGTATCAATTTTGAAATCTATTTTTCACAAAATAAATTACTACCCAACCAAAAAATTTCAGTATTATACCAGAGTTGACTACTGGCGCAGTACTGGTTCAGTATTGGCTGCCGAGACTGGGCAGTCTGTACTGAACCAGTACTGGTATTTTTTATTGTATCCGTACTGGTGCAGTACCACCCTCCCAGTACTGAGCCGATATTGAGCCAGTATTGGCTCAAATAGATTTTCTTTTTGATTAATACTATAGTTTACAAAAAGTTCTAGAGTGAACCCGATGAATCTTTTTGTTTAAATATTTTGTTCATCAAAATTTTTTCAACTTGATTTTATTTTTCAAAATTAAAATTTACTTTATTTTGCTTTTCTGTGGGTAAAATTATTTAAACAAAAAAGTTTCCTGAGACCGAGTCTAAATCATTTTGCAAGATTTTCTTTTTGTTTTCACATAAGCAATAAACCAAAAAAAATTTTAAACAATCAAACTAAAAATAAATAAATTTGTTTATAAAAAATTAATATTTTTTGAAAATAAAATTTATAATATACATTTAATTTAAAAAATTAAATACAATCGCAAGTAAAATTGCACAAATGTTATATTATCAATAACATAAAATATATAATTAACCTTTCTTAATATAGAAATTATAAAAAATAGTTAACCCTACAAACTTATATATTTCAATGATCAATAAAATTATTGTAATTTGTTTCTGGATGTTATTCTTCAGTTTTTTTTCCAAAAGTGAATTATAAACAAAAATTTAATGTCAATTTAAAAATAATTTAGATAATTTTTTTAATAATTACCTAATTTTAGGAATTCAGTATTCATTATTTATTAAATTATTATATTTGTGATGAGTTAATTTGTAAACTAATTTTGTTTTATGTAAATTGAATTGAATGTTAATTTATTTATATTTGATATAATAATTAATAAATTAAAGTGAATAATAAAATAATTGAATAGTTAATTGCATAATTATATACATTATAATTATTTTATAAACATTTTTATTTTTACTGAACTGTTTTTATATATTATAAAAACTTTGGTTTTACAATAAACATATTTTTATATTTATTTTTTGATTTTTTAAAATAATAATTTATATATATTATAATAAAGAATAAAAATTCTTGGTATTTTCGATTTTATATAATAAAATATTAATTAGTTGACTAATTTAATTAATATTTAATTTGTGTTGGGTTACTAAAAATTTCAAACACTTTTTCCTAAGTATACCAAAAAAAGTATTACCTGGAGTCGAAACTTATTTATGTTACAGTTAAAGGTTTCTTTTCGTATACAATAAATTACAAAACTGCCAGTACTCGGCCAGTACTGAACCAGTAGTGGTTACCAATACTGCTACTCTGGTAGCCAATACTGGTAAAATGTTATCATCCCAAAGTTACGCCAACTCTGGCGCCAATACTGGGTGCCAGTATTGCGCCAGTATTTGTCAGTACTGCGCCAGTACTGAGCCATTAGTACATTTTTGATTGGGATATTTTGTAAATAAATTTTATTTTACAAATTATTTTTCGGTATATTGAAAGTTGAATTTGAAAATTTTATTTCGTTTTCTCCTTCTTGGCAGTACATGTATACTCTTTGAATAAGCCACGAGATCCCACGAGTTTTGTTCGCACGAATACGCCTCGTGGCGGCACACGGTTTGTGCCTTGCAAAGTCATAACGATCAGGTCGACTCGTCACGCACCTTCTAGCCGCAGGTCCTTCTCAAACATTCTCATAATGTTCATATACATATATACACGCTACCAATTCGCAAACGAATAGACACATATAAGTTCATCATCACGTTTCACGTGTTGTAGAGAGAGAGAGCGCGCATACCGCACAAAGTACCTTTTTTCCAAAATGCAAAAATATTTCACGAATATATCATAAATTTTATACCGAGAAATCAGTAACGAGAAATCAGTCAAAATTTATTTCTAAAGAGTACTAATTAAAAATTAATAAATTTAATAAAATAAAAATTATTTCAGAAATATTTATTTGATAATATTGTCAAAAAGTAATCTATTTGATTGAAATAAATTTTTATTCTCAGTGTAACTTTTCAGACGAATCTATTTTTTTTTTCTCTTACGTGAAAAGAATTTATTAAAGCAAAGGTGGTTTGGCTATTTGACTAGAAAATCGATAAATCTTTTCATGACATTGATGTTTGTCAATCATGTGGGTTCATACAAACACATCAAACTATTGTGTTGTGATTTATAGCATTTGTTATACAAATCGCCTATTCCTCTATAAGTTAAGACCCTCTCATTTATAATCAGCAATTACACGCGCATTTGAATCAAATTATCTTAAATCATTCTTCAAAATATTTCTTCAAAAAATTATTATAAAATTGGGTTTTTAAATATTTTTTAATTTTTAAATATTTTTAATTTTTTTAATTTAAACAATTTTTTTTTCATCAGAAATCAAAGGTACAGAAAAATATAGCAATAAAATGGCAACAATTCTGGCTCAATAGTAATTTTTCAGTACACTGAGAAAAATATGCTATTAAATCAATAGCATTGTTGCCAAAGATATAAAAATTATTGATTCAAAAGCATATATGCTACAAAATTTGTAAAATATTTTATAAATTCTATAGCATATGCTTTTGAATCAATAATTTTTATATCTTTGGCAGAAATGCTATTGATACAATAGCATATTTTTCTCAGTGGACTAGTGCCTAATAAGTGTTGCAAAAACTGTAATTTCATACATTGATTTTAATTATTCCATTAATTGACTATAATTCGTTTTTTAATTGAATATTCGTTATTGACTGGAATATTTCATAATTCCCGTATAAGATAAATTATAGGAGAGCGAGGCTAATTTAATTTTATATTTGTGCAGGGACCCATTATTAACAGCAATAAATTAATAGAACCTTATTGTATATATTGGTTAGGTTCAGTCTTTCGCGCCTTTTAAGCTTTTATGATTCATTTACTGCGGCTGATGTGATCTTTTATATAGTAAATAAATAAAAATCACCTCACAATTTCTAATTCATTGGTTTAAAAACCATAAAATATCAATTTTTATAGATTGTAAAATTATTTTTCACTAATTCCAAATTTAAGTAAAAAAATATTTAAAGGAGATAAATTATTTTTCTGTTTTTATAAACATAAAGGGAAACTTATTATACGTCCCATGTAAATTGGACAATTTGTATTCTATATTTTTTTTTCCCGTTATATCAAGACAGTAAATAATTGCACGCATTAAAGTTCATCAAGTTCGTTAGGAATCAAAGAAATTAGTTTAACGAAAATGGCAAAAACAGATGTGTTATATATATACAGTTCTTTAAGAAGAAACCGCAGGTAGAAATTGTCACTAACGAACCAACGTAAGAAACCAGAAAAAAAAAAAAATATATATATATATATATAAACCACGAAGCATAAAAGCCTGATGAAAATGAAGAATCGTAAAAGCTCCGACAAGAGGGACATTAAAATCAAGAAACAAGCATGAGAAGAATCGTAATCGTCGCCTCAAGGGCTGACACAGCCTTATAGAAATAAGAATTCTACTCACATTTTGATTTTAATCGCAAAAAAAAAAAAAAAGTTTTCTTTATTCTTATTGCAAAACAATAAAAAAAAATAATTCTATTTTGTTTTCACAAAAGAAATAAGATTTGAAAAAAATAACAGAATATATATAGATTTAGCGGATTCAGAAATTGGTCGACAGGTTGTAAGTTGTAACTATAGTGCGAGTAAAAGAGTGGGGAACGAAGCGTGGCGGGGCGTGTGCCTCTCTTTGAAAGAAGTGTAGCCCTTCTAATGCCCCAGGTGAAGCCACGAATACCTTGTTTCTGCTCAACTTTTTATTCAACGTTCCCACAGGCTACTTGCAACATAGGAATTCTCGCTTAATGCTCTCTTAATCCTCCCTCATCCCGCATCCATTTTACCATGTCATTATAAATTTATTTTTTTTTTCCCCCTTTTGTTTTGCAAAACGTAGGAATTTTTTTTTTTTTTTTAGTCATTTTTCCAATGGAAACAAAAATTAATGAGAATTTGTTTAGTAATTCAAATTAGAAACTCACTTTTAGTAAAATATTACAATATTATTTTTACTAAACCGAACCAAAAATTTCAGTATTATATCAGAGTTAACTACTGGCGCAGTACTGGTTCAGTATTGGCTACCGAGGCTGGGCAGTCTGTACTGAACCAGTACTGTTATTTTTATTGTATCAGTACTGGTGCAGTACCACCCTCCCAGTACTGAGCCGATATTGAGCCAATATTGGCTCAAATAGATTTTCTTTTTGATTAATACTAGTTTACAAAAAGTTCTAGAGTGAACCCGATGAATCTTTTTGTTTAAATATTTTGTTTATAAAAATTTTTATCACTTGGAATTTTATTTTTCAAAAAATTAAAAGGTATTTTATTTTGATTTTTTGTGGGTAAAATTATTTAAACAAAAAGTTTCCTGAGACTAATTCCAAAACATTTTGCAAGTTTTTTTTTTATTGTTTTCAGATATGCAATAAACCAAAAAAAAATTTAAACGATCAAACTAAAAATAAATAAAATTTTTTATAAAAAAATTAATAATTTTTAAAAACAAATTTTTAAAAAAATTTTTTGACAACACTTATTAAATATTAAAAAACAACTTTTATTTTCTTAAAAAAGTTTTTCAAAAATTTATTTTGATGCAAATAATTAAAGTGAATAATAAAATAATTAAATAGCTAATTGTATAATTATATACATTTATAATTATTAAATAAACATTTTTATTTTTACTGAACTGTTTTTATATATTATAAAAACTTTGGTTTTATAAAATATTAATTAGTTAGTATAGATGATAATTTTTTTTGGATTTACATAATTTAGTCAAGATGTTAGTTGTTTTTGGTAAAAATCCACATTTTATTTTTAAAATTCTTAATTAAATGAGCTTTCGCCCGTCAACGTCGGGACTCATCAGATTTAAATACAATATGTATTTCCACTCTCATTTAATAATTTTAAACAAAAAAATAATAAAAAATTGTATTAGAAAAATAATTTTTCCAAAAAGGGAATGCTTCCGTGAAACCAAACATAATTCAAATTATGTGGTATGATGTTTATGTGTCGATATGTAATTAATAATTTAATTTAATAAATAATAATTTATAATAATAATAATAATTAATTAATAATTAATAATAATAATTTAATTAATATTTAATTTGTGTTGGGTTACTAAAAATTTCACACACTTTTTCCTTAAAAAAAAAAGTATTACCTGGAGCAGAGATTTCACTATTGCAGTGAAACTTATATCTCTGTTACAGTTAAAGCTTTCTTTTCGTATACAATAAATTATAAAACTACCAGTACTCAGCCAGTACTGAACCAGTAGTGGTTACCAATACTGGTGCCAACTCTGGCAGCCAATACTGGTAAAATGTTATCATCCCAAAGTTACGCCAACTCTGGCGCCAATACTGGCTGCCAGTACTGCGCCAACACTTGCCAGTACTGCGCCAGTACTGCGCCATTAGTAAATTTTTGATTGGAAAGTTTCAGTAAGAATTACTTTTTTTTTTGAAGATTCTTTTTTTCGTGATAATTGCGGTCCATAAATTCGAAATGACAAACAAAAATCATATTTAAAAAAACAAAGTTAAAAAATAACTTCGAAATTCATTGTCTGTTTTCACAAGTTTTTTTTCTCTCTAACTTTATAAGCCTTCTTCGTGGCTTAAACAAACTATTGATTCAGTGAATTATAATCCAATTAGATTCCCAATCTTCCAATAGCGAAAGTCATGCCAACATCTTGACCTTGTTTTGAGAGGTAGAAAAAAAAGCATCATTTTTTTCCATGTCATCTTCCTGACAGCAAAAAATAAAAAATAAAAAAAAAATGATAAATAATCAATGCACACGTATCATATTTCTCCATTTCGATTTTTTTTTTTTTTCATGATTAACGTGAAAATATTTGATTTCACACTTTAACGAGACATGTCGCGGTTGGAACGAACGAAAACCTATGCCCAATGTTTTATTGCTTCTCGTCCATTAAAATTTCTCGCGCGATCTCCGCGGGATTTTTATAATCAGCTTCGAATAACAAGTGGTCATTTATTACTTTAAAACGTGATGCGTCCTCATCGAACCATTAATTTTTTTTTTTATTTTTTTTCCCCCCCAACGCAAGTAAATATCTGTCTGGTCGAAGTCGACAGCCTATAAAATTATCAATGTCCTTCAGTTTGGTGTCGATTTTATGTTCGAATAAGTTAAGGGATAATTTATAAAAACTATTTTTTTTTTTCATCATATTGAGTCTTCTCCACTTGGAAAGATTCCTCGGAAAGTGCCCCCTGGAGGTTCTATCAGAATTCCGCCGGAACTTTCAACGTAATTCCGTCGGAATTCCATCGGAGTTCCAAACAATTTCCGATGGGATTCCGACGGATTTCCGATTATTTTTTTTTCAAAATTTTTAGAGTCCTAATTCCGTCGGAATTCCATCGGAGTTTTAAAGAATTTCCGATGGGATTCCGACGATGTTCCGACGGAATTCCGATTTTTTTTTTCAAAATTTTTAGAGTCCTAATTTTGTCGGAATCCCATCGGAAATTCTTTGGAACTCCGATGGAATTCCGACGGAATTGCGTTGGAAGTTCCGGCGGAATTCTGATAGAATCTCCAGGGGCCACTTTCCGGGGAATCTTTCCAAGTGGGTTCAACTATAACTTCATCACGGGTTTAAATTTTTCCAGGGCCCAGATCGGGGCCGAATTAGGCTGCCCTATATATTAGGGAATAGGCGCGCCTAATGTGGCCCTGATTAGAAAATCCACATTTCCTGGTCGCCCTGATCAGCGTTTCATTCCCTACTAGGGCCCTAAAAGGGCAATTTCTACACAGGAATTTAAAAAAAAAAATTAGTTTTACATTTTCTTTTTATAACTTAAAAAAAAAAAAATTAACCATATACATTTCCTAATGAATATTATAAAATGGCCAAAAACATGTAATTTAAATGATATTAATTTTCGTATTATAAGCCACTAAAAGTTTTTCGAAGGGATTTTTTTTAAGGCGATAAATTTTTGAATGCCACCTATTAAATTTTAAGGGTTCGCTCCACTCTATTTCCACGAAGCAAGAGTTTTTGGAATCGTGTTATGGTTGCGGGGTATAGGAAACGTAGTATTTTGACGTGCCTGATGCGTTACGGTGCGGGAATTATCTTTCAGGAGGAAAGGAGAAAAAAAAAAATTGGTACCTCCAGCACTGAGAGAAAAAGAGAGAGAGAAAGACGTTCTCCAAATGGCAATTTCGTATATATATTTCTTCAAAGATTATATATATTCTATATATGTTCTTATAAAAAAATTTTGTTCTGATATATCGAAAAATTTATTAATTTTTAACTTTAATTAAAAGTCTAATTTTTTTTTGTTCCATATAATGAAATTGAATTATTTTGGATGTGATGCTCGCCCAACTTGAATGTCCCAAGTTGTTGCTTAAAAATCGAGGCAGCAGCCAGTTTGTTGGTCGTAGACATCGGTTAGTAAAACCCGAATGTACTTTAAATGCCCAATTTGGCAGCCGTAAAAACAACATTTATTTATGGTGGTTCGCCCATCGAACGAAAAAAACCCCTATATGGAGGAGAAAATTATGCTCGCTCAAAATGGCATATTACTGCTGACTTTGGAGTTTTTTTTAACATAGTATTTTTAACACAAAGAGAGAGGGGGAGAGAGAGAGAGAGGTGCCTTCTTCTTTATATACAACAGCCCAGGTGGTAGCGATTTTTTACGATTTTTACTCTCGTACAACGATTTGAATTTACTGAGACCGATTAGAGGTACCTGCGTATATATATATATATAAATATACGAGAGGAGAGCGCAGGGCTTTCGTTTTCACTCTTAAGCATAGGTTATAATTCAAAAGGTTATAAGCCTTAGCGCCGATAATAGGTTGTCTATACCCTTTAAATATTGCTCCACATCCATTTATGGATCGACAGAATTTGAAGTTATGAACCAATTGTTCTTGACCTCAAGTTTTAATCAACTTTATCATGAGCAAAAATTAACTGCACAAAATAAATAACGATTTAAAAAATTGCAAAAAAAAAAAAAAAATACTTTTCAAAATAATTTTTTAATATAACTGAAAAAATTATATTTTAATTTTAAGAATATTGGCACCTATTTAAGAATATTTTACTTTTATTATTATTATTATATTATTATAATATTATTATATATTTTTTACTTTTAACTGTAAAAAGAAAACCGATTTTTTTTATTATTTATATTCTGAATTTACTTATGGACATTAAAAAAAGAATAAAATAAATAAAAAAATATTTCATTATAATATTATATATTTTAATGCTCGAATTTTGCGACGATAATTATTGCGGCAATTAGGTGCGGGGTAATTAATTGGGGGCCCTGAAATGGCGGTCGGGACTGAACCGCGCGCGCCGTGGGAATGGACTTTTTGGCTCCAAACCGCGCGCACGAAGAACATGCCATTAAACTTCAACATTTCTTAAAACCAGAACTCTCCAAATCTTTTAGGTTCACATCAAATTTTTTTTTTCTTTTTTTTTGCTTTTAACGTTCGCTCCCACAGATTTCCTCTCACAATCTAAAACTCGATAAGAAACTTTGTCGTATTTTGTTTCTGATTTTTTTTTTCGGTCACCATACATTATATCATATATATGACATCAGAAAAAATCCCATTCTAACAAAATTTAAAAAACTAGAAATTAGAGGAAAGAAAAAAATATATTTTTTTCACAATCTTTTTTTAAGAAAAAAAAAATGTGGTATAATTAATGTCGAACTTGTTAATAAAGGGAAAATATAACCTCGTATAGACGACTAATTGGTGGAATATAGATAGAGGGGGAGAAAAATTTATTATAATATTATATTTAATCCTGAAACTTGTCCTATTAGTAAGGGATTTTTTTTTTGTAGGACCAACAGCATCCGGGCTACAATGGACCAAAGAGGAGAAAATTTTTCGAAATTTTGAATTTTCAACATGAACTTTCTGGCAATAGGTGAAGAATTTTTCCCAAGATAGTGCTATACAAAAAAATTGATAGGACCAACAGCATCCGAGTTTCAATGGACCAAATTGGAGAAAATTTTTCGAAATTTGGAATTTTCATGGTAAACTTTTTGGCATTGCAGTAAAATTATCTCCAAATTAGTGCTATACAAAAAATGTATGTGTCACTTTTTGATAGAATCAACAGCATCCGAGCTACTATGGACCAAAATGGAGAAAAATTTTCAAAATTTTGAATTTTCATGATAAACTCTCTGTCATTGGAGTAAAATTAACCTCAAATTAGTGCTCCACAAAAAGTGCACTTTTTGATAGAACCAACAGCATCCGACCTACAATGGACCAAAATAGCAAAAAAAAAATGTTCGAAAATTTTTTTCACAGTTTTGCTTCCTTATAATAAAAACAATTTTACTTTAATTTTTGAAAGCAGAATTTCAAACTAATGGCTTTTCTAACCTAATATATTTCTAAAGAGAGACCATAACTAAAAAGTCTTTAGTGAGCGCCAGTAACAAATCAAAAAGTAATCAACCTATTCATATTCCTAAAATTAATTAATGTCGAGTAAATGCTTTTAGAGATGAATAATTTCCATTTAATTTGTCATTCGGAATTTTTAATTTGAGAACGATTCGTCAAAAAAAAAAAAGAATTAAGATACACTTTCATTTTTATTTTATGACAAATATTCAACACTTTGTAATTATGGAGAGTAGTAAAAAAAGGGAAGGTGATATAAAGTTCAAATTTTTCACTGTCATTTAGAATATTTCATTTGTGGTAAAATTTTTTTTTTTTTTTGTATCTAAATTTTCAAATACTTTCACTGTAAATAGGATTTTTATTTTAAAAACATTTGAGTATTTAAATCAAATAAATTTTTTTTCAGTTTGCAAAATTCAGATATTTATCAAGAATCAGGCGCTTTAACAAATTTCACACTACGCGGAGATAATCTTATCATCTTCCTCTCACAGATGCTTTTATAAAGGTCGCAAAGAACAAAGAGGTCAAGCTCTTTTCTCTCAAGTCCCTCCATTCACTGGGGAAAGAAGATACAGCAAAATATATATATATAAAAGACTCGCTATTCTTTCGAGCTCACATACGGTCTTCAAAGTAAGGAGGCGGCTCATAAATCACGCGGAAGCCGATAATAAAGTGTACCACAAGGAAATTAAAACAATGTAAAGTAATTAACATGCGTTGCGGTAAAAGCCACAAGAAGGTCGATCAGTGTATTTACCACTTGTATATATGTGAAAGTGCATATACACACATATATATATATGTATATATTCAAAACCAAGAAAGATGCAACGGACCATTAGATGTCTCAAGTGGTTGTAAATCACGTTACATTATTGTAAACTTAACTGCGGGAAAGCCAAAGTGAGTTTAACCATCGGTCGGGCATTATGTAAATTTTCAAGTACTTTATTAGTCACGTAAATCACTCGTGACTTCTTCAGAATGCCGTCACCAATTTTTTTTTTTTAATTTTTTCAAAAATCCCACCATCGATTAAGCGTTTTTCGCATTATTTTAACGATCCAATCTCCGACAATTTGTCCAGCTACTGTGTAAATGATTTTTTGAAAAATGCTTCCAGTATCCTGATTTTGACAATTTCCAATAATAATGATATTGGTAATAATAATTATTATTTAATATTTAATTATTATTTTATTATTAATAATAGTTATTATTATTTAATATTTAAATTATTATTATTAATATTATTTGTATTAATAATAATTTCCCGCGCAGAAATTTTGAAAGGGCCCTGGTAGGGCCCGACCAGGGCCTGCTTTGGCCCCGGTTCCCTGTTTCAACCAGGTCAGGGCCAGGTTGGCGAATTTCGGCCCACACTGAGAAAAATGTTTAGTCAGAGCAACCAAAATTTGGTTGGGCCAAGAAAAAAATTTTGTTGGTATTTATAAGCAACCAAACTATTTGTTTGAGTCAACCAAAAAATTTGGTTGAGTGTTTTTTGTTGGCATAACAAAAATGTTTGGTTAGCTCAACCAAATTTTTTTTGTTAGGTCAACAAAAATGTTTAGTTGATCAAACAAACAGTATTTTTTTTTGTAAAATTAAAAATTTTATTCTACCTTATCTCTTTTATTTATTTCATTATTTATTTATTATCAATTTAACATTGAATTTATATTTATCCAATTGAAATATTTGTGGACTTTGAAAAATCTCATCTCCGCTATGAGCTGAGAGCGAATCAAATTATTTGGTTGTCGCAACCAAATTTTGGTTATAGGACAACAAACCATCATTTGGTTTTTTAGACCAAAGTATTTTGTTGAACCAAATTATTTTGTTGTCATAACCAAATTTTGGTTGGAATTTAAAAAAGTTCAACCAAATAATTTTGTTGGTCTAAGCAAATGTTTGGTTGAAATAACTCTACAACTTTGTTTCAGCCAACCAAAATTTGGCTACAAGAACCAAAATTGCCTAATCAAACAATTTTGTTGCAAACACTAAATTTTTTTTCTCAGTGCAGGTTGTAATATAATGGTAATAGTGAATTAAAAAAATGATTTTAATAAAAATTTAAATAAAAAATTTCAACAAAGGACGGCTAAAAAGAGACACTTATAAGAAAAAAACCCATTTTACCAGAGGTCCTAAAAACGTGTTCGAATTTTCGAAAATCATGAAAGAAAAACAATCTCCAAATCTAGATGTCTAAGATGATTGAAAATGGAATTTTTTTTTATAAAGTTTTCTAAAACTATTAATATAAATCACGAGGAGAAAAAAAAATGAAACTTAAGTCACCGAATGAATGTTTAAATTTGAAGGTAACACCCACAGGTTTTAAAGATAATATAAAGAACAATCAATCTTTGCCTTGTTTAATAAAAAAAAAAAAAAAAAATTTTCTCCTTTGTTTATAAAAGAGTTGTGTGTGTAATTTTTTTTTTTCCCTCAAGATTTGTATCGTTGACATCAGGCGCTTCCTGACAAATTCATTCAGAAAATTATATTCCTTCGTCATTGGAGTTAGGCTTTGGGTCTCTCCCCATTAGCGTCGCTTTACAACCCACTTCCTGTAGAGGAAACGATAACCTGCCACATGTGGCACTTGCAGAGGAACGAAAGAACCACCTTACTACTGAATTACGTACCTGTTTTTTTAGTCACTATCGCATATATATCATTAAATAAAAAGAAGTTGAATTCAAATAAAAAAATTTTATTTTCAAAATTTTTTTCTACTTGTGTAATATAATAAAAAATTTGGATTTTTTTCTGTCTATTATTATATTTAGAAAAAAAACCCCCCAATTTTTGAATGAGAAAAAAAAGGAATTTCTCAAATATGCGGAGAGAGGAACATTATATAGGTCTGAGGACACGTTTGATGGCAGGAATATATATTTCTTCGAAAGTAGAAAGGACCAAATAAATGGCACGGTCTGTTTAATTTGGCTTCTCTTGTATATATATATATATATATATATATATATATATATATACAGGAATTCTCGACACTTATTTGCATATTTTTCGCAAAGTTTCATTAACCTTTGACCGTTGAAAACCGATCGTATAAGCATATATATGAGGAAGTACTCGAGCGCGTAAAGTAAACTCACCTGCGGGGTTATTGAACGCAAATATGCACAAGATGCGGTAAATTTGGAATATATCCGTGCTATAAATTGTAATGTACGTTCTCGTGTATAATTTCACAAAAGCACCATCAGCGATGATAGCAGAGGATAACAATATATTTTTTGGCTTTTTGAATTTTTCCAGCCAAAAATAAAAATTAAAGGGACAATTTTAGAAATGACCAAACTTATTTTTATATGTAAATTGAAAAAAAAATTTAATTAACTTAAAATTAATTCCTAGTCACGAATTCTTTTTTTGGAAATAGGGATTTTTTTCTAGGTTTTGTATATATTATAAAAAGCTCTGTTAGAAAGCCGTCGAGAATTTAATGTATATAGAAAATGTGAATTTACAACACCTGGATTGTAAATCACGAAATTATTGAGTCGGAGATTTAAAATTACCTGCGAGTCAAAGTGTGTGAAAGTCTAGCAATTTAAATGTTTTGCCATATTATAAAAGTGAATAATTGAGTATAGAGGAATTATTTATTTTTAAAGAAAAAATTTTTTTTTATCACGCATAGTTATATTCGGCATATTTTTCTTATTTTTTTTTTTTTTGCATTAAAGAAAAAAAAATCCCATCAAATGTGCGACTATTATTAATTAATAATTATCATTAAGATAAAATATTTTTAAAAATAACATTAAAGAAATGAAAAATAACCATACAGGTAAAAATAATCCGAAGAACATTTTTTTAATTAGCATCCAACAATAAGAGTACAATGGTTTCTTTATTCTTTCGGAAATTTAAAATTAGTAGGTTCATCGAGAGAAAGAGAGAGAGCGAGTAATTCAACCCTTTTTGAAAAATCACCCCTTGTTTCCTGTGCGGTTTACAAGTGCTTATCTCACTAATGGACTAAACGAGTTCCTTGAAAATTTTGCTCGATCATTATTAAATGATTGTTTCAACGTATAATCGAGTGAGTGTAAAAGATAATGGTACCGAAGTTATATGCACGGCAATGACTCGTAAAATCTTTTTCTTTTTTCTTTTTTTTATTGCCTCAAAAACGATAATGATTTTTCAAAATCTTAACAATTAATTGAAAAATTAATTATAATAAAAAGGGAATATATATCATGTAATATATAAAACAAAGTTAATAGAGTCAATAATCAATAAAATATGGAAAATAATTATGGCAATCAAAAGTCAATGAGTGAAAAACTTGATATATAAAGTGAGAGTCCCTGGATGATAAGGGAAAAAAAAGGGGGTCACAAAATTGATGCCTATAAAATCGCAAGTGGTTATTAATGTGTCATGAGTGTGAACCAGATTTTGCGAAAGTTTATTAGGTTCCAAAAAACCTGTTTTGAATCTCCGATTACTTTGAATATGTGTATATATAAATATATGTTTCACGTGGAATATAACGCATAAGTTTCCATGGAGAAGTGCATATATATGCACTCATGCAAATGGTCGTGTATATATATGCACATACGGATGCATGTCTCGGATTTCGCTGGGAATGAGCGAAATTCCATGTTACGACTACTCGACGAGGGTTTATGTATATCTACCTGTAAAGTGTTCTCAAGACTTCAACTCTGCAAACTATACATATATACTCATGTGGTATCGGATACTTCTACACTTACTAGAAGCGTCTCAATATCCAATGACTGTCTTGCATTTCATTCATGGAATAAACATCGATATAGACAAAATTATTTTATATTGTATATGGAAAATTAAATTCGATTTAAACTGAATTTTACTACTGATTCTGTTTATACAAGAAATTTAGAATGTCTGATTAAAACTGACTTTTATCACTAATAGAAAAATTTATGAGACGCACCTTAGAAAAAGATGTGAGTACTTAGTACAATTAGAAAAATTTAATGTCTGACTACAATTGTCTATTAATACGATTACGAAAACAAAATTATTAAAAAAAACCGTCAAACTCAAGCTGTCCACTACTACTGAAAAAAATATTCAGAAGAATTTGAAAAAATGTCTGACAAAAATTTTCCTTTTCTACTAATAATAAAATTATACATTTTTATGTCCATGACTACTGAAACAACATTTACAATTGGGAAAAAAAATTGTCTGACTAAAAATGCCTCAAACTACTGATTCAAAAAAAAGGAAAAAAGTAGAATTTTTACCTCAAAATCTGTATAAAAAATAACTGCAACAAATTTTAATTGAGTGTATGCAAAAATGGAATTTTTCCTCTAGATTTACAAACAGGATCAAAAACCGCAATTTTAATTTTTGCTATAAAGGAAAAAAAATGTTTTTTTTTTAAATTTAGAAAGGAAGAAGAATCACATTTACTGCAAACTTTAAAAAGACACTTCATTGTTCCAGGTTTCTGTTCTCAACAACTTTCCGTTTTATTCGGATAAAGTTTCTTAGCTTTTTATTTTCTTTTTCTTTTCTTTTTTGAACTCAGTTGGCAAGCTCCATAATTTCTTCTTTTTCATAGCACACCACCTCTTTTGATGGTCATTGAGGGAGGTATATTCTTGCTCCACCCAAACCTAGTTTCCATAAATCACAACCCTCACGTATATGTTTGCCCCCTTCTCCATTCACTTTTTTTTTCTTTATTATTTTCTTTCTCTCTGTCACGCCTAGTGCACCCGTGTCCGCAACTTTTTTTTTCTTTATCTTCTTTTGCTTTTCTTTTTCATTGTCTTCACACGAAGCAATTGAACTACTTCGTTTACTTCCTTTTTACACTTAGTTTCACTACTCTATATATTTTATCCATCTTTTTTCCACTCTCTTCTTCTCGAAACTTTAAATTTTTATTTGCAAAAAAAAAATACTTTTCAAAAAGACAATTTTTTTCAAATTTTAATTCAAATCGGATTATTGTAAATATATTTTTTCTCTACATTTATATAAAAAGGATACTTATACTTTCTCTCGAGAAATAATTCGCAGAAATGGAATATCACTTATCTTATTGAAATTTAAAACTTCCTCATTAGCTCCTCTCTTTTTTTTTTTTTTTTGTAAAGAGCGCCTCAATAGCTGAAAGCGAACTTTACCGATGTGTCGCGTCGTCAACGTTAAAAGCCAAAGGATTTTTTTTTTTAATCAGCAAATGGCAGAAATGTAATAACCGTTAATAATCAACGTCAAGCGGAATCGAGAGCTGCTAAGTGCATAATATGGGTTCTTTCTCTTTGGATATCAAGCTATATGTATATATATATATCTTTATCGCATACATGAAACGGATTATGAATGATTAGTTTCGAAAAAGCAGAAATGTTAACGCACATTTCATAATACCAACATACAAATTATTCAATTATTTAAATGATATGTACTTTCCAAGAAACAACTAAACATTTATTGATTGTAAAATTTTTTTTAAATCTCAAAAAAAAAAAACAAAATACAAAAATGAATGATGATCTAAAATATATTACTGATTATAATTTAACTCAAAAATATACCAATTTCTCCCTATTATTTATGTTTAAAAGTACTTTTTTGCACTTAAAGAAATTACTGTACTTTGTTTTCAAGGTGTGGCAAATATAAATTGTAAGTGTGCGGTAATTTGTTTTGAATGCTCTTCAAGGCTGCGTGTATATATATATATATATAAGAAACGAAAAAAAAAAGAAAGAAAACAAGGGCAAAAGAATGCATTTGATAAAAACCATTATTTTCGCATTCACAAATTATATTGACGAAAAACACAAACAAATGTACATTGAATCTTATATTTGAGAATGGCATTGTAACCAATTCAAGTTTGAAGAGATATCGATCAAATTGGGGAACCCTTCAGGCTTTTGCAAATCCCGCCACGCCCACACAAAATACATGAGGTTTATTAGCGATACTCTTATTTATACTCTACATTATAGATATTTACGAAAGCTCCAAAAATTAATAATTTCTGAATTTTTATCCTATCATAATTTTCATATATAAAAAAAAAAACATCAAAAAATTGACAGTACTCCTATCAAATTTTAGGGAAACAATTTAGGAATATATTTTTTGAGAAAGAAGAAAATAATTTCTTAATTAAAACAATTTTTATATATAAAAGCTGTCATCGAGTAAAAATTCCTTGATATAGAATCGTTTTCCATATATATATATATATATATATATATATATATATAAATTTTATTATACGTCTAGAAGCGTGGGTGAAGAAAAAATGAATCATCCCCCATATTCTTCGATTACCCTTGGCGATTTCATATATATATATATATATATAGTGTGTATAGCGATTTTGTGGTTTGCTCACCGAAGAAATTGGACGTCTCTTGCATTATTATATTGTATATGCGGCAGGAAATATATTCAATCGTATAACAACTTTCCTTACACCTTTCAAAAAGGATATCATTATCTACAATTTATAGGCCTCGATATGCAATACCCCTTTATTTCAAATTGTCAGGTATATATGATTGTACGTTTAAAACTATTCTCGTCAATTCCATATATAAATATATTCACGCACATAACACACATCGTTTATATATATATATATATACACTTGCCCTTTCATTATATACAACGTATGTATATATATATGCTTCCAAACAGAAAGAATGTACAAATATAATTCATTTCTCTATTTTTGACAATATATTTTTCCAAACATTTTTTTTTTTTTGTTAAAAAAAATATCTTTTTTTAGGGTTTTGTTTTTATCCTTATAGTTTCGCTGTAACGTCGGTCTGTCCGTCCTACGGTTGCCATTGCAACAGTTATCATAGCATCCGTTTCAATAGCAATATTTTTTACTATAGCTAGAGTTACTATAGCAAGAGTTACTGCAGCGCCACAGTTACTATAGCAAGAGTTCCTGTAGCACAACAGTTACTATAGCACAACAGTAACTTTAGCAACGGTTACTATAGCAACAGTTAATATAGCAACAGTTACTATAGCAAGAGTTACTGCAACGTAACAGTTACTATAGCGCAACAGTTACTTTAGCAACAGTTAATATAGCAACAGTTACTATAGCAACGGTTACTAGAGCAACAGTTACTACAGCACAACAGTTACTTTAGCAACAATTAAAATAGCAACAGCTACTTTAGCAACAGTTAATACAGCAACAGTTACTATAGCAACAGTTACTATAGCAAGAGTTACTGCAACGTAACAGTTACTACAGCAACAATTACTGTAGCAACAGTTACTATAGCGCAACAGTTACTATAGCAACGGTTACTAGAGCAACAGTTACTACAGCACAACAGTTACTTTAGCAACAGTTAATATAGCAACAGTTACTATAGCAACGGTTTCTGTAGCAACAGTTACTATAGCAACAGTTACTATAGCAACAGTTACTATAGCAACAGTTACTGCAACGTAACAGTTACTATAGCGCAACAGTTACTTAAGCAACAGTTAATATAGCAACAGTTACTATAGCAACAGTTACTATAGCAACGGTTACTAGAGCAACAGTTACTACAGCACAACAGTTACTTTAGCAACAATTAAAATAGCAACAGCTACTTTAGCAACAGTTAATACAGCAACAGTTACTATAGCAACAGTTACTATAGCAAGAGTTACTGCAACGTAACAGTTACTACAGCAACAATTACTGTAGCAACAGTTACTATAGCGCAACAGTTACTATAGCAACGGTTACTAGAGCAACAGTTACTACAGCACAACAGTTACTTTAGCAACAGTTAATATAGCAACAGTTACTATAGCAACGGTTTCTGTAGCAACAGTTACTATAGCAACAGTTACTATAGCAACAGTTACTATAGCAAGAGTTACTGCAACGTAACAGTTACTATAGCGCAACAGTTACTTAAGCAACAGTTAATATAGCAACAGTTACTATAGCAACAGTTACTATAGCAACGGTTACTAGAGCAACAGTTACTACAGCACAACAGTTACTTTAGCAACAATTAAAATAGCAACAGTTACTTTAGCAACAGTTAATACAGCAACAGTTACTATAGCAACAGTTACTATAGCAAGAGTTACTGCAACGTAACAGTTACTACAGCAACAATTACTGTAGCAACAGTTACTATAGCGCAACAGTTACTATAGCAACGGTTACTAGAGCAACAGTTACTACAGCACAACAGTTACTTTAGCAACAGTTACTTTAGCAACAGTTAATATAGCAACAGTTACTATAGCAACAGTTACTATAGCAAGAGTTACTGCAACGTAACAGTGACTATAGCAATAGTTACTATAGCAACAATTACTGTAGCAACAGTTACTATAGCGCAACAGTTACTGTAGCAACAGTTTCTGTAGCAACAGTTACTATAGCAACTGTTACTATAGCAACCGATTCCATGACAACCGTTGCCATAGCAACTGTTTCCATGAAGTCGTTTCTCCAGGTCGTTTCCATAGGTCCATAGCAACCGATTTCATGACAATTTTTATTATAGCAACCATTACCATTTGAAAATCTTTTATAGTTTCCACAAGGGTTCGAATCCTTGTTTTCAAATTACAAGTCGTAAGCGTTGACAACTTTTCAATTCAAAAATTTTCGCTATTTTTGCACGAATTTCTTTATCGTATTTATCACTTTTGATGAGGAGGTAAAGAGAGGTAAACTTTCGTTATTAGTTTACAAAGTTATTCTTTTTACGAAGGCAAATTATCTGTAAGCTTTGGTCCATTACAGAGACGATGATTTCAAAGTTGGGTGATGAGCCATGAAAAAAGGAGGTGGTTTTCATAAAAGAAGGCCTATGATCTTAAAAGTGTGTTATTTTTTGTCGCTCTCTATATATATATATATATGAACATTGAAGGGTTTCTTACACGTGAGCCTTTTTAGGCCTCAAGCTCCTTTTTGGCAATTGTAAGGGGAGTATATACATGCGTTGCCCGTGCGATCTTAAAGGGACCTCTCTCTCTCCGTCCACCTGCTTTGCCATTGGGGCCTTACGCGCGTCCACTTTATTAGTATTATTATATGCACGAGAGGCGGCAACGCGCTTATATGTATGTTTAGAAATATTTCACGAACAGTTTTTTGGGGGCTTAGGTTCGAATATACACCATCCAAGGAATTCATTAATCTCTCTCGTAGCCCAAACAAGCCGGACGAACATGAACTACGTGTTTTAAACGCCTTCGCATTTTTACGAATCGAGTTCGGGGTTCGTGTCAAAAATAAAGAATATTTTTTTTTCCCCTCTATAATGATTTAGCTAAATCGGCCTCATTCGACTTGGGTTATTATTTTTTTTTCTCTCTTTTTCTCTTTCACAAAATTTATTAACCGTTCGGAAACTCGAAACTTCTATATTGAGAAGTTTACGGTTTGTTAATGAAGTTGTAAATGTACTTTTTTTTATTACTATGCAAAAAAAAATCTTCCGATTCTAAATTTTTCATTTTGAACTTTTTCTTGAGGCAAAAGAAGAGGAATATTTGATAGTTCTACGAATAAAAAGACCTATAATTAAATTCGTGTATCAATTAAAATGGCAATATAAGAATGGTTTCCAAGTCTTTTGAAAGTGGAGGGAACAAAATAATTTTTCTTTGAATTGTTCCCTTTTTCTTGCAAGATTGGATTCGAAACATTCTGGGCTTTAGTTTGGCAATATAGAAAAGGATAGAAAGAAAGAGAGAGTATATTTCAGGGTCCCAAAAGGCTTTCGTTTAATTCACAACGCTCCACCCTCTCTCGTGGCTTTATTAGGCTTTTGCATTTTTAGCCTATGAATTCATCTCCCGAAAATTAAGAACCCAATTAAAGACCCCATTAACATCTTCGTATATTCCCATTTAGACTCGATGAGGGGGATGATGATCGTTTGCAACTTTTAATGTGAAAAAGGACCATATATAGTTTTTTGCGAAACTGATTAACCCAAAAAGGTTGCATTCTTATTATACACATATATATAGAGAGAGAAGGAACATTTGCTTTATGATCATTTCTTATCGCAAACTCCTATAATATTTGAAATGAGCTCATTTTTCGTATATATAGTAAGTTGGTCTTATTCCTCTCTTGCTTTGATATCAAAATACGAGTTGAAATATATTTTAACTCATTCTGATATCTTTTTATAAAATAAAATGAAAAACAAAAAATTGTTCGGGAAATAGAAAGTAAAAGAAGATAACGAGCATTTTAGTCGGTAGCACTTCTCTTCGAGACATCAAAAAAAAAAAAAAAAAAAAAAAAGAACTTCTTATCGTACCTCAACACATTTGTTTCTTCCTTAAACGTAATAAAGTTGTCATTGCAAAAGGGTTCCGATTGATCCACCATGTTGCACATTTATCTGTTAAGTGATGATATCGTATTCCGAAAATGGAAAGAACTCGTAAGCGCCTCTTTTTTTTCATCTTTCCTCGTCTGCCGAATTTCTCCCAATAAACGTATGGTTTACAGAATGATTTGGAAATATATAAATATTCTCATTTATTTTCAATCTCAAATGGAATATATGTAAATTTGTTAATATATTCTTGGCTCCGTCAAACGTTTTACTTAAAAGGGCGGAGGAGTGCCTTTTTTTTAGTAATAAAAAGAAATTTTATCTCCAGACCCAAAATTCATAATTATTAAAAGACTTTATTAATTAGAGAATGTTCGATTGATTGGAACTTGTAGAAATCAAAATATTTTTTTTTTCATTTCATTTTTGTAAATTGAATTTTTTTAAGTATCCTGTGATTTAGAATATTGAAAGGTAAATTAAGAATTTTTTTGGGTTCCGCTTTTAAGTGAAATTTTACACATAGAATCCAAAAAGTTATTTATCTTCTTTACACCTGCGCATTGTCTTAGAAAGAAATTTTCTTTTGTCTTCCTTTTTCTTCTCCACACAGAAAATTAAAAGGCATTAAAATAAGCTGCAACGCTTATTATTATTTTAATTCAATTTTGCTTATTTTAATATCAAAATGGATTAAAATAAGCAAAATTGGATTAAAATAATAAGCGTTGCAGCTTATTTTAATGCCTTTTAATTTTCTGTGCAACGGCTCTTCCTTTAAACTAGATTTCAGTAATATATCAGCGCATCATTCCATTTTTGCGATCCAATCAATTTTACAGCAGTTTCAAATTTTGATTTTATTTATTCTTTACCCTTTTCCATAATATGTATAGTATTATTTCTAATTTTATTGATTTTGAAAAAAATAAAATTTTTTATAGGGAAAAAAAAATTAAGGGATTGCACTTGACTTCCAATTATCTGCGATAGGATTGTATGGTGATTCTGCGGGTTCTAACTGTATACAGACTCTCTCATTCCTCTCAATGATATTCATCAGTCTCATTCGTTTTGATAATTTGACCCATTAATCAGGCCTATCTAGGCTCGTGCATTCTTTTTCTCTTGTCCGGACGAAATCGATTAAAGTGATGGACTGACAAACTCGTCTGGAGGGACAGCTGTGAGAGAGAGAGAGAAAGAGAGAGAGAGAGAGAGAGAAATGTGTGGGGTTGTTTATGCAGTTCACGAGGCGCAAGCCTAAGAACTAATTCCGAGGACAATGCATCACTCGCTTTGAGAGACTGACACCGTGCATTTTAAGAGGTTGAGTGCAATAATGAGGATTTGGGTCCAGATAAATACGCACTCTGGATGCTGAGCGCCCAACCCTTATTTCACTCGAGGAATAAAATCATTCAGTAATGGTAAAAAGTATAAATGAGACTTCAATTAAAATTGAGAGAAAATTGTTCTTACTAGAGAATTAGAATAATGAGAACAAGATATCAAACTTGTCAAGGTCAGTTTCTCATAGAAACTTGTTTTTTTTTTTTTCTATATTCGGATCATCGAGCAGGTGATTCACGTCAGTGATAATATGTCCTCACATATAGGATGATCGTACATATAAATCGTTTTCAAAATTTCAAAACAGCTCCAGGCATATATATATATATAATATTAGGACCGTGCACACGTCAACGGGTGGTGCAGGCACCCCAGAGTGTTTTCACGATGCTAAATCACTTCGATTATGCTAAAACCTCGTTCAATAATGACGTGAACATAATTATATGGAAAATAATTAATTTTCAAAAATTCTTAGTGAAGAATTAACTTCAATATGTAATAAATTTAAACACCCAATTTGCATTCGCTTTTGGAAAAAATATTTCGAATTTCTTCTTTTAGAAGAGAAGCAACTTCAAAACAAAAAAAAAAAATAGAAACCAAAGGAAACAATTTAAAAGAGGGAACGAAAGAATTGAGGTCCTTAAATTCTTTTTATTTGGACTATTTTTGTCGCCCAGACTACTAAAAAGGCGTGCCTAAACAATGAAGTTTATGGCAATAGTATGCCATTAAAACAATCATCGGTCGCCAAAGCGCGAGCGCTTCTTTATATATATATATAGGGGATGCAAATTTAGCTCGAGAAACACAATGGCTTTCTGACGCAAAACCATGGCAGTAAATACCAGTATAATTGCCATTCTCAAAAGTTAAAGCCTCCCCTTGCTTTTCAAACGCACCTTTTTTTACATATTTCTCCGCATGCAAATTTTCCGCCTAATGCCCATAAATTGAAACCAAATAACTATACAAAAATTTCTAATTTTCATTTCTCTGTGAAGAGAGATTCGAAGGCATATTCAACGAGTGCGCCTTTTGGAATACTTTTGGCAAGCCGTAGCTTGAATTTTAGAGCGAATCGAATGAATGAAATCGAAGAAATAACGGAATTCCATGTTGTCCGAAGCGAATTCCAAAGTGAGAGAAAAAAAAAGAGATATGTATATACTAATACCAGAATCACAAACTAATGACCATATCGTAAAATCTTGGCTTGCAATTAAATGCATCTTTCACGGTAGATGATACCTCGCGCCTTTATTGGCAAAAGTCTGCGCGAGATATCTATACTTAATTGCTTTTTGCAAATCGTTATTCATTAATTCCAGTTCCATGCTTCAAATTTTTACTACTCTATAATTTTTTAATAACTTAAAACTTTTCTTCTATTCGCTAAAGACTTTCATCTAAAAACTTTCATTTGAAATATCCAAAAGTAAAAACAAAAGTATAGACTTTTTATATATGGACCTTCAAAAAATAAGGAGCGGATGTCGATAATTTTTGAATACATATGTGAGAAGCATTCACACCAAAGGAAAAATCACGGGTCCAAAACGAATTGCATATACGTTCGTGGCGCCTCATTCAACCAAATGGCCAATTCGTGTTTGCAGATTGCTTCTATCTCGGCACCCTGTCAAGGTTTTAGATTGTCGTTTCCTCTTTCCGCTCGGAAACAAGACAAAAAAAAACCAAAGAAAGAAACAGTCTGTTTAGTCCAGAGGAATTATTCCATTAACCCATTGAGAAAAAATTAGTCACGCTCATTTTGTGTATAAAAAATGAAAAAGTATTTTGTAAATTAAAAATAAAATATCGTTTCACTAGTATTTGAAAAGAGTGTAAAAAAATTAAAAACGAAAAAATAAATTAATACACGAAAAAATTCAACATGACAAAGAGTTAAGGAAATCAAATTGAATTCTATTGATAAAAATAAATATGCTTTTACAAACAATTTTTTTTTAATCTTTAGAATTTCTTTTCAAGCATTTTTTTTCCCCCCGTCCCAAACTATTTTGAAAATAAAAATTAAAATCTCTTTTCTCTTTCATATAAATCTTGCAACGTCATCACGAATCTCAAGTGCATCATTTTTCTGTCTCCACGCTCTCAAACTATAAAATTTCAATTATGCCATGGAGTTTTCCATGGGCTGGGCCGAAAAATTGATCTTACAAGGTCCATAAAAAATCATCGAAACGAGAACAATGCGAAACAAAACCATCATCAATTCGATTGTAATCAAAATTGATTTACTGCCTCTTTTTATTTCTATATTGTTTCATAATCTTTTTTAGAACTATATATATCAATCATTCTATTGTTTTAAAAAGTAATAGAAAAGAAAATTAAAATTAATCATTAAGTATTTTTGTTGGTGAATATAAGTTAAATAGAAATATACAATGCTTATTCATGCACAAAGGAAATTGCAAAAATCAACTATATACTAGTAAAGATAAATGGGAGATAATTCCATCATTTTCTGCTAACAATAGTTTTGCGGTTAAGAAAGCGCTCCGATAATCCGCAGAATTTCTGCAGCAGATGCAAAGAAATATTTCCGCAATGTGGTTTTTCCAGAAAATTTAACATTAAGCATTTTGTAATTAATACGTTAGTCTCGGTGGGAACCGGAGCTTGTGGTCACGTTCCAACTGACCGCTTAACCCCAAACTATTAAGAATTCTACAATCATATTAAATTTAGCTCGTTTTAGAAATTACAAAAAGGGGGACATTTACAAAAAAAAAATGTCGACAAAAGTATTTTTCTCAATAAAAGTTGAGAAAAAATTTTTTTTTGAAATAAAATTAATACTTCTTGGTAACAAGATGCAAAAATTTCCATGATTTACCATCTATTTACAACAATTGCTACTCAATTTTATTGAATTGCAGGTAATCAAAACTTGGATCAAAAGAAATAAACACACATCATGTGTGTATAAAATTTGTATTATTGAAAAATAGGAGTCGATTTTTTTTTTTTAATCCGGAGAGATAATGTATGGCTATATAGATACATAATAAGAAGCAAGTGTGGCAAAAATTTTGGCGCTACTGTATATATTGGGAAGCTACCCCAATTTCTCTCGTCTACTATATATATATATATACTAGATGGGCAAAGCGATCGGTCGAAATTGCATCATAACTACCAACTTGTGGCCTTAATCACCGAGCCAAATTCTCCACGCGCAAGCAAAAAACGAATCAGCATTCAAGACGTGATTTTAATGACTCCTCGGCTCTATCATAATATCAAAAAGTATAACGAACGCTTCGCACATAATCGCCCAGACACATCTGCAACGCTAATAATTAATTCGGAAATTCCTCTGATCACACGTGACATGTTTAACTATTGCTTGTTATAGGATATGTATTCTATATATATAATTAGACGCACATATTGTTTTTTTTTTTTCTAGAGTAATTACAACGAAAATAGAAAAAAAGTTATTATTTTTTCTTGGAGTTTACAATTCTTTTTTTTCCATACTTTATGAAAACGGAACTAAATTTTTAAGAAAACTAAAAAAATTAGAAACTGGAATATAATGAGCATCATTTTTTGCTATAATCTGCAAAATCTAAATGAGGATTAATTTTTTTTCAGCGGAATAATATGCAGCCTAATTGACGCTCTCTGAGGAATATTTTTGCGAATATACATAACTCATACGCGAAATTCTCATTTAATGACTTATCGTTTTGACCGCGTGAAGCCTTTAGCGTCACTCGCAACCCAGCTATTAAATTCAAGAATCACGCCTTTCAAGGAAGAAAAAAAAATCTGTTAAAAAATCATCTTTTCTGCTTAAACGATTTCTAATATCCACTGCTAATTACTTCCTTATAAAAGAACGCCCAACACTTTCATATACATAGATATTTTCTACACGCAATTTCTATTTCTCGAATTAAAACAATAATTCTCTGCGAATGAATTTTTTTTTTCTACAAAAATTTTATCTTTCATCGAATCAAATATGTTTGATAATAATTTTTCGAGTCTTGTCTATCAAACATTCCCATCGAATTTACATAATACTTTTGTTCAAGGCAAATTATTGCATTTCGTTTTGATGTAACTTCAATAATAATTTTAAAAATTTAATTAATTTTTCCGATAAAATATATAAATTTTTGTATTTAAAACACAAAAAGAAACTTTTAAAAAAAATTGCGTTAATATTTTTAATAAAAAATTTGAATATTGTAATATTTCCTACCTTGAAGTTGTTGTCCTGCACCCGATCTACATCCTGGAGCTGCTTTCGCGAATTTATCTGAAACAATAAAATATATATTTAGAAAAATTATAGTGTTTTTAAAAAAAAAATTAAATCTTTTAGAAATATTTTGAGAAATTAAAAAAAAAGACTAAGAGACTCATATATTTATCATATAGGAAGAAATTTACAAATCATTATATCGAAATTTACCATAAGGATATAGTATAATTTCTGATACAAATTGATCAAGCGTACGTGACCAACAGAGGAGCATTTCATCTTTCAATTCGTTGATATTAAAACCGAATAACCAACCTCATATTTATTGAGGTGTTAAGCCAATAATGGATCACGTTCATAATAATTTGATTGGAACTTCTTAATATATATACGACTCAATATATTTTTCTTTTTAAATTCGATTTCTTTGAAACTTTTTTCACACGCTTTTAATAATTAATGTTAAAATAACTGTTGAAAAATATAAAAATCAAAGATACTCTCTATATCTGAATTAGTAAAAATGTTTACTAATTTGAATTAGTGACTCACTTTTTGCTTCTGAATTAGTAAAATTTTACTAATTATTCGTAACTTTTACTAACAATTAGTAAAATTTTACTAATTATTCGTAACTTTTACTAACAATTACTAAAATTTTACTAATTATTCGTAACTTTTACTAACAATTAGTAAAATTTTACTAATTCTGAAGCAATAAGTGAGTCACTAATTCAAATTAGTAAACATTTTTACTAATTCAGATTTAGAGAGTATATAAAAAATTATATACCTAAGATATAAAAAAAAATAAAATACAATAAAATAGTTAATAGTTAAGAAAATAAATTGTAAAAAAATCGATTTGAACTTTCAATCGAAAAAAAAGAAAGAAATATTTAAAGAAAGATTTTGTTGATTGGATTACGCAATCCCAATATTTCAAGGAGCACCTTCGCTCACTTATCTAAAATCAATATAGCTTCCTTATTGACAATCTTATCAGACTCTTGCACTCCATACTATAAAAATTCCAATGTCGAGATTATAACAGTAGTAGGTCTAGACGGTGGCGTATTTTAACAATACAATGTCTTTTATTTAAAAAAAAAAAAATTAAAACACCAATCGCGCATTTGATCCTCTGAATTAAAATCCTTAATACCAAATCATTTCTAAACTTTCTTTAGAATTTTTCTAAGATTTAATTTTTTACCAATTTCAAAATTTAATTTTTTTAAAAAATTTCCTATTAAAAAAATCCCAGGTGGAAAAATTAACATTACTAACGTTACTAATATTACTAACGTTACTAATGTTACTAACGTTAATACCTATAAAAAAAATTAAGAAACTGGTTCTAATTTGTATTTTTGCAGAAACTTGTCGAAAATCGACCACCAGGAAGTATTTAATGTTCTTACCCGCACTTTTTATAATTTTCATTCCTATTATCACTTCCACTTTTTTATTTTCATTACCGTTTCCACTTTCACTTTTTCTAATTCTCATTCCCATTTTCACTTCCACTTTTTATAATTTTCATGCCCATTTTCACTTCCACTTCCACTTTTTCTAATTCTCATTCGCACTTCCATTCCCACTTCCACTCTTTCTAATTCTCATTTACACTTTCACTTTTTCTAATTTTCATTCCCGTTTTCACTTTTTTATTTTCATTACCACTTCCACTTCCACTTTTTCTAATTTTTATTCCCACTTCCCTTTTTCTAATTTTCATTCCCACTTCTAATTTTCATTAGCTGTTGCCATTTCGACTAAAACTCTTTCTAGTTTCCATTTACACAACCATTTCCACTTTTTTTAATTACAATGGATGGAAATTAAAAAAAGTGAAAGTGGTAATGGAAATTTAAAAATTAGGAATGAAAGTGGGAGTGAAAATATAAAAAAGTTGTAATGAAAATAAAAAAGTGGAAGATGAAATTGGAATGAAAATTGGAACAAGTGGAAGTGGGAAGGAAAATTAGAAAAAGTGATAGTTGCAATGAATATAAAAAACTGGAAGTGGAAATAAGAATAGGAATAAAAATTAGAAAAAGTGAAAGTGGCAATGAATATAAAAAAGTGAAAGTGGAAATGAAAATTAGAAAAAGTGGCAGTGAAGTGGGAATGAGAATTAGAAAGAGTAGAAGTGAGAATGGAAGTGCGAATGAGAATTAGAAAAAGTAGAAGTAGAAATGGTAATGAAAATTATAAAAAGTTTTAGTGGAAGTGAAAGTGGTAATGGGAAAGTAGTGGCAAAGTTTCTGTGAAAATATATTTTAGAAACTCTTAATTTTTTTATAGGTACTAACGTTAGTAACATTAGTAACGTTAGTAACGTTAATTTTTTCACCTGGGATGGATTATTATTTTTCCAACGACCTTGAAATATTTTCATGCATTTTTTTCTTTAATACCATTTTGAGATTTAAAAAAAAAAAACTACAATAAGCTGCGCCCTTTTATGGCAGCTTATAATTTTATTATTATTATTTTTATTGTAATTATTATTTTTGATTGTTATTGTTATTATAATTGTTATATTCACTGTCGCTGGCATTGTTATATTCATGTCGATGAACACTGGGTAAATACTGTCGGTAAATCGTGTTCCGGTTGATGGTTGGTAAGTGACGCTTCGGATGTGCCCTCCAAACGCCCTCAAAAGCATTCAACGCGCTCATTAACTTCCGGTGCGAGGCGCTCGGATGCACCTTGACTTTAGCTTAAAATCAAAGTATAGAAGCTATTCTCTCTCTCTCTCTCCTTTTCTCATCTTCACCTTCATATATTCTCTTTCCACTTTTTCAACAAAGAAGTCAGTTGGGTGCATTGTACACAAAACAGGTTCATATCCCTCCAGAAATGATTACGAATTTCTTGTATTAAAAAGAGATGAGAGAAAAGTGAAATCTCACATTTCTAAATTCTTCATTTTTTTTCACAAATATTTTTTTTCTCGATTTTATTTGTATATTTTTTTTTTTGTTTCCAATATTTTAATTTAACGTAAACAATTTTTTCTAGTGTTAGAAAGTTGTTTTTCTTTTTTTGTTCGACTGTTGAATATTAATAAACTGTATATAATTATATTTATAGAAAAGATAAGGGGGCTTTTTATCAAGTTTTCGGCTTTAAGAATCCATTTTCGATATTAAAAAAAAAAATACTGAGCTCATTAATATACGAACTGTTATCGTTTTAGGTAATAAATTAGCAAAAGGACTCATATTGCCTTTCATTGACGGCAATATAAAATTTCATAGACGACAGAAGGTTATCTCGAATATGCATGCCGGTTTCAGCTTCTTCAAGTATAGATGAGATTTTTAAAAATTTCATCACTTCTACTTTTCAAATAGTTTTATAAATCCACACTTTGCTCTTAACTCTATCAAAAATATGCGTGTAGGAATTTAATAAATGATAATAGTACCGTACTCTAAAACTGTAATAGTTTCCTAAAAATATTTATCTCATGTTAATTTCAAAATTTTTACAAAACATTCTTTTTATTTGAAAAAATATTTAATTTAAAAAATTTCTTTAAATTTTTTTTTTTTGCTCCCAAATCTATTTGATATTAAAATGTTTAAAGTATGTATAATAATTTGAAACAAAATTATTTACTATTATCAGTGTGTGGCAATTAATAACATGTAAATAATTCTAATAAAGAAAGATTGCACATATGGGATTATCATTTCATTGGATTATACTGCATTTTAAGAGAATTTTAACCGCATGCTAATACTTAATGATTCAGGGAGAAGAAAACTTTTAAATTTCCAGGTACCTGCAAAATTTTACGCAGACGAGATAAAAGCCTGGTTTAATTGCCAGGAGAAGGCCAGCTGTTGAAACGAAGTGGAAAGTGTACTCGGATACTACGTACCACCACATAAACGCCTAATTACTTCTTTTCTTATCTGTATATATGTATATATATATATATATATATATATATATATATATTCTCACAAAAATAGTACAAGTCCCTTATCGTCTGAAAGCACTTTTTATCGAAGATGTTAGAGATCTCGACATTTACTGTTGCCAGGAACCATCTCCGGTATAATTAGCTAATTGTAAAGCTTCCCAATAACAAGAAATACCGCATTGCTTTTTTCAGATTCTCTTGAAAATATATATATATATATACAAGAATGGAAGGACAACCACCGTCTCTTAAACAAATTTCAACCAACTTTACTGCCCATTAAAATACGTATTTTACACGATACGAAACTACACTCGACATTCATTTTTTTATACCCCCCTCGAGAAATTAACAATTAATACATTTTTTCTCAGCTCAAATTACGAAAAATATTTTAATTAATTCTGACTCGTGAAATGTGTCTTCTTTTTTAATGCCACACAAAAGGTAACAATAATTTAAATTTACAATAAATTTTTCGGGGGATAAAATTTGAATTGAAAAAATGTACACAAAATAAAAACTTATATTAACACAGAAAATTATAAGGTATTAAAATAAGCTGCAACGCTTATTATTTTAATCCAATTTTGCTTATTTTTATAACAAAATGGATAAAAATAAGCAAAATTAGATTAAAATAATAAGCGTTGCAGCTTATTTTAATGCCTTTTAATTTTCTGTGAAATAAATATTTAATTGAAGCAAATAATTTTTAGTTTTCCAGACGGACAAAAAAGGAATTGCTTACAGATGCTAACTAAATGTTTGCTATCGGATCTATCAAAATTAGTAGCCACAACTAAATTTTTTTGCTATGACAACGAAAAAGTTTGCAGTTAAAAAAATAATTTCAAACTATTTTGATTTAATTTAAATAAAAATAACCTTTGGGAAAAAAATTTTTTTTTCTGCGTAGTATTTTAAAACGCCTTTACTCGTATCCTGAAAGATATAAAAAATTTGTCTTATATTATATATATATATATAATTAAAAGAGATCATTGACCCTCATATGAGCCCGCACCGGCTCCATTGCCACTGAATTAAACTCAAGTGACATATATTATCAAAGAAGTATCAGAAATGATAAATATACAAGATATCAGCAGGAGTTTCCACACATCTTTCCGTAATTCATCGGAGTTAATCTTTTTTTATCTTGCACACGTGATTACGTGACTATATAGACGCTCCAAGGGTCAGTAAAGGAAGGACGTGATAAACTCAATTCCCTTTTGCTGATGAAATTTACCGACCTCATCCTTCTGATACAATTTTTTTTTTTTTTTTATTCCATCTTCTTTTATTTAATCCTCCTCCTTTTTTCTTTCTCCCCCGGATGTTCTTCAATTTTTCCCCCACCCCCCCTTCTTAACCTTCCATAAAGATTGTCGTAAAAGTGTCTGCGTGTGCCACTATCTTTAATCTTTGACCCATGGCGCTTCTTATATTTCTTCTGAGTGTTCGAAAAACATGCTCTCTAACGGCCTAACGTTATCGGGCTGTGTGCAGGGGGCATCGAGGCTATCCGACCGACGGGGTTATACCATTCGACCCAAGACGAACTCTCGCAATTTCCCAACCATCGAAGGCTGTACAGTCAATAGACAAAGTCATTTGTTATATATAGTTCTTTGAAATTTCATACTTTTACTAAAAAGAAAAAAAAAGAATTTTTTAGTAAAAAAATATATGGAAATTAATAATTTTAGTCAATTTTAATTATCAATAATGTAGATACGGTAATTTACACCGAAAATTTAAATTTGTTCGATCAAACAAATATTGAATCATTTATTTATTTATCAAAATCGACTAAAACTGTGAAAGATGTTCTCCTTTATTTTCTATTTTTGTTGGCATGATTAAAGTTACTGTAGATACGCTTATCTCAGTTAGAATTTCACGAAAAATATTGTAGATACGGTAACTAAGAAGCATATATATATCTAGTGTAGATAATGGAGAGGCGCATTAATTTTCTCCAAATCTTAAATTAACGTCAATATTTGATTATTAAACCAAATTTTATTTTGAATACGAGACATTTACATACTAAGAAGCAACAAAAAATATAACTAATTCTTATAAATCACATTAGTATTATTATATGTACTCTCTAAATTTGAATTAGTAAAATTTTTAACTAATTTGAATTAGTGACTCACTTTTTGCACGGAGAAAAATGAGTTTGCTATTATATGGATAGCGAATTTTTAGCTTTAGTAACTAATATTTAGCTGCCACAGCAAAACATGTTAGCTTTGGAAGATAATTATTAGCTGTATTAGCTAACAATAATTGCTATCCATATAATACAATTGTGGTTAGCTAAGGTAACTAAATTTTAACTAATATAGCTAACTATTTTTCTCCGTGTGCTTTAGAATTAATTAAATTTTTCTAATTCGTAAATTTTTTTTTACTATTAATTACCCAGGTGAAAAAATTAACGTTACTGACGTTACTAATGTTACTAACATTACTAATGTTACAAAAGTTAGTACTTATCAAAAAATTAAGAGTTTCTAAAATATATTTTCACAGAAACTTTGTCACTACTTTCCCATTACCACTTTCACTTCCACTTAAACTTTTTATAATTTTCATTCCCATTTCCACTTATACTTTTTCTAATTCTCATTCGCACTTCCATTCTCATTTCTACTCTTTCCAATTCTTATTCCCACTTCACTTCCACTTTTTCTAATTTTCATTCCCATTCCTATTTCCACTTCCAGTTTTTTATATTCATTGCCACTACCACTTTTTCTAATTCTTATTCCCACTTTCACTTCCACTTCCACTTGTTCCAATTTTCATTCCCATTTTCACTTCCACTTTTTTATATTCATTGACACTTTAACTTTTTCTAATTGTAATTAAAAAAAGTGGAAATGGTTGTGTAAATGGAAATTAGAAAGAATTTAGTCGAAATGGCAACAGCTAATGAAAATTAGAAGTGGAAAAAATGGGAATAGAAGTGGGAATGAAAATTAGAAAAAGTGGAAGTGGAAGTGGTAATGAAAATAAAAAAGTGAAAATGGGAATGAAAATTAGAAAAAGAGGAAGTGAAAGTGAAAATGGGAATGAGAATTAGAAAAAGTGAAAGTGGAAACGGTAATGAAAATAAAAAAGTGGAAATGATAATAGAAATGAAAATTATAAAAAGTGCGGGTAAGAACATTAAATACTTCCTGGTGGTCGATTTTCGACAAGTTTCTGCAAAACTACAATTTAGAAACAGTGTCTTAATTTTGTTATAGGTACTAACGTTAGTAACATTAGTAACGTTAGTAATATTAGTAACGTTAGTAATGTTAATTTTTCTACCTGGGTATAGTTAAATTTTTCTAATTCGTAAAATTTTTTTTTACTATTAATTATAGTTAAATTTTACTAATTCAAAAACAAAAAGCGATTCACTAATTCTAGTTAAAATTTTTACTAATTCAGATTTAGAGAATAATTCTAGAATTAGGCACTTTCTAAATTTGAATTATTAACCGTTTTAGCTAATTCTTAGTCAAAATTAACTAATTATTAATAGAAAAAAAGCCCTTAGCAATCGATGCTAAGGAAAAACGGGCATGGTAACGGTTGTCATGGAAACGGTTGTTATGAAATCGGTTGCTATGGTAACTGTTACCATGGAAACCACACGAGTGTACGACGGACGGACGCTAAAGCGAAACTATAAAGATTTCGGCTCTGAGCCACACAGACAAAAACCTAGTCTCATTTTTGTTGCAAATCAAAATGAGCCAATGCTAAACGACATAGACAGTGGCGCCACCAACCTGGTCCATTTTTGTTGCACATCAAAATGAGCCGCCTACACGGCTCATTCTGAGTTCAGTTTTTTTTTCTGTGAACAAAAAACCCTAAAAAACGAAATTAAGTATAAAACTAAAGCCAAATTACATATTTGTCATTTTTTTTTCATATCCATCGAATTTTTTTACATACATTTTTTGAAAAACCAATTATGGTTTTTATTGTTAAAAAAAACAATTGAATTCCCCACTTTTTTTCTCTTATCAGAACATCCAGAAAAGGAATTAAATCAAGAGATTTATTTCAATAGTCCCCTCCCCATCGACGAATATCTAATGAAAATGCGTTGGAGACGCGACGATCGATATAAAAGGCAAAATGAGGCAGACATGGCGTGACAATTAAAATAAAAAACAACGAAAAAAAAAAAAGAAATGGGGGAGTATCAAAAGAGGAGCGTCAGTGAGTGACGAAGCGAGTCGGTCAGTGTAATCTCAATGATCGTCGGACCAACTGGTTTGAGTTTGTTGGGGTTGGCCGGTTGGTTTGGCCCAGTGGAGCGGACACCCGGAGGAAGCGCGTCCGTCGGAACGTGGCACGCTTTGTACACCGAGTACATGTATACGCACACGATCACGGATATGAGCCGATAGAGAGGGATAAAGTGAAAAACGATAAAAAAAAAAAGAAGAAGAAAGAAAGAAAGGGAGAGAAAATGAGGGGTCTACAAAGTACTGAACTAAAAAGGGGAACTGCGCACCACTAGCCGGAACCGTTCATGAATCCATGAATCTATGATCGCTTTAATCTCATCTCCCACCTTTCAATCATTCACCATAACGCACAGATTCGAGGATGTAAAAATAATATTCAGATAATTGAAAGAATTTTTTTTTTTTGCAAATTTAACTCTTACACGGAAAAAAAATTTATTGTGGCACTACTCCCGAGGCGAAATTTAAGCCCTAATTTACAAGGAGTAAAGTAGAGTTAAACAGACCCTCTTTAGCTTCCTCAACTAGTCGCAAATTTCCCTTTCTTCCACGTTTGGATTTAAAGTAGGGTCTAAAAATTGATTAAAATATTGAAAATTTTGAAATTGCTCTAATTCTATTAATTTTTTGAAAACGCTTCAAAATATGTTAATTCCAGTTTTTAAAGGGTAATTAAAGAAATATTGTGTGAAGAAAAAATTCATTTTGCTTTAATCAAAATAATTAAGAGTTTTTTTTTTTTTGCATTTTTTTGTACTTTTTTAATCGAACTAGACCCTCTTTAGCTTCCTGAACCAGTCGCAAATTTACCTTTCTTCCACGTTTGGATTCAAAGGAGGGCCTACGGGAGTCTACAAGATCGTAAAGAGGGCCTATTTAGGTTCTAAGGGAAGCTAAAGAGGATTCAAATTTCGCCTCGGGAAAGCTCCGGACAAAAGTAACATTGTCAAACTCATCTCACGCTGCAAATTTAAAAATCGTCAAATTCCTTTAAAGAAAGTTGGAATATTTTTTTATTTTTAAAGTGTAAAAAATTGGCTTTCTTTTAGTTCCAATGTACATGATTTTTATATATATATACTCTTGATGGGTAAGGATGGGTAGTGTTCCGTTGGGTAGAAATAGTCAGTAATGTTCATACCCCAAGACGAGCGGTAAATTATTAATGGTTGCGCATTCTAATAATGTATATATACGGTTGCCGAATAATGTCAAGGATAACATGTGCATTGCAGAACGGCAGGTGTATATACATCATATATATATATATATATACAGTACCGGCATTGGCCATATACTATCTTCAGGAAACAATAAACTTATTGAAATTTAGAATTTCTTTTTATTAATAATAAACCTGATTAGTTACGCACTCTCTTTTAAATTATACAATACACGGAAAAAAATTTATTGTCGTAACCACAACTTCAATTTTAGAATATAGACAAATGTGATGCGTCGTGAAAAAAGGGACCTTAGAAGGAAAAAATTTTCAAGTGTAAATACACAAAGAAAATTAAATCTTAATGCAAACCAATGATTTTTAAGCATCATCACTCGTGAAGAAAATTTGACCGGGCCCTGGTCAGGCCCAGACCAGGCACGACCGGGGCCAGATCTGGCAAACTGATCTGGGCCCGATCGAAATGAAACAGGGAACCCATGCCAATTTTCCTGATCTGGAATCCTGGTCGGGACCCGACCAGGGCCATGGTAATTTGCCCGATCTTATAGTAATTGTAATTTTCAATAAATTATAATTATTTATCTCTAATTGATAAAGAAAACAATAAAATTAATCAATATTATTTTATTTTATGAACCTGCATTTAAAAAAAACACCTTATAAAATGAAAATGAAATAAAAGTTGAAAAAAATTATTTGAATAATTGTTTCGTTTACTCTCTAAATCTGAATTAGTAAAAATGTTTAGTAATTTAAATTAGTGACTCACTTTTTGCTTATGAATTAGTAAAATTTTACTAATTATTAGTAACTATTACTAACAATTCACTGTAAGAAAGAAAGGTATTAATTTAATACCGACTTCAGGTACGAAATTGTCATTTGGTTCTATTTTGATACCAAAAAACCGGTACTGTTTTAGTACTTTCTTTTTACAGTGTTAGTAAAATTTAAGAGAGACTCACCTTTGCTTTAGAATTAGTTAGATTTTACTAATCGTTAGTAAAAGTTACTAATAATTAGTAAAATTTTACTAATTCACAGAAATTTAAAAGGCATTAAAATAAGCTGCAACGCTTCTTATTTTAATCCAATTTTGCTTATTTTAATCCATTTTGGTATTAAAATAAGCAAAATTGGATTAAAATAAGAAGCGTTGCAGCTTATTTTAATGCCTTTTAATTTTCTGTGTTCATAAGCAAAAAGTAAGTCACTAATTCAAATTAGTAAACATTTTTACTAATTCAGATTTAGAGAGTAAAAAATGTCATAAAATGCTATAAATGCATTTTCACTAGTTTTTTACAAATTTTACAAATGGCAACCAGGCCTGGCCCTGGTCAGGCCCATAGTAATTTACTAACCCGGGGCCAGAACAGGAAAACGGATCAGGGCCAGGTCGGTAATCGGGATGAAAAGTGGCAATTTCTACACGGGCAGATTTTAATCATACAGCAACGAAAAGAAACTTTTAATTATGGTAAAACTGTCATAAACATAACCTATATAATTCGTTTGCTTCTAAGGTCGCTTTCTTCGCGACGCGTCACAAATTGTAAAAAAAAACTGCTGTAAACAAAGAAAATAGTGTTTCCAACAAGGCAAATTACAAAACAATAATCGGTTTTTTTTCACAAAAAATTTTCGCGTACACAAAAAATTTTGTTCTGCTCACAAGTTTGATTTGTGTATTTCCCGAAATCATCTGTTTTGTAGAGACTACAACTGCAGTTTGTCCATGAGATTCTAAACATAACATAAGAAATTTTTTTCCGTGTATTTTTTCATCAAAAAAAGATAAGATTTTTCTCATCAAGGACCCGTGTAGAAATTGCCCTATCAGGGCCCTAGTTGGGAATGAAACGCCACATTTGGTCAGGGCCAAATCAGGGCAACCAGAAAATGTGGATTTCCTAATCCGGGCCACATCAGGCGCGGGGTTTTATTCCCTAATAGGGCAGCCTGATCCGGCCCCGATCTGGTCCCTGGAAAAATTTATCCAATTTATTTTATTGTTTGTAAACCGCATTTTATACGAAAGTATGTATAATTAAAATTGTTAAATTTAAAAAGCACAAAATCACATCATGTATTTTAAATTTCTCCAAGTGTAACGCAAATTTTAATATCAACGTCAAGTAAATTTTCAAAGTTAGAGTTTCTACTATGTAAGCATAGTTATTTTTAATTTCCATATATAATTTTTTACTCTTTTTATATACAAAATTTCCTTTTTGCATAGAATTCGAGTATTTTTTCCATGCTGTCAAAGAATTATACCAAACTTCAAAAATGTTTAAATTGAAAATTATTTTTAATATAATAATTTTATTTCCCCTCGAATTTTTATATCCGACTTTACATCGCAGCCTGAAATAAATTTTCATTGCGAATATATATCACGTGAATGTTTTACGTAATGTTCATATAATATAAATCCTGACCTATTTTCTGATCATATCGCACACTGAAAGGTAGCAAAATTTATTATCATTTCCTGGATTCTTGGGAATTTTCAAAGATTTCAAACATAATGCTTGATCGTTGGTGTAGATCAGACATAATGTAACGATCGCGAAATGATTTGATCTCGAGAAGTTGAATATAATCGCGAGAGTGTTGAGAAACGGCAGCACGACGAACATGCGGGGAACTGATGTTCTCTCTATATATATATATTGTATATTTAAAACCGGGGATGATAGCCTGGCTTTTCTGGTTTCCAGGCCAACTGTAGGTTATTGTTTAATGGGTATGTACACTTAAAAGCAAGTGTTTACGCATCGTAAGATAAATCGAGTACAACACTACGTGTGGGGTTTTGATAATTTTGCGATCGTTTGCACGAGGCCTGCGTCAAAAGGAGCACGTGTGCGTCTGAAATTATCAGCCGCATTGATAAGTCTCGTGCATGTCTTTTTATACCGTCACTCGATCGAGTTCAACAAATAACTTTTCAAAAGAAGGGGGAACATGCGGATGATAAATTTGAAAGAAAGAAAGAAAGAAAGATTGAAAAAAAACAACACACGCACACATAAAAAGAAAAAATTATCTCAAGTAAAGTAAATAGACTTCCACAATTTTTACTCTCCTGATATTAATTTTGCAAGAAAACTTTCCACAATATTTTCTTAACTTTTACTTCTTTTTGAAAAATTTTTTTTTTCTTTGTAAAATAACATCAGAAAACAAATTATAATAAAATAATTAGAAAAATATTGAAGAAAGTAATTCTCGACATGTAGAAATTTCTCGCGAATGACATCACGAGTTAAAATAATTGCGAATACTTGACTTAATTTTCTCAAGGGGGAATTTTTTTTGGTTTTTTTTTGTCTTATTTTTTACAGGTTCTTAAAGATTTTGACCCCATATTGCTCTGGGCTCACGAGTTTGACCGCGCTTTTAACATACGTTGAGCACCCTCAAGTGGGGTTAATTGTTCGTCGTGCGGCAAAGCTATTTCTCGAGTCGTCCTCTTTGTATTACGAGTTCGAAAGATCGTGGGTGCGTGCGCCACTGTGACGGCGTATATTATATACATAGCGAACTTTGCCTCTTCCGGAACTATGCTCTACTGGCTAGTTCAACTAATCGAAAAAACGATGAATGAGAAAATATAACAATAGAAGAAAATACGTATAAAGAAATACCCCCAGAAATTGACTATTGGACAATTTTCCTCTAATCAATGAAAACATTTCCCTCAGGAAAAGAAAGAATTACTTGGAACAGCCAAATGTTTTACTGTAGTTGCAAAAATTTTACATGTTTTAGGTATAAATATTTTTTCCATGCTTAATTTCAACATTACTTTTAATTTCTTAATTCTGACAAAAAAAAGGGAGTTTTTCTTCTAAAATTAAATTCCTCTTCACAATACAGATTAATAAAAAATTTAATATAATAAGAATTTAATAAGAAATAAAAATTGAATTTCCCAAAAAAGACTTTGTATTAAAAATTATAAAAAGTAATTTTACAATCAAGATTCGTTTATTTTTTGAATGTAAAGCATCGCTCTTAATTTTGTACAGTATATAGACTTTTGTCCCCTCGACGCGGCGTTTACGCAGATGATTTATGGGATCTTGAATCGAATCGCGCGTTGATTATATTCATGCAAGGGGAAAGAATTTGTTCTTTAATTGCTCAATTCTGGATCGGTCCAAGAGCTTAATTGGCGAATCGTTATTCACCCTCAACCTTACGACGACCAGCTTTTAATTCACATATTAGCGTCTTCTACCATCGGATATAATTACTTTCCAACGTTATACTGAGTCATTAATATTCGCATAGAGGACCTGCTCTCCTTCTTTCTCTCTCTCTCTCTCACACACACACACAATTTCCAACCAATCGACAATATGTACTTCGAACTTTGAATCGATCCATCAAACGAGAGTTGACAGCCACGCGCGAAATTCTTGATTGGAAACATTTTTCAATTTCTATACAATGAAGTTCTCTTTGCGGTGTATGTATATCTTTTTTTTTGCAGATCGAGATTATTTTGCATTTCGATAATGACCTTGGATATCAGTTTCCTATCTATATATATATAAATGTAATTTTTTTTAAATTGTCCTGATATAATTAAGTTATACGCTATATAAAATATAAATAAGAATTTTGACAGTTGAATTATTAGGTTATTAAATATATATATGATACTTTTTATTTCACAATCAGTTTTATCTAAAATTGTTCATTCAAGCGGTAGTTTAATATATTAATGTTCATAAGGTAAATCAGAGATTAATTAGAAGCAATATTTTCATTTTAAGATGGAAAATCTTAATTTGTATTTACAATTAATAAATATGAGAGCAGCATGGCGCCCACATCGTAGGGTTTCGTACCAAATATTATTTCCGTTGCTAAGGAAAAAAGGTCATGGAAACGGTTGCCATGGAGCAGTTGCTATGATAACTGTTGTTATGGAAACGGTTGCTATGATAACTGTTACCATGGAAACGGTTGCCATGGAACGGTTGCTATGGTAACTGTTGCTATGATAACTGTTGCTATGAAAGCGTTTGCTATACTAACTGTTGCTTTGATAACTGTTGCTATGGAAACAGTTGCTATGGTGACTGTTGCTTCGATAACTTTTGCTATGGAACGGTTTCTATGGAAACAGTTGCTGTGATAACTGTTGCTATAGAAACAGTTGTTATGGTAACTGTTGCTTTGATAACTGTTGCTATGATAACTTTTGCTATGGAAACGGTTGTTATGGTAACTGTTGCTTTAATAACTGTTGCCATGGAACGGTTACTATGGTAACTGTTGCTATGAAAAAGTTTGCTATACTAACTGTTGCTTTGATAACTGTTGCTATGGAAACAGTTGCTATGGTAACTGTCGCTTCGATAACTGTTGCTTTGGAAACGGTTGCCATGGAACGGTTGCTATGGAAACAGTTGCTTTGATAACTGTTGCTATGGAAACAGTTGCTATGATAACTGTTGCTATGGAAACAGTTGCTATGATAACTGTGGCTATGGAAACATTTGTTATGGTAACTGTTGCTTTAATAACTGTTGCCATGGAACGGTTACTATGGTAACTGTTGCTATGAAAAAGTTTGCTATACTAACTGTTGCTTTGATAACTGTTGCTATGGAAACAGTTGCTATGGTAACTGTCGCTTCGATAACTGTTGCTTTGGAAACGGTTGCCATGGAACGGTTGCTATGGAAACAGTTGCTATGATAACTGTGGCTATGGAAACAGTTGTTATGGTAACTGTTGCTTTGATAAGTGTTGTTATGATAACTTTTGCTATGGAAACGGTTATTATGGTAACTGTTGCTATGGAAACGGTTGCTATGATAACTGTTGCTATGGAAACGGTTGCTATGATAACTTTTGCTATGGAAACGGTTGCTATGATAACTGTTGCTATGGAAACGGTTGCCATGGAACGGTTGCTATGGAAACAGTTGCCATGGAACGGTTGCTTTGATAACTGTTTCTATGATATCTGTTGCTATGGAAAAGTTTGTCATGGAATCGGTTGCCATGGGACGGTTGCTATATAGTAACTGTCACCATACGAGTGTACGACGGACGGACAGACGGACACAAAAGCGAAACCAGTCTTTCGGGTCTGGTCCACGGAACCCGAATAAAAAAAAAAAATTCTTAAATTGAAGAGAGAAAAAAATTATATTTTAATAAAAAAAAGTCCGTTGTTAAAAAAAAATAGTCGCCTTTTTTTTATACACTTAAAGCACCTTACGTCATGTAATTTTGTGACAAGTGCAAGTCCATGCAAATGCAAATCTTTGAGGGAACTTAGTGACCGGAAATAGTCAGTGTCGACGAGTGGGGAGGTCGAGGCCACCTGTTCGTCGATATAGAAATCAAAAGCGGATGTCTGTCATGTCCTGACAAGCATCGTTCCATGACGGAGATTCGCTGGAAATACCCGATTCTATTTCCTCGTTTTCTCTATTCTATACAACTATTTAAACAATAATTTACGTTTCAACAACTATAAATAATCGTTTCTTTATATGATTTCTTCCTGATTTTTTTCTTTACTATTTTAAATTTTCTAAAATAATTTATTTTTATTAATTATTTAATTTTTTAATAATATACATATTCTTTCAATTATATTAATATATCAATTAGCATTTTTTTTTTCATTTAAAATAAAATTTTTTGAAAACACGTACTTTTTTCTTCTCTCTAATAAATATACAGGGAAATTTTGTCAGAACCCGTTCATGTGTACACCTATTTAAAAAAAAAGGTTTTTCTTGATAAATCTCGTTAAATCAAATATATCGCGTTTAATCGAGCGTGCCTTTGTGCAGAAAAAAAAGCGAGGGAAAGAAAAAATAGAACTTTTTCGTACCATTTAGCAAATATATAGCGTTTGTGAAACGTATATATATATATATATATATCAGTAAAACCAACATATATAGTGGCACACCAAATGCAGTCACGCTCTACCGGGGCCGCCCCTTTTAACTTTTTAATGTTTCCTACAGGAAATCCCAACCTGATGAGTTTTAGGGGTTAGACATCATTGCGATGTTCCTCATTGTTGCGATCATGAAAGATTATATATGTATATACACAGGTGGTTCGTTATTCTAAAAATAATGCAGTATCCGGGATTTAAATTTTTATATAATTTTCGATTAAATCACCACAGAACTTTAAATAACCGCAAATAAAGTATGCATAAAGTATTTTTCTACTCTCTTTAAATACACTGAAAAAAAATTTATTTGATTTTAATAATCGGTTAATATTATCAAATAATTATTATTTGTGACGGTATTTTTTTCAAATACAGTAATTATTAGTTCAAATAAAACTTATAAGGTTCAACTAAATATTTATTTGATTATTTGAATAAAATAAATTTTTTCAGTTTATATAGGAAAAAAAATCGTTTTTACATTAAAAATGCTATAATTAAAGAACCTAAACATTTTCAAATAAAAAATAATCAATTCCTTTTTTCTAAATAATAATGAGGCGCAACAATTTATTCAAGATGCGATTTTTTATTATCTTATCTTAATTGAAGGAAAGAAATACGAAGATAAATGTTCGTTTCGTAAAGTGCTCATGGGGAGAAAATTAAGTCCTTATACCACACTAGCCCATCATGTGTATATATATATATATATATAACTTGATTTCGTTGTCTTTTTAAAGTCACTGACATATCTTTCTTTGGTCAACAAAACCAGTCTTTTCTAGCCACGTGTCAAGTTTAACAGCCCTGCGATTTAATTATCCACGAGACAATTTATCGCGGAATCAGTATAAATACTTGAGAGTAAGAGAGAGAGAGATAGAAGAAAAGAAGAGAAAGATCATGTATGAATCCACAAGAGTTGAACTTTATATATAACTAATTAATATTTGTCGCCATTATGACGACAGAACTTACAGAGTCAGATCCCGATCAAAATGACAAAAAAAAAGGGGCCAAGGTATACATTCGCTGAAGACTCTCTTCACCCCCCCCCCCCTCCCAACCCTCTCTTGAAATCCTGCAACGAGACGAGAATTATAATTAAGGAGTCATCCTCGCGCAAGACTCAAACAAACGAAGCCTTGGAAAGACCTCTTTTTCCACTCCAGTCGCTTCTTTTCATTCCGTTGAAAGCTACGCACGCGACAGCCATTCATGTAGACTGCAGAAAACCGTAAGGATGGCGCTGAATTGATTCAACATTCACGTTTTGCTACTTAAAAATTCTTCACGTGAACTTTACTTTTGCAAAGTTCCTTATGTTCATTTTTCAATTAATTCGCATTTTCATTGGGCTGATATATTCTTTCAATTTACGATATATATATATATATATATATATATATAGTTAAAGTTTCAATAAAACTAATTTTTCTTTTGAATAACTTCTTATAAAAAATTGCAAACCAAATTTCACAGAAAAAACCAGTATAGGAATTATACACTGAAAAAAAAATTTATTTGATTCAAATACTCAATTAGATTACTATCAAATAAATATATTTACATGAACTAAATGATTTTTATTTGATTAAATAAATTGTATTTGAATCAATAATTTCTGTATTTGATACAAATACCATCTCAAATACTATAATTATTTGATACAAATAAATATTTATTTGATATAAAGTAATCGAGTATTTAAATCAAATAAATTTTTTTTCAGTGTATTGATGTAAAAAAAATTGTCCCACATTATTGCAATTGGTTACGATTACCATTTAGTTAGTAAGAGTATTGTTGATAATTTATATTAGTTACTGTTACCATTTAGTTAGTCAGCCTAACCATTTCGTTACTCTCTAAATCTGAATTAGTAAAAAAGTTTACTAATTTGAATTAGTGACTCACTTTTTGCTTCTGAATTAGTAAAATTTTACTAATTATTAGTAACTTTTACTAACAATTCGTAAAATTTAACTAATTCTAAAGCAAAAAGTGAGTCACTAATTCAAATTAGTAAACATTTTTACTAATTCATATTTAGAGAGTAAAATTCGATTGAATGAGAATTCTAGCTATTAAATAAAAATTCTCATAAATTCGAAATTCTGCCAAACAAAAAGTTAATAGCTAAAAATTTTTTTATGAAAAAATTCGTATAAAATAAAAATTCTTCCAAATGCTAATTCGAAAAATGAAAATTCGTCAAAAAATAATTATTTATAAATAATTATTAATAAAATTAATTCGTCAAAAAATAATTATATATAAATAATTATTAATAAAATAATTATTTATAAATAATTTAATTAATTAATAATTTTAGCTAGTAACTTTTTGTTTGGCAGAATTTCGAATTTATGAGAATTTTTATTTAATAGCTAGAATTCTCATTCAATCGAATTTTACTCTCTAAATATGAATTAGTAAAAATGTTTACTAATTTGAATTAGTGACTCACTTTTTGCTTCTCAATTAGTAAAATTTTACTAATTATTAGTAACTTTTACTAATTATTAGTAACTTTTACTAATTATTAGTAACTTTTACTAACAATTAGTAAAATTTAACTAATTCTAAAGCAAAAAGTAAGTCACTAATTTAAATTAGTAAATATTTTTACTAATTCAGATTTAGAGAGTAGTAAGGTAACTAATTAAATAGTTATTACAACAAACTAATTAGTTAAACCAACTAATAAAATAGTTATGCCAACTTATAAAAATAGTAATCCCAACTAATAAATTATCAGCATTATAGTTGACTAACTAAAAATGGTCACCTCAAAAATGGTAACCCCAACTAATCTTTTCTCTCAGTGCGATTTTTTTTTTTAATTTCAAAAAAATAATGATTCTAGCCTCGTGAGTAATAAGTCACACGAGTTTAAAACGTCGACAGTGACCATAAAATTCATTGCGATATCATCTTTTCAAATATATAAAATCCCCTTTTTTTCATGCAAAATTATACAAAGTTTCTCATTAAAAATTGTCAACAAATTGAAATTATATTATCACTGTGAAACATCAGGGAGAAATAAATTTCTTAATTAAACTCATACAAATTTGATCTTTTAAATTATATATACAAAAAGTGCGTGAAGAACGCAATGAGATAAATATTAAAAAATAGAGATAGAGAATTTATGCGTAATTTTGAAAAAAATTATTCACAAAGAAGGGAAGTTAAAGAGAAATATATATGTGATTCAATGGTTTTTTTTTCTGATGTGCGAAGAATATTTAAAAAAGTTGAAAGCATTTAGAGACTTGTTGGCATCTGAGAGGCGCCGCTCGACTACTTAAGAGTAAAATTATTGCAAACGTTATATTTCGTTATTGCACAAAGTATCTCGTTCATGGAACAAAATTCAAATGTCACATTACACAAACTATCCTGATAACTGACATATGAATCCTCCAAGTTTCTTTTTTTTTTTTACAAGAAAAAAAAATCGGATTCTCTTTTATAATAAATAATCTTAATGTTCTTCTAACAGATAAAATATATAATTTTATCCTTCTAATATGTGGAATTATCTGTATAATATGTGAATTTATCTTTAGAGAATTTGTAGAGAAAAAGAAAATATTTTTATCAACTGATGTTTCCTTGCAAGAGCAAAATGTATATATATATATATAAAATTCCAAGTTATAATTTTGTCATTATATATATATATATATAGGATGATAATGAATTTTAGAATAAATAATACGATTGGTGAAAGGGAATTCTAAAACTATAAGAGAGCCTGAAGGACAAATATTTCCGTATGCCTGGAGCAAACAATTAAACGTTATTATCTTTCATTAAGGGTGAATTTCGAACGAGGAAAATAAGTGGGCGAGTTACGTAATTGTGAGAATGCAGGAATGAATGGTTGGGATTCTTCTTCAGGGCTCTTCTCTCGTTTCCCATTGCTCCTCGACTTCCTTTTGCCCCTTTTCTTCCTTCTTTCTGGTAGCTCGCGTGTGCACCCACGCTCTCAGAGATCTTCCTTCTATATCTTTCTTTTTTTTTTATATATATCTTCACAACCGCGTCATTTCGAATTCCTTGTTTCCATTTGTTCTTTTGTCAAATAAGAAACATTTTCATTAAACTCGAACTCCTTTTCAAATAAATGATTTTTATTTTAGAAAATGGCATTAAGAAAACTAAAATTAGTTAAAAACTTGAATTTATCTTCACGTTATAGCAACTGATACACGACATGAATTCTTGGAGTAAAACGATAATAATATTTCAGTCCTCTTGTCGACACAATAATCGTTGTATCATCACTATCACGACAGGTTGTTTGTCATGGCGAGGATAAAATATCCGTACAAAATGTATGCTGGGAGTAAACATTTGATGCTGAGACTTGTTTGAATATTTGACTTTCCCAGACACGAGAGAGGATCATATATGTATATCTACCTGCAACGTTCTAAGGTTGTGAAAAAAAAAAAGAAATGTTTTCTTAGGTGGGTTAGATATGAAGTTAAAGCGAGAGCTAAAGTGATTTTTTTTTCAACCCTATAGATAAGACACTCCATTTGGCCTCCACAGTAAGCACATCTAACAAAAATAAAAAAAAAAAAATGATATTTCAGTTTCCACAAGTGTTCACTAATTAGTTTCCTGCGCAGAAATTTCGTTTGATGCCGCACGCGATGAGAAAACAAAAGAATGGAATGTCATTTTATCTTGTACGTCAAATATTATATATATACTCGAATATTTGCTTTCTCTATTAAATAATTTATATTTACAGAAAGTTAAACCTTTTTTTCCCTTCATTTTTTGTATTTAAAAAAAAAACCGTTAAAACGAGTATTACAAAACTCGATTTTTCCTCTTAATTTTAGAGAATTTCGAGAATTAATGTTAAAGATTTCACACCAGTTTCTTATATTTTAAGTGAAACCACGACAACTGGATCTTCGATTGCCATTTAAAGTGTTGAAGAGTTGGCACACCATTTTTGAACTGAAGAATGTCCTATCTTATGTATACGATGATTTCTTCGAGTCTTCTTATTTACCTTATTTGTCTCTGAGATGTATGAAACTTAAAAGAAATTCCCGAGTTGGTGTGGCAAGGCTTGATTCTTGTATATATATATATATATATATCTTCCAACAGATGCCGCTATTGACCGGATGTAATCTATAATCTTGAACAGTACCTCTCATTGAAAAGAAGCTTCGACGCGTCATCTCGTAATCTGCTGGTCTCTCATGGGGTTTTGCCGATCGCAAACCTTCGTTATAAGGGATCGAGTCCAGTGCAAATTCAATGTACCTATGTGCATGGTTACTGAAGAAGCAGGTGCATCTCTTACATTATAGAGGGACAAAGAAGAATCATGTCCTCCGCGTTTTAGATACCGCCAAATGATACTGATTTCATCCCACTCAGTATATAACCGCATCCACGGGAATTTTTTCTTTATACAGAAAAAAAATTTTATCTCAGCGTGTAGAGAATTTTACCCGCACACAGAAAATAATGCAGTTCCTTAATTTAAATGATAATTAGAAAAAATCCAATCCAAGATGGAGGAAAAAGAATTGTTGTGGTTACTAAAAATTAAGTCCACACAACAATTCCGGATTGTCAATATAGAATCAGCAGTTCTATTCGTTTTTAAAAAAAAAATTGGTATTGTTATTAAAACTATTCGGATTTTTCGGTAAACAAACAGAATTGTTTGATGAATAAAGAAAATTGTTATATAGAACGGTTGAAATAACAAAACTAAATTGTTAAATCAGAAATACAATTTGTTGCATTAACAAAGCTTTGATCCGTCTAATACAATTTGTTCAATTTCTTCGCCTTCTAAAATAATTGATAGCAGATTTCCGTAGGTCATATCACCAGATTCATTTGCGTTAAAATCTGTGGAACATGCAGCTTCTGAATCAAATTCTCTTCAATAGATTTCTCACTTTAACCAGATTCATTATTTAACAGCACTCTGTCATTTAAAAAAAAAATAATAAAAGCAAAAGTAGCACATGTTCCATCAGCAATCAACAGAGAGTTCGCATCTGCAACTGTACGGAATTGCAAACTGAACAAAACTGACAACAAAAAATTTGTATTGTTAAAACAACATACATTTGTATGGACAACAATCCAAATTGTAATATTAACATTTCGAATTGTAATATCAACAAATCTACTAACAACAATCCAAACAAAAAATTAGAATGTGAAAATTTTGATCCACGGAAGGTATTTTAAATAACACAAGTTTTATGTCATTTTTTAATTTATTGCTAAGCAATGTTTCGATGACATGGTTTTGTCATCCTCTTCAGGCAAGTATAAAATTAAAATTACATTTTTTGTAATTAGTCAACTGAATATGAAATTTTGTGTCTTATCATGGCAAGCGAATTTTCGAAAAATGTAATTTTAATTTTATACTTGCCTGAAGAGGATGACAAAACCATGTCATCGAAACGTTGCTTAGCAATAAATTAAAAAATGACATAAAACTTGTGATATTTAAAATACCTTCCGTGGATCAAAATTTTCACATTCTAATATATAATTGGGAAGGAAAATTATCATTATAATTCAAACAAAAAATTGTTTGCACAACAATCCCATTTTTTCCGTGAAATAAAATTAAAGTTGTAGTCTCCACAAAACACTTGATTTTGGAAAATACACAAATCGGACTTGTGAAGAAAACAAATTTTTTGTGAAGAAAACAAATTTTTTTGTGCTTCGCCCAAACCTGCCTGTTGGAAACCCTATTTTCTTTGTTTACAGCCCAGATTTTAAAATTTTATCTGGAATTGGAATTAATATAGTTGCTCCAATAATTTTTTTTCCGTTTTGTAGATTTTTCCTCCGTAGAATTTTTTTTTAAAAATGATCTAAAAATTTATTCCAAATCAAAAATAAAATACAAAAAAGAATAGTATTCCTGATTCGAATTTTAATTGCAATCACCAGAAATAAAAGATTGCACCTGCACACATCTAAATAAATTGAAATCGTCCGGAAGGAGATTGGACATTTTTTTTTTTTTCATCGTCTTTCCAGTTTTGGTAAAGTCACTTTTCGGGGGTTTATATATACCAGTTTCAAGTGGGAGTGAAGTGGATAAACTGGACGCGCACGACAAAATCTATACTCCGCAACGTCACGTAAAACAAATACTATAAGGAAAAAGAACCAAAGGACTGATCAAACAAACCAGAGACTCTCGCACCTGTTAACCAGACTAAGCGAGTGGTACCGCACCTTATTAGGTACTCAAAGTTGGGTAAAATTTATGCTTCGGTGTCGAGGCTGAAAGTCAAAAACGTGCATCGAACCAATACAAAAAAAAAAAACAACAAAACAAAACAAAACAAACAAAAATTCAATGTGAACTCAACTTGAAATGGAAAATTATTCCACGAAAAAGTTGTATGGGTTTTTAAGGGCGAAATCACTTACAAGATTTTCGGAATATTCTTTATGGAGGGGGAAAAAAAAATTCACCAACAGTACACGCGCTCTTACAATTTGTGGATTCGTCATTAAAAAATCATCCATAAAACATATATACGTAAATTATTTTGTCTGCTTTTCTTTTTTGAAAAATAGAAAAAAAATTTGATATTAACTCAAAAGACGATGATATTTGTACAAATTTGAGAAAAATGCAAATATATATATGAAAATAAAAATTCTAGTCGAGAAAATATTCCCTATAGTTTAATACCTGGAAATGGCAGAAAGACGTAGGAAATATTATCTCTGAGAAAACAGTATCTTTTATGAATAAACTTATGCGGTGGCACGTACAACCAACACTCATTCTCTCGATGAATAAACATCGTCACTTTAAGCACGATTGCCTAATTTTTCACGAATTTTATATATATATATATGAATCTTTGGAATATTTAACAAACCTTCGTGTGTGTGTTTTTCGTTATTTACATATTTGGTCATATTATGTTGATTTTCTTTAGTTATCTCGATTTAAATTATTTTTTTAGCATTTTTTTTTTCAACAATTTTTTTCCTAAGATTATTATTTGAAAAATTAGTATATTTTATTTCAATTCTTTAAAAAATTTTTAAATAAAAACAAAATGGTACAAAGAGAGAGAAAAGTGTTTTTTTGCATTAAGTTAAAGTAATTTTGAGAAAAATTTATACAACAACCGATTCGAATCGAAAGAATGACTGTAGATATATTTTGGACGTGCAATGTGACTTTTGCATGCAAAACATGGTTGTGTGTGATTTCTTTTAAGTCCAAGTGGAGAAGAGGAGAGAAATATACATTTTGGACACAAAGTGCCGAACGTCGTTTGTCGATAGCAGAAAGTGGAGAATCCCCTTTCGAATGCTTGAGATTTCAGGAGCCATTTTGGAAGTACATACAGCCACTCACGAGAGGCTCATTGTTTAAGCTATATAACGTTCTTGAAAGGAAGCGCCGATCTCCGCAATCGGCAAGATTCCTTGTAACTGGAGAGCCGTAAACTTTATATTCTCCCTGGATTCTTCCCTATCTCCATGAAATCGAAACGTGAGATACCAGCATACCGATCTGATTGCTGATCTAAGTTCAGTATTCTTCTCACCCTGTGCCAATGACCTTTTACAATTTCAAAATGACCCTTATTTTTTTTTGCGCCAATAAAGTAATTATTGATATTTATAGCAATTTTAGCAAAAAAAATAGACTTTTCTCTTTTGGAAGAAGAATTTTCTTCTTTTTGAATGAAGATGAAAGAATCGAAACAATGTTGTCAGAATTTATAGGGAATTAAAGATTTTTCTTGAAATGGGAGAAAACTTTAGTTTTTTTTTTTTTCTCAATAGCGTTTAAAAGAGGAATTTCCAAGAAAGCAATATAAGATGTAAAAACGTAATTGTTTGCAATCCATATTGTCGATTGCACGAGGTCTGGACAAGTATATCTATACGCGTGCTACAAGTTTTTTGTCTAAAGAAAATTAAGTGTATAGAAAAAGAAAAATGCTGAAACTCTCTATGACGCCTTTAAAACTTATGCTTGTGCACACATCGGACTTAGATAACAATTTTTTACCTCGCCTTTTTTTTTTTTACTTCACTATATACTATTGCCGAGAGATAACCTAATCGTAAAACTGAAAATTTACATATTCATCTCTTTTAAAATATAATTTCCAAGGTATTATTAATTTTTTTTTTTTTTTTTTTTTTTTTAAAGAAATATATATTTCAAAAAAGAAATTTTTTTCCTTAAAATTATTTTCAAAAAGAGAATGGGAAATCTTTTTGCAGCTGTTGTGATTTAATTTTTGCAAACGGATGAACACGATGTCTCCTAATTTTGTACGGTCATAAGAAAAATTTCTTAATTTCAGCAAGCTCATGAGATTTTGATGATGAGTGTTCAAAACCACATCTCGAAACGTACCGGGTGGGCCCCATTATGCTTCTCAATGACAGCAAATTATCTTTCGTCCAAAAGGGTCTTATAAAATTTCTATACGTTATTGCTCTCAACTTCCGCACTGAAAACTACCTTCGAGAGTACCTGGTTCCTAATTTCCTTCCTTATGTTTATTTCACCAAAATAATTAAAGGAAAAAATCGCAAAAACACAATATTTTCGGAGAAAATTTTTTTTTTTTGTTCAATTATCAGAAAATTAATTACTACAGAAGTAGTAAAAAGAACATTGAAAATTTTTTTGGTTAATTTTAGGTGATCCGTTTGAGAAATTTTGACAAATTTACAATATTTTTCTATTTTTAATTTCGAGATAAAATTCTTTGAAAAAAACTTAAAAATTTCGTTGACTATATACAGAAAATCTCAAAATGACAAATGATGTAAAATATATGGGTGTCGAGTTGTTAAACTAATTACACCCTTCTAAAAATATTCATATATTTAAAAGAAATTGCTCAACTAAAACCAAAAGCGGAAATGGAGAGTTGATCCTGAAAAATTACCAAAGTATGGTAAACCACACACAGGGCACAAGAGCATTTTAGGGGGTTTACCGTTATAAACAGTTCGTTTGACAAATGGAGAAGGAGAGGCAAAAGGAAGAAGCATCACCGAATTTAAGGAAACCACAAAATTTGATTGATCGTTCGACGTTCAGGGGAAAAAGAAATGTAAAAGAAAAACGAGAAAGCGCGCTTCTGGTAAAAGTCATCAACTTTGAAAATTGTTAATGAGGACGCGTGCGGCAAAATTCAAGATGAACAAACACAAATCTATTTCTATTAAATTTTCCAATTCTATAAATAGTCAAATAGTTTTTTTTTTACAAATTTTGTTCTATAAAACAAAATATATGAAATACACAGTCCGACAAAATTCAACTTTTTTTTTTACCCACAAAAAAATCCAACATTTTTGGAAATTAGGACCCAAAAAAAATACCCGTGTCTGGCCGTTTTTCTAGATCAAGTCGTTTGTGGTTTTTAGGGGTGAAAAAAGCCCCTAAATAAAAAGTGACAAGATATCTTTTAAAAATTATTAATATTTTATAAAACTTGGTGTCTGGGGGTTTTCGGGGTCGCTGATTATTAATCTGATGTCAGATTTTCAAAATTCAAAATGGCGGATTCAATATGGCGATCAAAATTTTAAAATGTTATTAAATTTTTCTTAAACCTTGATATCTAGGGGTTTTTTGGGTCGCTGATGGCGAATTTGATGTTAAATTGTCAAAATTCAAAATGGCGAATATAAAGTAAAAAGTTAATAACTTTTTAAAAATTTGATCGACATATTGGATCCGCCATTTTGAATTTTGAAAATCTGACATCAGATTAATAATCAGTGACCCCGAAAACCCCCAGATACCAAGTTTTATAATAATAATTTTTAAAAGATATCTTGTCACTTTTCATTTAGGGATTGTTTTCACCCCTAAAAACCACAAACGACTTGATCATAGCAAAACGGTCAGATACGGGTATTTTTTTTTGGGTCCTAGTTTCCGAAAATGTTAAATTTTTTTGTGAGTCAAAAATTGTGTCGGACAGTGATATAATAAAAAATTGACGAAATGGCTATTAGTTTTTTTCTAAATAAATTAAGGGGGCCAATTTATAACCAACGGGTAATTAATAAAAATTTATTCCCCAACAAAATTGTAATATAAAATTTTAGCAGGAAGCACGTTCGATAAAACACGGTGTGGGGGGGGGGGCATTATTCCGAAAATTTGTGAGCCCTTTCACATATCACACTTGAAATATCAAACGAGAGGAAGCTCAATCTCGTCGGCGGTCCAATTTATGCACGAAATTCATTTTTACTGGCCCAAGAAGCAAGGTAATTGAGGCGCCCGCGATTACGGTTGATAATTTAATGTTGACTTGACATTTTATTACATTCGAAATATTCTAATGGGACGTGTAAATTGGAGCGGTGAAATGCATGGGGCTAATTGGTCCAATATACGCGTGTGTGTGTGCGCGCAGATGCTTGACATAATTGAGTAAATTTACCAATCTTCTTTTGATATATATATACCACGCGTGCGCACATTAGACCCAAGAAGTTGGATCCGTGTTTAAAAAAGAGGATCAATAAATTTTTTCAATTGTCTTAGTTTCAAAAAAAATTCGAATTTGTAAAAAAATTATTAATTGTTTAAATTAAAAATTAAAACACTTACCCTTTTTTTAACAGAGATGCGAATTGGTAATTTTCTCCGTTGGGGTCAACTTTTTTTTTTTCTACCAACTGCCGCAACTGAAGAGAGTAAGATCTGTTTCTGCAACAAAATAAATTCATTGAATTTTTGTTAGTGAATTTCTTAAATAAATAATAATTCACATATAAATGATAATCGGATAAACAATGTATTTAAAAAATCGTTGTGTAAATAAGAAAATAATAAAACGAACTTTTAAGACAATTTAAAATCTGAAAAAAAGAAGGAGGGATAGGGTTTTAAAATATATTCACATATATAAAAGTCTTTTCGTGAATTCAACACGTGCAGCATATATATTATCAGGTGCATATTATTTACCATCTGTGTTTGTGATTCTGTATTTTGTATGCACGTTTTAAATTTAAATCCTTGAACTCGTTTTAATTTACATCCGGGAACCTTGGACTCATCAAATTCGTTACAAAAGTTACAAAAAAAGGAAGGTAGCATCCCCCTTTATATGTTAAATACGATAATTACCGACACAAACGTTGCTTTACTTTTTATATATATACATTTATCGTTCTAAGGGTTAAACAGGCCGGAAAAGAAACACAGGTGTCTATATATAAAGGGATGAAAATATCAAGATGTAATTATTTCTCTATGGCATTTTTTATAATATTATTAAAAGTACGTTAATTCCAAATTTTTGTAAACAAGTTTTCTATAAGTAGTAATTTTTAGAAAAATTCAAAAAAATATTAATTAAAAAATTATTTCAAATTTAAATATTTCCATATTATTCCTTTAAAATATTAGAAATTTTATTTTTGGGAGATTCTTTTCTATAGAGAAAATTCTTATAAATAAATCAGCAAATATCCTTCCGTTCAACGGAAATAAAAACATTCGATATTCTCCTATATTTCTCGTTTCTTGAATTAAATTACATAGACGAAAATCTTTTGACCGTGACTATTTTTTTTTTCTGTCGCCAATGATCCAAAATACAATAAATATAATTTTGTCCATTTTCGATACGGTGACTTTTAGAAGAATCTCGTGGGGAATATATAGAAGAAAAAAAGAGGATAAATATGGGCGAATAAACAATAAATCGTTGTAAATGAACGTCTATATATATATAGGAGTGCATTGTGGAGGATTGTTAAAGGGTCTGGGGTCTGGTGGCTTCCTGCATTTATGAACAAACCGCATTGCTCGGGGACGACGATCGGACCCTCGTGCAGGATATCCGATATTTAATCTGATTTCTAGATTACACTCTTGCGAGCAACGATAACAAAGCGCTCTCACTCTCAGACTGCCCTTATTACCATCAACCCCTCTTATATTTGTTCACTCGCCACTTCTTTTTCCTCTTCTAATCTTTCACACGTGACTCCTTCGAGTCATTTCATAAAGTCGACAAATTATAGCAATTTTTCTCTCTCCAAAAAAAAACCCATTTTTTTATAAATAAAATTCGTGGTTTAGAAAAAAATGTTTTTCTTAAAATGTGAACGATGGATTATAAACAACCTTGGTCAGTGGAATATTGGAGTGGGAATTGTCGTGTGTCATGTTCTCCGTTTCTTTTTTTTTACTTTACCGCAAACTTGAATCAAATTACTTCTCACAAATCAAAATAAAAGCTTAATTCAACGTATCGCCACATTTTTTTTATATATGTATAACTTCCGGTGATGAATCTTCACAGCTTCAATCATATTGCGATATATTGAAAAAATAAAATAAACTGAGATAAGAAATAATTTTCAGAATTTAGTATTTTTCCTTATTGTTATTCTCTGATGTAAAAAAAATGAGAATGATAAAAAAACAGGAAGAACGCAAACTTCTTGTATTACACGCGAGATTTTCAGGATTGTAAGTCAAGGGTCTATATATGTATATAAATTGTATATGGTGTCGTTAAAAGTTGACTCCATAGGAGGCGAACGAATGAGAAATATGAATAATAATGCCCCGGTCAACGTCCCACGAGCTTGGGTTTGTAATGGGAGTACATATACGGTGGCTGCCCGTGACATGTTCACCCTTTTCCACGCCGTCACAGTTCTCATGAAATACTAGACGTGTAGCGAATGGGAGACGTATCGTTACGATACTTCCGCCGGATAGTTACACAAATCTAACGCAAAAAAAAAGGAGTCATTTTATTTTATAAAACACCTCTCTTTTATATTCATTTCATTATACTCATTCAAAAAAATCTTCTCATCCCTTACATTACTTTTTGTTTACTATTTCTAATTTAATTCCATATTTTCTTTTTTTTCTCTCAATGCCGCCAATAAGAAAATTAATGGACCGCAAAATTATGACAATAAATTAAGTAGCACTAAAGCCAATCAAGTAATTTGCCTTAAACAGCAATAGAATTTCATCGGTGATTGAAGAACGATGTGGAGTTTTCGTCTGACATGCCTGATTCAATTGTTGTACAATTCTGGTCAATCCTTCTTACTTGACATTTAATGTATTTTCGATACAATCGTGAGACGTCTTCGAGAGACACACATATATATATATATATATACAATGTCCCATGATAAAAGAGAGAGGGAAAAAAAACATCAAACTGCACATTGTTTTCTGAAAGAGAAAGAGTGTATTTTTTTGCGACCCTGAATATAGCCGACGCAGACATATTTGAGAATCGCAATAAACTGGAGAATTACACAGTCACGTGTGTTTGCCAAGATGAGAAAAGTTATAGAATTTCAACTCTAAATTGTGCGCGCGCACATTAATGATCGAGCACCGATTTATGAAACAGGAAACAATATCCTCAAAGTCACGATCTCGCCTCGTGACTGAATTTTCTTTCAAAAAAAAAACATCCGTTGACAAATTCGAAAAATGATTTTTTTTTTGCCATCAAAATTAAAAAATCGTAACAGTTATCAGTCCCAAACGCATATATAACTCGAAACGTTTCCTGTTGATAAAAAAAATAGAGTGGAAAAAAAATGTCAAAGGAAAAAAATGATAAAATGTTTCTAAAGACGATAGCCGCAGTATAAACGTTGTTCTAGCGCAAAGAAATCGATAACTTACGGTTATTGACTTCCTTTATCATCTAATATGTCCTTCATTTTACATATATATTTAAAAACAATATTTTTTCAATCAATTTTTAATAAAGTTCACTATATTTTTATTCTATATTATTAACATCGTAAAATTATGCAAAAAAAATAATTCCTATTTTTCTACTTTCTTTGTAAATAAAAATAATTATATTGATTATATATTTGAAAAGAATTCTATTTACAGAAAAGTAATAGCGACATGTGGAAAACTTTCCTCAACTACAGCGAAGTCAAACTGGTTTTCCCGCAATTAATGTAAAAAAAAAAAAAAAAAAAAAAAAAAATTGGAATGGAAATTAACAGAGAGTTAACTCGTCAACAATATTAACGATCAATCCAAAGTCCGAGGGGTGTCACGTGCCATTTCAAGAGAGGAGCAAAGTAATCAAGAAAACATCGATAAGTCGTGAACACTTCATCACAAGAAATAATAATCTCCTATCAATTTAATTACTTTACCCCCTAGTGATGTCTGATGCAAGAGGTCGAATGTGAATCGTCGTGAAACACGAGACACGCTAATAATAAACTATAAACATCAGCGCATGTATAACTTTCATCTCATTTTCTTATCATTCCGGTCATTCAACAATATATAAAAATATGCATATAATCAAAATACAAAGTTAAAAGTCTCCTTTTTTTATAAAATTATAACTTAAAAGTAAATTTTACAAAAGAAAAATTTATCGAATTGATAATAAATATTTTGTATATTTATTTTAATCATTATTATCTTGTTTCTGATATCCCCCCCCCTCCTTTTTTCCCATATACATAAATCCCCTCGGAATATACCCACATTACCTGTTTGTCCACAGTTTAATAAAGTCTTTTAACTAAATTGATAATTGAAATAAAATAAGTAAATCTTGTTAATGACATTGAAGTTTGTATCATCGTAGTATATATATACATATATAGAACGGTTTTTATGAGCGCACGCATGAATCAGGTAGATCAAGTAACTGAAGAAGCTAATTAAATTGAGCCGATTAAACTATATAATAAACGATTTTAATTTGATATTAAGACCTGTTAAGATATATTAAATGATCTTTGGAACAATTTTCATCGAAATGAAACGATCCATCTTTCGTATGGGTGAGGTGTCTTTAAAAGGACACGCCTTCAATGTTATCGTAGTGCTAATAAACCCGCTGTTACCAACTCTTTCAATCGATAAGAAAATTCTCGTTTTGTTCCATGGCTTCTCATCGATACTCGATCGTAAACACGCGTAACATGCCCGCTCTTATCGACAGCCTATCGCGATATCGATATTCTTCTAAATCACTTGTCGATGTCGTGAATCAAAAAAAACTTCAAAAGCAAATTGGACGTGTGTCTGAATTTAGCTTCCTTAATTACGCTTTTTAAACTTTTAATTTTGCCTTCTTTTTTTAAATCGTCATTTAGTTGAAAAAAAAAATTTCCAAATTCTTCACACAGATCAACAATTTTTTATTGAGAATATTATTTAAATAATAATATATTCTCAATAAATAATTACTTGAACCACATTTATTTGAATTAAATAAACTGTATTTGATATACTTAACATAAGTATAGTTGAAATGTATTTAAACCAATAATTTCTGTAATTGAAGCTAATCGCATATTTAATTGAAAAGGTTGCTATGGTACCAGTTTCTATGGTACCAGTTGGTATGGTACCAGTTGATTTAGTACCATTTAATTACTATTGTACCAGTAACTTTGGTACTAGTTATGTTGGTACCAGTTACTATGGTACCAGTTGGTATGGTACCAGTTGATTTAGTACCATTTAATTACTATTGTACCAGTAACTTTGGTACTAGTTATGTTGGTACCAGTTACTATGGTACCAGTTGCTTTGGTACCATTTAGTTAATATTGTATTAGTAACTTTGGTACTAGTTATGTTAGTACCAGTTACTATGGTACGAGTTGCTTTGGTACCATTTAGTTACTATTGTATAAGTAACTTTGGTACTAGTTATGTTGGTACCAGTTACTATGGTACCAGTTTGTATGGTACCAGTTGCTTTGGTACCAATTACTTTGGTACCATTTAGTTACTATGGTACCAGTAACTTTGGTACTAGTTATGTTAGTACCAGTTGGTATGGTACCATTTAGTTACTATGGTACCAGTAACTTTGGTACTAGTTATGTTGGTACCAGTTACTATGGTACCATTTAGTTACTATGATACCAGTAACTTTGGTACTAGTTATGTTGGTACCAGTTACTATGGTACCAGTTTGTATGGTACCAGTTGCTTTGGTACCATTTAGTTACTATTGTATTAGTAACTTTGGTTCTAGTTATGTTGGTATCAGTAGTTACTATGGTACCAGTAACTTTGGTACTAGTTATGTTGGTACTAGTTATGTTGGTACCAGTTACTATGGTACCATTTAGTTACTATGATACCAGTAACTTTGGTACTAGTTATGTTGGTACCAGTTACTATGGTACCAGTTGGTATGGTACCAGTTGCTTTGGTACCATTTAGTTACTATTGTATTAGTAACTTTGGTTCTAGTTATGTTGGTATCAGTAGTTACTATGGTACCAGTAACTTTGGTACTAGTTATGTTGGTACCAGTTACTATGGTACCAGTTGGTATGGTACCAGTTGCTTTGGTACCATTTAGTTACTATTGTATTAGTAACTTTGGTTCTAGTTATGTTGGTATCAGTAGTTACTATGGTACCAGTAACTTTGGTACTAGTTATGTTGGTACTAGTTATGTTGGTACCAGTTACTATGGTACCATTTAGTTACTATGATACCAGTAACTTTGGTACTAGTTATGTTGGTACCAGTTACTATGGTACCAGTTGGTATGGTACCAGTTGCTTTGGTACCATTTAGTTACTATTGTATTAGTAACTTTGGTTCTAGTTATGTTGGTATCAGTAGTTACTATGGTACCAGTAACTTTGGTACTAGTTATGTTAGTACCAGTTGGAATGGTACCAATTGCTTTGGTACCATTTAGTTACTATTGTATTAGTAACTTTGGACCTAGTTATGTTGGTATCAGTTACTATGGTACCAGTTACTTTGGTACCAATTACTTTGGTACCATTTAGTTACTATGGTACCAGTAACTTTGGTACTAGTTATGTCGGTACCAGTTACTATTGTACCAGTTGGTATGGTACCAGTTGTTTGGTACCATTTAGTTACTATTGTACCAGTAACTTTGGTACTAGTTATGTTGGTACCAGTTGCTTTGGTACCATTTAATTACTATGGTACCAGTAACTTTGGTACTAGTTACTTTGGTACCAGTTACTATGGTACCAGTTGCTATAGTACCAGTTGCTATGTAGACGGTTGTCATGGAAACGGTTGCTATGGAAACGGTAGCTATGGTAACCATATCGAGTGTACTACCAATTAATTTATTAAAGTTTAGGTACTAATTGAAATAATAGCTTTGCTAAATAAATTCTTGTTTTCTACTAACAATTAGTCAATTCCGACTAAAATTAGTCAAACGGTTTAAAAAATCATTTAATGAACGAATCGGCGCAGTTGAATTATATATACAGTCAAAAGTGACTAATCCATATTAAAAAATTATTATCCTAAACTAGACAAGAAATTAATCAAAAGAAAATAACGAACGAATACAATCTTTTTAGATTCTAATCCACTGCGTAACTAATTTTCACTGACAAGGCAAAAGATCGTTAAGGTTATACCGAAAAGTTTTCCAAAGGCAAATTTGTTCAGTCTGGTCACGCGTTCAACTGCTTCGACATGTTGCAGCACATGCACATGCCATCATGCACGAATGCTGTGCGGAATAGTTCTCTTCTGTGTCGCCCCTCTTTTTTACCCTTTCATATATATATATATATATATATATATATATATATATACACATATATATGCCGTCATTCTTCTTATATACCCTTTCTAGCACCTACACATTGTACTTTTTTATTCTCTGCCATATATACACAAAGTTTTCTTCGTTTACGCATGCATGGACAGTATTATATTGAGACACGACGAGAGAATGAGTTTACTCCGTGAATTAGACCCACAAGCAAAATAAGAAATGCAAATTATTTCTGAAACGAAACAGGTACGAGGTTTCTTGCCCTATTTAAATATATATATATATATATAGTATGTATATATGGAGAAGTCGTTCCTCGAATATCTAATTATTTATTCAGTTCGACTTTACTTATATATATATTACACACAGAACTATATAAGCAGTGACAAGGAACGAGAATCTGATCTAAAGAAAAATTAACACATTCTAACAAAAAAAAAATGCCCTGGACTCTCTCTCTCTTTCGAATATTTTTAAAAAGTTCAACGTTTTTGTTTAATTTGGTTAAAAATATGATGAGAAGAAACGGTTATTAAAGTATGCTCGATCCGTAAAATGAAAAGAACGAAACAAGAAATAATAATTTCACACTTTAAAGGTATAAGATATTTCTTTTATGGAGAAAATTTTGCCCCTTTGAAAATTTTTCTCTAAATTGACCGCTTTATTTCATTGGTTACAGAAAGTAAAAAACTAAATTAATAAATATATACACCACTTTCGCGCATATATGGCAAAGATATTACAATATTTTTATCTGTATAGGTATAAATAAAAGAAATTTTATAATAAACCGTGATAAAAATCGTTTTTACATTACAGGATGCTCTTGCGGCAAACATGGTCTCATGTCTATTTTTTTACTGCCCGGGAGTTCAAATTTACAAGGACCTCGTGCTCCTGGTCGTGTATGGAGAAACGACGATAATCACCGATTCGCATTCGTGTATATAACCTTTTTTTTCCAACAAAATGGAGAACAGAATGGTATCGTATTTCTGTAAAGGTCTTTCGCACTTGTAACAAAACGACGCTACCATTCCGCGATTTTCGCATATCGTCGAACGCATTAGGCCATATCAGCTGCCGCCGTTGTCACGATTCTGTTTATACTCTCTCTCTCTCTCTCTGCATATTCACCAAGTTTCCCTTCTTCGATATAAAAATGTCATTTATTTTTATTATATTTTTCCAAAAAAAAAAATTTTAAACTAATTTATTAAATACAAAACTACATTGTCGTTTGAAATTAAAATAAATATTAAAATTATTTTAGAAAAAAAGTATCAGTTGAATTTGCGTTTGAAATTAGAAATGTTCATTATTATCGTCGAACGTTACTTGGTGATAATAAAATATAAATGAATGCCTGCGCGTATAAACTGAAACAAATGTGAAAAACGTGCTTTATGTTGAACGCGTCTGCTATATACAAAAGACGGTCATGAAAAATATAAACACAGAAGGTTTTTTTTTTTTTTTTTTTTTTTTATCAAACTGAGAACTTTTGTATATATATATATAGCTATATACATATTATTGTTTTATGTATATGCACTCACTCTTTCAGATACGCATGTAAGCCACAGATATGCATATGCGAGCAACGTATGATAATGAAATTCAGCAGTAGCTATAACATCGTATATGGCATAATGCCTTTTTAAGATATACACGACATATTTCTTATGGCGGAGACCCTCCAAAATCTGCACGTGAACCTACAATCGACATTATGACTGGTCAATTTCATTTTTATTCTTGCCACCCTTTTTTATAAAAATATATAACCGAAAAATGCGGATATAAAATTCCTTTTTTTTTAAACGGAAGCTAATAATTTGCAATTACTATCCTACTTGGCAATGAGGAATTAAGCGTCAATATTGGTGACGTGTATGTCGAGGCGAGTGGTACTAAAACTTTTGGAGAGAAATTTATGATGCCGCCAGAAACTATATCTATAAGTACCGGCACGGGTCCATATACGCTAATGTTTTTTCTTATGCTTCCTTGCCTTGGCAAATGTATATAAGGCCACAACTGAAGGCGTTCAAGCCGTTACCTCACATAAATCTGCGGTCTGTGGTGGTGATTTTGCAGACTTTACTACTCTTCCTCGAAAACCCATATCCAGATATGTCGAGGTGGCACAATAATCATAATAATAATAATAATAATAATTCTAGTCGCCTTCTCACGTTTCCTTTCTCTTTCTTTTATATTTCCTCTCCTCCTGATATTCATATACATCAAAAATGGAACTAATTTGCAGTTTAAATAGTAGTTTAGTACCGCACTTATTATTTTCCTGTTTTTTTATTATCCTGTGTACTTGACGATTTTTGAATATATCCTAAAAATTTCTGGTTTAAAAACCTTTTTACTTTTAAGGATATAGTCACACCAGAAACTTCATCATCAGATACAAAAACCAGACACTGTCCGTCGATCAAACGGGATGTCTGTCGAAGCTATATAACTTGACGACTTGAAAATTCCGCACGTCACGAAGGTAGATGTGAAATACCAGCGTGACACTACACTTCAACTTTTCACATTCATTTTTTTTTCTCCTTTCTCCTATATATACCCTTTCTCTTCTATATCTTCGTTTCCATCATTATCAAAACTGGAAGTTAATTACAGCAAAAGGCATGTGAAATTTCGAATGCTTACATATAATATATGAAAAGATTTACAGTAAATCCTGTTTTGCACATATACAAAACAAAAACACTGATTTCTACGGATAAGAATTTGCCATAAGAACTTCATTAAGGAGACCAAAAAAAAAATGGTCAAAAATCGGTGAATCATGCCCAAAAATCCCAATCAGTAACTCTCGGCAATGTTTATTTATTTATCTTTTTTCTTTTCATTTTGTCCACCAAACTCCAATTAATTTGACCAGAACGTGGGTCCTTCGAAAACAAAGTAATCGCGCCCTGGTATCTAGCGGTGGCGTTCTCCACTCGTTTAATTAGCGAGTATTGTGCGCCAGCACAAGTTCTGAACATCTTGAGCCTCCTGGGTTATAGATATCGCGTAACAAGATCTCATGCAGTGTTCGGTGCACAGAGGGTTAATGATGCTATCGCCATACAGTGCCAAACCGATCGCATCGCTGATAGCGTCTAGCGAAAGAATATCCTCTCCTTGTGCCAAAGTTAAACCATGTAAGGACTCTGACTTTGGTAAGATATCGATATTTTTTTTTACTATACCTTTATTCCGCAGAAGGTCCTTTCAAAAAAAAAAAAAAAAAAAAACTTCTCTTTCGCCCAGGGGCTTCTCTTTAAAAATTATTTACTTTTTAACATCATCTCATTTTATGCTCTTAATAAAGAAGAATATATTTTCTTTTTGCAGCATATAGCAGACCAATGATAATTTTTGCATACCTAACGATTAAGAGGATATTAAATGACAATTTAGAATCAGAAAATCTATTTTCTGAAAGTGTTATAGAAGAAGTATTCCAAATCCGATTAGGGCTATACGGAAACTCTATTTCGTAAAACTAGGATCCGAAAAGCACCTAGTTGCCTAATCCCTGTTTCATCGTTTAATTTCTACAGGAGAATCATTGCAATTTTAGAATTCCATCAGAATCTTTAAATCTCTAATAGAAAAATTTGACAATTTTATTGCAACTATAAGATTCGGATTCAAAATGCTACGGAAAAGCAGATTATGAAGTAGGCCAAAATTTTGTCATAATTCTAAAATTTTTTCGGCAAAAAATTTTAAATCAAAAAACATGAGAGGATTAAAAATCAGATCTGCTGAGGGACCACCAGTGCTCGTGCGGGGTCGGATTAATATGGTCAATGTATGTTTGCTCTAATGAGAATGTTTTGATCGTTTAAAACTGCGCTCATGCCATGAATTCTCCATCATTAGTCGCGGGGTTATATTTATCCTTTTGTCAAACCTTTTTAACGGGGTTGAGAAACGAATCAACGATACCAATTCCAGGTACAAATCTTGGTAGAGCATCATGTTTGACCGTTCTCCAGGGAGTTCTGGAGCTTTTTTGAGCGTCAAGGTCACTCATCCTGTAGGGTTTACTTCGACGTTTGTGGGAACTCAAACCTTCTCACGTCCACGAACACTATCAGCAACACACGACCTCCTATATTGTTGCTTGCTTCATTCCTCTACCATCCGCTATATACACACACGCAACTTGTGACTTCGTTTGTATATATTAAGGAGTTTCTCTCTCCCTCTCTCTCTCTCTTTTTACTCTTCCTTCCTCTTCTTAATACATATTTCTTAAGGCAGCTGCATATTCGCTCAGTGTGTTTTATCGTCTTCATATATAGAGGTTTCGCATGGTGTGCGCGCCCCCCACGCATTGAAGATAGGTGCAATTCGTAACGCAATGATGGTGGGAGGTACCTTGAGGCGTGTAACGTCTACGCTCGCTAATTAGTTTCTCGCGGGTCTTCCCTTTATTGATTTAACACTCAAAATGCGAGCGTCGAAGATTTCTCTTTCTTTTTTTCGTCATTGTGGGTCCAATTCGTCGAAGGACCTAATGCTTCCTACGTTCTTTGAATTTGAATATATACTGATACAAGATACCAATAACGAATTGAAACAATGTTTAAGCAAAACTTTTAGATCAAATTAGTTCAGGAATAGGTAAAAGTTGAAAATTATTTATTTCTCTCTCGGTGATTCAGTAGGAAGTCCATAAATCTGCCACCCGCTAGGCGACAATAGTATATATGCGTTTATCATTTTGACATGGTGGTTTAGATTATTTATTCCAAAATGCAATTGTTATTTGATTATGTAGAATTTTGTTTTGAAAAAAAAGGAATTGTTCTTGTAGGAAATGATAATATCAGGCAAGATAAATCTTTATTTTTCCAGACAATATAATTTAAATATCATTTATGTATCTATTCATAGAGTTAAATGTTTCATTCAAATAACATTATTGAAAAATGAACTGTAGATGAAAACGATAAAAATTTTGAAAACTAGAATTCCTTTTTGAAATTAAAAATTCTGAAAATAATTTCAAATAAAGTTTATCTTTGTTTTGCTCTATAAACTTTTAACATAAACATTGTATATAAATGGAAGTTTAAAGTTGTTTTTTTTTTTTTAAATATAAACCCTGAGGCGTGAGAATATTTCCGAATCAGTAAAACTAGGCTCTTGGCGGTAGCGATAAATCGTTCCAACAACTAGATTGACTCTCTCGTTACGTGGGAGAGAAAAACGCTTTTGTCTTTGCACGTTCATCAGATATATACTATGCCTGATATTATCATATTGTGGTATCATGCCCGCGGCCAAGTAACATACGCATCGAGCCCCCAAAGCCACAGAGAGAGAGAGTGAGAGAGAGACAGAGAGATAAGATATCTCCAAGGAAAAGACTGATGCCACTGTCCACTCTATTCTCATCCTAAAGGTGCAGTAAATTGCTCTCGATCACCTTTTATCGATCCTGCGTCGCCTCAACGTGATTTTACTCACAAAAAATCCAATTATCAATATTTCTCCAGGGCGTAAATATTATTTCAAAAAGAAAAAATTAAATACATTCTTGGCACAATGGAAAATTGATTCAATCACTTTGGGAAAAATCATTACTTGATTTAATGAATAATGACGATTTCATATACAATTTTACGATGAAACATTGAGTTGGGTAATTTGGTGAATGCTTTGACTTGTATACGTTGTATAGCGCGATTGATTAATTTATTTTCAAGGATCAGATGATTGTAGCCGATAGAGCAAGAACTTTTCTCGGTAAATTACAGAATGAATATATATATATGTGTGTGTATATGCGTGCATAAAACGAAAAAATAAAACTTGGTGGAGTTTCGCACGATCCCATGGAGCCACGCGATACTTCAAGCCGCACACGTGACCCTCACGACCTTAAAGCGAGAACTCTTTTCCGCTTCTGAGTTTCTCCTCCTATCCTCTTCTTGCGTCCAAGCACAAAACATAGTATACGACATGTGGCGAGACTCGGGAGAGAGAAAAAGAGAGAGAGAGAGAGAGAGAGAGATTAATATTATCTCGCTTGCGGGAGGTCACTAAGATCCTAGACACCTTTTGCCGACTACATCTTTCTCGAGGCCAGTTTCGTATTAATATCTCCATCTTATAAATCACTCATTAATGTACTTTATTCCATTCCTCTTTGCTGTATTATATACCAAACAGAAAAAGAAGAATCAATTTCCCTCGCGCAACATCCAAATATAAATTGCGTGTACAATCGTGATAAATCCATATAAAGGTTAGAGATACCATTTCAAAAAAAAATATTAAAAAAACAGGGATCAATTATAAAGGAGTAAAATTTAGTATTTAATAATTAATCTCTAAATTCCTGGAGAAAGAAGATTGTAAAGATTTTAATCTTGAAGAGAGAGATAAATTGAATGAACATAAAATGATGGTGTGAATTGGAGACAGTTTTTTGATTTCTTTTGATCGAGACCAGGGCTCTCGTTAATGAACTCGTGGTCGTTTTGGCACCAGAGTCCAGAGGCGTGTAAGTGCAATTGTTAAGGTCGGTAGCACAAATCGAATGTTGACTTTAACGAGCAAACTCGAGCACTCGTTATTGCTGGTGCAACGACCCGAGGAAAAGGGCGATAAATTAAAGGAGCTTATCGACGATCGTTCGCGCAGAAGCTCGAAACCGGGCATGCAGATGCTGCTGCAACAGCAGCCACAAGATGACTCTCCGAGACTTCTAACCATCTATATACGACTAGAAAACGACATTGCCATCAATCTTTTTCTCCTAGTAAAGGCATGGGGAAATAGATACCATCATATTTTCAACTTAATTTTACATTCAAATATATACTTTCACATGCTAATAAAATAATTATAATTTTAGGATTATATTCCAAAGAAAAAAAAATTAATATCCCTTTTTTGTAGATGCAGTTTTCAAACCGGATGTGTGGGTATAAATAATTATTTAATTTTCAGGTAAATTTACGACAGTCATAAAATGTCACAGTTAAAAGCGTCAATAGTGATGAACATTGATAATTAAAGTAATTAACAATTAGACGGAGAGAATTTATAGTTGAAATTCTTTTTTTCGAGAAAAAATAAACTTTCTACAAGTATTATACTCATAAGTTAATTTTATAATTACAGAACCCAATAATCATTTTGAAAGTAATAAGTAAAATTTTACTCCTGAGCGTGACTTTAGAACATCGAAACTCCTTTTTCCTAGACTGTGAGTCTCCCACGGAAATGAAAACAAAGAAAAGAAACCAGAAGTATGAAAGAAAAGGTTGCAAAGGGCGTTCTTAGAAATAAGTTCCACCAAAGCTAACAGTAAAACTAACGCGCTTCGATAAAACATTGTTTGAAATAGATTTAAATTTTATCCAACGACAATAGTGACGTTCAATCAAGATAAGAGAATATGGAAAATCGTTCAAAATCAGAATCACTATAATTTTGACGATGACACTGCAACAAGACTCAAAAAGATTCCAATTTTTAAAAATACGACTTTCATTAAAAGAAGAAAAAGACTCAAAAGCCATAGTTGTTCCATATTCATTAGAGCGTCAGAAAATTTTCCTACGATCAAAAGTGATTTTCTTCACTTTTCGTGCAAGTCTTTTTACCATCGCAAGTATATACTATATATATATATAAGAACGCGAACACGTGAACTCAATTCCTGGGGCACAACTTGAGTAGTTGGTAATCATGAACGATGGGATCGAGGAGAATGCAACGATCTGCGAACGAAGAAGAAATCGCAGCCTGTACTTAGGTCGCAAAACGAGCCCGAGGGTGTCCGCCATTGTGATCGTAATTGTAACCTTTTGTTGATGGGATTAAAACCGGATCACCTGTAACATTCAGATCGAAAATCACGACTCTTCGACAGTTCAAGGTCTCAAGTCTCGGTAAATCCTTTCTTTTCTTTTGCTCCTTTTTTTTTGACAAGATTGATATTATCTTCATGATGCAAATAAACTTCATCATTAAAGCCAAAAAATCTCCTTCAACTTGTAAAAATTGAACAAAAAAAATAATCTTGACTAAATATTTTCAAGAATTTCAATTGGAAATTTACTTTGACTTTTATATAGAAAATAGTTTTAAACTTTGTTGTATAAGTGCGCACGCACGTAAACGATTCTGACACGCGAATCGACATAAGTCGACGTTCAAAAATGCATCAGCAGAGAATCGTTAAATGTCGAGTGATCCACCTTGAACCAACACATATCAGTTGTTAAAAAATATCGGTCTGCACTTCGAAAGCAATATCACCTTCAGCAATCGAAGGTACTTTAAGTCACCTTGACCTCTGAATACCAATCTCTTGAATCTTGATTCGTTCATATATGATGTGAAGAAACAACTTGGATTATTCCCAGATTCCAGCTGAGATTCTTTACTTATATAGAATGATGATCGACAAGTTCATTACTTTTAATCAATAATTCGTTATTTACTTTGACGCAACATAAACTTTATATTAAATCGCAATGATGAATGACTCGATTAGCATCAGTAAATGTTTACTTTAACATTTAACAACATTCAACTTTCAAAAACGTTTTTTTTTTTGCTTACACATTCTTTTTTTTTCATTCATAAATCCAAAATTTCTTTTTTCCTAAAATAGAATCCATTGTCATTCATCACCTCTCGCAGACATCTTGATGATTTAAGAATGGACCAATTCATATTTGGTCGTGTATATATGTATGAAGATGCTCTAAAGATTATAGCTGTAGATTGTAGAAGAGTTGGATTTAAGACAGAGAGGGTTCCCACACTTCGAAAGGGCCCGGAGGCGCTGGACCCCCGGGTCAAACCACTGTATACCTCGAGTGGCGATCGGGATAAGAGCAAACGTTACACGAACTTAAATCCGGATAGCGTGACCAAAACAAATTCAGAGTTGACTACACTTATAAATCTTTAGCTAAAGTCAAAATATTCTTTCTACGTTTTTCAGAAAAAAGAAATCTAAAAGAACCTTTAATATTTGCTTCATTAATTAATCTTCATTAATCGTTGAGCACAACAGGAGTAAAAAAGCGTTAATACGCTCGCAGCATATAAGTGGGAGTAAAGCTCGAGAACCGATCGTCAGCGTTTCTCCCACTCCTCATAGATTGCGCGCGCAGCGTATAAGGAGTGGGAGTAAAGCTCGAGAACCGATCGTCAGCGTTTCTCCCACTCCTCATAGATTGCGCGCGCAGCATATAAGGAGTGGGAGTAAGGCTCGAGAACCGATCGCTAGTTTCTCCCACTTCTTATGGAATGCGCGCGCAGTTCCGGACCCCCTAAAAATTTTTGTTTAATCTTCAAATTTTCAACAAAAAAAGGGAACTTAAAAAAAAATTTTCGGGAGTTTAGATTATAAAAATCACCCTATATATAATTATAAATAAAATTAATGAAGAATAATTATTACGTAAAGGCAAAATGATAAAAATATCCCTGGGAATAAAATTGAGAAGAGTTTAGCCTCGTGTAACTGAGGCTGAAACTGGCTCGGGGCTCGGCGCGTGCAAGACGTGATTGTGTCGCGTTCCTCCTCTCTCTCGTTCCCTTCTCGTCTTCCACCCCCTCTCACTCTTTCTCTCTCTCTCAACGCCGGCACCTCTCACCACTCATCTCCCCCCTTTACCCGCTGCACCACTCTCATGGCATCCTTATTTTTTGCCATTGGACTCTTTGCTTCTCTCTTTCGCCGCGCGCTCCGCCGCTATGGAACCGGACGGCTCCCACCGCCTCCACTTGGAGCTACGAGCCTCCACAAACGGAGATCGTGTTGCTCTCGTTGCTCCTAGAAGTCTCCCAATGGCGTAGCTACCTTTGAAAATCCGCCAACAAATATTTTCCATCTCTCGTACATAACCAATCTTTTCACATTTTTTTTTTTCCCCCACTTTAATTTCGTTCTAATAACAATTAATTTTTCGTTCCATCAATACTTAAACATGAAATGACACTTTAATTAATAGAAAAAACAAGGCTATTTCAATGGCATTTTTGAATAAGATAACATATCACGCAGGACACTATCAACTGATGCAAAAATTGATCTAATTTTAATTTTATCAGATTCACAATGATATGTCTATAATTGTCATCTTTGACTCTTAGTATACTTTTTATAATTTCATTCTTTTCGATCTGTGACTGACAGGCGACTTGGATAAGAATTGAAATATCGATTCGTCAACGATGGTCGCAATCTATCTGAGGAATTCATGGCTTAGAAAGATCAGATAAGCATTTAGAGAGATCAAGTATTTTATAATTATTTTTTTCAACCAATACGCACTGATATTTAATTTTTTTTTCCATTAATAAATACCCCTACGAATAATGTGAATAACAAAATTACTCCAAGAATTCGAAGATACAAATTTATTTCTGTTTCACAACAAAAAAAGCCATGGAAAATACAATTTTTAATTAAATTCCAAATTAATTATATAAAATATAAACAAAATTTGATAATTAGAAAAATATTTTAATTGATGCAATTATTTAATTCTCAGTTCTCAAAGGTTATTTATACAATATCTGAAATTGATATTGCAATTATTTTTCATAAAAAATATATAGCTTGTAGATAAAAATTTTTGAAAAAAATTTCTTATTATAGGCTTTCAAGAGTGAATTAAATACGGCTTCCAATGATTACAGTATTTAATAGGTTGTATAGCGTTAATGGCAATCTTTATGTGAACCAGGACATGACTTTTTCGAAATGACCTATGCCTATGTACGCAAGTCGACATCCGTGTAACGACAAGGCAAGGCGCGTGGCTGGAATGTGTGCAGCCGTTCGTATATGTAATTGCCAGGGATGGGCCAATTACAAAGCTCTGTGCGACGAAAATTCAATTGGATTGCTTATTGCACAATGAAAGAAGAGATTCCTTACTGTTCTTATATATTCCAATATCCATAGAATAATTAACAAAAAAAGAAGAAGAAAAAAATTACCTTTTAAACAATTACCTAATTAATCTTTCCTTACGAATTAAATTGTTTAAGAAAGTGAAAATTTGTTAAGGCGAGAAAATTATTCTCTTGAGATAACAAAAGAAATACAACCAATATGGGAAACGAAAAAAATAAAAAAAAACTGAAATATAAATCCAACGAGAAAAATTAATATAGTAATAGTTTACTATTGTTACTATAACTCCTTCGAGTTATTAACATTGATAGAATTGAAAATATAATTACGTTGTACCTTTAGATCAACATGAGCCTAAGAGGCTGTTGTATGGTTGTTAGCATTTATACTTTATTGTGGGTGGTAACATATATATACAGTTGACGTCACAAGAGGTTTCCAGGATATTTCTGTTAATGTCGGCTTGCTTGAAACGTATTTTAATGAAACTATATCGCAATAGTACCCTCAGAAGTATAGTTCAAGTTATTGCCTCGAAGCTATCACCACAATCGAACTGATTTGCATATACCATTTCAGTTTTTTTTTTTGATACGCAATTAGAAAAATTCGATGTCACATTTTCCCAATAGTGAAAAATTTCTTATTTAGTTTTTAAAAAAATGAATATTTTACAAAATTCTTACCTTTTGATTCCTTTGACCTTTGTTGCTTCCTACTATTATAGCAAGAACATGCTGCAACAAAAAATTAGATATACGTTAATAAAACTATAACATTTATTTCAAATTATATTATTGATAACAAAAATAATTATTTTATTTACTATAAACACAATATTTGTAATGTAAAAAAATTTTATTCTGAAATGTTACACAAAAGGGACCTTAATGAAAAAAAATTTAGGTTATGTTTAGCAATAGTTTTAGGATTAAAATTTTAATTTCATTTTTAATAATGTAAAATCAAAATCAGTTTCTTATTGAATAATATTATTTACTCTGAGAATCATATAATATTTGCGAAGGTAAAAAAGAATAAAACTATATATATAAAAGAAGCTAGGACTTAATAAAAAGAAAAAGTTCGAAATGTAAATAATTTATAGAGTGACGTTATAGATGAAGGGATATCGTGTTTGAGATTGCAATAAGAAAAGCCAATGTTCGCATATATATGCGCAATATCGGGTGCGTTTCGCATGTGTCATAAATAGGCGGCGTGCACAACGCTCGCATACTGCGCTGAAACAATAACCATTGTGGTGGCTGGTTCTGTTTATAAATAAGCTTTTATAAGAGCAAGGTAAGGGGAATTTTCTCTCTCTCTCTCTTTCTCTCTGCCTCTCTATAAGACTTATATGCGCAGACCGCAAAAGATTTTTATCTAAAAGGTAAATCTGTGCTCGCAGGTGGTTTTATCAGGCCAAGGGTAAAACACCTCTTCTTCTCGGTGCGGATTTGCACTTTTAGATGCGAAACCCTTAAGATCAGGGATATTAGGCGCCATTCGCGTGCCTCAAATTAATTCTTTATCCAAGAAATCTTCAAGTGCAATTAAATTATAAACAATATATCTTCCGTTATCATAGTCTATCCCAGGTGAAACGATTCTACGAAAACTACTCCACGGAAATTCCGTACGGAATTCCGTAAAAATTATATACGGAATTCCGCAAAAATTTCCGCAAAATTTTTGAAAGAAGTTCTTTTTTAATTTTGCGAATTTTTTATAAGAATTACACACATAATCTCTATACAGAATTGCACAAAATTTTTTTTAGAATTTCACAACTGTACACTGAAAAAAATTTAGCCGAAATCCTCAAATACCTTTAGTTAACTAACTTGAAAGTAGTAAAAGTAACTACTTTTTTGGTTATTTTAACTATGTGCGTGTAGTCAATTTAACTATTTTTTATGGAGTTAAGAATTAGTAGTTAATTATACTTAACAAAAGTAGTTAAATCAACTTCAAAAATTAGAACAATTACAAAATCTCCTTGACCCAACTAAATTCTTAGTTCTTTTAACTACTTTTTAATAGTCCATACAACTTTTTAAATTCAGTTAAGGACCTATTGAACTATGCAGGGTAGTTAAAAAGTAGTCAAATCTACTAGTTTTTTTATTTAGTGTATTTTTTACTGATTTTTTTGTAATTTTAAAATAACTGCTGGTGGATACACTGAAAAAAATTAGTCGAGAAATTCAACTACCGTTAGTTAGTTGACTGAAAAATAGTAAATTTCTTTTGGAAAACGTTTTATTCACCTCTCAAATAAGTTCGACTATAGATATTACACTGTAAAAAATTTCTTGGGTAATTTTACCAAAAATCTTCTGGAAGCAAAAAAACCCATGAATTTTTAGGTAAGGTTTTAGGTTAGGTTTTTTTTTTTATAGGAAATACCCAATCATCTTGGTATTTTTACAAAACATATTTGGAAAAAAACCCAAGAATTTTTAGGTAAAAATACACAATCTTTTTGGTATTTTTACAAAATGTATTTGGAAAATATACCCAAGAATTTTTATGTATAAAAATACACAAACTGTTTAGTGTTTCTACCAAAATTATTTGGAAAATATGCATTAATTAATTGAAAAATTAACAATTAAAAAACTTTAGCAATAAAAAAATACAAGAGAACATTACTTAAACTAATAATAAAATTTTTTAAAAATATATATTTCATAAATGTTTATAAAAAAATATACGCATTCTTCGAAAAATTTCCTAAAGGTTTTGGGTAACAAATTTAAAAAAAAAAGTTTTCCAAATAGGGTAGTAATGCACAAGTTTGGAACAATTACAAAAATTTATGTGAAAATTGCATTACCTATAAGAATTTAAAAATTTCCTGAAAGATTACCAAAAAAATGTTTGAAATTATTAGAGTAATAACACATAAGTTTCGTAGAATTACCAAAATTTTGGAAAAAATTCTTTACCCAGTAAAATTGAAAAATTTCCTAAGAAATAACCAAAAAAAAATTTTGGAAATAATTTTAGGGTAATAATACACAATTTTTGTAGAATTTCCAAAACTTTTGGGAAAACTTTTTTACCAACAAAAATTGAAAAATTTCCTAAGTAATTACCTAAAGTTTTGGGAAATTTTCCAAATCATTGGGGTAAAAATGAACAAATTTGGTAAAGTTACAAAAATACTTGGGGAAAATTATATTTTACCTACAAAAATTGGTAATTCTACACAAGGAATAATAGGAAAATCTACCAAAATTTTTACAGTGTAATTAATCTATCATAAATTCTATATTATATCCACCAGGAACATCATCGTCGACTAGTTTTTGTTATAGTAGTAGCTGTTATTTTAAAATCACAAAAAAATCAGCAAAAAATAAAGTTGTGGAATTTTATTGAAAATTTTATGCAATTCTGTATCACAGAAAATTAAAAGGCATTAAAATAAGCTGCAACGCTTCTTATTTTAATCCAATTTTGCTTATTTTAATACCAAAATGGATTAAAATAAGCAAAATTGTATTAAAATAAGAAGCGTTGCAGCTTAGTTTAATGCTTTTTAATTTCCTGTGATGGAATTCTTCCAAAAAAAAAATTTGCAAAATTACAAAAGGAATACTTTCAAAATTTTGCGGAATTTCGTATGGAATTTCCGTGGAGTGATTTCCGTATAGAATCGTTTCACCTGGGTATGGGGAAAAATTAATCAATATTTCTTGAAAATCTTTTTATAAAATCGGAATGTGCTATGAAAGAGTGACGCGGATAATTGTGAATTATTGGAAGGGAATAAAAAAAGCATATACACCTTTGAGGAGCTCGTATGGCGATTAGGGCCAATGTCGTTTGCTTGGGGGAGAGAGAAAAAAAGATTCAAGTATTTCAGAGCTGAAGAAAAGTGAGTAACTACTGAGTTACACTTCGCAAGCCTTTTGTAAACCGACTCGGAGAAACCGGTAGTGTCAGTGTAATTTGAAACTGGTGCGATTTTCGCTCCTGACACCAAGTCACCGTGTCAGACACCTTGATATGCGCCGCTGGCAGAGCCTTGCTTCCTAATTTGGTGTGTAGACACCTCCAATAATTTTCTGTGTGCATCTTTTTCTCTCCACACATATACCTGTGATAACTCAGAAGGTGACAACTTGATGTTTTCAACTATACTTATAGCGTCTCAAAAATAAAAGTTGTTTTTAGAGAACACACACTTTTTGACATTTTTGCTTAAAATTATTTTTATTTTTAAACTTTCCAATTCTCTTTATTTATTTTTAATTTCTCTTTATATATTTAAATAAATATTTTCTCATAGGTTTTGTTGAATCTTTTTTTCTTGATATAGTTTAGGAAAAAGAAGATGTACTTGATGGCTCTCAAAGCAATGGACATAATTCTAAGAGTAATAAAGAACCTGATTTCGATTCCTGTCTACATAAATATTTCTTTTGTCAAAAAAGATGTATCGTATATCCCGTTGTCAAGTACTTACTGAGAATTTTTTTTTCTTTTAAAAAAAGAGGAAAAAAAAGTAGTACGTACTCAGTAGCCCACGCAGAATGCCATCCCACGTGAAAAACCCCCGAGAAGTGCAAAACGGAACTTGGAACTTGTATCCTCGAATACATTCGACTCAAGGCACAATGAAGGGCAAATAAATGGTCTACTTGCTTCATATTTCAGCGAAGATAGCCAATTCCGATAAAACTTACATCGCAAACTATTATGTTGGACTTTTTAATGATTTTCGGCTGGGAACTAAACAGATTTTCTCTTATTGGAAGGAATAAAAAAATCAATTCATTCTTTGAAATATTTGAAGAAAATAAATTTGATTACTTGTAATTATAATGTATTTCTATAAGGAAAAAATAATTGTTGGAATAAATGCGTGCGAGACGATATGAGAGACAAGTTTTTCGGGGAAAAAGACACGTGGGTTTTCAAGTAAGATCTCGGCACTTAATGGATCGTATTTATATTCTGATAGTTGTGGCACAGCCCTCGCATCCTGGTCCTTGGAATTACTCTCATCCTCGATTGTCCACGACGATGTCGAGTGTATTTCATATATATGTCGTGGGAGTTATATGCTATCCTTTCGCGGATATAATAAAGGACACATTTCATGAGTATATATTTATTTACTCTTTTCGACCTTGTTCGACAGTCTAAATGTTTCTATGATGCGTAGGATGTTATTGTTAATAATTTGAAAAACATAAAAATACCCACAATTGAAAATCTTCTCAGCTCCTTGTAAAATTTACTTATCATCTTCTATAATAGTTGATGATTCCCATGTTTTTAATTTTCAATTCTCTATGGTTTTCTATTGTTCTATCATTCTCAAAAAAAAGAAGAAAAGACGTGTTTCTTTTTTCACGAAAAATAGCACAGGAAATCGTATGAGCCTTTATAAAATTCCAATCGAGATTCTTGTCCTTGAAAATCAGCAAGGCTCAAAAACATATATATGCCATTGTCCAGAATCGAGTCGTGTGAACCGAATCTCAGAAAGCGTGGGAGAGAATGTGTCGTAAATGCATCTACTATGTCCGTAAGCATAATTCGAGTTCCAAGTACAAGGAATAAAAGTCGTCGTGACTGACGCACTTTACTGACTGTGAATTCGAGGTGAATGGCTGTCTACTGTATAGTCACTCGGTTTTTCTGACTCATTTTACGTCAATGAAAGTGACCACAAATATATATATACATATTGGCTGCAGAATTTATTACACATATTATTTAATATCCGGGAAAAAAAAAATCTAAGGGAAAAGTATTGATATTTTTTTTTAAAACAAAGAAAAAAATTTTTTTTTTTGAATACGATAAATGCAGCATGAAACACTGACAAATAAGTGTAAAGTAACATAAATAAATAACAAGAAAGGTGTATATGTATAATTACGAATGATGATGATAATGACTGAATATTACGAATCATCGTTATATGAGTCCAATTTGCAATTTCTTTTTTCCGTCACGGTTAATTAGCTAAGTACCTCGTGAAACATACCCCGAGGCAGAGAAAGTCATTCGGCAGTTGTTTCTGGCAATTTTGACCGAGATTGTGCACGCACCTTTCGTCAAGAAATCTGCAGCATCCATTGATACTGAGATGCATATAAATATTTTTAAATTTTCATAGATATTTTTATTTATGAAAAGTGTAATTGGCAAAAATTATTCCTATTAAAATAATTATATTTCTTGGAAGGATTTTCAGTTTATAAACCTTGTGTATAAAATAATTATACCGGTTTTTTTTTGTGAAAAAATAAAATAAACATTTGTAAATGTTCCACATCGCGTTCTATTATGACTTCCGTAATTTTGAAATAACAAATTAACCCTTTTTTGAAATGAGAAACACTTTTCAGATCATATTATCTCACTTCATGATTGTAACAAGGGGTGAGAAAGGGAGAAGGAAACACATTAGAGGTAATATATGGTACAAAACAGGAGAAGATATACCAAAGAGAAGGAGAAGAAGAAAAGGAAGAGATTTTTCAGAAAATAACAGGTCTGATTGCTATGGAAAATTAGTGGCTAGCTACAAACCTCTGGAAAGTTACTCCCCTTAACTTCGTTACTTCACATATAAAACTCGTTTCCTATATGCGACTGTGAGAAAAATTTCAGTTCAGTGCACCCACAACTTTTCATGAAATTTAATTCTTAATTTTATAAATCAGACCCACTCTAGAAAAAAAATAATTAACACCAATATATTAATACTTTAGGTGTTAATTAGATTACAGAGGCAATATATACACGGATCTAATAGAATTAATAAACCTTTCAGAATTTTCTCAGAAATATACATTAACTAATAGAGGAATGTGTTAATATAAATGAGAAATAGATATATAATTATAAATGAAAATAAAGAATTCAAGTGTGTGAAAATAAGCAATCAGAGATTGTGTCAAAGTAAAAGAAAATAGCGGATAAGAGAGCTAATCGTGAGGAACGTGACTCAGCCTTCTGTGACTTGGCATCATGTCATCATCCTATAGACCTAGAGAGAGGCTGGTCAGCAAAGGCACGCATTGACTCATGTGCGTGGGCACGTATAGAATGCGACGTACGAGTATGTAATGTTTTCTCGCGTGAACCACAATAATTATTATTCCACGTGTACTTGAGGATTTATGCAGCACGATTCCGATAACAATGTTGCAATCATTATCGATTGAAATAAAAAGAAAAAAAAGGGGGGTCAATTCGATTCATCAAAACTAAATAAAACATAAAGCATACCAAATAGAAATTAATATTTATCAACATTTAAATATATGGTAAATAAATATAGTCTAAAATTCTAATAGAATTCATTTTGAATTCATTTTTTTTCAATTCGAAACCAAAAAGGTTTTATAAAAAAAATTTTTAAATTTTCTAAAGCCAGCGAGAGTAATGCGTCTTGTTGTAAATTGACTCAATTTATCAGACACAGCAAAGAAAACGTTTCTCAGCTTATTATTCGCAATATATTAATAGCTGGATTTCAGGAGTATATATACAGATATTTATTACTGTTAGCGTGACAAATTGTATGTCGGGGTTAATATCGCACGAGAGGTACCGTTGTCGTGAACCCTAGAATCTAGATATATATACAATAAGCCTCGAGCGTCAGAAGAGTCATTTGATTGCAAAGCAGCTTACTACCGTATGTGGCAATACTGAATATATATACATATATATACCTGCTTCGAAAATAGAATCTGGAGTAATGAGACACGTCAGAGGCCAATCACTCGAAGGGTATTGAAAATTAATGATTAAAGCCACTTATTTCTGATTACTTTTCACACTTAGCCATATTACATTCAAGTTGAGAGGATTATTTATTATTTCACTCCTTTTTTTCCCCTTCTTTCGAATAATTTACTAACTTTCAATTTCTTAAAATAATTCTTATCCTAATCTGCATTAGGCTTTCGATTATAGATTAACAATGAATTAGGTTAAATAAAAATTAGACCAAATAAAAATAGGTCAAATAATTTCTAATGACAAATCAAATTTCGAAACTATCGCCTTTTTCCAGTAATTCAAATATTTGTTAAATTTTTTTTTTTGCAAAATTATGTAACATTAAGCGACATCTGACTCTGATATACAGAAGCGTATTCTACTCATCTCCGTGAAAGAAATACCTTCGGCTGAAGCGCAAGTAAAAGGCAAGTTGGTGTGCCTATTGTAAGGCGCTTCAAAGAATATATTCTCATATAATGCTTTCTATAAAATAATTTTTTTTAAATAATTGACATAATTCCTCTTCAATTTAAAGTTAGAAAATATTTTCTCTAAATTAATTTTATTTTCTCAAATTGTAAATAATAAAATATAAAAAATGGATAATAATAAAAATACAGTAATAAAATAAATATAATAAATTATAAACGCTGAGAATGACGTGGACTAGGAAAAAAAATAATAAAATCTAGCAGTTCGTTTATATGTGAATAGGTGAAGCTCGTGTACTTAAAACTGAAATCTTAACAACATCAAAAGTAGCATCAACTATGAGTATATATCCATTGGTCGTCGTTTATAGTTGTTACACAACTATGAAGGTAGCATCTTCCTCGAGTCTAACAAGCGGATCGTCGTTTAAGATCTTTTAGGATCATAAAGCCAACAAGTTGGATTTCCAACAATTTCTCGGTACTTTCTTGACCGGCACACCTGAACAGTATTTGCGGTTTATCCACTTTTACACACGTGTCATGAGGTCAAATTCGCTTTTTAATTATAAGTCGGCGCGCGAGACTGGAATTTCCACGTTGGGCGGTTATAAAACGAGTAATTTCATTTTTTTTTTTAAATATTTTAATGATCAATATTAATATATCCGTTATATTTCCAATTCTCATTGCGAGAAAAACAAATTTTTTTGTACAGAAAAAAAAAATTATTAAAAAAAAAATATTTAGTATAGAACCATATATTTATCATCGTATATCAAATAGGAATTTAAAGGGTATATTAGAGGTTAGCATACCTTCGTTTAAAATATATATATATTTTTTTTGGATGGCATTTTTACGATCTTAATTATTAAATCACTTTTTTTAATCAGGGTTAAAATAAATTTCTGAGAGCGCGCGGTTATAATCGAATGAAGTATATGAGGTACATTTTATGTCTTCCTAGTGATGTACGTGATGCCTCAGGGAAACATGAACCCCAGGGGACATTTTGCACATATCCAGATAATTTCGTGGAATTCAGAACACTACAATAAATCAGAATGATGTAGATGCGTGGATCCATGGGAACGTATACGGAGCAGACGCTATGATTTGTCATAGGTATATGTCTGCCACGATTAATTATCCGTTCAAGACCGCAGTAATTATCTTATGTTTAAGCCTAATTCGAAATGATTGAGATGATGATCATCATTATTTCATTTTGATCACCATAAAATGAATTTCAATTTTTCCTGACAATTATTTTATATATATACCCTGCAGGTAAACTTTATTCGAAAATTATGGATTTTTCTCATTTAGATTTTTTAAATTTAACGATAAAATATCAATGATTTATTAAAGAAAAAAAATTCCATTTCTAATGGACTATTCGTATAATTTAATTATGATTTGCAACGAATCACGGAAAATAAGTTGAATTATACATACTCATTACACAGATCAGTATCACAAATTCCCTGGTCTCTGAGTAGATAATAATCTAAAGTATTCGTATCACATCACCAATGTCACAATTATCTCTTTATGTAAATAGCAATTTTTGAAGATAAAATCCGTTTCCCCCCCATATGGAAACACATGTATTTTGATTGAACAAAAAAAATTCATAGTTAATTAGGAAAAGAGTTGGTTAATCCAACAGCGACTCATAACATGCCATTAATAAATTACAGGTGGTACTAATTTATTGATTATTACAGAATCTGTATCTCGATCATTATCGCATTGATTATTATCAGTTTCCTGTTTATAACCACGCGGTCTTGATTCAATTATAACACACATATGCCGCTCATTTTGATCTCTACTTTATTGTCATTCAATTTGCAATATTTTTTTTACTAGTATTTAAAAAATTCAATTTCAAAAAATGAAATTCTACAAACTATTTTTTATATTTTCCATCTTGGTTATATACGAAATACAAAGTATTTCTGGGATATTTTCGATGCTAGATTTTTTTGCCAATAGTTACAAGGACAGTCTCTCTCTCTCTAGAATAAGATCGTGAAGATTGTGAAAAGAAACTGTACGGTTAAACTTCAAAGCTATTTCGTTGAGATTCCAAGCAAGTCCAAAGAAAGGACTGCTCTATTTTACGAGCGGATAAATTATATATGATCCGGACAAATTGGCCTTCTTTGCAGCAATGGCAAAAAGAGCATTATGAAAAGATTAAATGGATATAAAGATTTCTACAATATAAAATTGTTATTTTTTTTTAAAAGAGTTGAATGTTTTTGTTGATGGTTTAGAGATTTAAACGAATATATATATATATATATGTATGCTGCTGTTTGATGTAACAGAATATTCACTCAAGTGAAAACATGTCAGCTGGCGTTCGCCAAGTATCAGGAGACAACGATGTGTATTGGATTGCTCGGGGTGTACAGAATTAACTTAGGACCCCCAGGTACCCACAATATCGGCTTTCACGCTACTGGTATACACTACTGCTACTTGATCTCTCAAAGTTTCACGAATACCGCCACCTGTCACCAGCACACGTTCTAATCGCTACACCTTCACTCGAGCAGCCAAGATTAACTTTGAACAAGTAGTTCGCAAGTAAACCAAAACCAAACTTGTAACACGTGTGTCCTGAAAAATCTCAGTTTTATCAAATTTCATTCTTCCTGTTTCCTCATATATATAAAATCAAAACTGACCGAAAAAATTTTTAATAATACAAATCCTTTTCAAGAGTTGCAGAGAGATTCATCTGAAGAATAATAATAATATAAGAAAAGGTGCTGAAGAAAGAAGAGGATTCCTTGACTACCGGTGATACTGCTACCGATACTAGTATAAAATGGGATCCAATTAAGAAGTCCCAGAGGGCCTATACAATCTATTTGCAAGAACTAACCACGCGCGTCCTGGTCATCATTATATGGCAGTGCAGCTCCAAAAATGTCACCTTGGAGAATTTCCTTTGCTTTAAAGGATGCTGCGGATCGTTAAAATGCCAAAGTCAAACACTGTCAAATTTACTCAGAACTTGCCGCCTTAAAATATCCTGAATTACTGTAAAACACAACCAAATACAAAACTCGAAAATCCTGTTTTTCAAATCAAGATGCATAATACTCAAAAAAAAAAAGATCTCTCTCGCGTCTAGTTTCCTTTTATCTCAATACGATCGAAACTTCTGTTTTCACCCATCATATCACAAAATCTTTCACTTTGTATATATTTGAAAATAATAATTTACAATAAAATATAATATTACAAAATATAACAAATAAAATATAATATATAAAAAATAATAAAATACATTATTTACCGGAGAATTTAAAATTTCTTCTGGAATAGAATTTTAAAAAGGTAAGATACATATTTTTGGGGGAAGAGTAAGAAAGAGAGAGCTATTAGGGGGATAATGAGTTTTCTGAGCTTAAACAATTCTAGCGCCACAGTAGTGGCCAACTCTTATCTAAAGTAGAAATCCTGTGGCCACTCCTATCTAAGATATCCTCGAGGCGTTGCTTGGTATCCCTATACAAGGACTCCTACCATGATCGTCCTACACGTCGTCTCAACAAATTAAGGGACCACTTTGGTGTTTGGCCTTCGGCGACGTAAGACACGACTGAATTCAATTTACATAAACCCTCGGAATAAGATAGGCAGATGCTTCCTTGCTACAAAACAGGGTGACAGCATCTTGAAAGTCTTCTAAGCTTCTTAAAGAGATTATCTTTCTTTTTTTCTTCAAATACTAAAAACACCATTAAAAAAAAAAAAAGCAAAACAAAACTACTTTGTGCTTTAAATTTTTATTTCAAGCTAAAAAATAACTGATTACACAGGCCAACACTGATTTTGGTGCGGCAAATGTCAGACCTGTTTTTGATATATGTAAACGAATTTAAAATGTTCAAAAATCGCGTTTTTGGCTAACTTTGAGTAACCTCTAGTACTGAAATAAAAGGTCGTAGAACCTTCCACTTGGGCTGAAATTGAGGCTTAATGTTTCAACTATTATCCCCAAAAATGACCTTTGTTGCACCATAATCTTAAAGTCATTTGTTATTATTTTTGATTCGCAAATATTAATTTTGTAAAAGTTTGAGCGCGTACCTCTAGCAAAGAAAAAAGGATCATAGAACCATTTATTTGAACTTAAGGGGACTTTCTGGTTTAGAATTTCAAAAAAATCGATTTTTTTTTTTTGCTTAAAAATGTTCCATAGTATCATAGAATTACTGTCCCAAAACGTTTTTTAAAAAATATGTACAAAAACAAAAGTTATAACAATATTTATGACGGTATGTATTTCAACAACAATCTACAGTTATCTTATTTACATATTTGGTGTTCCTCTTTTATTGATATTAGCTTAAAACTTGCTACTCGAGGGTTTTTGGGGTCGCTGATTACGAATTTGATGTCAGTTTTTGAAAATACAACATGGCGGATCCAATATGGCGGACGAAAAAATAAAAATTCAAGCGGATTTGCTTAAAACTTGTTACTCGGGGGTTTTTGGGGTAGCTGATTACGAATTTGATGTCAGTTTTTGAAAATACAAAATGGCGGATCTAATATGGCGGACAAAGATTAAGAAATTAATTAAATTTAGTTGAAAATGGTTACTTGTGGCCTTTTGAGATTGCTAGTTATGAATATAGGCACAAAACATTAACGTTCTAGGAACGTTTTAATTAATTAAAAAAGTTAATTTTTTATTTTGTAGTCCGCCATATTGGATCCGCCATTTTGAATTTTCAAAAACTGACATCAAATTCATTATCAGCGACCCCAAAAACCCCCGAGTAACAAGTTTTAAGAAATTCGGTTCAATTTTTATTTTTTCGTCCGCCATATTGGATCCGCCATTTTGAATTTTCAAAAACGGACATCAAATTCGTAATCAGCGACCCCAAAAACCCCCGAGTATCAAGTTTTAAGCAAATCCGGTTGAATTTTTATTTTTTTCGTCCGCCATATTGGATCCGCCATTTTGAATTTTCCAAAACGGACATCAAATTCGTAATCAGCGACCCTAAAAACAGCGGGATACGAAGTTCTGTTGTAATAAAAAGTTGTTTGATATTCATGACTCAATGAATTATGTTATGAAAACTTTGAACGCGTTTTTCTCGAAAACTCATTTTTCAAACTGGTACAGAGCTTTTCTCGAAATCTACCGAACCGATTTTGAAATCTCAAAAATTTTTCGATTCTTTATTTAAAAAACTGGGGCCTAAACCTCTAAAAACTCATATTTCTACCCCCTGTGTTTTTATATGGAGGTAAATTGACCCAAAAACACGGCGTTTTTGCGAGTTTTTGAGAAAAATGTACATAAAAAATAAAAAAACCTTTAAAAAAAATCGTTTTTGAGGTTTAGGCCCCAGAATAAATCCTTATGAAGAGATTCCCGTTTGGAACTTGAATTTATGTATTACAGGTTGCCCGGAAACTAACGTACCAAAAAAAAGGTATCTTTTGGAAGACGCCACCTACAGCTATGAAATTGAACTAAATACACTCAAACATATTTTTTAAATTTTCTCTACGCAATGTGCTACAATGTCCAAAAATAGTTTTTACAATTTCTTTAATACTGTTCTTACAATAAAAGTTTTAAAACCTTCCTTTTTTGTCAATTCTAAACCAGAAAGTCCCCTTAAAATAAAGTTTGAACTTTAGACTACAAGCCCTAAAAATTATATTATTCACTAATAACCTCAAAAATTGTTGGTAACCAGTATTTAACTACAGAACTTATTTGGTAATACTAATATTTGAATAACTCTATAGTCAATAAAACCACAGGTGAGTCAACCTTCTTGTTGAGCTTCAAACTTTTACAAAATTAATATTTTGGGAATCAAAAATGGATAACAAATGACTTTGAGGTTATGGTGCAAGATAGGTCATTTTTGGGGATAATATAGTTAAAACATTAAGCTTCAAAATAAGCCCAAGTGGAAGGTTCTACGACCTTTTGTTTCAGTGTTAGAGGTACTCAAAGTTAGTCAAAAACGCGATTTTTGAACATTTTAAATCCGTTTTTCTCAAAAACTAGAGCTGATAGGAAATTTTCCTTTAAGGATTCGTGTTCGGGATGAAAAAACCTATCAGAAACAGGTCTGACATTTGCCGCACCAAAAAAGTTTGCTAATTTTGTTGGCCTATGTTATTTATTAAATACGTTGTAGTTTTTTTTTTGGATTCTTCGGAAAAGTAAAAATTATTTTCATAAAAATTTTAAAACGCGCTTGTAAATATTCTTTTTATGTTTTTATTATTTAAACAAAAAGAAAGATATTTTTCTCTAATAAATTAAAATAATCACGAATAGAGAAATGAACTAATCAACAGACATATTCTCGTATCCGTGATTAGTTTTCTAATTAAAATAAATTACTTAGCTCTTATCATCCATTAAACACAATTTAAACCATATATATAACCTCCATAACATATTAATCTTCTCATAGGCTGACACCCCCTGATAAATATACACACATATCTCCACCTCTCTTATTTCCCATACACACAGAAATGTTTCAACCGATACACATTTATACGAATACTCCCGCACCAGGAGAGATTTCTAAAGAGCTTCGATATACTGAAATAACTTGGTTGAAACATGCAATTACAAGATATATATATATATACGGCCAAGTAGCGTTCCATGCAAACTACCGTCAAACAGAAGCGTGAGAACGTGGCAGTAGCAACACAAGTTTAACATGCAAAATGTGTTATACATGTATGTAACGAGAAGAGATTTGCAAGTCAGAAGTTGATGGTTCTTAAGGGGGTTGGAAATTGGAGGAGGGAGAGATGGAATTCACCTCTCTCTCTCTCTCTCTCTCTTTCTCTCGCATTCGAGAGAACCCGGTTCCTTGTTCTACCATGGAATTAGGGTTTTATCCGAGGACGGGACCAATGTAGGAATAAATTTTCTGCTATACGTTTCGCTCGACCAATTATCGGCTGTTTCACCAACAACGAATATAAAGAGAGCTGGAGCAAATCCCGCAGCTTCGGGGCACAGTGCAAAGTAAGCCATTCTCGCATTCATTGAGAGAGAGAGAGGGAGAGAAAGAGAGCATTTAAAAGAAGAACTTTCGAAAAACTCACAAGTGGTAACAGATACGACTTTTTCCACACCTCCACCCGCTCTCATTAACACCACAACCTTCATTATGTACCATATAGAAGCTACCTAATTGACGACAATGGCTCGATAACGCTCCTCGAAATCTCATTTATTTTTTTTATCCTCGTCTTCTTCTTTTTTTTTTTTTTTGCCTCAAACTTTTTTTCAGAGTCTGGACTCTCTGTTATAGATCAGAGGAGCCTGCACGTGTGTGCAAGATACTAATAATCACCTGGTCAAACGACTCGGGTCGCAAGCACACGGGTTCTAAAACCAGATCAGCATTTCTCGTTTGCGTTCTAAACTATCATCAATAACACTCGGAAACTGGTTCCATGGAATTTTAGTGAAATTTCGGATTTGTGTCGCTATACCAAAAAAAAAAACTATTTCCAAAGAGGAGAAATTTAGAATTATTATTAATAAAAAAAAATAAAAGTACTGCGAATACAATAGAAATAAAATTGATCCCCAAATAAAGAAATACAGAATCGATAATTTGAGTTATAATACGCGAATCACGATATGAAGATGTCTTGTTGAATTAAAGATTCGTCTGCAGGTGACGATCACCTTCTAATTTCCACTTTAAATTCACTTCACCACTCCTTGAAGGAAATCAAATTTTCGAAAGGAATTGAAGAAAGCTTTTACGTTTTGTAGCGAATCGAAATTTTTTTTAACATCTTAAACTAAAGAACAACTTTAAGAGATATAAACATAAATTCTAATTAAAATTAATTTTTTTCAATAATATTTTTTTGTAACTTAGAAAAATTAAATTTTCTAAACTTTCGAAACTAAAGAAAAATATGTAAATAATAATTTTACTCATCATCATTCATATATTTTCGTTTCGTGTAATTTTTTTTTTTTTAATTTATAACTTCAAATGTAAATTGACAGCCTTGGGAGATCTTTTGGTTTTTATCGCTTAAAAAAACCTTTTATTCAGTATCCGTTAATCTTCACAATTTTCGTAAATCACATTGATTTTTTTTTTAAAAAAACCGTTTCTGAGATAAACTCAATTAATTTAATTAAAAGATGTCTCTTGCTTATCATTATTTCAAAGGTATATATACCGACATGTTTAAAAAAAAATTTTGTCAGAAACAAATTGAATGACAATTTTTTAAATGAACAAATGTTACATATGCTTTTTAAAATGTTAGTGTTACGAAATTTTTATAAAACTCAAATAAATTGGAAAACAATTTTTTTCACAACACTACTGTAAATTTGAATTAAAAATAATTAATTTTTAGTAAAATCTGGGCTAATCTTTTGCTTTTGCAATTAGTAAAAGAAAATACCTAATTATTAGTAAAAAGTTACTAAGTTTTAGTGGAAAATAAAGACAAATTTGTCTGAATAAATTAGTTATCTATAAATAATTCTAATTTTAACAAATTAATGAATTAGTTACCGTTAATTGTTATAATATACCCTAAAAGTGACTTTAACTAACAATTAGTTATTTTTAAGTAATTCTAACTAATTAATGAATTAGTTAGCATTAGTTATTTTATCATAGCTCTCTAAATTTGAATTAGTAAAAATTTTAACGAATTTCTAACTTGAATTTGTAACTCACTTTTTGCTTTTGATTCAGTTACACTGAGAAAAAAAATTCAGTGTTTGTAACAAAATTGTTTGGTTAGGCAATTTTGGTTCTTGTAACCAAATTTTGGTTGGCTGAAACAAAGTCGTAGAGTTATCTCAACCAAACATTTGGTTAGGCCAACAAAATTATTTGGTTGAACATTTTTAAATTCCAATCATTTGGTTACGACAACAAAATAATTTGGTTAACACAACAAAATAGTTTGCTCTACTCTCTAAATCTGAATTAGTAAAAATATTTACTAATTTAAATTAGTGACTCACTTATTGCTTTAGAATTAATTAAATTTTACTAATTGTTAGTAAAAGTTACTAATAATTAGTAAAATTTCACTAATTTAGAAGCAAAAAGTGAGTCACTAATTCAAATTAGTAAACATTTTTACTAATTGACATTTAGAGAGTAAAATACCAAATGATCATTTGTTGTCCTAACCAAAATTGGGTTGCGACAACCAATTAATTTGATTCGCTCTCAGCTCATAGCTTAAGAGAACAGTTAGTTTAAATCTCTCACAAGGATGGGTAGTTCAGTGGTTAGAGCTCCCGACCTTCAGTTTTAAAACAGAGGTTCGATCCCAGGCGGAGATGAGATTTTTCAAAGTCCACAAATATTTCAATTGGATAAATATAAATTCAGTGTTAAATTGATAATAAATAAATAATGAAATAAATAAAAGAGATGAAAAGAAATAAGGTAGAATAATATTTTTAATTTTACAAAAAAAAACTGTTTGTTTGATCAACCAAACATTTTTGTTGACCTAACAAAAAAAATTTGGTTAAGCTAACCAAACATTTTTGTTATGCCAACAAAAAACACCCAACCAAATTTTTTAGTTGACTCAAACAAATAGTTTGGTTGCTTAAATACCAACAAAATTTTTTTGTTGGCCCAACCAAATTTTGGTTGCTCTGACTAAACATTTTTCTCAGTGTAAATTTTACAAATTCGATAGTGAATAATTTTTCTTTTACTATTATTTAGTTAAATTTTACTAATTCAAAAGCAAATAGTGAGTATCACTAATACAAATAAATTAAAATTTTTACTAATTCAGATTTAGAGAGTAAAAATGCATTTACCTATAATAATTAATTATTTTTAACTAATTCTAGAGAGTAAAAAAACATCTTCAAATTAAATAAAACTTGTGAATTTATTTTCGAAATACAAATATTTCTTTTACCAAAACTCAAAAAAAATATCATGAAAATCATCTCTTGAGATGAAAGGACAATGACCAGATATGAAAAAATTGCATCTTTAGAGAAATCTGATATCGCGAATAAAATCTTTTCAGTTTGCAAATCAAGATGAAATATTTAAAATCATAAAAATGTGTTAACCTATTCCAGTTCACCTTGAATCGAAATTTAATACATTGTAATTTCAAGGTTCTATTCAAAGAAATCAATTCTTTACCTGATCAACTCAAGACGATGAGAGAGACACCCCACTTGAAAAAGGCAATCTTTGTCTGTAGCTATCATTGGCAAATTTGCAAATCTAACCCAAATGGTGCGAAAATTATATAGCCATAAAAAACGTCTCAGTCTGCTCTAGAGAAAATTGCCTGGTGCTAAAACATTTCTATACGCGCATATAGATCTTAAGATGTGTTAAGTTGCGTGAAGCGCGCGTCGATTTGACCGATTAGCCCCCATTAGCGCCAGTACCTTCTTACCACTTAGACTGATTGTTCTCTCTCTCTCTCTCTCTCTCTTTTTTTTTTTTCCTCTCTGGACCCGGTGTGCGCGCGGCAAGTAGGTGTTTATAAAGAAACCTTGATTATATCGCGTGTGTAAGGAGACTGCCATTCACCAGGGCCCACTCTCTGGTACCGTAAATCAGGCACACAGTGCAACTCGAGCGCGCATTAATTGCCTGGTTTGCAAATCCGTGTTTGGGAAGAGGCGAACTTGTTTCACTGTTAAGTATGGCCATAGTGTGTGCGCAAAAATCGCCCTCTAATAATGAACCAGAGTCTCGATCTGTTGTAACGGGAGCGGAGGCGATAAATTACTGTCACGTTTCTGATTTAAGGCGCCCAATGCTGTTATATTTCATTATTAAGAACAATTAGGCCGACCACGACAAGTGGATATACACGGATTTATAAAGCGATGCTTCTCCTGTTAATGATGCCTGTTTTCGTACACTTTCCTTCTCTTATCTTATTATATCCACATTCATTCGAGACCGCAAGAACAAAAAAGTTAGCGCGAAAAAAAAAATTTATTTCAAACAATTTTACTTATTTATTTTAACAGATTCTTCATACAATAATCATAACATTTGAGATAAAAATTGGATCATCATCATGATTTCAAAAAACAGAAAAATGATCACAAATTAAATTAGATATATCATTAAAGAGACCACCCTAACGACACAAAAATAACCGCCCAATTTCAAAAGACATTAATCTCTCGTTAAAACGAAATCTGCTAACTGATTTTGGCAAGAGCTTGTTAATGACAAAAAAAAAGGGAGTAACATTTACACGTTCTTTTTACTATATGCTTCATTTTGTAAATCCTAATATCCTTGTGAAAAAGAAATCACTTTGCAGGAACATTCAAACCGTGGCATTATGTCCTTGAAAATGGTAGCATATGGTTATAATCTCATTAAGAGGACCACAATTTTGAAAATAAAATTAAAAATCCATTTAGCGTTCGACAAAAAAATTTGAAAAATGCTTTTTGGCATATATTATATATGTATTTGGAACAAAATATTGCAAAATTTCGTCATTATACAAATATTCTCGAAATGAAATCAAATGTTTTGGAAGAATCTTCACCATATAAGAGTCTGGAGTAATTCCCCTCTTATTTTCTTCTACAAAAATATATATATCAGGATATATCGGCTCTCGATCGCCTCGTATCCCATGGACCCAGCTTCAACTAACGATCCCATTCATTCTGGAAGGACACACACTCGCGAGGAAGCAAGTCCTATCAAAGCTTCGTATTTTCTGTTCGTTTCTGCAGGTACTAGGATCGTTTTTACAAAATCTATGGGCTACTACTATTCGATCTTCTCTCACTCTCTCTTTCGCCTAAATTTCTCAAATAGGCTAAAGTCTATATCTATCTCTCTCGTCTCTTCCATTGTTGGATCGCAAGACAATGTCCCAAAGACTAGAGGCGAACCGCTTTTCGTCGGATACAAAAATTTACATAGTTTTTGGCTTTGAAATTATGGTCACGTCGGGTGGGCCTTGCGAGAAAAAAAGAGAGAAAGAGAATGAAACTTTTCTCTGAACTGATTTTTAAGTCTAATGTATTCATAATTTGAATTTAATATTGTAAAAGGGTTATTCGACTTTAAAATTTCTATTAGGTTGCGGCCTTTCTTCGAGCGGTTTATATATTTTTTTTTTTTGAAAAAACTTAAAATATCGAAACTTTATTATTTTTGATAATCAAGTTTACTTATTGTAATTATAAAAAAAGAGCGGCAATTAAGATGAAAAAATAAGGACTTAAAGCGGTATTTTTGAAGTAATCATCAATATAATGATCGACCGTTATGCATTACTAATGCTTGGCCACTAAGTGCTCATATGTGTCCAAGTAAATGAAGTCTTCTCTCTCTCCAATTGAGAGAAGAGCATGATCTCGGCGGATGTTCAAAAGCAATTTATCGGGAGCTCGTTAAGAGAGGGGAGGTTAGAAAAAAAAAAAAAAAAATGACGAAAGGATGATTAATCTTGTTGTAATCGTTTCGCTGATTAGTGACTTGAGTGTTCTCGTGTGACTTTGCCCGAGGTAAACATTAACAAATTAACGCGCGTGTCAAGCGCGACATTTATTAATATATACAAATTTTTGCACACTTTTTTAATTACAATTTTCTAAAACAACATCTATAAACGAAATACCACGACCATGTATATCGATAAATAATACCTCCATAAAAATTTCGAAATCCTTTTTTTCTGAATGAAAAATAAAATTTTAAATTCCATATTAGATTCAAAAAAGAGGCTTCATTGAAAGAATGCCCTTTTGCACAAAAGGTATTTCTCATTCTGCAATTTTATATTCTTTTGAAAAATAAATCTTGCACCTGCGAATAAGATACAATAATGTACCTTCTTCATTTTATAAAACTGGTTTAAATAACCGGAGATGATAAACTTTAAGATATAGGAATTTGTGTCTTAATTAAGAAATTTTTCTTAATTTCATTTATAAATAATACGATTGTTCCACTATATATATATATATATGATGTTTACAATAATGAAGCTGCAAATGTGCGAGATATGTAATTTAATTTTAATCGGTTTAATCGAAGATAATATTGAACTTGTAAAAAGTTGCCTCGTTAGGTGCGAGATAGGAATTAAATATGAAAACTTGTTCAATGAAATAAAGTTATAAAATTCGAGTCGAGTAATTTAACCTTTGTATTACTTTTAAATTATACTTTAATACCAATTTCCGTTATTACAATTATTATTTTGTGATAATTCTTAATATTTCTGTTTGAATTTCAATTTTTTCTATACAAAACTAACCTATAAATATTTCGAAAAAGTGCAAAGAGATCAGAACTCAAAAAATTCTAATTTAGAAGCAAAAAATTATAAAAATCTACTTCTAAACTAAAATTTTGAAAATTACTCCAATTTTGGAAAAAAAAATTTAACCAAGTGTTACCAGAGAATATTATATAAAATTTTAATAAATTCAATGAAAGGGATATGTTAAAAAAATAAATTAAGGGGCTATTTACGCATGCGAACAAGCGTTATCGATAGCATTGCGAACTTGGTATACACGTTATAAAGCTGCGCGTAATAAGTCGATAATAACAGCTATGTCATCGATAAGTGGTCCACTAAACATCACTAAACGAGGTATACATAATTGTAAACTTCGCACTTCACTGCAAAGAAGACAACCTTTAAAGAGATATGAAAACCCTGTAATAAGTGTGAATTACAGTAACGAATTCTCTTTACTTTAAAACACGTACCGCTTTCAAAAAATATCTTACACACACATCTCTCATTAATTTCAACGATTTTCGCTAAATCGCTACTAAATTAACTCCACCCCATTCTATATCCCTTTAAACTCAGACGCACTCTTTTTTTCAACTTCTCGTTATTCATGTTCTCAAATACTGATTATGTCAGTAGTCCCTATATTTTGTGCTCAAGGAAAAAAATAAGCTTGTTAATATCTCATCTTAACATGAAAAGAATTCACCAGAATATATTTTAGTATTTGTGAAATTCAATTTTAACCAAATTTATTCTCATAAAAGTATAAATATTTTTTCAAAAAGAAAGTCACTTTATTTTTTAACAATTTGGATATAGCTAATTTTTAGCTAAAAAAAAATTTTATAAATTATTAATGATAAATTTTCTTTTTCAATTCTAGAAGAAAATAAATTAGTGTTAATGCGTAAGTATTTCTTTAATATCTTTTTAAAAAAAAACACAGACTACTGAATAAAAGAATAAGATATAAAAAAGAAGATGAGAAACAGGTTTCTAAACGCGATATTTTTTCGCGACTTTATTGACGGTTAAGTATACCAGTATTCTTTTATCTCTTTTTAATTATGAAATCATAAATAACCGTAAAATTATCAGAGTGTCTGCAATTCACCCCTCGTAAAAAAATGTTGTTGAGCTTGCAGAGAATGTCTTTAAGAGAAATTATTCGAAGCCTTTAGGGCTTGGTACTCATGTAATGTTCATCAGAGGCGCCGGCACAAGTTTAATCGTTGCCTTTTTAAAGATATATCTTCGGCACCTGCTCGTTTTAAACTCTCAGAACATTGTCATGTAATGAAACACGCATGTTATACTTCTTGTGCGCGCATCGATGATATCTAAGCAGATCGTGTATCACTTAACGGGGAGGAATTTACGACAAGTCTCTCTCTCTCTCTTCCTTTTTTTTTTTTAAATTTATTTCCTGTCATTTAAAGCTCTACCTTTCGAATACGCCCGTCCTTATTAGCAAAGATTACCAGGTATTACTTGCATATTTGGAGCTAAACGGCGCATCAAAGGGCTTTTCGTGTCCTGCATACGGAAACTCAGGTCCCCTTTAGGCGCGAATTTACGACCGATTGACGCTCGCTTGTCGGAATATTAAAAATGTGATATCAATGTATTTGCTTGGATCGGCAAATTAATTATAACTAAAATCCCTCAATTATTTATAACCACATTTGTTCTTATTAGGAATTTGGTTTTTTATTGAAGAAACTAGATTTTAAAGTGGAAATGTAACCATGGGTAAAATCATAAAAACCTTGGCAAAAATCTTAAAAATCATTGCTCATGTCCGTTTCCCATGGTACAATTTTCAATGGGAAATTTTTTTTTTTTAATTTTACGGATTTTTAACCATTGCTGAAATCTTGGAAACCTTGGAAAATTTTTTTTAATTTTACTGATTTTGTACCATTGCTAAAAACTTGCCAACCATGGGAAAATTAATTTTTTAAATTTACAGTTTTTGGACCATTGCTAAAATCTTGCCAACCGATGGGAAATAAAAAAAAAATTTTTTGATTTTGAACCATTGATAAAATCTTGCGAACCATGGAAAAATTATTTTTTTTTTAAATTTACTAATTTTGGACCATTGCTAAAATCTTGCGAACCATGGGAAAATTATTTTTCTTAATTTACGGATTTTTGACCATTGCTAAAATCTATTGAACCATGGGAAAATTTTTTTTTTAAATTTACGGTTTTTAAACCATTGCTAAAATCTTGAAAGCCATGGGAAAAAGTTTTTTAATTTTTTTGATTTTAAACCATTGCTAAAATCTTGCGAACCATGGAAAAATTATTTTTTTTTTAAATTTACTAATTTTGGACCATTGCTAAAATCTTGCGAACCATGGGAAAATTATTTTTCTTAATTTACGGATTTTTGACCATTGCTAAAATCTTTTGAACCATGGGAAAATTTTTTTTTTAAATTTACGGTTTTTAAACCATTGCTAAAATCTTGAAAACCATGGGAAAAAGTTTTTTAATTTTTTTGATTTTAAACCATTGCTAAAATCTTGCGAACCATTGGGAATTTTTTAAAATTAATTTTCCTTATTTCGCATGATCTTGCGAACCATGGGAAATTTTTTTTTCTATTTTACGGATTTTGGAGCATGATTAAAAACTTGGGAACCATTGGGAATTTTTAAAAATTAATTTTCCATATTTCGCATGATTTTTGCAATGGTCAAAAATCCGTAAATTAAACAAAATAATTTTCCCATGGTTCGCAAGTTTTTAGCCATGGTCCAAAATCCGTAAAATAAAAAAGAAATTTCCCATGGTTTCCAAGATTTTAGCAATGGCCCAAAATTAGTAAAATTAAAAAATTAATTTTCCCATGATTTCCAAAATTTAAGCTATGGTTAAAAATCCGTAAAATTAAAAAAAAATTTGCTATGGGAAATTGTACCATGGGAAACGGACATAAGCAATGATTTTTGAAATTTTTGCCAAGGTTTAAACCATGGATCTAATTGTTTTTTTCTTGGCAATCGATTTTGCCCATGGTTTTTATGATTTTACTCATAGTTTCATTTCCACGCCTGTCTCTAAATTTATGTCTCTAAAAATGAAAAACCTTTTTTGACTTAAAGATGGATCACATATATGATATCTGTCATCGATAATATCACCCATATTTTAGAAACATTTTTCGATAAAAATCTAGAAAAAAATTTTAGTAGGCGGGGGCCACTTAAAAAATTCCTAAATTTTACTACCCCCGTAATTAAGGCAGTATATTTACAAAAAAAAAAAAAAAACGGTGACAACGAACCCTAAAAATAAATTAAATTGTGCAATTAAATGTCAAAATATAAAAACGAAATTTAAACCAAAGGAAAAATCAGGTTTTACAACTTAAAAAAAATCAGTTATTCTGATCATATTCGACTGGACACGGATAATTTTTTTTTTTAATAATTTAAAAATACGAGCCACCTGTCATCGTGTGAATTTCTTAAAAATGAAGAACCTGTCTCGAGAGACAATGAATCTTTAACCTAAAGTAAAGCAGTATGAAAAGAGTCGCATTTTCAAGGTGTCGTCGTCGTCGTTTTGCTTTTATTTCCTAGCCGACATTCTTTTGTATGCTTCAGAAGGACAATGAGAGACCCTTGACTAAGAGCATTAGAAGGTGTGATGTAAGGTGCTATTATAAGTATTCTCTATATTCTATAGTTCGTACAGTCATGGAACAATGAACCACCTCTATTCGTGTGCCAAGAAGAAATACACCTTAAGGAAGGAAAAAAAAAACTTATCATTGAATTACTAAATCTTTCCACAATATAACCTTAAAAAAAAACTTTTAAACTCGTGTTCACTTTTAAATTTATTGCTTAATTAGTGTCCGTTTATTGAAATTTATCACGCATATACATTTAAAAAATATAATAACAACTTTCCTTCCTAACAAAGACAATATAACCGCATTTAATAATAAAGACCTTGTATTGACAACTTGAAAAATAAAGTAAATAAAATTTAAGAAAAAAAAAAAAAAATGGGTGACTGATAGATCTTGCAGCTGGCGGATGCTGTAGGGTTTACCAGAGAGAAGGTCACAATCGATGCAGTCACGCTATGATCGTAAAATATCGTACTTGCCTTTAACCGTGGTTTACGCTACATAGCAAACTCTTATAAAAAGATGTAATAACTACTTATTCAGAATCAAAAAAACAATAACAAATCTCCGTTCCTTCAATTACCAACATAATTCAAAAATGTCTAATTCTGAAAAAATTAATCATTCCAAAAATTAAGAATTTGTATTTATAGATATACAAAACTATAAAGGGCGCGGATGAATTAAAAATCTTTTTTTTTTCTAAAGAGAGTGTTGAATTAATTGCTAGTAGAAGTTATGAGCGGCAAACAGTATAATGACCATTGAAGTAATAGTATTGAGATGATTACGTTAAATCGCTGTAATTTAAAAAGACCGCATCGGCCTCGTTCATATAATTTCCTCGCCTTACAACAAGAATTAATGTTTTCGGCAAGATGAAAGGAAACTGCCAGGAGCGATGTCAAAGGACCAGTGTATGCTCTGCGATGAATACGATATCCGTAATTAAGCCTGTCTCTAATGACGCATTGGTTTCACCTGTACTATACCTAGCTGCACAAATAGGAAGATGAATTAACCCCAATGACTCGATGGATATATATTAGGTCCTATCAATAGCAATCGTGCAATTAATGACTAATTATATTATACGAGAATGAATCTTATTCGTCTTCTCTCATCGCATATCAAAATCTGAAATGGATATTCCTATACCAAAAAAGGATGATATTCATCACTAATATATACTATGTGTATTTATCTTCTTTTCCGATCTTAATTTCTTTAGTACAGTACATTAAAATCTTTTATATTTGATGAGAAAAAAAATTAGTTAACCATTCTCTCTGAGTCTGAATTAGTTAAAAATAACTAAAATCTTGGCTGATTTTTTGCTTCTGCAGTTAATAAAAAATAGCTAATTATATAAGTATAAAACGTCACTAATTATCAGTGGAAAAATAATTAATTTGACTAATTGAATTAGTTACCATTATTTTAACATATAACCTAAAATTTCGGGTTTTAAAATGTACTGCTGATTGGAACTACACTGAGAAAAAAAATTTAGTGTTTGCAACAAAATTGTTTGGTTAGGCAATTTTGGTTCTTGTAGCCAAATTTTGGTTGGCTGAAACAAAGTCATAGAGTTATCTCAACCAAACATTTGGTTAGGCCAACAAAATTATTTGGTTGAACATTTTTAAATTCCAACCAAAATTTGGTTTCGACAACAAAAAAATTTGATTAGGCTAACCAAACATTTTTGTTATGCCAACAAAAAACACTCAACCAAATTTTTTGGTTGACTTAAACAAATAGTTTGGTTGCTTAAATTAAATTAAATTAAATTAAATTTCGTTCTCGCAATTAAAAAAAGTTTTTCACTAACCGTAGGACAAAATGATAATTGATTCCAAGGATCTCTCTCACTCTCTCCAGGATTCATATTCCAGTGACCAGTACTTTGTATTTGCTGTAACAAAAAAAAAAATTTGTATTAAACCTAATGTACAAATAGAATTAAATATTGTAAACAATACACTAGCAAAAATAGAATTTAATCAAAAAAACATTTATCTGTATTTGATTTAATATTTTCTTGATCCAAAAAAAATTACAAGTTTGAAGTAAATTTTCTTTAATTAAGAAAATTAGTGAATCAATTATACAGAGAAGTACAGTTTTCTTAAATCAATTCTAGTTTTTTTACAATGTAAATATAAATAAATATACATAACACATTACTACAATAAACAAATAATAAATAACAATTACTTAATTTATAATTTATAATTATAATAATTTCTAATAATTTATAATTATAATTTATTAATATAATGTATTAAAATAATAATTTATGAATAATAATTATTGCATTGAATAGAAATTCAATTTCGATTCTTCAATAGCATTATCGTTAAATCGATCCTGTAAATCCAAATCTGTCGAATTCGCTTTTCTTCAAATTTTCCGTAAAAAAATATTTGTCTTCATTCTTTTGCGTGACTCACGATTGATAAGATATTCAATATATAAATAAATATATATACAAAGCAAAACAAGATGGTTTATTCAAAAAGTGATCGTAAGTCGCACGGATAGTATCGTTTTTATCGTCTTCGATCGTCTCTCCGTTTGAACATAGATGTCAACATTCGTGGGAGTATTTCGAGCACGAATTTGCAGGTTTATTGTACACTTCAAGTCCCTCCAGCTGCTTGTAATCCCTCGTTGAAAAAAAAAAAAAAAAATCTTTACCCTCTCTCTCTCTTATTCGCTCGTTTCAAATGGATTTTATCGCAGGACCATCTCCAAGATCTGGCATGCGATATTTTTAACAGGACCCAAGGGTCCTAGTATATGGACCTCATAGATTTTACCAGATAAGGTCTGTGGTGTTCGCGAGACCCACCAGGGGGCCCACGAGAAGCCATTGTGTCTATGTCCCCGCGTGTACAAGAAGATTTCTTCGTCCCTTTGATTCCCTTCAGCTCACTCTTTGTTTCCTTTTTTTTCTTCGATTCTCTTTTTATTTTCTGTCTTGGCCACCCCCCGAGCTTGAGAGAATAATCTTCTTCTTAATTTAGGCAAATAAGCACGTGTAGTCGCGTGTACAACTTCCTGCTATACACGCTGCGTGGCTACTTGACATGGGTGTCAGATCCTATGACCATAGGGTGTCTCTTGAGCCTGCTACTTTTTTTTTTTATTCTCCTTTATCATTCTCGCACATCTTTCGTACATAAATATCAAATGATGAAGCCCTCTTCTTCATGTACAGAAACAATTTTAATAATCAAAAAAAGAAAAAAACCTTTTCTGTATTTTATCTCGACCACAGAGGGCTGAAAATATTATGCCAACTTTGAAAATGTCTATGTTACGCCTCTGCCTCTCAGAAAACCACACAAGTTTTAACAGCACCGGCATAAATTTTTTTTACGGCGCCAAAATCATTCTCTCTTTCGAACGTCCATCGCGCGGGCTGATCTCATATTTGGAGGAGGTGGGCGTGCAACGCCACTTCCGGCCACAATATTTTACGGGGCAATAAAAGGACCCCTTCGGTATATATATCCAAAGTGTGCAAGATTTAGATTTCCCGGATGGTGATTTTATTTAACTCATAAAACCCCTATATATACATATACGAGACTTGAATGTCATGTGATGGAATAGATTTTTATGACCACATGTCGAACGTGCCCGCAAAGACAACATTCAGTTTTAATTAGTTATCTCAAGGATATATGACGGGAAAGTCGCAAATCGTTTATATAGACCCTCATCTCTTCGTTCCGAATTCCAAAAGGTTCTCATCGTTATATAGAGGTACATTTTGTGTGTTCCTGTTTCTGGAAGTTTTCTTTTACGACATATAGCATTTTACGACTGATGTCATACACACGCAGTTGACCGCACTTCTCGTTCCTGCCATTAATTAGGAGATTCCACCAAAGGAACGATAATCGTGCGATACGCGCTTCAGAGGAAAGGTTTTGTTATATAGTAGGTATGGTCAATTGATTGCCGCAAAGTGCGCCTCGAACACGTGCAAGATTTTAACAGGCTCTTTTAACTCATTATTTATCCTTAATTATCGACATTATTTATTCTTTTTAATTACCATCTAAAGGCAAAAAAACATTATAATTATGAAAAAAACATAATAAAGGCTGAGATTCAACCGCCACGAAGGGAGAATTTTCAAAGTACACGGATCATTATACATAAATCTTTGCCTTGCGTATAATCATTATAGAGAAAAACATTGTTGTTAATTTTTTCTTTAAGCAATGAAATTAGGCAATCCATTTTAAATCACCTTTTCGATACACTGAAAAAATATTCTGTTTCGGCTATAAATATTATATTCTACAAAAAAGGGGCATTGATTCAAGAAAATTATATTTATACTAGTCCGTATTTGATCAACTAATTTTGATAATTCAATAAAAAAATTTACTTCAAATTAGTAAAAAAAATTTGGATCAAATATGGATTATTTCGATACTTTTTTTCAGTTTAGTTAAGCTAACCCTGCAGGGAAAAAAAAAACCCGGGATGAAAAATGTAGGTATTCCAAAAGTAAACTTGAGTCACATAGTATTCGAATAAGTATTCCTCCGTGCCAAAAGGTAGACTGTGGAATACTTTGAGAAAAGTTACTAAAGTAAACTGATGGTATACTAAGATCTACCACATAGAGAGGAGGGTATACCGTTCGTATACATTGGGATATTATATGAATTTTTCCAAATTATCTTGTAATGAACTTTAACTATAGAGTTCTAATGGTGTCTAATAGATGTCGCATTGTCATATAGACGAAAATTCTTCTTAATAAAAAATGTGAATAAAAATAAATAATATTAAATGATAATTAATTTATTCATTGAATATTTTTTGATACATAAACACCAAATATACACAAAATTTTTTTCTTAAATAACATAATTATACATAATATGTAATAACTTTGGTATACTTAGGAAACTAAAATGATCCATTTGAAGATTCAGCTTAGTTTACTAAGTGTATACAGTGGAACCTCGATTATCCGAACATCTATTATCCGAACCGAAAAACATTTTATCCGAACTTCTATTATCCGAACTATTTTTTGGTCTCCCGAATTTTAAATTTTATTTTCTCTATTTATTTTATCATTCATATTTTCGCGGGACATTTTGGCAAATTTATGCCAAAAAAATCTTAAAAATTTCCGAATTTTCTGAGTTTTTAATATACATATTATTAATTAATATATATTTACATATATTTATATACACGGAAAAAAAGAAAAAGTAATTTTTACTACTTTCATAGTAAAATTGGACCTGTCCGAAGTTTCTGCGCATCTCTGGCAACTTTTACTCAAAAAATAGTAAAATTTACTATTTTTGTAATAATTTTTACTATTTCTGGAGTAAATTTTACTATTTCTGGAGCAAATTTTACTATTTTTGGAGTAAAAGTTGCCATAGATGCGCAGAAACTTCGGACAGATCCCATTTTACTATGAAAGTAGTAAAAATTACTTTTTCTTTTTTTCCGTGTACTTATGTATATTTAAAAATATATGTATTAAGTTAAATAAATAGTTCAACTGTACATTTTTTTACTTTAATTATAAAAAGAAATTAAAATCTCTATTATCCGAATTTTCGATTATCCGAACCCAGCCTTGCCTAGATTAGTTCGGATAATCGAGGTTCCACTGTACTGTCATATCCATTTCGAATATTACGAAAGCCGTTCAGGTATACATTGGAGATTATGTATACAAGTTAGAATACTATTTGGTATACTCTATATATACTTTCAATACCGTTTGGAATACTATTTCGAATATTCCGATTACTGCGTATACTTATTCGAATACTATTCATTTTATCCCGGGAAGAAAAAGTAATTTTTACTACTTTCAGAGTAAAACGGAAACTGTCCAAAGTTTTTGCGCATCTCTGGCAACTTTTACTCCAAAAATAGTAAAATTGACTATTTCTAAGTAGTAAATTTTACTGTTTTCATAGTAATTTTTACTATTTCTAGAGTAAATTTTACTATTTTTGGAGTAAAAGTTGTCAGAGATGCGCATAAACTTCGGACAGTTGCCGTTTTAATCCGAAAGTAGTAAAAATTACGTTTTGATTATTCCTTTCAGGGAATCATTATTTTGTTTTGCTTTTTTTGGAGTTTATAAAATCTTAACGGAATTTTATTCAAACATTTTCAAAAATAGTATCAGCAAATTAATATTATTACGCAAAGACTATAATTTTTCATATATATAACAAAATTCAAGGCATGTAATTTTAAAGACAACAAAGAAAATCTAGGTATATATATATGTATATATATATATATAAGTATAAGTCGCGTGTCGAAGAAACGTTGAGCTTAATTCAGCGAGGCGGGTAAAATGCTTTTTTTCATTCCTGCAATGGTCTTGCTATATAGGAACGGAGAAGCAAACCGTAATTTCTGAACAGATTGAGCCGTCAACGATAGCGCAATATTTTACCGAGATGGCGACCGATAGCTACCCATCGGCGATGGAATACTAAACAGCTTAAGGCTGTATATATATATATATATACAGTCCCCTCTGTCGAAAAGTTTGCTCCGCGTGTAATATCGACGATCTTTGGGACCAATTTTTTGGATACCTCTTGACTTTTCGTTCTTCCGTATATACTTGGGTAATTCACCTCAAGATTTCCGATCTAAATGTGCGATGAGACAAAAAAAAAAAACACGATTCTCAAAATAATAAAAAAAATCTTCTTACATGGAAAAAACTGTGTTGACAAAATGTTCTCAAGAATATAAATTGTTCATTAAAATTATTTCTTTTGGGAAGAACGACAATAAAGTAGCCAGATATTACCTTCTTTTCTTATATAAAACTTTTGAGTCTCAAGATGAAATCAAATTTATTTACAGGACAGTTTGAATTGCTTGTAACACGTGGTTCTAAACATTTTTGATTTCACAATTTTTAGCCCACTGGAAAATATTTTCAACAATTTGAAAAAAATAATATACATACACAGAGAGAAAAATCAAGCGTTTGTAGTATGGGAGCCCTCTATGTTAATTTTTGTATGAACGTTCTTGCTTAAGATGCGTGCGGCTTTATACTACAGTTGCATAAAACTATACCGAAAAAGCATAACTTCTTACAATCGTAGTATGCTGATGTCCCATTCATTTAAAGGTAGAACTTTCATGCTACAAACGCTTTATTTTTTTCTCCATGTAAAATACTTGTAAAAATTTTTACTATGCTTCGATATGTTTAAGAAGGTTTTTAAAAATATTTTTCGAACACAAAACGCACTAATAGGGGAAAAAAATCTCGGTATTTTTTAAAAAGTGTTTCAACTAACGAGGGTAAAAGCACTTTTTTGTTGATAAAAGGAACACCTATGGTGTATGTCCGGGTGCAGAAAAGGCGGTAAACATAAAGATTCTAGCTTATCTAAAAGCTGCGATCTATATACATATCCCTATGGAAGAATTCAGATCATCATATGGATAGCATAAAACCCCATGTTTCATGTGCCAACCAGCGCTGAAAGTTGTCCATTGTGGTGCACATTGTCGATGATGGGGGAGAGTAAAATATTTGTAACCTGTTTTGACATTCTCTTTTTGGTCATTCTTTCCATCCTATATACCTCAATATTTGTCTCGATTTGTGAAGATTTGTAATCTGAACCTGTCAAATATATTTCAAACTCAAAAAAATGCAAATTTAAAATTTTCAACCACCTTTCGAAATTTTACATATAATATATATATAGTAGAAAAAAGAATTTCTTTAAAAAATTCATAAAATTCGAAAGAGAAAATTTATACCATATGAATACTAATCAATAAATGATGAAATGATATATTTCTAATCGAAAGTCGCCTTCGGTGAGAAAATAATAGGAAAGTTGGATCGTGTAATCGATAATGGAAGTATCATCGAACTGATTTTCTGATTCATTCGAGTGTGTCGAGATGTAATTTGATGTTGTTGACGATAAAGGTACAATAGCTTTCGTTCCCTTGCCTCGCAATAGAAAGATATATACTGAGATCAGATATATATCTCGATTTCTGCGGATAATGAGAGAATTGTCTGAAGACTAATTGCTAACTCGAATCCAGAAGTTGAATTCCAAAATTAAATTCCAGGAAATTGTTACTTCACATTAAATTTCTTTCCTTCAATTATACGTCTAATAATTCTCAAAGTGAAAGGATCTTGAAAAAAAAAAAAATATTAATATTACGTCAAGAAGAAGCAATTTTCATTCTCTAAAATGAAATCATCTCTGATTTTCCAAATCTCTAAATATATTGAAGAAATCTTTCGATCATTAAAAATCTAATTCCCTCTATATTTGAAGAACCATCTTTCTTCATAAAATAATAAATCTTATTATATAATATACGAAAAACATGTTCTAGATTTTACGAGAAAACAAAATATATTTTAAACGACTTTTAGTATCTTTTAAAAAAGAATACAATGGCTCATACAAAATAAAATTTATTATCCTCTACAGTTATATTTACACGCTCTCGGTAAAATAATTTTTACAATATACTCTCTCGAAAAGTATTTTCATTTGAATTATCGTAAAAACTATTTTATTCTGTCTCTATCGGAAATAAATTTCTTTTTTTTTTAAACAAAAATCTGGTAATAAAAAATTTTATTATATAAAAAAAATATTTTTTTAATATCTTTTCGGCTTGATTGTTACTCTTCGATATATGAAAAAAAAAACTGTTATTTACGGGTATAGCAATGCCTCAGCTTCCAGCACCTTGCGTTTTTTCCATCACCATCATAAATTTTGCGGCAAACGAGAGCTGAAATTTTAAATTCGAAGAGCTTCATTGACTGGTCGATACTGATCGAACTTTACGCCGTGCCAATTTTAACACTTTAGCCGTGAATATATGACATTAAGCTGAGGATTATAGTAGCGAATAAGAGGGCTTCAGAACAACTCGCGCTCTTTTGTTTGTAATTTATGCTAATCATCACTTGGACCCTTCATCGAGATGGCGACCCGCGAATTTTGAATTACTGGCCCTCTTGTGATGATTGTTAGATCTGATTTCACTTCAGCCATAAATAATGATACGTCGTTCCGTTTTGCCTTGAAACGCGGTAATTTTTTTTTTTTTACCCCATACCCTCTCCCACGTATTCCTACTTTATTATCATAACGTCTTTTAAAAAGTCTGTAAATATATACACACATGGATAATTCAATATTATTTTATTAATAACAATTTTTTTTCACAAATTCCTATATTTTTCCCTTCATTAATAAATTTTTATTTTTTTATTATTTAGAAAATTATACACAAGAATTAATAAAAATGAAGTGAAAAATTTATCTCTGTCATCAAATTTAGAAATCAGGCTAGCATATCGAATCGTGCAGTCATTGTCTCAATTGACTCAATGATGATTTTTGAATATATATTTTTGAAGGATCATGCGAGGGAAGATGGGGATGACGATCATCATTTGACTTTGATATAGAAAGTGAGTCTCATCCAGAGCAGGGTTCTCGTTAATGATCGAAGGCCGTGTGGACCGCAAAAAATAATGTATGAAATTCATAATGGCGAGCGGCTTCTTTCAAGCAGAACCATCGGATTGCCTTTTAGAATTGGTTTGAATATGAAATGAAATCTATTAGAAGCACCTTGAAAATCAACGGTATAGTGATTAAGCTTGCAAATTTTTAAAAATGCAAATATCAACATTCTTTTTCACATATTGCTCCTATAAATTCTTCCCCCATTCAATCTTTATTTTTAGCTCACGATTTTAAACCTTTTTTTTCATCCTTTTGGGATATATGATACTTTTTTTTGTAAACCTAGAGAAATCACACATGGGACTTTGAAATTCCCTACACAGAAAATCCACAAGGGATTGCGTATGAATAAGTCTCGCGCGTATACAAAACGAGAGAACCCTTTCACGGTGCCATCAATCAATAATGTTCTGATGTGTATTCTTTCTTTTACTTCTTTTTATTATTTTTTTTTTTTTTTATAGTACCAGCTTCTGTGTTATCGGATCTTCCCAGGGTGACTTTGCGCTAATAAACCGAGAAGGATATAACACGTGAAAAGAAATGGCGCGAAAATTTTAATGGCGACGCCTCGCTCGTTTATAGATACAATAAACGTCAACAAGAGTTGGTTGTGCCTACCATTACACCGGTTTTTTTTTTTTCCGACGAGTCATTTTCATTCGAATGGTTAATGCCCGTGCCGTTAATTTTGCATCTTTGTGACATCGTCATCTGTGTGTATATGCGTGCATTGAAATTTTCTTACTCGGTCCACCCTTTTTTTTTTAACCGAGATATATATATATATTAAAATGCGCGTTTCCTATCACAGAGTGAACTTTTTGATGCAGTATAGTGATATTCAGATTTTATTCAACTCGTGCCATCCGTCGCCAAATTGTAGAAAAAGGGTCGCCTTTGTGTAATATTAAAATTCATCAAGGCACAGGATAAAATTAAAATGCATGAGGCTGTATAAAAATTTACTCCCGTCATGCTGATTTTGTATTTTATGTAATTTTCAACACATTTTGATATCATTTATTGTGGTTTAATAAATATAATATTAAATATATAATAAATTTAAAATTAGAATTTTTTTTAGTTAAAATTAATGTAAAATCAAATTGGTCAAATTGTATTTGGATTCATTATCAAAATTTAATCTTCCAACAATAATCATGCGAGAATAAAAACATCGGAGTTTCATTAATCGGATAGAATAGATATAAATATGTAATTAACATGAGACTTCACGCTGAGAAGGTAATGACAATTCGAATACAAAAGAAGTAGTATTAAAAATTCAGTAATGATTCAGCCATATATTGTAAATTAAAAAAAAAGTAGATAAATTAGTGGAATACGAAATATTTTTTTTAGAACATATTAACAACCTTGAAATATATATATTTAATTCTTCTAAACTCTGATCATCAGATATATCAGAATATATCTCATTATTTATTTAAAATTTTAATAAAATATCATTTCATTTTGTCTAATGTCAATAAAATTTAATATATTTTACTTGAAGAAATATAAAGTAATCCTATTATGAGCCATTTTAAGGTTATATTTTGATGTAAACAAAATTTGTATGAATGAAAAAAAAATTTCTCAGAGGATTTTAATTGACAATGGATTATATAATGGTATATACATATTTTATTTGAAACGATAGGTGCAATGAATCGTTAAATCTTTCTAATGTTGTGACTTGACGGTGTGATTACTTATTTACATAAGAAAGCGAAATGATCCCTAAAAGGCAACCCGTCTAATATTATCCAAAGCGCGTACATTGTCATTTAAATCGTTAAGAGAAATTTTTCAAAGCTGATCAAGATTAGTGATCTCATAAATACTCTTTTCTATACCACAAATTTCAATTGTATATAATCACCATAGCAATACATAAAAATGAACCCGCATTGTTTTTATCGTAACAATAAATAAAATCAAATTTTAATCACTTAATAAACATTAGTCTAAATAAAAATTAGGTCTTAATAGGTCAAATTTTGTCAGTCAAGTAATATTTTGCATATACTATGTTTATGTGAAAACAAATGAAATTATTTTCAATTGCAGTTGTTTAACTGTTTATTTGTTAATTTTAATATTTTCCACTGAGCATTTTGAAATACGACGACCATTAAGGAAGAAATAAGCAAGACTATAAACCACAACACTAAAATGCAGAGTCTTAAATGTGCGCAATTCTACATAACAGCGAATAGGGGTATATTATTCTCTAAACCACTATAAAACCGCGATGGGGATGAAAACTTTACGGGATCAGAATCCAATCTGAATACTTAACCCGACGAGTAAAACGACCCCATAGGGGTATGTAAATTGAATGTCTTTTTACAAAACCCAGGTATAAGAGACGAGAGAGAGATATGCGACTTTAGAAGAAAAATCCAGGGAAGGTTTACAAAGGGTGTAAACTCTCGTTTATTTATTTTTTTTTATTCGCGATTCATTAGCCCACCTGCATCGTTTTTTTTAAAAAAAACTTTTTTCTCTACACCAGAGAAATACGCTAAATGCGTCGTAAAGTGTTTCCAACCCCTTTTTTTTCATTAACACCCACCGTAAGCTTCATCAAGCAAAAAAAAATTTAAAGACCGTAAGGAGAAAAAAATTGCAGGATCTTGTCGACGTAAAAAAAAAAGGCGAGACGTTATAAATGACTTTCCCTCTAATTCAATAGAAATTTTTTTACGAGCTTTACAAAAAAAAAAAAAAAAAAAAAAAAATAACAATGTAAAGCTAATTGCGTGTTCTAGGCAAAATGGAAATTAAGTCAAATTAGAGAAAATTAAACGATAGTAAAAAAAAGGAACGTAAAATTGTATATTTTATATATCTCTCCATTTATGTAAATGACAAAATATTAAAAGGTTGGGACAAAAGGCCAATTTGGAAATTTAGGTCCTTAAAAAGAAACTTTAACTATCAAAATTTTAAATCACTGGGTTTTACAAATCGCGACTAGCGCCTGACTAATTTTAGGTTCCTGGAACAAAATGATCTCTTGAAAGGACCTTTTTATTAATGCCGACTAATGACGATCAGTTCTCATTTTCATAATGCTAGGTACAACATTTTATTAAACGAATTTCGTAGAATTTTATACAAAGTCGAGTCATTTAATAACCACACTTTTTGTATATATATATTACTTTATTCATACTTTAGTTATGGAAATTGCATAAAGTTTACATCAAATAGATGCAAGCATATATCGCCTTAAAATCATGTAATTTTTCTAATAACTTGTTCAACATTCAATTTTCAAAAATATATGAATATTTTACCATTTTTTTTTATACATTACATAAATTCTAATCAAATCGATTAAAATTATAAAGAAACAAAATTTATTTCTCAGGAGATTTTGCACAAAAATTTAATTTAAAAAATCGATTTTTTAAATTCTTATAAATATTGCCAAAACCGAATTGTTATTTAAGCAAATTTAATATTTAGCAAAAAATGTAAAAAATTACCCAAAATTTAAGTTAAAAAAAAAAATTGGAATTCTGAGAGAGAGAGATCGAGAGAACATAAAAATAGAACTATATATACCAAAAGGATTTTTTGCCGAATAGAGGGGAAGAAAAGTTAAACTTGATACGAAAGATATTAATCTTACACGCGACCGAAGACTCGAAGAAAAAATGACCTCCCGTAGGCGTTTTAGGGATCCTACGAAACAGAAGTGCTTTGTTCTTTGCCATTTCGAATACAATTCTACGAGTGGTCGTAATAAACCGGACAAAGGAACCCTCTAACCGATATATTTTTTGCTAATTACCCGCAGAGGTTGAAAAACTTTTTTTTTTTTTTTTTTTTTAATACACAGAAATACAGATGGAGACACAATTGTACATATGTGTGTGTATATGTATGTGTGTTTTGTGAAATCAAAAATCAAAGCGGAAGAGAAACTTTTAAAGTCAGTAATAATTGGCTGACTTGTCAAACTTGACTTCTGTAAAGCCGCATGTCTACTATATATACCACACGATTCACGATAGTTCTAGACCTCCCGATTTTGTAAATTAGTTCCAATTTAGACTTGATTTGTACGAAACATGTCAATAAATTTATGAATTTCGGTTAGTTTGAAAGAGAATGAAAAAGTATCCTCGCATCTTCTCGATTGGAATTGAAGGGAAAATATTATCAATTCAATAAGGGCATTTATATAAAGGGACGCATGATTATGATCTAAAAATCATTAGTTAGAATTTTCATTTTATGGAATTTCATTTGTAATAATTATTTTTGTGCCAAATTTTTATTTGCTCGAATTTTCATTTAACTTAATAGACATATTTTAAAGAATTTTTATTGGGTAGAATTTCATTGCATAGAATTTTCTTTCAGATGAATTTTTATTTAACCGAAAAATCATTTAACAGAATTTCTAATTGATAGAACTTTCATTTGTCCAAAATTGCAAATGGCCGAATAAACAATCGATAGAAAGATTTCGGCGCGATTTTTAAAATCAACCAATCACAATTTTATGGATAATTTTTGATTAACAATCGAGCGTCGATTGTTTGTTCGGTCATTTGCAATTTCGGACAAATGAAAATTCTATTAATTAGAAATTCTGTTAAATTGATTTTTCGGTTAAGTAAAAATTCTGTAGTATGAAAAATCGGTTATATTGGAAATTATATCAAATAATAATTCGAACAAATGAAAATTCATCTAAAAGAAAATTCTATGCAATGAAATTCTACCCAATAAGAATTCTTTAAAATGCCTATTATGTTAAATGAAAATTTGAGCAAATAAAAATTCTGATAAATAAAAATTCGAACAAACAAAAATTCTGTGGAGTGAATTTTCGGTTATATTAAAGTTATGTAATATAGAAAATCGTTTTGATGAAAATTCAGCAAAATACTAATTAGAACACAAAAATTCGGCTCAAAAATAATTATGACAAATGAAATTCCATAAAATGAAAATTTTAACTAATGATTTTTAGAACACAATCATGCGTTCCTTAAAAAAAATGTTTTAAACAACCAAAAGTTTTCGATGCGTCAACAAAATTATGGTTATCTTAATTAGGGATAACTTTAGTTGACACAACCAAAACATATGTGTTTGACTCAATAAAATAGAAAAAAATGAAGGAATTTTATTGTTTTAACCAAAGTTTGAGACAAAATTTTTTTAACGCAACAAAACAATTTCAATTTGACCTCAAATTTTCTGTCCAATAGAAATTCTACAAGGGAATTTTTGTGTAAAAAAAACGTTCTAATGTAAATAATTTAAAAAACAATAATTTCCAAAAAAAAAAATTACAAAACATCTGCAATTTTCAAAAAAATTGCTAAATAAATTAAAGTCCCTTTCTGACGAGTTGTTCTTAAATCTCGGTATATGCCGCGTTTACCGGTTGTAAATCCGAAAGAAAGATCTTTTAAAAGACATAAGCGAAAAGGAAGGCGAATGCATTGGATGAAGAGTGGTTTAAAAGTGGTGGGATAGGAAAACCAGAAAGGAGAGGGTAAAAAAGCAAAAGGGCCCGTAAAAGGACCTGCCGAAGGGGGGAGGGGGTGGAAGAGAGCCTCCGGGTGCGGGTGTCATTGTTGATATATACAACGCGGTAAGTATACGATAAGTAGACCCCATAAATTCGACCAATCAGATGAGCCGCCTCAGAGAACGCGGTTCTATCCTTTGAAAAGGATTTACTTGCGTGTTAGTAATATACAGATCGGTTCATATTACCGCAGTCATATAAGACGTTTTGAAAATCTCGTTAAAGTTATGTTCCTCACGACCAATTTTCAAGTGATTTTTTTGTATTCTTTATATACAATTTGTATGAAATTTTTCATTCATGTCAACCTCGATGCCAACACATTGCAGCTAAATTATGGGAAATTTTCTTAAATACATACATGTATGAACGCCAAGGGGAAACAAATTTGCCAAATTTTTCTCCAACAAAACTTTTAATTTAACCAAATTTTGATTAAACGGAATTTATAATTCAAAAACAATACTTATAATTGAAAAATGAATTGGGATTTATAAACTAAATGTAGGCTTAAACATTGTTACTTTTTTTTTTCATCGCAGACAGTATATATTTTATTATATTAGGATATACAATTCTTAAGCTTAAGTTACTGGAATTCTTTGCCTTTTAAGGTGCTTCCCTCAGGCTTTTGTGGGCACCATGAGGGGCAAGAGCTTCCACACAGAGAACCATAGTGGTTGACGTGCGTAATTTCTGCACGTGCGAAAATGACGTCACACGACACGCAGCTGCCATATGCAGGCGGTTTTCTCTCTCTTTCTCTCTTAGAAGAAACCAAAGAAACAGAAAAAAAAGAATTTTTTTTTTTAAATGTATAGACTTTGGCACACAAGAGAGGCAGGCTGTCTCATATGTTACAGAGTGCGCTATGCACTTTAGGACATTTGATACCATAAGTGTGTATCGCGTGTGCTCAAGTTTATACAGTAACGATAAATATTGTTTTCACATTTTCTCACTACTTTTTTTAAAAGAAGAAAAAAATCTTTCATATCTACAATAAACTCTTTAATAATAAATAATTTCGGAAAATAACGTTTAAGCCGAGACAAATATTTATAATAATAAAATTAAAGATATGCCGCGATTGAGAATTTAATTACCTTCGCATCAATACTTGAATAATTCAGGTTATAAAAGATAAAATATCACCAACATTAATTTTTTTTAATAAGACAATTATGGATATAAATTAATTTAATAGTTGTGTACCAATTACATTAATTTCAACATTAAAATTGATTGTATAAAAATTATATATGCGAAATGAAAAAAAAAAAATATCCCAAATTTCAATAAGTTTCACTTAACTTTTTTTTAAACATTGCCATAAAATATATATATATAATTCTCATAAATATATAGTTGAGTTAATCGTTCAGGTGAGTTCTGTTTTAATGAGAGCCGTCGAACCATAAGATATCGCGAAAAAAATATGCAAAATAAGCGTGAATTGTTAATCTTGAAACGAAACATCCTAGTGATACTATATACACTCAGGCGTCAAGCTGATAATAATTCAGCATCGTTAAATTCTGCCGGCACATTAGTAATCCATAGAACTTTTAAAAGACCCTACGGCACCATAGTATCTCTTCTCATTAATTGCAATTAAGTAAATCCCCTTGGCCCCCAATGATCCATTATATCGCATTTATGCACTTTTCGCATGCCGATGAGAACCTAAACTTTTTTGCGTAATGTATTTTACGCATATGGTCAGCTACACGCGAACCGATACCGAGCCCACGCACCTCAATAATATTCCGTTCCTCAAGTCCTAACTGATAAGTTTTTATACTCTCATTTTAATTTTTTTTTTTTAATTTAAACATAAATTAGCTTCTTTATTCAATTTTTTTTAAAAAGACTAGTTTCCTGTATACCTATAGTAAATTATTTGTCATTTACTTTTTTCCGAAAAAAATAATAAAAAGAAAAATTTACGTTTTATAAAAAATTATATAATCGGGATTTTAATTTTATAATGAGAATAAATAAACACTAAAATTAATTTGATTGAATTTTCTAGAATTTCGTTACCTAAAATTTACTTTCAGTCGAATTTTTATTTCTTCGAATTATTAATTTAGAAATTTAACCGAATTTCTGCCAGAATTTTTAGTTAATCGAATTTTCATTTTACAGACTTTTTATTTCATCGAATTTGAATTTGACAGAATTATTATATTCACACTTGAATTTTCATTAGGCATTGTTATTAAAAAGAATTTTTATTTTACAGAAAATTTTACAAATAAAAATTCTGACAAACAAAAATTCGGCGTTTTAAAAATTCTGGAAAATTAAAATTCAAACAAATAAAAATTCGGTTAGAAAAAAATTTTCTCTAATATTTTTTCTGTACACTGAAAAAAAAATTTTATTTGATTAAAATACTAGATTACTTGAGTATTATGAAATAAATATTTATTTGAACCAAATATAATTTTTATTTGAACCAATAATTTCTGTATTTAAAACAAATACCATATTTAATTGATACAAATAATAATTATTTGATGCAAATAAATATTTATTTTATAATTCTCTCTAAATCTGAATTAGTAAAAATGTTCACTAATTTCAATAAGTAACTCACTTTTTGCTTCTCAATTAGTAAAATTTTACTAATTATTAGTAACTTTTAACTAATTCTAAAGCAAAAAGTAAGTCACTAATTTAAATTAGTAAACATTTTTAATAATTCAGATTTAGAGAGTAGTCAAGTAATCGACTATTTGAATAAAATTTTTTTCAGTGTAAAATAAAAATTCTAAGTAACAATTCTGTAATTGAAATTCGGTTAAATGGAATTTATGAAATTTAAATAATAATTGGAATAAAAATTCACCTGAAAGTAAATTCTATAATGAAATTCTGCCAATGGAAAATTTTATCTAATTAATTTTAGGGCTAATTCATGCGTCTCGTTTAAAAAAAAAATTCTTACTCGATAAATAACGATTAAAATTAAAAAAAAAAAATTTCTCCCAGCTGAGGCGAATATAGAATTCAAAGACAAGTAAAATATTTATTTTAAATTGAATGAGGTTAAAGTAATATTAATTGTAAATTGTGTTCTCGTTTCAGTTTTTGATGGTTTGAAGGTGCAGCTTCTCCTTCAAAGATATATTAACGTATTTAAGATGGTACACCCTTGGGCACGTTCACCGTTACACCTGCGTTGGGGCGCTGAGCGCTGACAATTACCTGACGATCGATGGATCGCCCCAGGTACGATTTGCGAATCGCGATATATACAACCACGCAAAATCCCGAACGCACTCTAATGTGTATATGTATATATTTATATATGTTGAACCCCCCATTGTCAAGTTGAGAAGAGAAAAGAGCCACGCCACGTATTATAAGGTAAATTGCTGGTAATCACCCACCATTTATTTGCAGGAGCACTCACGATTCACGTCAGTTGCCTGTTTTTATAGGGCAAAAATTTACAGGGTCCATGTGTGGCTTCAGGCTCAAAAAGCGCATGCTTTCAACATTGTCTTACAATTTTTGACAAGAAAAACGTCTCACGTGATTCATGCAAAATTTTACTTGGCACGCACAAATCGTGCCGCCATGTACCAACCGAATATATAATGAAATTCAATTTACGAACTACTTTTTCTATTAATCTTTCATATTTTTTTTTTTTATATTTTTTGAAAAAAAAATTCAATGGCTTCCCTCTTTATTATTTAATTTAAATCAGTAAAATAGCCACAAGTATACGCGATACTGAATCATTTAGTACACTGAAAAAAAAAATTCATTCATTCAAATACTCGTATCAAATAATTTTTATTTGAAGTAAATAAATTGTATTTGAACCAATAATTTCTGTAAATACTACACTGAAAAAAAATTTATTTGATTCAAATACTCGATTACTTGCAATTATTATTTAAGTCAATTAAATGGTATTTGTTTCAAATACAAAAATTATTGGTTCAAATACAATTTATTTAATTTAATTAAAAATTATTTGGTTCAAGTAAATATTTATTTGATAATACTCAAGTAATCGAGTATTTGAATCAAATAAATTTTTTTTTCAGTGTATTTAATTGATTCGAATAAAAATTATTTGGTTCAAGTATAAATATTTATTTAATAATAGCCAAGTAATCCAGTATTTGAATCAAATAAATTTTTTTAATATTTCCCTCAGTTTCATAGTTAAAATTTCACTAAACGAATCAATGAATTTTTATTATTTATAGTTTTAGACCAAAAATTTTTAGATTTTAAATATAGATCGAATAATTAAATATAAAATACGTTAATATATCTTTGGGAAAAAGAGGCTCAAATTTCAAAACCTATAAAAGAACACAATTAGAATATATGAATAGAATCCTTTAGTATCTGTTTTTCAATTTGTTTCAAAGATCATTATCGTTTAAATTTATCTCCGAACATAAAATTTTCAAATTCAAAAAAAAGTTTTCAAAAAGTAAATACTTCAACATAAAAACTAAGTTTATATGAATGATAATTAATTTTTCTTAGTTTAAAAAAAAAGTATATTATCACTTGAAATATAAATTAAAGTTAATAAATTATAATTCACTGTATTATAAACGTTTCTAAATATAAATAAAGGTATATATAAGAAATGAAAAATCGAAGTAACAAATTTATATGAATTATAGCCGGTTCAACTCGACCTTTTAAACATAAATATCATTAAATAAGTAGACATTGATAGATACATATTGTGAAAAGTGTTTGATTCTATTATTCAAAAAAACTTTATCCCTTATCAGTGTAAAAATAATAAATTTTTCCATGAATTTAATCCGCCTCATTCAGATTACGCGCGCATTTCATAGTGTGAAGTAATTGTGCCATAAATTGTAATAAAATTGCTTACAATTATGGACCAATCTCTAACTATCTCTCTCTTTCGCATAAGAACTTAAAATTATGAGTCAAGTTCTCTCGCAAAATATTAACTATATACGATTTAAGTATTTGCAATTAATTTTCTTTGACAATGCATTCATTAATTGAAATCAGATATAAAGTTTATTACTTTTCCCTCTCACGTTTAATAACATCACAAATTATTATATAACTATTTTTATAATGAAATATTAAAAAATTAAATATTAAAATAAAATAAATGGATGAAAATATAATTTTAAAAAAAATTCTATCAATCTAAAAAATGCTGTAACATTTTTTTTTTGCTTGTTTTTTATTTACTGAAGAATATAAAAGAATGTCTGGATGACTGTCTACCGTATAGAAATAACCCTTTTGAGGTGACACAAAAGGCGTGTTTCATACAAAGAAAGCGATATCGTGTATTTTGCTATGAAGACCGACTGCAAATTTGGTTGGGTTGAAACGATGGTGCCCACGCATCGATCAGGGACCTAACAGTGTCGAGTATTAACGATTATATATAAAAAAAAAGAGAGAGAAAAAAATAAAAAAAAAAACGTTACAAGGAAAAGGGGGAAAGAAAAAAGGGCCTAATAAAAAAGAAAGTTATTCTTAAAAGTAACATAAAAACAGCAAAGTGCCACACAAGCACCCACGTGGGTTCAAAAAATGTAAAAAGCAATTTTATCGTTTCTCATCTTAAATATAAAACACAAACAAATTTTTTATTACTGCACTCAAGGCAGAAATTTCTAGGAAAGAAAGAAATTTTTCAAGAGACAAATAAATTTCAATAAATTTAGAGAATTTGCTATAAAAAATTGGTTAAATAAAAATTCTGCTGAATAAAAATTGTAATTTGTAAATTCGGCTCAATATTTTAAAAAAAAAATTCTAATTCTAAATATATTTTACAACTACTTTAAATAAAATTAATTTAAATAAAATTAATTTATAAAATAACAAATTTTGTAAACTTTTAAGTTTCTTTTTACCCCGTACAGAAACTTTTTCAAGAATGGAAAAATTCGAAGCTAACATAAAAAAAGAATTCTCACCTTTTTTCATTATGTATATATTTGAATAAAGAAATTGGTAGAATGTATTTTCGAGGAGGAATGCTTCAAGTGCGACTCTTTTGGAATCACACTTGACCAAGAGGATTTTGAAGCGAGTCAAATCTTTAAGAAATAGTGAATGAATTGACACAACACAAAGTCTCACCAAGGTGCTCTCTTCACACAAGGTATAAAACTCATTGAAACTACGTTTCTTTACTTAGAATCGATGGATCTGGTCAAAATGCTTGAATGAAATTTTCTAGTGGATACTACAAGAGCTAGAATTTTTTTTTTTTTTTTTTTACTCTAGTGAATGAAAATCACACTTTTGCAGAATGAAAGAAATGCAAAGACGATTTTGTGGTGAGAAAAAAAAAATTAGACAAGGCCAGATGTTGCCAAATTTTTAACTACTATTTTGTTCAAATTTTCCCGGAAAATATGCTTCCAGTAACGTTTTCACGCTTTTTGAAGTATATATTTTTATTTTATGATGAATTATATATTAACAAATAATATTCTCAAATGATTAATGTATCGCGTTAATAGATGTCAAATAGTTTCAAATAGTTTATTTAAAAAGTAGCAAAATTAAACGCGAGCCAAATTGAGTATTTAATTGTTTGTTATAAAGAAATTAAAGATTAATATTATCAATAATAATTTAATTTATTAGAATATTATTACATATTAAATGATAATAATGAAAATTATATATGTTTACAGGCCTCGGATTATACGACTTTTTCCGACTTTTTTTCAAAAATACGACTTTTATCGACTTATTTTAATTAAATGCGACATTTTTTTTACATTTGAAAAAAAATGTAAATAAAATACATTTTTTTAGTATAAAATGTAGATCTTCTTCAGATCTTCTTCAATTCAATTATTTAACAAATTTTGAACTAAAATGATTCTTCACTAAATTAATTATTTTTAATAATTTTAATGAAATACATCACAAATTCAATTATATCAAAATTATTTTTCAATTAAAATTTTTATGAAATTTAACAATTGTTTATAATTTAAAAAAATATATATCACAATAAAATTGCATTATTTTTTAAAAATTTCAATTCAAAATAAACTAAAATTCAATTATTACCCGAAATTTTAATTCAAAATCAATTAAAATTCAATAAATATTAAAAATTTTCAATTTAAAATTTAATTATTTACCAAGTTTTCAATTTAAAATGAAATAAAATTCAATTATTTTCTAAAATTTCAATTGAAATTCAATTCAATTATTTTCTAAAATTTCAATCCAAAATCAAGTAAAATTCAATTACTTTCCAAAGTTGCAATTTAATATTAATAGAAATTCAATTATTTTCCAAAATTTCAATTCAAAATCAATTAAAATTCAATTATTTTGAAAAATTTTAATTGAAATTCAATTATTTTCCAAAATTTCAATCCACAATCAAGTAAAATTCAATTACTTTCCAAAGTTGCAATTTAATATTAATTGAAATTCAATTATTTTCCAAAATTTCAATTCAAAATCAATTAAAATTCAATTATTTTGAAAAATTTTAATTAAAATTCAATTATTTTCTAAAATTTCTATTCAAAATTAATTATCCAAATTTTCAATCAAAAATGAACTTCAATTAAATTATTATCCAAAATTTCAATTAAAATTCAATTATTTCCCAAAAATTTTCAATTTAAAATCAAATAAAATTTCATTATTCTCAAAAATTTGAATTCAAAATTAATTGAATTTTCAATAATTTGAACTTAAGAGCATCTAAAATTTAATTATTTCTAAAATTTTTCATCGAAAATTTTTTTTTTTGAAATTTAATAATTTCAATTATAACTCTAAGGAAATTCAATTATTTTTGACTATTTTAATAATATTCTTTGAAATTTCAACTATCTGAAACCATTTTTCAATTAAAAATGATTTTCAAATTATTGTATTTTGTCCGCATTTTCTAATAAATTTTTAGTGAAATCATCTAAAATTTTAATTACAAAACACTTAAAGTTTCAATTAATTTCAAAAATCTCAATTTTAAATCTTTGAAAATTCAATTAAATTCAAAAAATGTTTTACAAAAATTATTTGATAAATTATTTTTAGTTCTGTAAAATTTAATAATTGTTTGAAAATTAACAATATCTTTTGAAATTTAATTATTTCTATAAATTTCAACTTTAACCCTTCGAAAAGGATTATTAAAAAAAAAAATTTTTATTTAAAAATATGTAAAATATTTTTGTTAAAATAAAAAACAAATCCACTTTTTTTTTGAATATAAATCGACTAAAACGACTTTTTTTGTGTCTTTAAGTTGATTCGAGGCCTGTGTTTTTATAATTAATATTTAATAGGTATTCGTTGGCCCCTGGTACCATAAAAATTAATTTTTAAAAATTAATTTTTTTCAAATTACTATCTTCTACGAAATTTCCTGGCGCATCCTTTTTCTCATCATAAATTTTTTGTATTTGTATACAATTTTTGAATCAATATACAACTTTAAAAAAAAATTCGTTGGTAAACGTTGTGTACCTCAGCTTCGTGAATTGAATTTTCGAATTTGGAATTTTAAAGAAACTTATTTCGAAATTTGGAAACACAATTATACAACTTTGGCACAAATGAGAAAAAGAAGTGTCAAAATTTGTCACGTCATAAGATTACTATTCAAAAAAACACGTGAAATCAGAAAAGGCCAAGTTAGGACAGAAGGACAGACCAAGCATTTTATTATTATATAATAATTATTTACGTGAAAATTTGGAAAAAAAATAATTAACTTTTGAGAAATAACAGTAAGAGTTGATTTGTCCATTGTAAAACAAAAAAAGTAGAACAAACATAATTGTTTTTCTTTTTATAAAAAAAAAAGAGGAAAACCACTTAAAGCCTGCACTTGAAAATGGGGGCAATTTTTGTACAATATTTCTGCTTGTAAAAAACTGAAGATATAAACGAGGCTTGAGATATTCTTGAAAAAGTACCTTGCATCCGGTGCTCTCGACATTGAAAAGATGAATTCAATATATATATATATAGGCAATAAAAACACATCCAATGACTTTTATACTCATATAATATATATATAGTATTGGACCCAAAAAAAGGTATATAGCCGCAAAATAGTTGAGGCCAATTTCTAAATATCGAAGGGGACAATTACTTAGCCAATAATAATGGCCATCACAGTCAATTCTCACTGAACTACACGCATTGTATTTTTCAACTACCACTGTGCCTAAGGTGTTAGCCGAATCCCAACAAAATTGTACAACAAAGTGGATACGCTGGCAGATGTTCCATCTGTCAAAAATGAACTTTAAGCATCAATGGACCCGAAAAACGGAGGCTCATCCTTTCCAAAAATGATTTTCATTCATTTCTTTTTTTTTCACCTTAATCAGTGGTTCTCTTGACTTTTCAGCATCTTCAAGAACAAAATTATACTTGTAAAAAAAATTGTAAGAAAATATTTTTACGTGAAAGATAAATTGTTACAGGATTTGGAAAATTCCAAACAAAAATCATGGAAATTTTTTTTTATTTTATGTCCTTGTAAGAATCTTCTAAAACAAATTTTTTTTAAATACTAGTGTACTAAAAAAATTTTAAATTTTAAATAAAAATTGAAAAATAGACAAAATTTTGGTGACTATTGATATTGCAAAATTTAAAAAATTAAAATTAATTATTAAAAATTAAATATAAAAAAAAATTTGGAAATAGAATTTGAGAACCTCTATAGAAAATGCCAAAACCTTGTGGAAAAAAAATGAAAGCAATATAATGTGTCGTCCCAAGTCAAATGAATATAATAGAGTCAAAGTGAAAAAAAGGAAACGCCTTCCAACTCTCTCGAAATTCGAGTGCACTCAAGTTTAAATTTTCAGACAATTGTCAGGTAATATGTTCACTCTAAAATTGTCATTTATCGAAAATTTCTGATAATATAAGAATTAAACGATTTTCCAATTTTGTATGCAGTCACCGCCTCCACAAAACTAAAATAATAATAATCTATTTTCAAATATTTTAAAAATAATTATCGCACATTAAAAAGTCTGAAAAAATTATCATTATTAATAAATAATAATAAATTAATTTTTTTATAAATATAATTATTTATATATTAATAAATATCTCAAAAAATAATAATTCGACTTTTTGTATATTTTTAATAAAATAAAATTTCCTAAATGTTATACCTAAACGACATTCTTTAGAACAGAGAACTTTTTTACGGAAGTGCTTTAATATGTCGAATGAAGAAAGAAGTGATTCACCTCGAAAATTCGCGGGACTCAAGACAAAAGAAACTTTTCTCAAAAAGGGAATAGAAAAAAAAAGAAAGAAAGAAAGAAGGAGTTAAAACATGCAAACCTTTTCTGCGGTCGGGCAAAGATGTTTGGCATATTTGTCACATTCGAATAATTCTAAAGAGGTGCACCTGCCTGAGGTTTTGGCAAACACGAAATTTGTGGGGACCCCAAGAATGGATGTATCGGTAGCGAAAAGTGCGATAACTTTTATTCGTTTATTTGGGTTGCCTATATCTGTATCCCTAATCGACCCAATACAAAATGAAAAGGCGAACGAAATTCTCTGGAATTTTGCAAAGCAAAATTGTATCGCGATACGACTCTCGAAATTCAATAATATATTTTTTGTTGTATACACCCACACATAAATGATCGATTTAAATGTCGTTAACAAATATAATATCTTTATTTGATGACCTAATAAAATATTCATAATCTATTTTAATTAAAAACAGATTAAACTTTTGGTGAAAAAAAAGTTTAACTAAAATTTGTAATTATCACACAAAAAAAAATTACTTAAAACAAAAATGTTTTCCTTTAATGGAAAAAAAATTGTTAAATTTTGAATAATTAAAATTTACCTTAATTAAAAATTACCATTGGTTGATTTTTTTGAATATTCTGGAACACACTGACTCTAAATTTAAAAGTACAAACCCGCACTGACTCTAAACTTCAAAAAAAAAAAAATCTTGCTTTTTATTTCCCTATAAAAGTGGTGGTTTCTGCTCCTCGTTTTCTAAAATAGCACTGAAAAAAAACGAAACATGTATTAAATCAAAAGCTGTAAAAAATAATACAAATTTTTTGTAAAACTATTATAATTATAACAATTGATTATATAAATATCATGAATTATTATAATTATTATTTTACCATCATGTATTTATTATAATTATGTTTTATAATTAATATTAACAATAAACAATCATGAATTAAAAAATGACTAATTAATAATTATTAAAAATAGTAATTTATAAATTAATTATAATATTTTAATTATATTTACCAGAATAGCAGATTCGCTGCGTTCATTATGCGATCCTTTTTAAGCCATTTAGCCCCCGGAGATCCCTACTCTTAAATTACATTTCCATTGTGAAAAATGGAAATGTAATTTTGCGAATAGACCGGGTTTTAAGTAGCCTACAACTTTTTTTTTTTAACGTTGCAAAAGGATCACACTGTGCCATTTCTTTGTTCGGTGCAGCCATCAATGAAGAAAGCTGAAAAATAAAAAAAAAATTGTAAAAAAAAACAATGTTTTCTGTAAATATTTAAAAAATTGTTATATTTTTTTATAAATAAAATTTAATAATTTACACTATTAGCTATGATTATTTAAAAATATTAAATAATAATTTAACTTTGAAAAAATTAAAAATAAATTATTTATAAGACATATTCGAAAAAAAAAATTTCCCGTTAATGCTAAACTTTTCCTGTGAAGTTAGTATATATATTAATACAATGATTTTGTAGAAAATGCTCGATATTTAATAGAAACATCAACAAAATATTAGGGATGCATTATCTAAGTGGAAACTTTCATATTTTTAATTTATTTTACAACATAACCTTAAATTCCATGGCATTAATGTTGTAAATTTTATCATCCCTTTATATATTCTATCAAACGATGCATAAAATTGCTTAAAAAAGGCAAAGATCGATTTTTTTTTCAACAATTTGTAACCGTTATAAAAAATTTATAAATATACATACGAGATAAAAAAAAATTTGATTTAAATAAGATTTCTCGTATTATATTAATTATAACTTACCATTGCTGCCAATTATCTCCTGCCATGAGGATATATATATTCATCTATCCAGTATGACTACAAAACAGTAAACGAAGCTGAAAAAATAAAAATTTATTTATTTTGCAACAATAATGGAAACAAAATGGACGCCAATGTTGGCAAAAAGACAATTTTTGCGACCATTGACCTTTATACATATTTATCAGATATTAACCAATTTTTGTCAAAATTTTCATTAAAATCGAGTTACCCAACTCATATAACAATAAAAATACACAAAATTCTTAAATATAATAAAGAAATTTACCTTTTTTCGATGAAGAAATGAGGAAGACACTGGCAAACCGCCACTTTCAGGTACAGGCGCTGCAAGAATAATCGCAGCAGGGGAGCTATGCTCTGATTGGCTGAAAAATGAATCCAACGAATTTGATTGGAGGACATGTTTCTATCCGAATATTCCGTTAACAAAAATGTTAAACAGTTATTAAATAATAATTACATTATTAAAAGACAATTTTTACTTTTATATCGTATTATATTTTATTAAGGAAGACTTGAAGCACTTTATATTATAATTCAATCTATTAAATTTTATTCATTTCGATTATTTATTAAACTATTAATTGTTCATTTGACTAGTTGTGTCACATTACTTTTTACTTCCGGTTGCGCAAAAAGTAACGAATTTGTTTTGCGCAGACAGTTTATTTACCTTTGTAAAAGATTTAAGAATATTTTTGTCAACTGCTCATAGTAATTTACGTGATACTTTTTACATTTGTTTAAAATATATTGTTGGCAATTATTTGTTAAGGGTAAAAATACCAGAAGCCCTAATTTTTGTTTATATATCTATTACTGAAGGTTATAAAAATCAACAAACTAAGATAACCTCAAAATTCGTGTTTTTCTATTTTCGTGAGTTAATTAATTAAAAATTCAATTTAAGAAAATTTTAGAATGTTCTATACATTTTTTATTAAAACCAATTATAGTATTAGAGGAAATTAACCTTTTGGATATTGATTATGAATCTAAAAAAAGACTTGTTTTGCTTATAAGGTTGATTTTGTTTTCAGAAATTCACGGTGGACCCAAACGATGAAATAATAAACCATTCATCTTCCCTCTGATCCGGTATCACAAATAGGCAATTCGTATACAAATGTAATACTCAAGTGGCAACACTTCATAACAAAGCGATACGAAAACTGGCTCAAAAATCGAGCACCCCTATAAAGTTCCTTTCCCCAAAGAGTATACCCCATGACAATCATGGGACAAGGTGGCTCTTTGTAAGTTTCGATAACAAGTGTAACGGATTCAAGAATCATCGAGGGGTGAAAAATAACCACAATTTTTTTTTTTTTTTAAGAATGACAACGTCTTCTCCGTCTGTGAGTATGAATATGAACTCCAAAAAGATATATATATACTTTATAAAAAACAGTTTGTATAAATTTATATTTTATTTTATTAAATAATATAAATTAATTTTAATTCGTTTACTATTTTTATTTTTAAAATTAATTTCCTATTAATTAATGCTTTATTTAGTTCTCTATGGTAATAATTTTTTATTTCACAGAGGAATAAGCATTTTATTTATTTCAATGAAAAACAAAGGATTTTGATTGAAAAAGTTTATCAAAATTTTATATTTAAAACAAGTTTTAAGAAGAAAACGTTTTATCATCTTTTCAAAGGAATAAAAATGAAGATCATAAGTGGTCTTTAAAACTTGATGAATTTGGCAATTCAAATTTGACATTTGACACTTAATAATCATGAATCATTTTTGGGGAGACACCCATTTTTTGAGATTATGATCTAAGTAACTCTCAATGTTAAGAGGTCAGAAAAAGGATGATACCCCACTCGAAGAACTAGTTTCGTAACTGCGGTGATAATTTTACGAATGATGGACGAAATAAATATTCAAATTTAATATTAACCCCAGCTCAGTTGCAAAGGGGGTTCAACTGACTTTTTATGACAAGTGTAACGTACACATTTCAGTTTCATCATATATATATATATACACTGTCTCCTGGAGGTAATGAATTATTCCAAAAAAAGGAAGAATACTGGTTATGTATTTTTTTGAGTCTATCTCTTTTTTTTGTCACTTGATTCATTCTATACGGATTCGTTCAACTGCATAATTTGTATCTTTCACGAGTTAATTCTAATGTAAATAAAATTCACAAAAGATATGTCAGTCAGTCTATGTTCACATCTGTGACAAAATTGCAAAATTAATATGAATTTTTTGACACATCGTTGAGAAGAAAAAAATGAAAAGACTTTTTTTAGAAGTAAAACAATTACGAAGCAAATTCAAATTGGTTAATGGACTTCTTTGGAGAAAAAAAAATGAAATAATTCTGGAAATTTGTTTTTACAAAATTTGGAATTTAATGAAATTCGAGCTGAAGTTAATATTTAAATTAAATGCAATCTATTTTGAAAAATAATTTCAATTGTTTAAAAGCAATGAAAAATTGAGATAAAATTTCTTGGGAAAATATAGAAAATTATTACACAAATAAAACAGACTGTGCGGTAATTATTTTAAAAATTATTATTAGAATTTCTTGTCTTTTACGCAAAAATAATAGTGACATACCTTTTCGTGACACCTCATCTGTCATTATGAGCCAGCAAGCTCGTCTGAGTGTCATTAAGCTTCATTTACAATCCACACCTTATTATGCATAACTTATGAAAAAAAGCCGCTAACGATGCTGAGCCAGGGAATCGAAAAAAAACTACTTAACATCACATCCCCCTTGCAATCGCTCATGATTTCTCTCGTTTTTGCTCATCAATTTAAATCCGTTTTTTTCTCCCATGCTCTTCAACAATGCACATAAGATATTCTCTCAAGAGTTGCGAGAAGAAAAAAAACAAATATATTCTCCAACCCCTCCGCAAACAAAATTTTTATTATCATTGAAATTTTCTTGTCTGGAAAAAAAAATTTCTTACAAAAATTTCTGATTTAAACATAAATTCTTAGAATTAAAAAAAATATCATATTAACATAAGTTTTCAAAAAAGAAACAAATCAAATGAATTATATATTATAAAAATAAATAAATTTTATAAAAATCATAACTATAAAAAAATTCCTTCACTTTAAAAGCATAACATTTAATTAATAAATATTTTATTATTATATATAATATAAAATTTATCTTCCCTTACAAAGTTTGCCTGTAAAGGTAAAATCAAAGTCGATTAAATCTCGATTCTTATATATGAATTGTGCTCAAGAGCGATAATTCTAAAGTGTAACCATATCACTTTGTAAAATTTAAATTCGGTACACTTCCAAAAGATAGATTTGAATAGAGCAGAACTCATAAAAAAATCATAATACTCTTATAAATCAAATACAGGTCAAGATATCCTCGATGAAGGCTTCATACGAGTCATAAACCATCCCGTATGCGCGACGAATTTGTAATATTTTATGTGTGAGCGGTTAAACTAACAATCGCAAATCTTAAAGAATTAAGGGCTCATATATATGAAAGAAGAAAAAAAAGGGAGAAAATATTACTACATACTTTGTAGTGAAATATATATATATTTTTTTTTTAATGGCCAACTTTGTTCTCAAAAGGAACTGTTCGACAGTTATCCCTTCCTGTTTCATTTATGAAAGGAGATCTCTCATGAAAATATAAAAGATGGGACAAATTTTATGATACACATTTTGTTACCAAGTTATATAAGACTTTGTATCAAAGTCATTTAAAAAAAAGAGACGAGAACAGATGACATTCAAAATAAAAGACTTGACGATCGTTTCTAAAATGATTGCAGACAATTGTTAATAGGCACGTGTGTCGTTTGGATATTTTTTAAATTTCTATTTGATATTTATATAGTGGGACGTTTTTCAAATTTGCGTCTTAAACTTCGAATAGTTTTGAAATTTTTTAATATTTGAAAAATTCTAATAAAATATTTATATTCTACTTGTAAATTAATATAGTACATTTTGTAGGATAAAATAATTACAATAAATAAATTTTACATTAAATATAATTTATAGAAAGTTTACATATATTTTTCTTCTTAATTTTCAATATCGAAATAAATTATCACAGAATAACTTAATTAATTAAAATGCCTTTAGATATGACGAAAACAATTTCCTCTTGTATTTTAGACATTGCTCGCAGGAGTTTCTTGAGTAGCTGAAAAAAATTAATTTTAATATTATTAATCCTAAATAAAGAAAAATTATTTATTGATTTGATAACAAATTATTCCTTTTTTATTTAATAAAAAAATATAAAAGCATTTTTTGAAATACAATTATTAAATTTAGTTCTTAATGAGCTCTGAAATTACCGTAAAAAAAATGAATACCTTTATATGAATATTCTAATGCAGTTGCAATTGTTCGCATATCGCCTTCAATACTGCGAGCCCAATTTTCAACGTCTCCAATTTCTTTCAAAGCACTGGAAAAAGATTCCACAAGATTCAACCATGATTGAGTTTGTTTAGCAAAATTTGTAGCGCTAGTTTGTAGCTGCTTTGCCTCTGCATCTAGTTTTTTCTGATTTAAATATGCTTGTGCAACTCTAAAAATTATTTAATTTATAAATTAATAATTATTAGTATTTTATTCATTTCTCATAAATTAATTAAATTATTAATTATAACTATAATTCCTTTTTTATTATAATTAGTAATTTTTAAATAAATTAAGTATATAAGATAAAAAGAAACAAAAATCAATTAAATGGGAAAAAAATAAACTAACCCAACATTTAAATGATCGACCAATGCCTGAGTTAAATTGTTTGCAGCTTGGACAGCTTCTTTTCGTTTTTGTTCTATAAATAAAAATATAAAAGATAAATATTATCCATATTTTCTTATTTGTATCGTTTATAAATAATTATTTAAAAAATTAATCATTATTTCATGACATATTACTTACCCTGTCTTTCTTTTCTTGCTGCTTGCTTACTTTGATGCTCTTTCACTATTGACGATAACATTATATTTTATTTATATTAAAACTATTTGTTAATTAATTAAATATTTATACTTTAATTAACAATCTCCAATGTTGTTTTTTGACAGCTGATACCTAACCTAACTTCCAAATGTCATAGTGAATTAATCCAGTAGATGGCACTGGACTATATTCTGGCGGCAAATTTAAATATTTTTTACGAAAAAAAATAAACCTATTTGATTTTTATTCTATTATAATAATTAATATTAAATTTTTGAAACAAAAAATATTTTATTTAATATGCAATAAAAACTAAATAAACTTTTTTTATATTCTTTTTATTATTTATGTAATATGTTTTATAAAAATTACAAAGAAACTTCTCTTCAAATTGCTATAATTCTTTTTTATTCTTTTAAAAACTATTTTTTCTTTTCATAAATTATAATAAAATAAAGATAATAGTTATAAAAAAAAATTATATACTTACCATATTTTATTTTTAGCGACGAAACAAAGTCAGCAAATAAGAAATGATAATTTTCCACTTAAGACTAAAAGGTAATAGTGAATTTATAAAATTAAAATAAAAAATGCCATTATTTGCTATAACCAAATAAGAATTTATTGAAGATTTAGTAAAAACAGAGATAAATTCGATTGCAATTAAGAAGTTTCAATTACGCCATTATATCGAGATATGGAGGTAGGATGGTGGAGGGATGAGGTGAGGATAAGAAATTTATGGAACATTTTTATTTTCTTATTTTGCAGAAAGCTATTCAAATGCACCATTTTTGGCATATATATATATAAAAATTATATCGGAGAAAGAATATGATCATTATAAAATTTGCGAGCACCATTAAAAACTCACCCCTGTGTTTTTTTTTATTGAGAAAAAATTGAATTTAAAAAAAATTCGTTTCCGACGTATCTTGAAAATTTTTCATAAATGTTCGGTTCTGTTTCACCCCCAAAACCACTGACTTTTTTTTTTTTGTCCGTGTCAGGGGCTCGATGCCCAATAATTTTCTTACGATTTTTCTTGAGGTTTGTATAATTATTGCACTCGTAGTTCTTCAAGGCTTGAGACATTTTTTTTCAGCCGCAAAATGAATGGGATTGGGATCATATTCTTTGTCACAAGCGCGAAAAACCTTCGTTTCTTGAAATTCGAGCAAGAGAAACACATCTTGAGAAATCTTGTCTTCGATTTTTTCTTTGCAAAATTTTCATAATTTTCAGAGTGAAACTTCAAACTTCCCTCTATCATCCAATACCTCTTGATTCAAAACCTTATAAACAAACAAACATGTTAGAGAACGTACATCTTATTTCTGCAAGTTTCATTTGTTTATTTATCGCTTTAAATAATTTAATTTTTATTTATACTTATAATAATTTTTTGTTTTTGTTTTAATAATTCAATAATAATTGAGGTACCCCTGGGTTGTTGAAACAATCATTTACAAAAAAGAATTTGGTACCTTATTAAATTTAAATTGATTGGAATACAAATTGAAGCAAACTATCGTAGGAAGCAAGAGAAGACAAAAAGAAGCAATCATTTGTATTCCAACCTTTACATCGTGGTTTTCTTTACGATTACAATATCACAAGCCTTATTTTCATACTCGCAAGTTGTCAAATTTTATGAATGAACATAAGGCTTAAAACATCCATTCTAACCTTCCTATTTTTTTTAGTGCTAGGAAAAAATTCTTTTTTGTTCCCAATTTTTTTTTTTTTTTCTTTTCGTCAATTAATTCAAAAAATTACTTTTAATGAAAAAAGTAGTAAATATGATAAGTAAACACAAATACACTATATATGCACCATTATTAGGTAAGGTGAGAATAGCGACAATTTTAAATGTAGTTATTTTGAATGTTTTCGACCCTTAATACAGTTAGAGAAGAAAAAGGGTCATAGGGTCAAGTCACACAAATGGCTCCCACAACATCTGGCTTCTCGTACCACACTCGTGTCACTTAATACCGACCTGAAATTCATTAAGCAACAAAAACTATGATTGTTTGATCCAGGTTATGGGGTACACTTAGTAACTACCGCATATCTTGATGCTCCTGTCTCTCCCATTCTTGTTTATTCTCACATATATACTAGACGGTTATATTTTTTTTTCTTTTCTCAACGGCCCATTTTTTTCATGCTGACAGTTTACAAAAATACAATACAGTTTTTTCCGCAAAATTCACGTTAAATTAGATTATTAGCAATTTTTGAAAATAAAATACAATATTCAAAATATTTAATTTTCACAATCGATAGATAACTCAAGAGTTAATTTATAAATTCTAAATTTACCAATAATTGTGTTTTTTTAAAACTTTAGAGAATTTCTATAAAAAAATAGGAAAACAAATGTAGTTTGTTAAAAAATATATAATTATTTAATTATTATACTAAATTATGATTCAGTGTATAAAAAATGTTTGTATCTTATCTTGAATTTGTAAAAGATATTTTCGTTTCATATTTTTGCTTACTGTCTGCACGCTAGTATAAATTTTTAAATTCAAAACGTTCGGACTTACGTGGTGAATAAGAAGGAGTCCTTGACCTATCGTAACGAGAGCGTTTTCTATAATAAGGACTCGGAGAACGACGATAACTTCCCCTGTAACTATTTCTGCAACAATTAAAAAAAACAAACTATTTTTAGAAAAAATGCTTAGAAAATAATATAAAAGAACATGAACAAAAAGTAAAATGTGGTTCGGCCGAGACACTACACTAGTCTATTTTCATGTATTTTTTCACGCTGAATCCGAATCCGAAGTCAGAATTATCAGATTGGCTTTTATTTTTGAAATAAACTCAAAAAACTTCTCAGAAAGAAAAATAAAATCAAAAAGTTAAAAAAATTTTGAATGTCACTGCGATAGTGTAATTCCATGTATTTTTTGTCGCTGAATCCGAATCCAAAGTCAGAATTGTTAGATTCGCTCAAATTTTTAAGATAATTGCAAAAAAACTCAAGTAACAAAAAACTCAAAATACTCAAAATCAGTTTTTTGGAATTATCTTCAAAATTTGAGCCAATCTGCCAATTCTGACTTCGAATTCGGATTCAGCGTGAAAAAATACATGAAAATGCACTATCGTAGTATTTTGGCAAAAAAAAATTATCTGTGCCCCTAATTAAGAATTTTTATCAGTTTTTGGCGATTTTAGCTCAAAGAAATTTTTTTTTGACGAAACACTACGATAGTGCATTTTCATGTATTTTTTTACGCTGAATCCGAATTCGAAGTCAGAATTGCCAGATTGGCTCAAATTTTGAAGATAATTCCAAAAAACTGATTTTGAGTATTTTGAGTTTTTTTTGCAATTATCTTAAAAATTTGAGCGAATCTAACAATTCTGACTTTGGATTCGGATTCAGTGACAAAAAATACATGGAATTACACTATCGCAGTGACATTCAAAATTTTTTTAACTTTTTGATTTTATTTTTCTTTCTGAGCAGTTTTTTGAGTTTATATAAAAAATAAAAGCCAATCTGATAATTCTGACTTCGGATTCGGATTCAGCGTGAAAAAAAACATGGAAATAGACTAGTGTAGTGTCTCGGCCAAACAGCTTTTTATTTTTTGTGTGCCTGTGTAATAGAAAGCGAAATGTATAATAATTAAAATAATTACCAAAATAAATATAAATTTTTTTCTTTTTACAAAAAAAAGAAATATGAAATCACAACTTACTCTCTGCGTCGAGAACCAGAAAATTCGCGCTCATTAAGATGAGTAGGTTTTCCCATGTAGATTCCAGGTGTTGGTGTATGCGCCCTTTGAGTGATGGAAAAATCAACCCTTATACGTCGACCATCGATCTCCATTCCCGTACATTGTTCCTTGGCAACTTTAGCATCTTCAGGTGATTCGAAATACACGAAACTAAATCCTCTTGATCTTCGTGTCTACAATGGGGAAAAAAAGAAAACATTTTCATTAATTATCTTATAAGCTGTTAAATTTATTCGAAAAAAAAATAAAAGTTCAGCCTCACCAAAAGAAAACTTACAAATTTCTTCTTTTCTTAAAACAGCTAAAAATATTAATCACCTGGATAAATAATAATAATAATAAGAACAATTTTGTACAAATATTGCCAAAGGCCTTTAACATTATGCGTTATCTTCATATGCGGAACGTTCTAAATCTCTGGCTTTTAATATACCCCTTAGATTAAATTTAAATCCAAATGAAAAGGAAATAAAAAAAATTTCCATATAAACAGAAATGAACTAAGGGAAGCTTAATAATAAATTAGTGAATTTGAAAAATGAAAATCTTTTTTTTTTTATTTTACCTTTGCATCAATCACGACTATGACACGTTTCACTGGACCGTACTTGGAGAAGATGTGGTAGATCTGTTCCTCAGTGGTGCAAATGGACAGGCCAAAGACTCCCAGACAAGTGGATGGACATGGATTATCCCGGTTTCCAACGTGACGTCTTCTAGATGACATAGGACTGCGAGAGTGTGAACGATACATATTTCTGTCTTCGTCGCGTGAATAACGCGAGCGTGAGTAAGATCGAGACCTGCTGCGTGAGTAGCGTGCACTCCTGTATGGTGATCGGCTCCGGCTGCGACTCCGATGACCACCACCGCCGCCACCACCACCTCCTCCTGCACCACCTCCACCTCCACCGGCTCCATATTTGTTGGTCCTGTAGTTCTTTCGTCCTCGCGATGGTGTTCGGCTACGGGATCTCGAATACTCCTTGATTGGTCTGTGAGCTTCCTTCCTCTCGCGGGATTTCCTTGATCGTGAACGTGAACGTGAATCTCTTATGCCCTCGGCTGTGCGTGCTCTTCGCGGACTTGCGCTCCGACTTCCACTCCTCTAAAGTTTTTTTTTTTTTTATATATTTATTAATATCACATTAATTATAATCATACACAATTTTTAATCAAACATTCCAAGGGACTTTCAATTAAAGATGAAAAAAAAAATCTCGAGAGATAATAAATAAATAAATGTCAACAAAAATAAAAAAAAATTATTTACCTATACAATATAAAAAGAATTTGATTTTAGAAAATATAAACAATCCCGAGAGATAATTTCATTTTAAAAGAAAATCTCAGAGTTTCAAATTAAAATGTGTAATTAAAAAAACAACAAAAAAATAATTAGGGATTTAAAAAAAGCTTACGAAAATTCCATTCTTTCGAAATTTACTCTTGTTATCTTCTTGTTTAGATAAATCACTATAGAAACTCGAGTCTTGACGTAATCGATAGAACACCATTTTTTTTTTTTTTTTTATAGTAACACTTGGATTTATAAATTTTTTTTTTCTTGTAAAAAATTAGAAAAAAAAACCACAAACATCCAGGCTATTTAAAGCTATCGGTAAAATAAAATAAACAATTTACAAACAAGTATCTCACGTTTTATTTATAGTTTTAAAATTTATGTATGTAAATTGAAAAATTTTATGCAATACGTATAAAAAATGTACCCATAATTGTTGAAAAAAATTAAAAAAGAAACGAATCAAAAAGCTTACGACTGTAAAAATAAAAATTGAGACAGTTTGCTGACGAAAAGATAAACAGGAAGGGGCCATTGGGAGGGAAAAAACAATCAATACTTTCATATAGGAGGGGTAAAAAAAACAGTTTTCTAAAAGCAGTTTCATCAATAATTATAGAAAAAATATAATTGGTTAATAAAATACATTAAAACGTGTTGCCACGTTAATGTTTTTTATAGCTTAACAATTTGAAACAAAAAATTCAGTAATTTTATAAACTGTCATACAATTTAAAATGTTGACAATAATTAATAATTATTGTAAAATTCATGGCGTTTAAAGTGAAGGCATTTTTTTTTAGAATAAAAAATAGATTTGCAGGGGAAATTATAGTTTGGATCGATAGCGGTTGGGTTGATCGCATGCAAAAGTCAATCCACAAACTTAATATAGTATTATCAAAATTAATTCTACTCACCTCCATGTCGCTCATTTTGCAAAAACAATCAAATTCAAATTAATACTTTATAAAATATATTATTATAATTTAACTCGATAAGTATACCGAGAAATCAAGCGTCATTAAACTGTAATGGCGTACACTGGGAAGAAACTCGTCTCCCTCTTCCCCTTCCTCTATGATAATAGAAAACTTGTTACCAACCGTTGCTAAGTAACCGTTGGCAAGCCTTCCAGCGCCATCCACATTGGCGCGAAAGTTTTAAACTGTTTATAAAAATAAAAGAATAGTTTTATAAAAAACTTTATTATTTTACTTACTTAAATGAAATTTTAATTCATTTACTTTATATTACATTCTATAATTAATTATATTGTAATATTAATAATTAAATTAAATTGCAATTTCTCACTTTTATTTCAAACGTTCCTGTTTTTATTCATTTCCACTAAACTGCCGGAAATGAACCAGATAGATGCGTGAAATGAACACGTTTTGAAACTAGTTTGCGCAATTATCACATACGCCAAGCCGCTGCAAACGTAGTTGACGAACCATTTTTCTGTCGTCAAACGGATCAAGCTTTTTGTGAGATTTGGATCAATCACAAAAAGCGGGATTCGCTTTTCGCATAGGAATTGGCCTGCCACTGGAGCCAGCTGATTTGGAAAAAAATCGTCCGCAAAATTGTGAGTAAAAGTTGATGACTTTTTTTTCTACACACTTTGTTGCGGTCGATGTGCTCTCTCTAACACCGGTCTGTTGGGGCGTATCTATTTGCATTTTATAATTTTGTCTCCTTAATATTAATTAATAAACATATAGATTGTGATCTTTACTCTATATTATAATATATTTTGTTATTCTACAAGTATTATAGAACAACTATTTTCCATTTCAAAATCAATCAATGTTTTCTACAACAAAATATGGCCGCCGGCCGGTTCCTCTCAAAAGCTTATTCTCTCATGAATTAAAACAATTATTTTCTCTATTGTTCAACATTAATATGTTGTATCTAGAAAATTTGTAATTTAAATTTTCTTTTTTAATTCCCATGTTTTAGTGACAGTTGACTAAATTAAATTGTGTTTATTTACAAAAAAAAAAAAGTTGGTTGAAAACGTCATAAATATTTATCTTGGTTCATGACTCAATATAGTTTTGTCTTTATTCGTATTTCAAAATTTCTTTATGCAAATAGTGGAGATATATTTATTTATATAGCTTTATTGTTTAGCATTAAAATGGTGATAAAGTATGTGAAAAATATTTTTATTAGATCATTTTTTAAGTATTAAATCTTTCTTTTTATTGTTTCACCACGTGGAGTGTGTAAATATTATTGTTGTGTTTTTTTTACGATTAATTTAATGTCATCTGTGTTACAATTTCAGTGTGTTTTTTTTTAAAGGCAATTTGACTGTCCACTGACGTACGTTCTCGAAGAAGTCAATGGAGGTAAATATATACTGTTTTAATGTATTCATTTTTATGTCAGTGAATTATTTTTAAGATATTAAATTCCGTATGGGACTTTTTTATTTATTTTTAAAAGAATTGAATTTCTTTTTAATTTTTTTTTTTTAGTGTTTATTTCTATTTAGAAAATAAATTCTATATTTATTATTATTATGATAGTAGAATCTCGTTGAATGGAGTATTAATTAAATGTGAAATTTGCAGGAAAATACGATGGACGAAATGCGACATTCCCAACAAGTTGGGACCAATATGATTGGAGTGGTGCCTAATCATTCTGCTAATCCGGGAAGAACTCGAGGTAGAACTCGCGTGACAATGCACGCTCTGATGTCTGAAGCATTGCCATTGGATGAAGCAGCAAGATTAGAAATGAAAGCATTGCCCGGCAAAACACCTGTTTCAGTGCTTCAGGAATTATTGTCACGGAGAGGCACGACTCCCAAATATGAGCTGGTACAAATTGAAGGCGCAATTCATGAGCCTACGTTTCGCTATCGAGTTACCGTTGCTGATGTTGTTGGTTCGTATATATTATTAGTTTCTTTTATTTACATTTTCAATAATTTCGTAATTTTATATGGTGAGATAAACTTGAAAAGGGCCACCAATTTTTTTTTTTCTTACTTTTAGTTTAATTATTTTTAGAATGTGACGGTTGTAGTAATTTGAATTCCAAAATATTGTAACATATATGAATGTATAGTAAAATGTCTGAAAGGATAATATGAAAATTTATAAGATCTTTACGATTGAAGCAGATCCAATCGTTTCAGCAATGGGGACCGGCAGGTCCAAGAAGGAAGCAAAACATGCGGCTGCTAAAGCCGTTTTGGATAAATTGATCGGTGTGAACACTGAATCTCCTGATGCTCCTCTTCCAAATAGTATTCCAGAGTAAGTTGTTCTTAATTCTTGTTACAAATACAAAAAAAAAAATGGTAAAAAAATAAATTATCCGTTTTTTCAGTTCGCAGGGCTTGCAAGAAATGCAGGGTAATTATGGTGAAGAAAAAGTGATCAATAATCCAATTGGCTCACTGCAAGAGATGTGTATGTCTCGTCATTGGCCACCACCGAAATATTCAATGGAAGGTGAAGAGGGTTTGCCACACGAGAGACAATTCACTATTGTCTGTTCAATTTTAAAATATCGTCAAATTGGTCAAGGCAAGAGTAAGAAACTCGCTAAACGACAAGCAGCTCATAAAATGTGGCAAAATTTACGTGACTCTTCAGATCAAACTCAAACTGCACCGGACGAAGACGAGGTATTTTTCTATTATTATTATTTTTTAATAAAAAATACTTTCTACATCAATGCTTGCTTAAAATTTGAATGAAAGCAAAATTATTGTTTGTGTGAATGGTGATATAGAAGTGGAAGTGATTTTGCCTTTTTGCAAAAAAAAATTTTTTTTTAAACCTTCATTCCCTTATATCTATAACGGACAATTTTTCTTTCGTTTTTAACAAAGATTTTCGTCCTAAGACCCTTTCGTTTTTTTTTTGGTTTTTTTTTTTTGTTGAAAAAGAAAAATGCATGTTTGGATCATTTCCACTTCTTTATTTTTCTTTTATTATAATTTCTAAACAAATTTATTTTTCTAGTATCAACATTTTTATAAGTGTTTTAAACAAATTGGCTCTTATTCTGTCGAATTGTCCGTTATAGATTATTCAAAGAAATGCAAATTTGAGCGCTCGATATGCCGATTTGAAAGAAAGCAAAATCTCGACTTTGACAACCGCCCACAGTCACAAAGTCTCACTATTTCACAAGAATCTTAAATCTTCTACGGGTGTTAAACTGTTTGAGCTGCAGGTTTGTATTTTAACGAAAATGTTTTCTTTCAATTTTCATTGGATTCCTTTTTTTGTCCAATTGTAAAAAAAAACTACTAATAAACTTTTATCATTAGAATTTAAAAAAAAAAAATGATTAAATTTTATTACGGTTCAAAATATGATGACTGTTGTTACAGAATACATGCCTGAATGATGGGGATGTCAATTTGGTGCAGTTCTTACAGGAAATAGCTTCAGAACAACAATTTGAGGTGACTTACGTGGATATTGAAGAAAAATCAATCAGTGGTAAGTATTTTTATTTTTTCTCTGATAACAATTTTATTTTTAAAAAAACATTTTTTCCTTATTACATTAATTCGATCAATTATATAAAATTATTAAATATGGTATGAAAGTATAAAAATATATTTATATGAACGTAGTTCTAGAAATATCCAGTCTCTTCTGTTACTGGAATTAATTTGCAGTAAGAACTAAATCAACATTATAATCGGTTTCATTAGTAGGAATTTCCTCGCAAATCTGTTCATTAAAAGCCACTGCAATCAAATGTGGCTTTCGTTCTTGTATTTTCGTAATATTTCTTAAATAAACATCATAATATCCTCCACCGTGACCTAAACGTTTACCTTCACGACTAAATGCGACTCCGGGAATAATTATCAAATCTAACCCTCCTATAATATGAAATAAAATAAAACTGATGTAATTAAAATGTTCAATTTAAGTTAAATTATTTACTTAAAATGAATTTTAATTTAAAATTAAATCGAAATCAATTAGAAAAAATTAAATAATGATAAGAATAAAATAAAAATTAATCGTTCTAATATTTTGTTTACCAGTTTCAAGGGCATCTTCTCTTATGTCATTTTTATGAGGTTGTTTAATATTCCAACTTGTAAGGGGTAATTTTTCGTAATCACTCATTGAATGCAATTTAACCATTTGCATTTTTGAACCTCCATATCGGGGAACGAATACTTCTTTTTGTTTTTCAAAAAGATCTTTTAGTATTTGTTTTGTATCTATTTCATCATCGGTACTCAAAAAGAGAGAAACTCTTTTACCTTCATTATACTGAGGCAGAGAAGTCAACTAGATAAAATATACAAAACAAATTATTTATAATATTTTATTTATTCAACAAACAGGCATAAATAAAAAAAACAACATTAATTGCAAAAACAAAATTTTAAAATTGAAAGAATAAATATTTAAAATATTTTTTAAATATAATTTATTTAACGAATTTAAATAATTCTTATTATTGAAATATTTTGAGTCGATATGTTAGACTAACCTATAAAACATATTTCTATATTTTTAAATGAAAAAAATAAAGATGATAGTACATACTTTTTGAAAAACTTTTTCCCCTTGTATTATTTTTTCTTGTTTGTCAATGGTTTTTAAAATATTTTTTATTGACTCACGAAGATTTTTTTTTGCTAAAATTATTGCCATTATGAATGAAATCTCTCACACACGTCTTTATTTACTGCGCCGACTCGTTTATAAATGGTGACCGGTTTCGCAACAAAGACAGAATGATACCGAGGAAAAAGAGATACGATGCTTATATTATAACTGCTATGTACTTATAATTAATTCCTAATATTAAAAATTACTATTCAAATTCATAATATTTTTGTTTACATAATAAACTACTATTACGTTATTTTATTATCAAATTGAAGATTATATAAAACCTTCGTTGAACTTTATAAATTTTTTAAAAAACATTTATATCTTTCAAGAAGATTTGATTTAAATGGATTTCTTTTATTTCACAGGAAAATGTCAGTGTTTGGTACAGTTATCAACATTACCAGTGGCAGTGTGTTATGGCAGCGGTGTGACCAGTAAAGATGCACAAGCGAGTGCCGCTCAGAACGCTTTGGAATACTTGAAAATAATGACCAAGAAGTGAGCCAGCGCTTTGCTTCTGCCAATTGTCGTCACCACCAACAGTAAGACCAGCAACACGTTACTTTCAAAAAATCACAACAATTTAAATGATTCGAAATTTTATAGCGCCAGTAAATTACGTGGTGCAACAAAATCACAATTCCGTTCAATGGGTAATAACAATGGTTTTAAAAACAAAGATGCGAATAATTGCTCGATAACATCGCGTATTCGTGTTAATGGCACAGTAACCGAGAATCTAAAAACAAATAATAAACGCGAGAAAAATTCCATTTCAAATCATACCTTCGACAATCTTCGCGGAATAAATAACAATACGTCTGGTAATCCGTCCCAGGATCATGATTTCTCTATTTCCAAGGATTTCACATCGAAAAAAACCACTGAATCCAATTTAAAAACCCATCAGGAATACAATAAAACACGTAATTCAATTTCATCCCGATATCAACAATCAAATATTTCTTTTTCGAATCATCAAACACGTAACGATACAACATATGGTATTGGACGTAAAAATTTAGAGCAAAATATCACAAAAATGACGCCAATTAATTTTCCCCCATTACGTGCGCCACAAAGTATTGTAAATGTGCGTCATCCATTTGTCACTGAGGCACGAATAAAACATGAAATTTTAAATTCTAAAAAAAATTTAAAAGAAACGACTTATCCAAATTATGGAACTAGTATTCAAAATCTTAATAGTATAACGGCAAATATCTCGCCATATCCGCGTGCCGATTCTTTTCCACAATCAGTGACTAATGTTTTGTTTTCCGACACTGCTGCCCAATTTTCACAATCGCCCTCATTTAATACAACACAATATCAAACTTATGATCATACGGGAAATTTTACCACCACACCATTGACCATTAATCCAGTTATTCCTCAATTTTCAGCCGAAAATTCTATTACCTATCCACAATATGAAAATCAATTTGTCACACCTAATCATTATCCAACTGTTGGTCAAATTCAGGACTCTCCACTTTTTATTCAAAGTCTTCATAGTCCAATTGCAGTGACCGATCAGTACGCTGCGCCAAATTACGCCGGTGCCGTTAGAACTGAATTGATCCCACGATTGAGACGACCTCCTCGATATAATAAATAAAAAGAAAGAATTTTCATCAATTCGATGGAAATTGGGCAGATTATTTTTTTACAACGCGGACTTTATTTATTTATTTTTTTTTTTTTACACATACTAGAAATATTTCCAATTCGAGTTCCAGTGTATGCTTTTAATTTTTTTACTTTCCATGAAATTGGAAAATTAATTTTTCCAATATCTAAAGCATTTCTTGAAACCCGTTGATAGTTTCAAGAATTTTTTTGGAAAAATTATTATATACATGCGTATATATATATATATTTTATTAAATTTTTCATTGATTTCTCGATGATTATAAATTGTTTATAGATTTCTCAGTAAATATTACGAATTATTCGTATATCGATTTCTCGCTATTAATCATACTTAATGAATTCGAATAATAATTATTAAATTATAAGTACTTATAATTGTTTATTTATGATTATCAATTATAATTACTTGTAATTAATTAATTTATAATTTTCTCGAAAAAATTCATTAATTATATTCGATTCCCCTATTGTTGCTCTACATGAGAGATGCAGTGAAAATTATTTCAATTTCAGATCCATTTTGAAATAGATTTTACCTAATCTCGTATCTCACGACAAGTCGGAGCATCAAAGAGTCATCGATTTATTGACGAATTTTTACGAGACTATCAAATATTTTTTAATGTATTATAGTATTCTTCTTTTTCCACACACTGGTTTTGCTTTTGTTGAGAAGACATGGCAGGGCACTCGATAAAACAAAAAAAAAAAAAACAAAAAAAACTTAAAAAACATACAAAAAAATAGTAAAACAATATTTCTGAGTGCAGTGTCTTCAAGACTTTTTCCATTCAATAAATTGTACATAATTTACAAATGTACATTATCTCATCAAATTGTCAAAGAAAAAAAAAATGTTATATATATATCTCTCTGAAAATGGGAAATTACAACCTGTTTGCAAATGTGCAACTGGTCAAAATATACCTCGAAGAAAATAAAATTAGTCGATCGAGAAAAAAAAAATCGTTTTGTTAAAAAGAAACGTTTCGAAAAAAAATAATTTCGCGAAACAAAAAAGAAATCAACCAAAAATTTTTGAAGAAGCTCGCTAGAATACTCAATAAAGCTAGTGTTCTAAAAAAAAAAAAAAAAAAGAAACTTTGACAGATATGAATAGAGAGTATTTGACAATTACTCTTAACGAGGTATTACTGTTGAGGTATTATTACTCTTGAATAAAAATGGTAATTACAAGCTATACTTTGCATAGAATTAGTGGAGGTTTTCCAATAATTCAATAATACGTAGATTTATTGATATGTTTTTAATTTTTCTTTTCTTTTCTTTGACGGACAAATCGCGTAAATTTGGAAAATTTCTTTCCAAAAATGCATTGACGTTAAAGAAATATTGCTTCGCGATAACTATACTCGCGCTAGTTTATAATAAAAAAAAAATAAAAAAAAAAACAAATAATCTTAACCAGAGTTTCTCTCTGCTTACAAGTGGTGTATGTTTTTCCTTTAGTATAGTAGCTTATAAACTCATAAGCATCAAGTATAATATCCGTAAGGTTAATCGTTAAGGACTTCTCGTTAAATACTTTTCACAAATTTTTTAATTACTTGTGAATTGTAAACGACTCGTGTGCATTGAATTTCGAGTTGCCTATACGAATCTCAAAATAACGAATGAAACGCATTTTTGAAAAAAAGTAAAATAAATGAATCCCCCCCCCCAAACAAACAAGAAGCTCATCTTTTAAAAATTTTTAATTTTCAATCTGATTTTGATAAATTTTAAAATAATCCACAGAATCTCCTTTTTTCTCTGTGGCTTCACAAATATGACAAATAGGGCGGATTATTTGAATATCAAAATAATTTTAATATCTTCTTTCTGAGACACAGGATAAGTTACTCGTCACTCATGCTAACGTTCGACGAGAGTACACGAATCGCGCAAATAGAATTTGCGTTTTGAAACTAATAATGAATCGAAACTCTTGTCTTGTGTCAAAGTGACATACATGAAAAAAACATTTGAAAAAAAACAAAAATTAAAGAAAAATTTTGACAATTTTCTTTAATGTTCGTTTTTTGTTTTTTCGTACGTCTCTTCGACAATTTTGACAAATTTTGCAAAAAAAAAAAAAAAAATGATGAAAAGAAATGACCGATTTTTAAATGCAAAATAATAAATCCATAATGAGAAAACTCATTTCAAACCTCTCGATTCTAGTCGGAGCGTATTTTTTGATGCATGAGTTTGGAAAATAGGCATTATTTACATGCAAAGTATAGTGTGCAACGCAATCAAGTGTTTTCTAGAGTCAAAAAGGAAAAAAAAAGAACATTTTCTTCAAATTTTTTTCTTTTTTTTTTATTCACTATTTTTTTTTAGCCATTTAGTTTTTGTCTTTCTCGTCTCAATGAGATATCATTCTAGTTTTTCTTGAGTTAAAAATTAAATTTTACATTATTCGAATGTATTTAACAAAAAATAAATAAATAAAACTTCATTTTAATCAGATAAAACTAAAATGGCATCTCAAAAAATATTTTTGTTCTTTTTTTTTTTATCTTCAAATATACAGAATGTTTTCGGAAAGCTCCAACGTTTCAGGCTTACCTAGAACACTTTGCATATACTTACCATCAGAGGAAAAAAAAAAAATTTATCTAGAATAGTTGATAATTAGTGTATAGGAAAAAACGATTAATTTCGATTGCATTTTACAAAATGAAAAAAAAAAGATAATTTAAAAGCGAATTTTTGAAAGTAATGCAATCTTGCGTCTTGAATTTAATTTATAATAAAATCACGATTACGTAATTAAAAAATGTAAGAAAGATGAAAAAAAAGAGAATATTTCACGCAGTAGTGAAATAATTCCGTGATATATGACCGAAGAAATAGACGCAATTATTATAAATAATAAAAGAAAAACATTTTAAATGAAAAAAAAAAAAAAAAAAAAAATCATTTCAAATTTGTCAACAAAGTACAAAACTGTCATAATTTTATAAGTGATGATATATTGTGTGATCAGAAGACTTTCTCCACGTAATGTTTTTGATATTTTACGTTTTCTCGAACCCTTTGACAAATCAATTCATTTGCATTTAAAGAATTAATATTTGATAATATTTTACGTTTATAGAAGAAATTTTGTTTTATAATTTTTAAAGACACGAAAAAATAGCTAAACAAAAATGTTTTCTTTTTTTTTTTACGTTACAAATCATTGAATCTCTTCTGCTTTAAAATATTTTCAAAATAACTTTAAATTGAGAAATGATATTTAATGAAGACATTCATATAATAGCATTTATGAAAAACAATATTCGATGACGAATATAAAAAAACGATAGCTTTCGTCAATATTCATCAATACAACTGGTATATATATATAAATTGTAGTGGTGAAATTTTCTAAAAATTATTCAATTTGTCTAAAGATAAGTAAGAAAAAAAATTTACTGTAGGGTGAAACGTTAAATGACTGCGGAATTTTCTATATTTTAATTTATCGTTAATGAATTAATTATAATATCGATTTAATCTTAATTTATAATTTATGAAATTTAATGCGATATATTAAGAGAGAAATTTTTTTAATTGTAAATTCATTACAATTGTAATTAAAAATTAGAATTGTAATTGAAAATCAAATTGTAATTTGAAAATGTTGTGAATTTGTATTTAATATTTTTTATGAAATTTTCAATTGTTTACGATTTATGTGATTCTGTGCAACATTTATATATATCTATAGTATTAAAATTTCAAATTTTGTGAGAATATTTCATGTTTATGGAAATTTAAAAAAAAAAAAAAAATGAAAATCAACTCACAAAGAAAAAAAAAATATCACCCGGAAAGATTTTCTCAGACTTTAATTATATTATTAGCAACAGATCACTCAAAGGGATAAAGTAATGTGAGAATCCCATTGAATCTTTTGTATATGACATTTAAAATTTTTCAGGGTCACTTCCCGGTGTATGACCTTTGTCATATTTTTACATAGATTTTAAATTATTTTTTAATATTTTCTCAAGTCGAAAGTAAAACAATGACATTTTTTAAATGGAAAAATATGAAAAAAAAGAAATATATGACAATAGTATTCTTATTATTATAATTGTGATTTTTTTTTCACAGTAATTTATCTCTTTTGGTTATCAAAATAGTGTCCCAAAGTTCAAAATAATTTTTTTTTTTCCCTCCTTTTTTTGCGATATCGCGAACTAATAATTCAAATTAATTGTGATATGTTTGTCACGAAGACTTGATTTTCAAGTATGTGTATATAACTTTCGCAATTTTGTGAGAGTTCAGGATAACGCTCATATTTGTTATTGTCAATAAATTTTTTTGTTTATATACTTTTTATACTTATTTGTAAAATATAGTAGGAAAGTGTATAATTTTTTTTTGTCCAAAAAGAATCTAATTTAAAAAAAATAATTTGAAAAAAATCTTGTAAAGTAGTTAAAAATGATGTTTAAACATCATTAATGTCAAAAATAATTTTTTTTTTTAAAAAAAACTCATTTTTTTAATTAAAATAATTTTTGATTTTTGTAATTTGAGTTGAAATATACTCATGACATTGAGTCATTGACTATAATATTGTATAGTTACATTAAAATGTAAATTTGTATATTTTTTTTGAAGATACATAATTTTTTTTCTCAAATAATTTTTTTTTTTTTGTTCTTTAAGAATAATGATTTGCATATATGGATTTTGATTAATATTCAATAATAGCCCCATGAGGCAAATGAGCATTCGACACGGACATGGCATACAGATAACGACTTAATCGATGTCGACAACCCTTTCTTTACAGTTTGGGAATAATAATATATCTATAATCAATCAAGGTTGTTCTATGTATGATTGTGCGTGTAACTCTGTTAATAAACTGATGCTTATGAAAGAAGAATTTTTTTTCTTTCAAATTTCCCTTATTTTTTTGTTTTTTTGGGGGGGTTTAAAATTACACTTTTAAAGTGTAAAAATGTTTTTATTTTTAATTTAAATGGATTAATTTTTATTACAATTATTTGTCCACTATTTCTTTAAACAATTTTTTTTTGCTCGCAATATCAAAATTTTGTTACGAAAAGTTAGAATGCAGACTGTAAACTGGCTTCTGTAAATTGATCCTCCTTTTATTCTTTTTTTTATACTCTAGAACCTATAAAATGTTAAGAGAAGCATAAACCTATGTTTTCTTTCTTTCTTTGCATTCCTTCAATTCCAATACATATATATAAAAAAATACATATATACACATTCATTTTTTCCTCTTGGGAAAAATGAAGACATTTTTGTCAATATAAATTCGGAAATGAGCCTTGTGTATTAAGTATTATTTGAAATTTATTAATGCGTGACTTTTCTATAATTTTTTTTTATATTGTTTGTAAAAGTCGAGAGCAAAAAAAAAAAAAGGAAAAAATTGAAGAGTACGGAATTTGTGGTTTTATGAGGGAAAAACTCGTAACCCAGATTTGTTCATATTTTTTTTTTTATATTTGAAGCAATTTAAAGGTCCAGAAAAATGCGTTGTGGTGCATCGCGCGGTCAATTAATTATTATAGGCACGAACTCTGATGTCTGCGCCTATATATATATACTCGCACAAAACAATATATCGGCATTTCTTGAACCTTCCGAAGAATGAAGAACTTCCTCGAAACCCACTTATTTCAAATGATTACCTCTGAATTCATCACAAAAGCTCTCTCGTAAATTCTTTTCAAGTATTAGGAAAAATTTTCTCTGTTTATTTTTCTGCGTCTGCTATTCAAAAAAAAAAAAAAAAAAAAAAATTCCTTCCCCCCAAAAAAATGTTGCCAAAAAATTTACTTTTCGAAATTGTTTTCAGGAAACAGAAATTGAGCATTATTTTTGCTCTTCATGATCGATTTGATTTTTTGATAAAAATTTTGTCGACAAATTGCGTGTTTTTCTCGAGAGTAAATTTTTATCTTCTTTTTTTTCTTTATTTTCACTCATTCGTCATTTCACTTGATTCTTTTTGATGCTTTTCGCTTCATTTGCATTCCTTGGACGTCAATGCCACATCCTGTCAAGTAACGATCCAAGACGTTGTGAATGGATATATCAGCATGAAGTCTATCATTTTTTTTTTCGAAGCTATTTTCTCTTTCAACCCTCATAAAAGTTATTTGAAAAATAATTTCCAAACAATTTTTTGTTTTTTTTTGTAAAAAAAGTAGAGAAAATTTCAGAAATTTTTTAAATTCCTAACACCTTAGGGATATAATAATAATAATCATAATAATGAAGAGATCCTTTCGTGATTGCATGTCACAAACATGCGCTGCATTCTTTAGATTATTAAAATATGGTCTAATAGAGATGATCATCAAAATGCTCTAAACCGGTTCTTTCGACTAAAAAAAAAAAAAAAAAAATTATTATCGAAAAAAAATGTATTATATTGATTTCATAATTTTTAATTCACAGGGCTTTGAACTTAAAACCAGAGTAAAATCAAGGTCAATGAATCGCTTCTTATATGCTTTGAATTTATGTATAACAACGAGCTGACAATTTGAAATTTGTTTCAACTTGTTAGATTTCATTACCCTTTTTGAAAAAAAAAAAACAAAACTTGTATGGAATAGTATTTATTTGCACACATATTCTTGCAAACATAACATGTGTTTGGATAATTATGCAAGAATGTTGGTCAGACCGTTTTCTAATAAGTAGACTGGTCACGTAAAACTCAGAGGAATAATGTCATTGAGTCATGCCCCCCTTTTTTTTTTGATAATCATCATCATCACTTTTTTCTAATTTAATAGTAGTTACGCTTCATTTATATATTTTTTTTTTCAAAATAAAGTAGAAATAATTTTTCAGCATTTAAAAATTAATCGACTGACAATTTTTGGGATTGTTTGCACTGAAAAAAAAATTTTTATTTGTTTCAAATAATTTACTTGTCTGTTATCAAAATAAATATATTTATTTGATACCAAATAATTTTTATATGAATTAAATAAAGTTTATTTGAATTAAATAAATATATAATAATAAAATGCTTAGTCTGTCCTTCTGTCCTAACTTGAAGTTGGCCTTTTCTGATTTCACGTGTTTTTTTGAATTTAATTTAATTTAATTTGATTACTATCTTATGACGTGTCAAATTTTGACAATTCTTTTTCTCATTTTTGCCAAAGTTGTATAATTGTGTTTCCAAATTTCGGAATAAATTTCTTTAAAATTCCAAATTCGAAAATTCAATTCACGAAGCTAAAGTACATAACGTTTACCAACGAAATTTTTTTTAAAGTTGTATACTGATTCAAAAATTGTATACAAATACAAAAAATTTATGATGAGAAAAAAGATGCGCCAGGAAATTTCGTACAAGATAGTAATTTGAAAAAAATTTATTTTTAAAAATTAATTTTCAAGGTACCAGGGGCCAACGATTACCTATTACATATAAATTATAAAAACACAGGCCTCGCATCAACTTAAAGACACAAAAAGTCGTTTTAGTCGATTTATATTCCAAAAAAAAGTGGATTTGTTTTTTATTTTAACAAAAATATTTTACAGACTTTTAAATAAAAATTTTTTTTTTTTAAATAATAATCCTTTTCGAAGGGTTAAAGTTGACATTTTTAGAAATAATTAAATTTCAAAAGATATTGTTAATTTTCAAACAATTATTAAATTTTACAGAACTAAAAATAATTTATCAAACAATTTTTGGAAAACATTTTTTAAATTTAATTGAATTTTCAAAGATTTAAAATTGAGATTTTTGAAATTAATTGAAACATTAAGTGTTTTGTAATTAAAATTTTAGATGATTTCACTAAAAATTTATTAGATAATGCGGACAAAATACAATAATTTGAAAATCATTTTTAATTGAAAAATGGTTTCAGATAGTTAAATTTTCAAAGAATATTATTAAAATAGTTAAAAATAATTGAATTTCCTTAGAGTTATAATTGAAATTATTAAATTTCAAAAAAAAAAATTTCGATGGAAAATTTTAGAAATAATTAAATTTTAGATGCTTCTAAGTTCAAATTATTGAAAATTCAATTAATATTGAATTCAAATATTTGAGAATAATGAAATTTAATTTTGATTTTAAATTTGGAAAATAATTGAATTTCAGTTCATTTTGAATTGAAAATTTTGGGAAATAATTGAATTTTAATTGAAATTTTGGATAATAATTTAATTTATGTTCATTTTTGATTGAAAATTTGGATAATTAATTTAGAATAGAAATTTTAGAAAATAATTGAATTTTATTTCATTTTAAATTGAAAACTTGGTAAATAATTAAATTTTAAATTGAAAATTTTGGATAATTATTGGATTTTTAATTGATTTTGAATTAAAATTTCGGATAATAATTGAATTTTAGTTTATTTTGAATTGAAATTTTTAAAAAATAATTCAATTTTATTGTGATATTTTTTTTTAAATTATAAAAAATTGTTAAATTTCATAAAAATTTTAATTGAAAAATAATTTTCATATAATTGAATTTGTGATGTATTTCATTAAAATTATTAAAAATAATTAATTTAGTGAAGAATCATTTTAGTTCAAAATTTGTTAAATAATTGAATTGCAGAAGATCTGAAGAAGATCTATATTTTATACTAAAAAAATGTATTTTATTTAGATTTTTTTTCAAATGTGAAAAAAAATGTCGCATTTTATTAAAATAAGTCGATAAAAGTCGTATTTTTTAAAAAAGTCGGAAAAAGTCGTATAATCCGAGGCCTGTAAACATATTATAATTTTCATTATTATCATTTAATATCTAATAATATTCTAATAAAATTCAATATTATTGATAATATTAATCTTTAATTTCTTTATAACAAACAATTAAATATTCAATTTGGCGCGCTCGCGCGCGTTAAAGTTTGCTAGTTGTATAATAAAATAAATTTTGGAGCAAAAGTAATTTTTTTTTTTTTAGCAAATATAAAGTTATACTTTTTGAAAGAAGAAAAAAGGGTGGGACGTGATTTAATAAAAGGATTTTGACAAAATTGCGAGCTATAATGGAAACTATTGTGAAAAATTGTGAGGGCGGAAACGGAAGCTGAATGTAATTTATCCCCGCATGCAACTCGCGTTGCCCTTGAAAAGGGTGAGGAGAAGCAATACGGACATCCGAAGTATGAAGAAGTGGGAGCGGACCCAGAGTGCTTTTCTCGTCCTGAAGCTTCTTGGGGCCGGGGGCCGTTCAGTTATTGTTGCCACGTGCATGTACTTGGAACACGCGCATCGCGATCTTTTACATCGGCGTACATTCTATTCTATATTTTCAAAAAAAAAAAACGCGAATAATTTTGTAAATTTGCCATAAAAATTACCTAAAATTAATTTTAAAAAATTCTCTCCTAATCTTATATTCAACACTTTTTTTTAAAAAAAGTTTTCTTTAATTTTCAAAATTAAAATTATCAGACAATATATAAATAATAAATCCGACTGTAAATTAATTTTAAAAGATATTTTTTCAAAATTTTATTTATCAAAGAAGAAATTTTAATTTTTAAATATTTTTCAAATAAAATATTGTTTTCTATTTTTTTTTTAAGAAATAAAATAATAGTGCTTGTGTAATTTTTTTTTTAAATTAAAAAATTTTTTTATTTAACTTAGTATATATAATAACAAATCATAAACCGTTGAACGTGTGAATTTCTATATAACAAAAGACACTTCGTGCTTAAGAGCAATGAAGAAAAAAGGGAGAATAGAAGTTCTTTTTGGGATATGTACTCTGGCAGCTAGTCTGGTGAGTGAAAAGAATAGAGAGCCCTTTAATTTTAAAATGCTGTTCGTCTATTATATATATATAATAATCGTTTCTTTTTATCTCAGAAATATTTTTCAAAAAGGAATTTGAAAATATTTTTATATATTATTTAAGAAATTTAAATTTTTCTTTTTAAATTAATTTAAATATAAATAAAAAACAGTAATATAATGATAATAATATAATACAATATAATAATACAATATAATAATATATTGCAAAAATAATAATAATAATAATAATAATTGTAAAGAAAAAGTACTGTTACTATATTGAATAACGTATTTTATAGATTAATTGACTATCGAATTTTTTTTTTTTAATTCATTTATTTGTATTTATGTGATTTCACTGTAAATAATGAGTAAATATAAATTAAGTTTATCATATACTCAAATGGTTATAGAAGTACATATATATATATAAAATATATAGTATTCTTGAATGTAGCATTGAATTATAATCATTCTCATTTAGATTTTCTTTTCGGTCGATGCTCCGGATGACATTGCTTATTCTTTAAATTATCAATACACGAAAAACTATTTATCTTATTGAAAAATATAGTTCAAATCTCAGAAGAAAATATATCTAGTCAAATAAAAAAAAATTGTGACATTGAAAAAAAAAATAAAAGTTATTAAATATATAATAATTATTAAATAATTAAATTTTTATAATAAAATAATAAAAATTTATTGTATAAGAAAATTATTTAATTCTTAACGAAAATAAATATAGTTTCAGGTGTGAGGGAAAAAAATGGCAAATCTTATCGTTTGTTTAAACACCATACAATCATTTGTTTGTTTTTCTTCTTCTTCTTCTCTTTTTTCCGGACAAGAATTTAAAGGCAAAAAATTTTTTTTGAACGAAAATAGCTTTTTATTTTATTTCACTACAATCGTTATATAGCTTCAATTGATTATATTTCTAATCGTCTATATCGCTTCAATTAATATTTATTTTATTTTTTAAATTAATAATGTAAAAACAGTTAAAAAATAAGTATATTATTCTGTATATATAGATATAAACTATGTATAATGCTCTTAGGCAAAGTATTGTATTTCATCGTGCATGTAGTTCTTCATTTATGTACCTGTGGTTTTCTAAAGAGCAGTGTGTGGTTTAACGCTTGACTGTGGTGATTTAAGTACAGTACTTCAAAGTACAGAAACTCCTTTCTCTAGAAGAAAAAAAAAAACGAAAGAAACCAGAATCTTCTTTTTGCAAACAAAACCACCTAGTTTTCTCAGAAGACGTAAAATTCATATTAAAATTTTTCACATTATTACGAGAAGAACTTTCTTCAAATCGAGAATCATGTATATACAAGAAATTTTCAATTGAAGAAAGCTTCAATTTTAATGGCAAAATTTTCAATTCTCAAAATTGATGATAGCTTCAATTTTTAGTGGCAATTTTTTTTTTCAATTAATTCTCAAAATTGATGATAGCTTCAATTTTTAGTGGCAATTTTTTTTCAATTAATTCTCAAATTGATGATAGCTTCAATTTTTAGTGGCAATTTTTTTTCAATTAATTCTCAAATTGATGATAGCTTCAATTTTTAATGGCATTTTTTTTTAAATTAATTCTCAAATTGATGATAGCTTCAATTTTTAGTGGCAATTTTTTTTCAATTAATTCTCAAATTGATGATAGCTTCAATTTTTAGTGGCAATTTTTTTTCAATTAAATTGATGATAGCTTATCAATTTTTAGTTTTTTCTCATACACAATAAAGACATGTATTTTAAAACAGCATATATATAAGTTTTTAGCGGGGAATAAACTCATTTCTACACACCATCAGGAAAGAAAAGTAATTGAGATCCAAGAACCTAATGAGTTTGGCTAACGAGTGTAATTTACAATTAAATCTCTGTTCGCTAGATATCACACGACAGAAAAATTCGCGTGGGGAAAAATTACTTATCAAAATTATTTAATCAAAAAAATAATTCGAATAATCAAAAATTTTCACTTATTAAAATTTGCAAAAAAAATTAATTTTTCCTAACTGTAAATTAATTAATAAACTAAGTTTTAAACCATATATATATAATATACATAGCTTCAGTTAATACTAACTATATATATATATATCTTATAGTCCATTGTATACAGCTTCACTTAATATGGTAAAGTTTATAGTCCATTGTATAATAGCTTTAGTAAAATTTCAATAAAATTGAACATTAAAATTTATTTATTCAATTATTTTTATATTGTTTACATATTTAAAAAAAAAATTTAACACAGCTTAAAATAAATTTGAAAAAATTGAAATTTTTTAAATATTTTAAAATGAATTTTTACGACAGTAATAAATTTAGAAAAAAAACATCTACCCCGCTGCGAATTTTATATCGTGTAAAATGAAAATTTATATCACAAAAGTTTAATAATAATAATAATAATAATAATGGCTATATATATGATATATAAAGGATTAAAATTGAAACATATATGAACATTAAAAACATGGAAGTGAGTTTGCATAAAATTATAATGATAATTAAATTGAATGCTAATAGCTTCACGCATTGATTCATATAATTTCAACACTTTTTTTCTCCTTCTGTATATTATATGGTTTTTGATATCGAAAATTAATAATTATACATTATTTTACATATGCACGTGTTTTGTATAATATGACGCGAGAACATGCGTGATATATGTATATGTATACATACTCTTATTGTAACATAATATTGTGTGTATTATATATACCGGTTTGGATTCAGGGAGTAATTATATATATGTATATGTACCTTGGAGCTTCCGTAATACCTACACATTTATATATTGCGTACCTCCAACGCTGCTTTTAATTAGATCGTTCAACGACTCGATTCTTACAACCCTTCCTTATATACTTCCTTACCTTTTATATATATAAACTTTCAATCTATAATTCAAATCAAAATAAGATTCTTTCAAAAGATATTTAGAAAGCTTTAGTTTATTAATTATGTTAATTTAATAAAGTATTTTTATATTAGACTTGAACGCATATTTTTACATAATTATGTTTATTATTATATCAAAAATACTATAATTATTGCCACTGAAAAAATTATTTGATTCAAAATAATTTTACTATTTTCAAATAAATATATTTATTTCTAAATAAAATAATTTTACTATTTTTAAATGAATATATTTATTTATAAATAATTTCACTATTTTCAAATAAATATATATATTTCTATCAAATAATTTTTATTTAAATCAAATAAACTATTTTTATATTATAATACACTGAAAAAAAAAATTATTTGATTCAAATACTCGATTACTTGAGTATTATCAAATAAATATTTACTTGAACCAAATAATTTTTATTTAAATTAAATAAATTGTATTTGAACCAATAATTTCTGTATTTAAAACAAATACCGCATTTTATTGACTCAAATAATAATTATTTGATAAAAAAAAAAAAAATTATTTGATAATAGTCAAGTAATCGAGTATTTGAATCAAATACATTTTTTTTCAATGTATAAAAATAGTTTATTTCACCCAAAAAAAAATCTTCCACCTAAATCAGCGAAAGTTTTTGCTATTCTAGAGAAATATATCTCTATTCGAGGTGAAGAAATTTTTGCGTTTAGAAAAAAAAATTTTGTTGATTTAAAGAATTTCCTTTCTTTGACTTGTTTCGTTCCGCATTTAAAATAAAATTTTCTTTAATATAAAAACAGGGCTTTTGATTAAAAGAAAGTTTCTTTGAAATTTGTTCTTTAAAACAAATAAAAAAGTCAAAAAAATTTCTTTAAATCAAAAAAATCATTTTTCTCGGTGTATCAATAATTTTTGTACTTGAAACAAATAAAATCTGATTCAAATAAAAATTACTTGGTTCAAGGAAATTTTTTTCAGTATGTATAGTGTAATAATAACAAATGAGTCTTAATAATTGTAGTTTTATTAATAAGTAATAATACTAATAATAATAATAATTATTATTATTATTAGTATTACCTATTATTATTATTATTATTATTATTATTATTATTATTATTATTATTATTAGTAATAATAATAATTATTAATTATTATTATTATTACGCGATTATACAAGTTCAATTAGGGAAAAACGAATAAACAAATTAAATTTGTAAAAATTTAATACACTCACGTGAAAAAAGCAATATAACCATTGTTGCAAATAATAGTTTTGCTAGTTACACTCAATTATTTTTAATTGTTATAATGTGTATTTTTCATTTACTTGCAAACAACTTGTAAATTATTTTTAATTAGTTTATATTGGTGTGTAGCAAGTACTTCCGCTTCTAAGTGCATTATTGTTAAGTGAATAACTTTAAAAAAAAAAAAGAAAATAATAAAATTTCACAACATTGTTATCTAATCGTAATTGCCACCTTTTGTTATATATATATATATAAAACATAAGTTAATGGAAATGATGGAGAAGAATTTTTTTTTTAATTTTACATACAGGGTTGAATGTATACAAGGTTGTTAAATTTAAATTATCTCCTTTGGAGTAATTTAAAAATATTTTTTTTTTTTTGCATGTGCTTCCTTGTTATATATATATTGTATCATACTGTTTTATGCAGAAGAGCTGACCCTATTTCAAGAAAGGAGCATTATTAAAGGTTCTCGTTTCTCGATGTACCTTTATGCATGTCAAGGGGTCCAAAGTGAACAAATAAAATGCAGACTACAATGGAGGGGGCACGTATATATAACTACAACAGGGTTTAGAGGATGTGTATCATGTATATTGAGGCATTGATTTATATGTAGTTCCATTCAAGGATTCGCATTTTTCCCCTCTAAGAAAAAAAATTGCATTTTTTTTTTTGCATGAAAACAGTCTTATGTAGTTGAAATTTTTTTTATAATTGATACAGATAATAATTATTTGATACAAATAAATATTTATTCGATGCAAATAAATATTTATTCAATACTAATAAATATTTATTCGATGCAAATAAATATTTATTCAATACAAATAAATATTTATTTGATAATAGTCAACCAATTATTTGAATCAAATAAATTTGTTTCAGTGTTCATTTGAATATTATTAAATTGAACAATTATTATATATGCGATTATTTAGAAAATTATAATTATGTTATTATTATAAAAAATGCAATGCTGGTAGTCATTAAAATAATAAATAGAAGAATATAGTTTTTAATCGAAATGTTTATTATTATATGTACTTTAAAGAAAATTTATATTCCTCTAGTTATGGTCAATTATTTTAATTATATATAATATTTATAATGCATATTCTAATTCACTGGACAAGGGAATAACTATTGAAACACTTTCAACCCTCTGTCAATTTAAAACTACTCGAGCTTTGAAAAATGAATAATGCTTGCATGTCAGTAACTACCGCATATAATTATCATATATCTACTTAACAAAAAAAAATGGTCAAGTTCAACAAATTTATTTAAATTACATTCGATGACAAAAAAAAAGTAGAACTACATAGATATAACATGTGCAAATAAAAGGAGGACAAACTTTTTATCATCATTTTTTATTACTATATACGGCATATAGAAAAAGAAATTGATAAATGGAACAAATTTATCTTTCACAATGACCAATTTTTAAACAATTAGCTCATATAGAAAATATTGTAAAAGTGACATACATAAATTCAGTGTAATATAATTTTCCTAACTGTTTAATTTTTTTTCTTTTTTATAGTGCTTATGCGACATATTGCAAATAAGGACACGGAATAAAGATTTCAAAAGAGACAAATGTGTTCTACAATGAGATTTACTATTCCAAAGAATCTTTCAATTTGCATAAATGTGTAAAATTTTTCGCAAAAATTCATTTTTGCCAAAATTAACAATTTTAGTAATACCAGAAAAAAATTTATTTTATTGAAATAACTAGCAAAATTAAACGCGCGCCAAATTGAGTATTTAATTGTTTGTTATAAAGAAATTAAAGATTAATATTATCAATAATATCTTAATTTATTAGAATATTATTACATATTAAATGATAATAATGAAAATTATATATGTTTACAGGCCTCGGATTATACTTTTTCCGACTTTTTTCAAGAATACGACTTTTATCGACTTATTTTAATAAAATGCGACATTTTTTTTACATTTGAAAAAAAAAATGTAAATAAAATACATTTTTTTAGTATAAAATGTAGATCTTCTTCAGATCTTCTTCAATTCAATTATTTAACAAATTTTGAACTAAAATGATTCTTCACTAAATAATTAATTATTTTTAATAATTTTAATGAAATACATCACAAATTCAATTATATGAAAATTATTTTTCTATTACAATTTTTATGAAATTTAACAATTGTTTATAATTTAAAAAAAAAATATTACAATAAAATTGTATTATTTTTTAAAAATTTCAATTCAAAATAAACTAAAATTCAATTATTACCCGAAATTTTAATTCAAAATCAATTAAAAATCCAATAATTATCCAAAATTTTCAATTTAAATTTTAATTATTTACCAAGTTTTCAATTTAAAATGAAATAAAATTCAATTATTTTCTAAAATTTCTATTCAAAATTAATTATCCAAATTTTCAATCAAAAATGAACTTAAATTAAATTATTATCCAAAATTTCCAGTAAAATTCAATTATTTCCCAAAATTTTCAATTCAAAATGAACTGAAATTCAATTATTTTCCAAATTTAAAATCAAAATTAAATTTCATTATTCTCAAAAATTTGAATTCAAAATTAATTGAATTTTCAATAATTTGAATTTAAAAGCATCTAAAATTTAATTATTTCTAAAATTTTCCATCGAAAATTTTTTTTTTTTGAAATTTTATAATTTCAATTATAACTCTAAGGAAATTCAATTATTTTTAACTATTTTAATAATATTCTTTGAAATTTCAACTATCTGAAACCATTTTTCAATTAAAAATGATTTTCAAATTATTGTATTTTGTCCGCTTTTTCTAATAAATTTTTAGTGAAATTATCTAAAATTTTAATTAAAAATCACTTAAAGTTTCAATTAATTTCAAAAATCTCAATTTTAAATCTTTGAAAATTCAATTAAATTTAAAAAATGTTTTCCAAAAATTGTTTGATAAATTATTTTTAGTTCTGTAAAATTTAATAATTGTTTGAAAATTAACAATATCTTTTGAAATTTAATTATTTCTAAAAATTTAAACTTTAACCCTTCGAAAAGGATTATTATTAAAAAAAAAAATTTTTATTTAAAAATCTGTAAAATATTTTTGTTAAAATAAAAAACAAATCCACTTTTTTTTGGAATATAAATCGACTAAAACGACTTTTTTGTGTCTTTAAGTTGATTCGAGGCCTGTGTTTTTATTATTAATATTTAATAGGTATTCGTTGGCCCCTGGTACCTTAAAAATTAATTTTTAAAAATAAATTTTGTTCAAATTACTATCTTGTACGAAATTTCCTGGCGCATCTTTTTTCTCATCATAAATTTTTTCTATTTGTATACAATTTTTGAATTAATATACAACTTTAAAAAAAATTTCGTTGGTAAACGTTGTGTACTTCAGCTTCGTGAATTGAATTTTCGAATTTGGAATTTTAAAGAAATTATCAATTAATTATTATTAATATTATTATTATTTGAGAAAATTAAATGGTATTTATTTCAAATACAAAAATAATTGGTCCAAAAATTGAAATAAAAATAATAATTAAATATTTCTATTTTTAATAAATATATGGAAATAGTCCAAATATTTGAATAAAATAAATTTTTTTCATATAAACAAGTTATTTTTGTCATTGCAATTAATTTCTACTTAGATACATATTTTATATATATATAGGTATACATATATTGATAAACGGCTCAATTATCGACGTTTTACTTAAAAATATTGTACTCAAACTTGAAATACAAGTTTTTACATGAAAATACCATGTTAAAGAAAATATGAAGTAAAAGAAACAAAAGAAGAAAACTAATTGTGACGAAGTGAAGAAAGGATGAAGAGAAGAGTAGGATTCCATTCTTTTCTACTTTTTTACATTGTACATATAACCAGTTTGAAAATAAATTTCAAATACAATTTCTCAATAGAATGAAAAAAAAAATTTCCAATTGCCACAAGTGGAAGATAAGTAACAAGCTTACAAAAGTAGAGTATAATAACTTTCCATATATAAATCTTTATTTTAACCAAAATAGTAACGTTTATTTTTCAAATCCAAAAATAATAATAATTGCAGAAAAATTAAATTTTTTTAAAATTTTAGTTAATTTTCCTATAATGTTAATATCGATTATTGTCTATAAATAAATTTGTAAAAATGATAGATTTTATTCTCAAAATAATGAAGCTATGAATAATAATATAGACATCTTTTTTAAAATTAAAAAAAAAAAAAAAAGGAAATGACAAATTCATTGCATTCAACACATATAATATATGTATTCGAAGTAAATCGGATTAGTTTTCTGGTAAAACTTGTATGTATATATAAACTTTGTAAAAATCCTTTTCCTTTAGGCTGAATGTTCCTATATACTGCGGGATCACATTGTTTGCAGATCGTGGGAAACCGGGAAGCGATTAGTTACGAAGAAAGACCACCACATAGTCGTAAATGTGAGTGCGAATGCAATTTCAAGACATAGGAGCATCGACAATCTGAGGATTATAAAAAAAAAAGAAAAAAAAATTTGCTAAATTTTTCTACATGACCAAATTTTACAGAAAAAAAAAATTGGAAATGAATATATTATTATTATTATATTATTAATATTATTATTTCTATTATTATTTTTATTATTATTATTATTATTATTAATTAAATATGTAAATATTTTTAAACGATTGATAGAACAATGAATTTTTTTTTCTTACAGATAATAGCGGCTGCCTCACCAACAGAGAAAACATTCTTATTAGGAGAAGAATGTAGCAGAGATCGAGAGTGTGAAGGCAGCATCATGAAAAGTCGATGTTACTTGGGCTATTGTCGATGTCTACCCTTTTTTGCTGAATATAATAGCACCCACTGCTTAGAATGTAAGCTTGAGTTAATGGATATTAAAAGCAAAAAAAAAAAAAAAAAACCGTCAGAAATAAAATGACAAAAAATTTTTAATTTATTATACAATTCTTTTCTTTGTTAACGAAAGTAAAAATAATTTTAAAATTTTTATAATTTATTAATTTAATAGAAGTAAATTTTTTATTTTATTAAATATTCTTAGAGTTTGAAAATTACTTTTTCGTTAACGAAAGTGAAAATAATGAGATTTTATAATTTGTTAATTTAATAGAAGTAAATTATTTATTTTTATTTGTTAAAAATATTCTCTGTATAATTTATAGCTTGAAAATGTGAATATTATGAAACTATCTTCAATTACATTTCTTATTCTTTTATCTGTATATAAAATATGAATTTTCCTTTTAAAATAATAAACAAGAGACTTTGTTTTCTGTTATTTATCGGAAAAAAAAAAATTTTTTTTTTCTTTATTACAGCGAATCTTCTTGAACAGAAATGCCTTATTAAAGAGCAGTGCTCATTAAAGGTAGCCAACAGCTCTTGTCTCGCTGGCGTATGCAGGTGTGAAGATGGATTTTTACAGTTTCGAAAACATACTTGTTTAGGACGTAAGTTTTTGTTTTGTTTTATTTGAAACCCAATAATTGTAAATTTTTCTGCAAAATATGGCAAATTTACAAAAAAAATTAAATATTGAAAAATAAAGAAAGTAAACTAAATTAACATTTTTATTTATATATAATGAATTTTATAGTTTAGTTACTGTTTCTAATCTTTTTAAATTATGTTCATTATAATGTGTATAGAAAAATAATTTCTTGAAAATATAGTAATATAAATTCTTGCGGTCAAAGCTACATTGACCATAAAATCAAAAATGATTTCTGTGGTGTTGTCAAATTGCCAATTTAGAAATCGATATTTACTGGTTACGGCAATTTTGTGGTTTTCAAAGTATGTGAAAAATGTTTTTTTTTTTTAATATTTTTTTCGACATAAAAATTAATACAATTTTGTAATTTTATAGTGAAATGAAATAAAAATATACTTTTTGAAATTAAAAAAAAGCCCCTCTGAATATATTTGAGAATTTGTAAATAATTTTTTTTTTTTAATTTCAGCTGCACAATTGGGACAGGTTTGTTATAGCAATGATCATTGTCGATTATGGGACAGCGACACTCATTGTGATTTTTTGATTCCAAATTTATTTGGTCGATGTGAATGTACATCGCCAATGCGTCGTGATAATAATGTTTGTCGTCCCGATCGTTTGGTGAGACCGGCATTTGATTTGCAACAGCAATCTGTCCTACAGAAACCAAATGACGAAGTGACACAGCAAAATTATCCCTATAATGATGAATTCAACAATCAGGAAGTGGAAACTGGTGAGATGTTGCTTTTTTTTAAAAAAAGAAAGAAAATTGATAAATAATTTTCAAGTATTGAAGAAAAAAAAATTGAATTTCTAAAGAAAGTAAATTGAAGTTAAACGTAATTTTACAAAAAAAAAATATTGATACGAATACATGTCTAAAAATTATTTATTCAAATAAATTATTATTTATTAATTTTTAATAATACTCGAATTTTATTTATTTGATAATTAATTAATTTTCATATTTTATTTAGAATATGTGATGAATATATTATTTTTTTTACAGGTGTTCAAATATCGTGGTTGAAAAATGCAAGTTTACTGCTTTCAACTTCTCCAACAACAGATTCGGGGCCTCTTTTAATTGTTACAAGACCATCTCAAAATCATTTGAAACCAATTCACAATCGTAATAATGATTTGCCTGAAGAAAATGATTCTGTTGTTGTCGATGCAATGATAACCGAACTCATTCAGATTACTTCTTCTCCAGCCACTGTTTCAGGTACCTAGATATTCCTAAATAATTATTTGTTAAACATTACCAATTTCTATAGCTTCAATTATTATTTTGCAATTAATTTTACCTTCAGTAAATGGTATTTTCAATCAATAAAACTAATTATTCGAATCTAAAGATACTACGATTTTTTCCTCAAAAATAATGATTATTTATAGAATAATTTAAACTCTATTTATGGTATTCGTAAATGATTTTGATTAAAAAAATTTTCAGTTCCAATGAAGACAGAACGACATGAGGGCGGAAATATCATCAGTCTTGGTTTGCCATGTACAGCGAACATTGAATGTCAAATGTCAGATTCTAATTCACGATGCATTAATGGTGTATGTGATTGTAAGTCGTACGGAAAAGGAAACGCAACTTGTAGTGCACAAAAAAATGGTTGCGCGCCTGGTACTTTTCAATGTCGAAGTACCGGAACCTGTATCAGTTGGTTTTTTCTATGCGATGGTAAACAACACTGTTCAGATGGTTCAGATGAGGCATGCTCCACGATTGCACAATGTCCAATTCAAGCGTTTCGTTGCCACAGAAGTGGTACATGCATTTCCAGAGCTGGACTATGCAATGGTCATCGCGATTGTCCCAATGGTGAAGATGAGGAAAACTGTCGCAATAATCGAAGAAGTAATTTTTTAATTCATTTAAAATAAATAAATAAATTTAATTTTTGTATTTATTTATAAAAAAAAAAATTAATTTATATTTTCTAGGATGCCCAGAAGGAGCATTTCGATGCAATAATGGACAATGTTTGCCAGCTTATGAATTTTGCAATTCAGTTATTTCGTGCCGAGATGGAAGTGATGAACCACACAGTACTTGTCAAACAAATAATAAAGGTCGAGTATCATCCAAATTCTGTCCTTTCAAATGTAAAAACGGAAGATGTAGATCTGATGCAATTACATGCAGCGGTAGAGATGGTTGCGGTGATAATTCTGATGAACTTCATTGTTCCGTATGCAGTGAGTATTAAAAAAAATTAACTAACAATTTATTATTATTATTTTAATAATAATAAATAACTATTAATAATTAAAATCCAGGTTACAATAATAAATAATTAAATTTTAATCTTGATTTTATCACCTTTAACTCCTAAATTACTTTTTCACATCGTAATCCATTTTTTTTTTTTTACTGAATAATTATATAATTCTTGTAAATTTAATTAGATTGAAAACAATGACGCTAAGAGTTTTTCATAATAAAGGGAATAAAGTTAACTGACATTTTATATACAATAAATATTATATATATATATACCTATACGTATATAATGAGGCTGAGTGTATTATAACAATATTATCAGTGGCAACAGAAGGTGGGCGTGCGATCTTTTCTCATGGGCATTAAATCATATCACTGAACATAATAAGATAAAAAACATATTATATATATATATATATATACTCAACATTACACAGGAAGTTAATTGTCGACTTTGAAATCATTACAGGATGTGCTGATGTGCCTTAATTGTCCAACTTAAGGAACCAGTTCCTTTTAACAACTTGCCGTGAAGCAAACTTTATTGTCATCAATGCGAAGATAAATTGAACAGAAAAAAAGACTTTTTATTTTTATCTATAAAAATAGATATTTGCAAGATTTGAATAAGAATGAGTTACAGAAAATAATTTTTATTTAGAACGTTTGATTTTTGCACACTGAGAAACAAAATATAAAAAAAATTTGTTAAAAAAAATCATGGTTGCTACAAATAGCCAAAGAACAAATTAAAATTTTTTTTTTTTTGAAAATGAGACATATTTTTTTGGCTGTTTCTATTTCGCCCGTCGCGGGCGAACTAATTCATTTCTGTTATTTCGCCCGTCGAAATGAATGTGTTTTAGAAAACGGGCAAAATAAGAAAAATAGATTATTTCGCCCGTTCAAGATAAAATCGAGTATCTGGAAGACGGGCGAGTATATTATTTCGTCCGTTAAGTATAGACAGCTGTTTTTTAGATAATGAGAAAAAATAATTTTACTTTTTTTAAATGTAACAAATAAGATGGATAGAAAAAAGACGTCTGAGTATAGGTCTAATATTATTTATTTATATCTTTTGGAGTATTTGGTTTAATAAAATAGAAGAAATTTAAATAAAAAAAAAAATTCTTAAAAATTCTTTAAATTCTTAAAATTCTTAAAAAATTTTATTAATTAAAGTTTTGAGAATATTTGTAACATAAAATTTGTTTGTAATTATTAACTTGAAGATTTTTCAAGTATGTATTTATTTTACACGTTTTTGAGACGTGACTTAATTAATAATTATTATTCTTTAAAGTCACGTCTCAAAAACGTGTAAAATAAATACATATTTGAAAAATCTTCAAGTTAATAATTACAAACAAATTTTATGTTACAAATATTCTCAAAACTTTAATTAATAAAATTTTTTGAAAAAAAATAGAAAATAATTAAGTATTAATTTTAAGAATTTAAAGAATTTTTAAGAACTTTTTTTTTATTTAAATTTCTTCTATTTTATTAAACCAAATACTCCAAAAGATATAAATAAATAATATTAGACCTATACTCAGACGTCTTTTTTCTATCCATCTTATTTGTTATATTTAAAAAAAGTAAAATTATTTTTTCTCATTATCTAAAAAACAGCTGTCTATACTTAACGGACGAAATAATATACTCGCCCGTCTTCCAGATACTCGATTTTATCTTGAACGGGCGAAATAATCTATTTTTCTTATTTTGCCCGTTTTCTAAAACACATTCATTTCGACGGGCGAAATAGCCAGTTCACACAGTCGTATCTATTTCGCCCGCGACGGGCGAAATAACAGAAATGAATTAGTTCACCCGCGACGGGCGAAATAGCCACTCCGTATTTTTTTAAGACTGAGTAAAATGTAGTTATTTTTTTTGGATAAATGATAGTTTGTAGAGGTAGTGTATTTATTTTTGTGTATGTGTAAATTGTAAGCCATTTTATTTTAGTTTACAATCTTTATATTCGGCGGGCATTAAGCAATTTTCGTAATATTACTATTTTTTTTTACTATTTCTACATTATAATTTTAATTGAGGTTTTTCAAGTTTACTGCAATTATTAATATTACGTATAATTATTATTATTCAATGTAATATTGTTTTTTTATAGGGGAAACTGGGTCAAAATAACTTTTCTTATTTACCCCACGGCTGAGGTAAAGTGGATTTTCCAAAATATCTTTTCAATTTACATATTCGAAACAAAAAGAGAATTTTTTAAACCTGCTTTTATAAAATTAGTAAATTATAATAATTTTTAAATGAAGAGATCTTTAATTAAAAAACCCTTTGCCTCGACCAACCGTTTTACCCCAAATTGTATATCTTATAATAAGAAATTATAATATAAGTCTTTTACATTAAAATAGATCTCCTAAGCTTAATAACAAACAAATTAATATTATTTCATATTTTACGATATAGGCATATTATAAAATAATATATAATTTATATTAATAATTCTTTCGACGAAATTAATTATTGTAATTTTAATTTGGTTTACATGATATGCGAGTTTCAGTCCAATAATATCTAATACTAATAATTTTTAATATAATTCTTTATTAAAAATTCGTACCACAGTTTCTTAAATAATTGTGAACATTTAGTTTGTAAAAAAAAAAGAAAATTAAAAATATAAGTATGAGATATAATCTTTTCACGCCAAGAGTAATTATCAAAACCCCTATTATTGAAAACTACCCTTCGTCTTTAAATGACAAGCGTAATACACCCTGCTATATACATGCAATTGTCGGGAGAAGTTAGTCTTGCGCAATTCAAAAATTGTTGGCTCAGTCGGAAATCGTTCTGCCTAAAGAGAGCACGCAAAGCGACAAGTATTTCATATTCCGCTTTTCTTTTACATATTTTACAGTCAAATTACAATAATATTTATCTGGATATCATAATTTATTAGGTAATTATTTAATTATATGAAATTCTTAATACTTCAAAATCATATAAATTTATATTATTTTCTGTAATTATTTTCACTGTATATGTAATATTTCAAACTTTATAATATATTCTGCCGCTTTATTGATGTTTTTTTAAAGAGTTTTATATAAAATTTAAATTAATGACAATTTTTATTTTGAAAGAAAAAATTATTTCTACATTATTTTTTGTTTACTTTTTCACACCTAGAATGAAAAATATATTTTTCTCAGAGCTTTTTCAAAAGGAGTTTATATTTAATTTAAGTTTAATAATAGTTTGATTGGGTCAAAATAATATTTTCGTGACTGACCTAGAGAACGTCTATAAGCTTCATAAATTTTGTGTTATACTCTAATCTATAGTTCATTACAGATGATATTTTGCTATAGAAAAAAATATATTTATAGCACATTAATATCAATTTTTAAATAAATAATAAAACATTTTTTTAATATAGAAAAATATTATTTATTAAGAAATTTCAATTTTTGTTATTTTCTTAATAATTATTTTAATAATATAATGTTTATAATAATAATCGAAATCTTTTTTTAATTTTTTAATTAATATTTTATTGTTAGGAATTTTTGTTTTAATTTTAAAACTTGTACAATTTTCAGTGTATTTTATATTCACGCAGGATTTTACGAAAAAATAATGTCAAAATAGGAAATTCCTAATTGAAAAACAAAACACACATGGAAATAAAAAAGAAGAACATAAAAATGATTGTTTATAATGATAATCATAAGATATTACAAAACGAATATTTATGTAAAAAAGTATTTAGGCATTTAAAGAATATTACAAATGTTAGAAGAAAATTCGTGAAATTGATTGTCGATGTATGCCAATCTTGATCAGGTAATCTAGTGGAAAAATGATAAAATTGAAGTTAATCCGACTTAAAGAATTTTGTTGCCATGGACCCGGATTTGTACTACTAATTCTGCCATGTATTTTACTTTTGACATTGTATTTATTCACTGGAAATGAATTTGATAAAATACAGTATTACTCATATAAATCGTACAATGATGCAGGTAAATTATTATTATTATTATTTATATTTTGCTAATCAAAGAAATTTACATTTATTATTATTTTTTTCAGTTACTGTCGATGGGTTTTTGGTTTGGAATTCAAAATGTCATATGCCCTCAAAAAGTCTTCTCGATCCGTCCATAGTGAAATTTGTAAAAAAGGAGAAATTTCAAACTTGCACAAAATCACCACTTTTAACATCGATTATTCAGGACAAGAATGGTGATAATATTTTAATGTTAAATCTTAATGAAACTAAACATCTTAAAAGTATCTTTTGCTGTTGGGCTCCGATTAATAGACCAATTCCGAAGAAACCAAATCCTCAAAAAAATTTTGATTCATCTATTACGTAAGTAACAACAATTATATAGAAAATACAAAGGAAATTTAATTAATTAAAATGTTTTTTTTAATAATAATTTATTTAATTTTAATACTTTATTTATTTTAATTATATTTAATTTAATAATAGTTCAAAAAGTTAAAAATTGGTATAAAATTTTTAAAAATTAATAATTAATAAAATTGTTAAACAAATGTAATTGAATGTATTTTTTAATTCTAATTTTCTATAATGTTAATACAGAATACAAAATTGTGTCGATTTCAATATCTCAGTCATCATACCAAAGGAAGTTGATACTCTGATGGTTTCCTGTAAAGATAAAAAAGAAATTAGTGTTAAAGCAAAGGGAAAATTAAAAAATACAAAACACCCTGTAACAATTTATCAAAATGTCCATTCAGTCATTAATGTGGATAAAGTTTCTGATCGTTTTAATATTTCATCTGACAATAACAATAATATGACGAGTCGCCATCAGAGAAAATTAAGTGTCTTATTATTGGGTATTGATAATGTTTCACGATTAAATCTCGAGAGAAATTTGCCAAAGACAACAAATTATCTTCATGAAAAAGGATGGTTAATAATGAAGGGCTATGATAAAATGGGTGAAAATACATTTCCAAATTTAATGGCAATTTTAACTGGTCAACAACAAACTGATTCTTATGACAAATGTAAGCCGACAAATCCATTTGGCCTTGATCATTGTCCAATGTTATGGTATAATTTTAGAAATGCTGGGTATGTCACAGCTTACGCTGAAGATGAAGCTAAAATTAGTACTTTCAACTATTTAAAGGTCAGTTGAACAAATTATAATTAATTTTCTGTTTACTTTTCTATTTAACAATTAGACTCAAAAAATATTGTTATATACTTTTGTTTCTTCCGATTAGATAAATTCTTTTAAAGTTTCATTTTAATAAAATCTTCTCTATTACTATTTTTTTATACTATTTTAATTTATTTTGTATCTTCTTTCCTAATATAATTCGATTCCATATACTTTCTTCTTTTAAATTTATATTTTACATTATTTTCTTATATATGTATGTTTATCTTTTTTATATATTATAAAATTTTTTCTTGAAAGGAATAAAAAATTGAAATTAAAGAAAATGAGGATAAATAAAAGAGTAATTATAATTTTTCAGGTTGGTTTTGTGGATCCTCCAACTGACTATTATCTCAGACCTTATATACTGGCAACGGAAAAATTGCTAAAGTCTCGTCGAAGATTTGCAAATTATTATTGCACTGGTCCAGAAGTGGCGGCCGAAAGAATTCTCAATTCTGCCGTTGATTTTGCAACAAAATTCCAAGGTGTTCCATATTTTGGTTTTTTTTGGACAAATTCAGTGAGTCACGATTCAATTAATGGCCTATCATCAATGGATACACATATCCTCTCAAGATTAGAATATCTTGAACATGAAGGAATAATGAATGATACAATGATCATTTTTTTAAGTGATCATGGAATGAGAATTGGCGATATTAGAATGACATTTATGGGATGGTACGAGGAGAGATTACCATTTTTTTACGTTTGGCTTCCACAATGGTTTCGCGATGAAAATCCTGAAGTCTATGATTCATTGACAATTAATCAAAATCGATTGACATCACCATTTGATCTTTATGAAACATTACGTGATATTGTAATAAGAGGTGGTGGCGAAGCTGGACCAAGTACCGGATGTCCTAAATGTCGATCACTTTTCAAGACAGTTCCTGTTGAACGGGGATGTGAAGATGCTGGTGTACCACCACATTGGTGTGTTTGTTCAGCTTTTGAAAAGGACAATGCCTCTAGTCAAATTGTCGTTCGAGGTGCACATAAAATACTCGATCATATTGAAAATATTGTCAAAAATTATAAGACAAAAAAGGGCAAACGTTTATGTGCAAAATTTAAATTGAAAAAAATTCATCGAATTCATAAAGTTATAGATTTAAATAATAGTAATTCTACTTCCAGTACAGAATATTTTTATATGATTCAGGTAACACCTGGTGATGCAAAATTTGAGGCGACAATACATTATTACGGGTCTGATAATTATAATGTTACTGAAGAACAAATAAGCAGAATAAATTCATATGGACCTGGTTCAAAGTGCCTCGATCATGGCCAAAAGAGGTACTGTCACTGTATCAAGTGAATAAAATTTTAATTATACTTAGAAAATAAAATTCTGGATGCAATTATCGTCTCTAGACTGTCCTAAATACGCAGAGGATTCTTATTCATTCCATTTGCATCTCTTTATAGTGAAGAATCTGTTATTCTATAAATTTTTAATTACTCTTTATTTTAAATTTTAATAATTAAAATTATTAGTATTTTTGTAAGAATATATGTTAACTGTTTTTCACTTGTTAGGCCATTCACATGAGAGTAATTTTTTATATAAATGATATTATTGACGTGAATTCAAATTTTTTTATTTATTATTGCGTACTATATTATATATTGAAAATTATTAAAAATGACATATTTATAAATTATGCACTTTATTATAACTTTAATGTAATTTATTTTTATGTTATATTTTAATGAAGTTATCATCTCTCAGGAAGTAAAATGAAATTTTGTTATAAATGAAGATAAAGAAAGAAATCGCATATAATGGGTTTTAATCTTATATTCATGTTTGTAATTTATATAATAAGAATAAGGTGCTACTAAATTAAATTTACTACAAATATTTAAATAATTTCAAATGGTTAATTAATTAATTAATTTAAATAGTTAAATAAATTCATAATGATATTAATTATAAAAATATAAGTTTTTACACCCTGAGAAATTTTTGAATTCAATTAAATATAGTTTAAAATATATTTTTTCTCTTGATTATAAAGTGTTTAGCGTTTTATATACAATTTAATAAAAATTTCACATATCATGTTATTGTTCATTGCAAAATATTATTAATAGCAAATACTTTTTATTCTTAAACCCGTTAAACTAAAAGTTTTCTTTTAAAATTTATTTATATTAATTGAAATTATAGTATGTGCGAAGATAAAATGAAGATATAAAAATGTACATATATGTAAAATAATGCTGTATAAATTTAAATTGTAAATTTTACTTGACAATTTTCTATAATATATCAAAAAAATATATATACAAATGTTTTTTAAAAACTTGTAGTATTCTCTTATTTTATATATGATAATTTATTCATTTTCACAAGCTTCTTTATATTTTCTACTTGAAGCACATTTTTTCTATTGTTGAATTTAATATTAAAAAAAAAATTTTTTTTGATAAAAAAATGTTCATAAATGGTGTTTTTTATCTTATAATAAGAAATAAATTTTGAAATTTTTATCATATAATCTTATCAAAATTTAAATAATCGTTATAAAATATTTAAATGTCAATGGAAAACAATTATATGGGAACATAATTAGATCTATGAACTATATACAAGAAAATATTATTATCTATTAGAATAATGTTAAAATTTTTTTTGACTAATGACAAACTAATGTCTTTCGAAAGTAGAGTTCCTTTTAGTCGTGAATAGTACTTCTCCCTAAAAGCATCTCTAAAACTGAACCTCTGGAAAGTAAAACTACACGTAAAATTTTGACCTCCATACTAATTTAATGGGAGTCAGAAGTTTATCTCCCAGTGGGCAAAAAATCATATTCGTTTTAAAAATGTTTTAAGAATGTTTTTAGAGCGTTTCATGTCTGCCAAATAATATTTTGAAACATTTTAAGAACAGAGGTGTTCAAAATTTCAATGTGCGGTAACAAAAAACTTTTAAGTGGATATAAAAAACTATTTGTTCACTATGAAAAAACAAAAACAAAATGAATTAACAACGAAAGTATATTGACGAATTAACAAAAAAAAAAAATTGTTTTGTTAAGGAAGAGTAGTTAACTAGTGTAAAATGATGATAAAAAAGTTCATCATGTTCAAAGAGAACAATAACTATAAAAGTCTTCTTCTGATGTTGTTTCTATTTATCATGTATTTTTTTATTTCGATAAGATTTAATTACACAATTTATGATAAATCTGATAAATATGGTAAACAAATTAAATTTACACATTAAAAAGAATACAATTATTTTAAGATTTTAAATTAGAGCCTAGTAAAAGAGAATGTATTTTTTTTACTTCAGTTATTCCCGATGAATATTTAATTTGGAATTCAAAATGTCATATGCAATCGAAAATTCCTTACGATAAGTCCATTTTGAAATTTATCAAAAAGGAAGTTTATGAAAATTGTTCGAATTTACCGCTGTTAACATCAATAATTCAAGACGAAAATGGACGAAATATATTAATTTTGAAGACAAACGAAAGTGAACATTTTAAAAATTTAAATTGTTGTTGGTCTCCAATTGTTAGACCCATTCCTAAAGAACCAAAATCAAAGGGTAAATTTGATTCAGTTATTACGTAAGTAAAAAATTTTTATTTAGAATTTAATGGATAATTTAAATTTTATTTCTCGCATATTAAAATAAAATCTATTTATAGATATAGAAAATAAATTTTTAATATATTAAAAGTCCATCTATTTTTTATATTTACAGAGTTGAAAATTGTATTCACTTTAATAATTCAGTTGTCGTACCAAATGAAGTGGATATTCTTATGGTGACTTGTAATGAAGAAAAATACAAAACCAAATTGAAAAACGAAAAACGGAATAACGTGCCAATTTACAAAAATGTGCATTCAATAATAAATGTTGAAAAAGTTTTAAATCATCTAAATAATTCTCAAAATGTAAATGTGTCAAAAGGAAGGAAAAGATTAAGTGTTCTTTTGTTGGGTATAGACAATGTGTCGAGATTAAATTTCAACAGAAATCTTCCTAAAACAGTAGACTATCTTGATGAGAAAGGTTGGCTATTAATGAAAGGCTACAATAAAATGGGTGAAAATACATTTCCAAATTTAATGGCAATTTTAACTGGTCAACAACAAACTGATTCTTATGACAAATGTAAGCCGACAATTCCATTTGGCCTTGATCATTGTCCAATGTTATGGTATAATTTTAGAAATGCTGGGTATGTCACAGCTTACGCTGAAGATGAAGCTAAAATTAGTACTTTCAACTATTTAAAGGTCAGTTGAACAAATTGTAATTAATTTTCTGTTTACATTTCTATTTAACAATTAGACTCAAAAAATATTGTCATATATTTTTGTTTCTTCCGATTCGATAAATTCTTTTAAAGTTTCAATTTTATAAAATCTTCTCTATTACTATTTTTTTTTACTATTTTAATTTATTTTGTATCTACTTTCCTAATATAATTCGATTCCATATAATTTCTTCTTACAAATTTATATTATCTTTCTTTTTTTACATTATTTTCTTATATATGTATGTTTATCTTTTTTATATATTATAAAATTTTTTCTTCAAAGGAATAAAAATTGAAATTGAAGAAAATGAGGATAAATAAAAAAAGTAATTATAATTTTTCAGGTTGGTTTTGTTGATCCTCCAACTGACTATTATCTCAGACCTTATATACTGGCAACGGAAAAGTTGCTAAAGTCTCGTCGAAGATTTGCAAATTATTATTGCACTGGTCCAGAAGTGGCGGCCGAAAGAATTCTCAATTCTGCCGTTGATTTTGCAACAAAATTCCAAGGTGTTCCATATTTTGGTTTTTTTTGGACAAATTCAGTGAGTCACGATACAATTAATGGCCTATCATCAATGGATACAAATATCCTCTCAAGATTAGAATATCTCGAACGTGAAGGAATAATGAATGATACAATGATCATTTTTTTAAGTGATCATGGAATGAGAATTGGCGATTTTAGAATGACATTTATGGGATGGTACGAGGAGAGATTACCATTTTTTTACATTTGGCTTCCACAATGGTTTCGTGATGAAAATCCTGAAGTCTATGATTCATTGACAATTAATCAAAATCGATTGACATCACCATTTGATCTTTATGAAACATTACGTGATATTGTAATAAGAGGTGGTGGCGATGCTGGACCAAGTACCGGATGTCCTAAATGTCGATCACTTTTCAAGACAGTTCCTTTTGAACGGGGATGTGAAGATGCTGGTGTACCACCACATTGGTGTGTTTGTTCAGCTTTTGAAAAGGACAATGCCTCTAGTCAAATTGTCGTTCGAGGTGCACATAAAATACTCGATCATATTGAAAATATTGTCAAAAATTATAAGACAAAAAAGGGCAAACGTTTGTGTGCAAAATTTAAATTGAAAAAAATTCATCGAATTCATAAAGTTGTAGATTTAAATAGTAGTAATTCTACTTCCAATGCAGAATATTTTTATATGATTCAGGTAACACCTGGTGATGCAAAATTTGAGGCGACAATACATTATTACGGGTCTGATAATTATAATGTTACTGATGAACAAATAAGCAGAATTGATTTATATGGACCTGGTTCAAAGTGCCTCGATCATGGCCAAAAGAGGTACTGTCACTGTATCAAGTGAATAAAATTTTAATTATACTTAGAAAATAAAATTCTGGATGCAATTATCGTCTCTAGACTGTCCTAAATACGCAGAGGATTCTTATTCATTTCATTTGCATCTCTTTATAGTGAAGAATTTGTTATTCTATAAATTTTTAATTACTCTTTATTTTAAATTTTAATAATTAAAATTATTAGTATTTTTGTAAGAATATATGTTAACTGTTTTTCACTTGTTAGGCCATTCACATGAAAGTAATTTTTTATATAAATGATATTATTGACGTGAATTCATATTTTTTCATTTATTATTGCGTACTATATTATATATTGAAAATTATTAAAAATGACATATTTATAAATTATGCAGTTTATTATAACATTAATTTATTTTATTTTTATGTTAAATAATAATTTATTACATTGTATACTAAATAAAAGTTTTTTACAAACTTTTCGCCTTCGTTAAACTAAAAATTTTACTTAAAAATTTGTTGGCGGGAAAATAAAAATTGAGGGCAATGATAATTAGTGGGAAATTAGTAAAATGAGGGAAATATTAGATGGACGAGGGCTAGAAATGACTGTATTTGTTATAAATTTAAAATTTAAATATCAAATATGTTAATATTTTAATTTATTTAAATAAATTTTACTTTGTTTTTGATTATAAATTAAATACTGGTGATTTTATTTAATTTTTGGCGAAACCTCGTGTCATTGAAATCTCTCTATTTCTTTGAATTAAAATTATCTCTGACAAATTCATTTATATTAATTAAAATATTATACTATGTGCGAAGATGAAATGAAGATATATGTAAAATAATGCTTCATAAATTTAAATTGTATACTTAGAATATGTAAATATTGACAATTTTCTATAATATAACAAACAAAAATATATAGAAATATTTTTTAAAAACTTGAAGTATTCTTATTTTATATATTAATTTATTCATTTTCACAAAAAAAGCAAATAATTCCTTAGATTATTAACACGTTCACAGGTTTCTTTAAATTTTTCACTTTGAAGCACTTTTTTCCAATTGCTGAATTTGATATTTAAAAAAAAAATTCGTAGAGGGTTTTTTCTTATCTTATAGTAAAAGATAAATTTTGATTTTCTAGTTATATAATTTTATAAAAACTCAAATAATCGTGATGAAATATAAATGTCAATATTAAAAAGTTATTGATACTTAAATGTATGTACCATATACAAAAAAAAATTATTATCTATAAGAATAATATTAAAATTTTTATATACTACAATGATAAATTGTCTTTTTTTTGTAAGTAAAGTTTCTTTTAGTCGTGAGCAATACTCTTTCCTGAAAGCATATCTAAAACTTATGAATTCATATCAAAGTGAAATTTAAATGTGTGGTAATCAAAAACTTTTAAGTGCATATAAAAAATTATGTTTTCACTATGAAAAAACAAAAACAAAATGAATTAACAACGAAAGTATATTGACGAATTAACAAAAAAAAAAATTGTTTTGTTAAGGAAGAGTAGTTAACTAGTGTAAAATGATGATAAAAAAGTTCATCATGTTCAAAAAGATAAATAACTATAAAAATCTTCTTCTGATGCTGTTTCTATTTATCATGTATTTTTTTATTTCGATAAGATTTAATTACACAATTTATGATAAATCTGATAAATATGGTAAACAAATTAAATTTACACATTAAAAATAATACAATTATTTTAAGATTTTAAATTAGAAAAAATGTATTTTTTTTACTTCAGTTATTCCCGATGGATATTTAATTTGGAATTCAAAATGTCATATGCAATCGAAAACTCCTTACGATAACTCCATTTTGAAATTTATTAAAAAGGAAGTTTATGAAAATTGTTCGAATTTACCGCTGTTAACATCAATAATTCAAGACGAAAATGGACGAAATATATTAATTTTGAAGACAAACGAAAGTGAACATTTTAAAAATTTAAATTGTTGTTGGTCTCCAATTGTTAGACCCATTCCTAAAGAACCAAAATCAAAGGGTAAATTTGATTCAGTTATTACGTAAGTAAAAAATTTTTATTTAGAATTTAATGGATAATTTAAATTTTATTTTTCGCATATTAAAATAAAATCTATTTATAAATATAGAAAATAAATTTTTAATATATTAAAAGTTCTCCTATTTTTTATATTTACAGAGTTGAAAATTGTATTCACTTTAATAATTCAGTTGTCGTACCAAATGAAGTGGATATTCTTATGGTGACTTGTAATGAAGAAAAATACAATACCAAATTGAAAAACCAAAAACGAAATAACGTGACAATTTACAAAAATGTGCATTCAATAATAAATGTTGAAAAAGTATTAAATCGTCTAAATAATTCACAAAATGTAAATGTGTCAAAAGGAAGGAAAAGATTAAGTGTTCTTTTGTTGGGTATAGACAATGTGTCGAGATTAAATTTCAACAGAAATCTTCCTAAAACAGTAGACTATCTTGATGAGAAAGGTTGGCTATTAATGAAAGGCTACAATAAAATGGGTGAAAATACATTTCCAAATTTAATGGCAATTTTAACTGGTCAAGGAGAAGAAGACGCATGTAAAAAATGTAATCCAACTGTTCCATTTGGTCTTGATAATTGTCCAATGTTGTGGTACAATTTTAAAAATGCTGGATATGTTACAGCTTATGCTGAAGATGAAGCTGATTGGTCTACTTTTAATTATTTAAAGGTTCTCTACAATATCGTTTATTGATTTTTAAAGTAGTTTATAATTTTACTAAAGAAATATTTTTATTATCATATTAGCTAATTATGATTTAGAATGATAAATACTTGAAGATATTATTAAATTTAAACATTTTCAGGTTGGTTTTGTGAATCCTCCAACAGATTATTATCTTAGACCTTATATAGTAGCAACTGAAAAATTACTTAAGACTCGTAGAAGATTTATCAATTATTATTGCACGGGTCCTGAATTAGCGGCAGAAAGAATTCTAAATTTTGCAGAAGATTTTGCCATTCGCTTCAAAGATCATTCATATTTTGGTTTTTTCTGGACCAATTCGATTACTCACAATTCATTAACAAGCTTATCGATATTGGATTCTCAGATTCATTCAAGATTGAAACACCTTGAACAAAAAGATGTGATGAATGATACAATAATTATTTTTCTAAGTGATCATGGTCTGAGATTTGGTGAATTTAGAAATACTTTTATGGGTTGGTATGAAGATAGACTGCCTTTTTTTTATATTTGGCTTCCTCAATGGTTTCGCGATGATAATCCTGAAGTTTATGAAGCATTGACAATTAATCAAAATCGATTAACATCACCATTTGATCTTTATGAAACATTACGTGATATTGTAATAAGAGGTGGTGGCAATGCTGGACCAAGTACCGGATGTCCTAAATGTCAATCACTATTCAAAGAAGTTCCCATGGAACGTGGATGTGAAGATGCGGGAATTTCAACACATTGGTGTGCCTGTTCAGTATTTGAAAAGAAAAGTGATAATTCTAATCAAATTTCTCTTCAAGGGGCGTATAAAGTAATTGATTATATTGAGAATATCGTTAAGAATTATAAAACCATAACTGCAGAACGTTTGTGTTCAAAATTTAAGTTGAAGAAAATTCTTCGATTTTTCGAAGTCCCTAATAAAAATACTAATTCAACTTCAAGTAGAGATTATTATTATATTCTTCAATTATCACCTGGTGATGTAAAATTTGAAGTGACAGTACATTATTTAGGATTTAATAATTACATTATTAATGATAAAGAAATTAGTAGGATAGATTCTTATAAAGAAAGTGCAAAATGCCTTAATTACGGCGAAAAGAAATTCTGTCACTGTATCAAGTGATTTAATAACATTTTAATTGCAGATTATGATTCTAGATGTAATATCCGAATTTTTCTTTTAATTATCATTATGAAAATAAAAGAATACTTTTTTAAAATAACTATATTGAATTTTTATTTAAATAATTTTTTTTACAATTTATAGTGAAACTTATATTTTATTTTCAAATAATTAATAACTGTAATGAAGTTAATATGTTTCCCTAATTTTATTAAAGATACAAGTAAATAAATCTTTTTAGTCATTTTTCTTCGTGTATAAAATCTGTCATTCATTGCTTTCAATACTGTTTTTTTTACTAATTTTTCTATTTTTAAAATTTCTACTATTATACAATTTTTACAAACTTACTATATTTTTCTGTGTTATCTAAACACAATTTTCTAAATAATTTAATTGAATTAATAAAATACTTTTATTCACAAGAATAGAATTTTTTCTATTTTTTTTTGTTTCTATTTATCTTTCTATTTTCTAAATTCTAAAATATTAAAATTGAATAATATTATATTCTTTTAGTAATTATTATCAACATCGGTTGTAGAACTAGAAAAGCGTTTTCTTTCAATTGTATAATAATTATTATCATCTCTCTTTGAAAAATGACTCGGTGTACCAAAATGTGTTGTAGCTCTCGATGAATTTCTTGTACAATTATTTATATCTTTCTCACGTCTTGCAATGAAAGAATCGAGTATTCTAATTCCCTCATAGAGACTCTCGAGATCGCATTTTGAACATTGATTATTAGCACAAGATTGAGCTAATGATAATGATCGTTCATTATGAATTTTTGGTGTATTAAATGGAGTATTATTTGGACTATTAGAATCATAGGTACTTGAATATTCAGATAATATTTCAAAATCATCATTTAATTTCTCATAGCTACTGCTTGCACTTAAAGCAGATAATTTTGTTGCATAACTATCATGCGAACAATTGGAAAATTTTCGAGAATAATTATTATTACGCATAAATGATTTGCCAATGGTGCTAGCGGGTGATGATGATGATGAAGGTGAGGAATAATTTCTAATCATTTTAGATGGAGATTTGTTGTTGGTAATTTTTGAATTGCCCAATAGTTTAATAATACCATGTTTGGTATTTGTTTCTGTTGATAAAAATGCTGATTCATTATTTGAAGAAATTAATGAAACAGTAGGTGAAGAAATGGGTTTATTGGATGTTACTGACGTTAATAGTGATGATTTTTCTGTTGGAAGTGAGGATTTTTTTATGGAAGATGAAGATGATATTTTTACAGGATAACTAGTGGATGCTTTTAATTTTGAAGCTGATGAATTTTTTTCTGTATTTTGAGAATCAATAGGTAAAGTAGAGGGTAATATTTTTTCTGCTGAAGTTGAAGTGGCTTTTATTAAGGCCGTTGATAAGGTATTTACTGATGGAATTGTAGAATCGTGTATTGGTGGATTTGAAGATGAAGCTTTTGTTGATAAAGAAGTTTTCACTAAAGATCTTGAAGAACCTTTTGCTGCTGAAGTTAAAGTATCTTTTGTTGATGTAACTGAAGCATCTTTTACTAATGAACTTGAATTTGGAAATGCTTTAACCAATGAAACTTTTGCTGAGGGTATTGAAGAAGTTTTTACCGTTGGAATTGGTGAAATCTTTTTTGAATAAGATACTGCGGTTGTTGATGAAGCTGACAGTGATTTTATAGAGTTAGTTGCTTCAATAGATGAAGAAGCAACAGCGCAAGAAGTTAATACACATTTCAATTTTTTTGAATGAGTTTCAACGGGAGTAGATGAAGTTTTCGGTGGGGAAATTACTTCAGATGGTGATGAAACAATTGTTGAACATTTTGGCAAATTTTTTCTTTCGCCACGAGTTGAAACTGTAAAGTTTGATGAAATTGAAGTGATATTTGCTGAAGGCGAAAATTTTCGAGTATTTGATACAGGATTTTTAAGAACAGCTGAATGATTTGTTGAAGCTTCAGACAGAGTATTTAGAGATGATTTAATTGAAGAAATCAAAGAAGTTTGAGCTGGGGAATTCAAAGAAGTTTTAATTGAAGACATTAAAGAAGTTTGAGGGGGGAAATTCAAAGAAGTTTTAATTGAAGAAATTAAAGAAGTTTGGGTTGGTGAAGAAATTTGAGATGATGGATTCAGAGAAGTTCGATTTGAAATTATATTAAGGGTTGATGAATTTATTCCTTCTGCTGATGATGAAGCAGTGACTATTGGAAGTACTTGCGAAGCTATTAAAGAAGAAGATGAAGAAATAGTTGTTGAATTAGGTAACGAATTTTCTGATGAAACTGGTGTTAATACTTTATTTTTGTCTCTTTTTTTCGATCTTGGTTTGGCAGTCTTTTTTAATTCTACCTCTGAAGGAGCTGACGATGAAGACGAAGTGGATGGACCCCTTTCAGGATCATCATCTCTACGAGAACATTTTTTTGTTTTCTTATCTTCTGGACCGTCCACGACGACATCTTTTGATCTTGCTTCGAATTCGGGATTGATGTTCATCGATGCATCTCTCCAGCTGCTCAACTGTGAAGTAGAGCTTTCAGTCTGGTTCTCAGGATAATTTTGAAGATACCCACCGAGCAATTCAGCATCAGTTGTTGATGACGACAATTCCGGTGTTGTTGGCTCGGAAATAGGTAACGATCTTGAATTCTCCGTTGTTGATTGTTCCAAAAGTGGTTCTCCATTAGAAGTGAAACCATCTGCTACACCTGGAAATCATCGGAGAATTATTTCTATTATTTAAAAAAAAAATCAAAATTTAACTTACATGATGAATCAGAAAGTGCAAAAAATTTCATTCTGCTTGCAATAGTTCCTGGTGGTGTTATATAAGGTGGTGGTGGACTTTCAGGAACAGTTTGTTGAACACTGCATTCATTAGTGAAAACACAATCACTTGTACTTGCTCCATCATCAGCTGGTATGTTACTAGATCCGTTAGCTTCATTATCATTTCTGTTGAAAAAAAATTAATCTTCATTCATTTATTTCTATCTAATTATCAATTTTTTAAACTTACAAGTAATTATCATTGCAATTTCTATTCAGACGACAACTGGAATTTGATTTTTTCTTTTTTCGTTTCTTATGTTCATTTTCTAAACTAAGTTTCACAACTTCCTCATAACCGGGTGGTGATTCATAATCAGGTGGATCATCAGTGACAGTTACTTCCTCAATTCTTGCACCATCTGGAATTTCAAAAACTGAATGTTGTGTGAATTATTTTACTTTATTAAAACAATATACCTAGTAATTCGCTGATTGTTTGCAAACGGGATTGAAGTTCACGTTGTTGTCTTGCTCTGGCACCCATTCGATAGAGTAATACAATTAGGGCTGAGATAAGTGTTATCAGACCCAAACTACTTGCTACAAAAACAAGAGTCGCTGTCTTCAAATCTGGATATTGATCAATTTTCGGAAAATAGTAGTTTGCCTTGTTCGTGTGCCATTTTCTGTCTTGTGGTGCAAGTTCCCAATCTGAAAATGGATTGAGTTCTTTTAATATAATTCAGAAGAAAAAGCAAAAGATTATGATTTAATAAAAATGAATGTCACCTTGAACACAAGTGGACGGTTCATCACTGTTATCCCCACAATGATCAAATCCATCACAGTTCAAATGACTTGGAATACATCTGTGATTTTGGCAGAGAAAATCTGATCCAGTGAAGCAATCTAAAATTCGCAAAATTAATTGAATTGTTATAAAGAAAAGGATTATTTAAAAAATTTATTTTATTCAACAGAATTATAAAGACCTGTATAACTGAAAGTTGTATACGCCATAGCAAGACGAGAAGTTGGACCAAATGTTCCTCGAAGACTGACGTGAAAACCACTAATTATTGGAGCGATATGCTCCTTTAATCTTCGTGGTTGTAATTTACTTGCAGGATGTCTCAAAATTTCCAAAGGTAATAAAGCTGAAGTTGGTCCTTGTTTAATTATAAGTTCAGTACTACCTGCTGAATATGCATAGAAAACAATAAATCATTATTGAGTAAAAAGAGAAAAAATTATGATTTTAAAAAAAATGAAGATTAATTAATAACGTTTTACCCATATCATCAAATGTGATGATCTTCAAATAAACGTGTGTTTTCATTTGAAGAAATGTCTTTGGCGGTCTGATTAGCCAAACACAATCGTAAATTTTAACACCTTCATCAACCATGTCCATCATTGTGATTGCACCTCCTAAATTTTCAACATATCCACCACAATCGGTGATTGGCTGAACTGATTTATCATAAAGATGACCAAGTACAAATGAATAGAAAGCCTTATATCCAAGACCTGTGCCTCCATTTGCATAAAATCGAATAAGAAGCGAAGGACCGGAACTCACGATAACTGGTGGACGAAATCTTACTCCACTGCTCACATCAAGTCGTTGTCCATTCCAATCGTAGAACTATGAAAAAGAGATTGCTTATTTTTGTTCTTATTATTTTAAAAAATTTTAAAAATTTTCATATACCTCTATTATGGAAACGGCGGCTAGCTGAAAATCACTAAAAAGAACTCGAACTCGACATGATGGGGCCTCAGTTGGACAGGTAATAACATACTCCATACCTAGATCTCGAGGATAACGAGATGGAAAGAAAGGCGATGTGAGAATTCCACCAATTGTATTATTTCGAGATTTTCCTATTCCTGACGAAATATCTGATCCCTTTAAATTTATTCTATTTCCTATAAAACAAAACAAAAATGACATTTTCGTTGCAAATTAAGGGAAAGAATAATTTAAAATAAAATTAAATTAAGTAAAAAAAATTTTAAAACATACTTTCAGACGTATATTCCAAGGTGAAGGCATGATTGTGCGATTGACTGTAGAGAAGTGTGATTGATAAGGTTCTAGTGTTTGACCGATAAGAAATAGGAGAATAAAATCCACAAAACGGCGTTCCAGACACGTCTTCATAAGGTGGTTCTGATATCCAGACATAGTCACATCTAAAGAAGAAAATAATTTATTATAAATTATGTTTTTGCATATTTCTCTAAATTTTTTTTCTTCAAAAAATAAAAATCATTAATTTAGTAATTAAGAAAATTAATGTAAATATTCAGACCTGCAAGAACTGTCGAGCATAAAACTTCCATCTCCGCAATTTTGAGAAAGACCAATACTCTTGAAAGTCAAGGTGATAACGCAGGAAGGACATGTCACAAGTTCCAAGCTACATTGATCGTGTGAACTGTTGGTTGTATAAATTCTCGAATCTTGAAGTCGAGGTGCATTTTTTATGAAAGAAACATTTTTTGCATAAAGTACTCCTTGTTCGCCAAGTTCCAAATAAAGTCTTCGTCCATTTTGAATTCCGCAAATGTCTTCATTGCGAACAATAGCTTCACTTATTGTAACACAGCTCCAGCATATAATCACTATAATTACTGAATAAATGATTTCATTGCAGATTAATAAATATTAATTTTTGTTTTTTTTTTAAAAAAGAAGAAAAATAAGAGGAATCACTTACCATAGCGACTGTGAAGCATAGTTACTGAAGAAACATGAGTGCAGCCAGTTTGTCGGCTGACCCGACATTGATCTTTATAATTTTGTTAGCGGTTCGACATCAGCGTTACGTAGCCTCTCGTGGTTTATACTTTAGGGCACATGTATGGTATCTTCTGACAATAAATGCCACTCCATTTATGACAATACTTAACTCTTTTATACACTTTTTCGATAATTTGCGTTTTACTCAAATATGACATCGTCATTTTATTATAATGGATAATTTTGTTTTTAATTTATTTTAATATAAGAAATTTTCTTTTTTTTTTTAATTATAAAATAATTTAAAAGATCTATTTTTGAAAAGTAAATCCAAAATTTATTTAAAATTAAGGAAATGAAACTTATGGAAAAAATAAAGAAAGAAGAATGAATTTTATAGAAAATATATTTTGAGCTAACTTTTCCTCTTACATTATTAATTTTATGCATTACATTAATTTCTGATGGAAAATATTGAAACATTTTTCAAAAGAATTTAATCAAGTTTGAATAATACTGACTTTTATGTATAAATTATTTTGCAGTTCTTATTTTTTGTATAAAATTGAATATTTCTTCAAATTAAATATTAATAAACAAATTTTTTTCCGTATTTAATTTGACATTTTAGAATTTCAATTTTAAAAATTTATAAACCTTTTTTAAATTGGATAATTTATAATATATTTATTTATTATGAATTTAATTTTTATGTATAAATAAGAACATCTGCACGGAAGTAAACAACATAATTATTTTTGTAACTAGTTCATTGAAATTCTTTAAATTTATTATAAAGTCCATGTCATTTATAGGCGCTGTTAAACTGATTAAGCATGTTTTAAAATAAACAGCGTAAAGATTAAAAGTGAAAAGTAGACAATGACAGGCAACTGTTAATTAAATCTCTCTCCGAGAGACTTGTTTTTTACATTTTTCACTTATATTATAATAAAGAATATGCAGATCAAATTTACATAACTAAAGACAAAGAAAGCTGTCGCCTGTTTTTCAGTAAACAAATACATATTCAGAACAACAGTAAATTCACTATCTCATTCTTATATAGCGTTTAAGACCTCGAGACTCGTTATTTTTTCATTATAAAAAAATTCTTTTTAAAAAATTGAAGAAAAGTATCTCGGATTAATCATCATTCTTTTTTTGTATTTTAATAAATTCAATTGTTTCACCAATCACTCATTTTTATAAATTCATTATTTTTCTTTTCTAAATTATTTTCTAAATTTACTTTTATAAATTTATTTTTATAAATTATTTTTATAAATTTATTGATTGTATAATTTCACTATCTAATTTTGCAAATTTATTAGTTTCGTGAATCTATTTTTTTTTTAAATAACAGATTATCAATGAGTTTCTCTTTTATTATTCAATTAATTTGTGATTTAAAATGAACTGGACTAGCTTTTTGGCACATAACGGAGAAAAATATTATTTTGGAGAATATTTTGAGAAATCTCACGACAGAAACATTTTTTTTTTTTTGTCACAGTGACAATCTACTTTGAATAAAATATAAAACTCAGTTTATATTTTATAGTTTTAAAAGAAAAACATTTCTTTTTTTGAGAAATTTTTTTCTTGTCTTTTATTTTCATCCCCCGTATTGTCTACCAATAGACATGAGGAAGTACATTGCTACTCCCAAGAAAATTGAGCCAGAAAGATCGCCCAAAGCTGTCAAATATGGTATCGCCGAATTATCTGGATCAATTTTAAACCTCCACATTGCGTGAACTATTATGTGTGCAACGTAAAGCAAAAGCATCACCTATTTTGATAAAAAAAAATAAAGATATTTGATATTCTCCTATTGTTGAATAATCTTTTTGTAAAAATCGAATAAAAAAAATATTTAAAATAACAGTTCATTTAATTTTTAATTTAAATTTTTAATTTTATTGCTATCTAAATGAAATCGATTGATATTTATTGATTTCATTCAAATATTGACATTTATTTGATAATAATTGATGATTGGAATTTTTAATTTTCAAATTCTAATATTTGTATAATTTAAGAAAAAGAAAAAATCTCTCACCTGCAGACAAGCAACCAGAAGATAAGATAGAGCAAAAGAAAAGTGAATTGTAGAGTGTCCATGTTTGAAATAATCAGCGGCGAAGATAAATACCAAATGACCGGGGATCGACATGGAAATGAGAATTCGTGCAGATTTTGCTGATGGCACTGAAATATAAAAATATTTGAAATATTAATATTCTTTATGTAGGGAAATTTTTCTTTTTCTTTTAATAAAATAATTTTAAATACAAAAATTTCGAAAGTATTACCTCCTTTAATAAGAGCCTTCCATGGAGAAACACATAATTTTGTGTGTGGAGGAATGATGCCCATTAGGGATGTCTGATGTAGCATTGTTGAGATTCTTGAGGCTTGAACTGAAACTAAATTTCCACCAATTCCATTGATAATCGGCTGGAATATTACGAATCCATTGAGAACATCTACCGCTTGGTCAAGAACAAGTCCACCGAGTCTAGAAATAAATTTAATTACTATAATTAATATTTATATATTTTATAATATATCTCAACGTTCAAAACAATTTTAATTTTGCATTTTACTACAGACTATTTTGCTATCTTTTTATTTTTTTTTTATTTTTTAATTTACCCACCCACTGATAAACAGAGCAGATATTACTGGAACCCATCCAGAAGTTAATACATTCCTCGTGTATTTATTGTGTAAAACAATGTAAATCCAAAATGGCAAAAGTACCAAATAGATAACAATAATTAGATATAAAATCCAAATTTCCGATTCAAGTTTAATGAAAAATGATGATGCAATGGCAGATAAAACACTTATGGAAACAACATCACCAATCGATGCTGCCAAAGGAGTTGCTAAATTGTCAGGATTCATTTTACATCGATGTGATAACATAATGACGGCAATCATGACAAAATCTGAAAATTAATTTATTCAATAAATATTAGAATATTAAACAAATTGTAAATAATATTTTTTAAAAAATAAAACTATGTAGATTTTTTTTTTTATTTATAAAACAAATAACGGAAGGAGACAAAAAATTAAATAACTATGACAATTGTTGAGTAATTAAATAAAAATTAAATAGATCGCAAAATTATTTACACGGAAAAAATATTTAATGCATAATTTTTTTTTTATTGAACGTCACAAGCGTAAAGATAAAAATCTTGATTCAAATTCGTCACAATTTCTTGCGAAATGTGCCCGACAAACAATAAACAACCTTCGTCGTTGGACGAGACAATCAAGATAATCGACACTTATTTTGTTTACATAATATTTTTTTTTTAATTTTTCTTTTTACAAATAGATAGTGTGTTTGATCGTGAGAGATTTTAAATTACTGCGCGCGTGTAAATTTATCAAAGTGTACTATCATTGGAAAAAAAAAGAGAAACGTAGATTATTCTTGTTTCTTTTTTTGAAAACTATATAAAGTTTGCAATATATTTAAAATAGAACATGAATATTAAAATATTGAAATTTAGTAAAATTACCTAAAATGAAGCAGGAACTTGTGGCTGTGCAAACACTAGAAGCGATCATTAGAAGTGAATGGTCCCATGAATATTTACCATCCATCGCAGCTGATACAGTAATTGCAAAAAGGGCCACTAATGTTGAAGCAACTATTGATTGAATTTGAACTAAAGCTAAATTTCCAATAATCATTTTTGCTATTTCTCTGTAGGAATTCATATTGCCTAAATTTGCCTGCGTACAAAGACGAGAGGCAAGGCACATATCTAAATTTCCTTTTAAACCCAATAGGGCAGGAACCAAAATGAATAATTGTGAAATTGTTTTAAATACTGGCCAATTCTGAAATTTATTAATTAATTATAATTTTCATAATTATTTTATAAAAATAATCTATAAATATAATTAATATCAATAAAATTACTAACTTGAACTTCGGCTAGAACAAGTCCAGCACCAATAGTTCCAATTCCAGCAATAAAAAAAGGAACAGAAACTTGTAAAGTAGTTTCGTACCATTTTTCATTTAAACTACTATGCTTTTTCTCGGGATTTCCATCTGGACCATTTGGATAATCAGGATCTGGTTCAGAGTTTGACACGGAAGCAATTGTCACTATTGAACATCCACTGGATAATGAACCACCTCCTGGACTTGCGGCACATTTTTCGTCTAATTCGTTTGCTGTTTTTTGAATTTTTAAACCAGCTGCAATGAAAAAAGGTATTTTAAAAATTTAATTATAATAATTATATAAATGTTTATTATCTATTTATTTATATATATATATAAATAACAAAAAGTATATTTCTTTTACAAAAATTTTTTTTTAATATTATTAATGGTTGAATTTAGAGAATGAATAAAATAGTTTTAAATAATATATCTTTTTAAAGATTATATAATTGATTAAAATTTGTGGTAGCAGTCAATTAAAAAAATATATAATTGCAACTATTTTCCATAAACAAAATAAACAAACTTTGAGGTTATATTGATTTCACAACGTGTAATGGAAATTAAATATAAAAATTAGCACCTCAAAATTTCCCCTACTGTTGTAAAATAAAATAAAAATATCATAAATATTAAAAACAACAGTTGTAAAATGTATTAAGAATATTAATTAAAAAGAATATATAAAAACTGAATAAATTATTTTCGAAAAAGCCGAATGTCAGCGCACAACATGTCTATTTTTGTATTTTTCGCGCATCCGGAAGTAAAAGTTACTGCTACGTAACTAGTCAAAATAGCAATATATTAAAGTGCAAATAATCATTTTAAATAAAATTTTCAAAGTATAACCAAAGTTTAATGTACTATTGTAGAATATATCTTATAAATAAAAAACTTGTGTAATAATTAAATGTAATTGTAAATTAATACGTGTTATTAATATAATTTTTTTTGAAAATTGCAAAGATAAATTGTCCACCAACCAAAGTGAGGCTTTCACATTCAGCCAATCAGAGAGAAGCTCGCTTGTTTCCTGCTGATTCCTGTTGAACAGGTTGCTGAAAGTGGCGGTTGATGTACAATTATCCTCGCTTTTTTATCAAAAAAGGTAACTTTATCTTTAAATATTAACTATTTTTTGTATTTTTATTGTTATCTGAGTGGGGGAAATAATATTTTCTGATAATTATGCCAAAAAATTGTCAGTACATGACTAAATGTGGATTTTTGGTCATTGCCCCCCCCTTCCTTCTATGTTCATTGCATGTGGTTGTTGTGCAAATGTAAAAGTTATGGTGAATTGTTATTAAGTTTTGTATTTTTTGTGAGTATTTCGTGATTTTCATCAGTGATAGTATTGTAGGTTATGATTTTTTGTGCAATAAATTGTTCTATCGTTAATGGGTAATTGAGAACAAAAGCATTGTCCGTCATTGATTTTTTAGGTTAACTTTGCAACAAAATTTTGATATTTGTCGCAATTTTATGTCCTATGTGGTTGATATTATATAAAATACATGTGTTTTCCCAAATTTTGAGACATTTTCAAGAACAAAAGGTAATGTCAAGGTAATTGACATTAAGCTCGAAATGTCGATGTTCGTCAGGCAATGCTTTGCTTTCATGCTTCGCAAAATTGTACAAAAACAAAAGTGATCATTATACTTTTCTAAAATGGCATCGAGCAGACAAATTTAATAAAAAATAATGTTTATTTTCTCAGCTTCCTCGTTTTCTGTTTGGTGGATATTCTGGATAGATGAAATAATTTCGTCAGTCCTCAATTGCAGGGGATAATTGGCAGTTATGGTAAGTTATAATTATTTATATAATAAAAATATACTCATAAAAAGGAAGTAAATGCAATTTTAGGAAATTTAATTGTAAAATGAAATTATCATAAATTTGTCTTAAATGTTTTAATTTTATAAATATATTTTTTAACAATGTTTAAATTGTATTGGTAATACTATTATTTATAGGTTATATTTTTTTATCATTTTTTTAGATTCAAAATTGCAAAATTTTTGTCTTATTTGTTTATTTATAAAAAATAATAATAATGAATTATTTATAAAAAATGAAATCATCATTGTCACAATTTTAAATACATAAATTATGATAAATAATTTTCTATTTCAGCTTTCTCCATTGATGTTTAATCCAAACGAGAAAATGGCACAATGATCTTTTTTGCAATGCGAATAAATAAGTTGTAGGTTATTTAAAACTCGGTCTATTCGAAGAATTACTTTTCAAATTTTCACAATGGTTTGAAAAGTAATCTAAGAGTAGGGATCTCCGGGGATTAAATGGCTTAAAAAAAGGATCTCATAGACATAGCGAATTCGCTATTATGGTAAATATAATGAAAATATTATAATTATTTATGTAATACAGGTTGATTATTTTAATATTTATTAATTAAAGAAATTTGTTTGCATTTAATAATAAAAAATAATAAATATTGTAAAAGTAATTCTAAAAATAATTGTAAACAATAATTAAAATAATTGATGATGGAAAGATAAACTCATAAATATGTAAACGTTTTTGAAAATCTCTCATTTAAAGTCTTAATATAGTTTTTAATTTAATATTTATTTCTTTTTTCAGTGCCATTTGAGAGAAAACGGGAGTAAAAATCCCACTTTATAGAAGCTTATAAAAAATTGTTATGTTTCGAGTCAGTGCGGATTTTGTATAACTTAAATTTAAAATCAGTGTTTATTTAAATATAAAATGATAACAAAAATTGTTGTTTTGAATCAGTGCGTGTTTGTATAATTTAAATTAATTAAAATCAGTGTGTGGACGTGAGTGTTAATATATAAAATAATAAAAAAATTCTTTTATTTCGAGTCAGTGCGCGTTTGTATAACTTAAATTTAATTAAAATCAGTGTGTGTGTGTGTTAATATATAAAAGAATAAAATAATTATTTTATTTCGAGTCAGTGCGCGTTTGTATAACTTAAATTTAATTAAAAAATCAGTGCGTGTGTGTGTTCAAATATAAAAAGATAAATAAAAATTTTATGTTTCGAGTCAGTGCGCGTTTATATAACTTAAATTTAAAAACAGTGTGTTTGTGTGATAAAATATTCGGAACGATTCAAATAGTATGGAGAACTGGAAAAAGTGGAGGAACTAGAGAAGCAGTTCACCCAGCATCCCTTCAAAATTTTATACCAGCAATAATATTTGTAAGTCCCTCCTGTTCTCCAAAGTATTGTGGCGGAAACAGGTTGTAATAATTTGGAAAATTTTCATAGTGATCGCTAATTAAATTGATTGATATTTTTAATTAAAAATTAACTAATCGATTTAATTATCAGGTGGATCTCACTTGTTTATATATATTTTTTTTAGAACTAGGTATACTCTTTCCTTGGTACGTGAAAATTAGAAGATTTTATATAAGACAAATATTACAATTTTTAAGATTATAAAAATATTTGCTTAACATTTTTTTTTTTTAATAATTTAACTTAATCATTATCGTGTTATGTTATCTATTTTAAAACCAAGGAAAGATTTTAGCTAAATTAATTATATTAAAATTGAGAAATTTATTAATAACAAATTTTTTCATTTTATTTCTTTCATTAAATTTACTATTTGCTCTAATTTATTAAAATAATTTTTTCATTAAGATAAATAATTTTGATCATTGTTTATAATTAAGAATAGGATGTTTATTAATCTTTTTCTTACAGATTTTCTAAAGGTATTTTAACTGCTGTGTTTTTTTTTTTTTTTTATTAAAAGTCAACTATTTTTTTAAAATTATTTTTATTTAATAGTTGGCTTTTGATAGCATAATATATCCACTGTCATTATGAAAATTTTCCCTCATTTTCCACATCAAAAATTTTTTAAACTATATAGAAAATTCGCATTTGTTTTGTTGGAAATTTTGATAAATATGAACAAATTTTCCTGGTTCTGTTTTTTTATTATTTTTTTTTAATAGTTCGTTCTTAGTTGTGCAATTTTTATCACGATAAAAAACTTATAAGTTTTTGTTATAATATTATAATAATTTTACATTGACAAAATACATAATTAGAGGGGAGACTGTTTACTAAAATATTATTCGAAAATATGAATTATTGATAAATTAAATAAAAATGTATTTTCAAGTTGTTAGAAATATTAATATTGACAACTTGATTATATAAAATTCAAAGACTTAATGTTTTATTGCTTTGGAGGCTTAAACTATAATAGGATATATTATTAGATTCTAAGACATTAAAGAATCACGTGTTTCATTGAGAAGTATAATTTAGTGACATTTTTTTTAAACATAAAACTATCTGCATTGGATAATAAATAATTTTTATCAGGCCATTTACTCAAAACAAAAAAAAAAAAAAAAAAAAAAACCTTTAACAATAATTTAAAATTGTTAATTAACTTTTTCGCGCTATTGCTAAATATGTTTTATTGTGCTTTGTGCATGAAATAAACAAAAAAACAATTTGGAATCAAATAAGTATTTTTTTTACACTAATTGTAAAATTTTAAATTTACATACCCGCGACCTTCTGAACAATGGCATTATCTGCTCTTATATTATCATTCGTAATGTTTATCTTCATATTTCCTTCAGTGTTGAGTCCTGTGAATGTTGTGTTAGAATTTTCTTTTTCAGACGTCATTTCTATAGGGAATAGATTTTTGATCTCGTGTGCTTCCGCAATTATTTCATTTGCTTCTTTCACTTTAATTTGACCACCTTATTCCAATTTTGTCACGCTAAGTAATGTAGGATCGTTCTCCAAGTCGAGAGAAACGACTATGTCTGAATAAAAGAAATTTATTTTTTATTATTCATATACAATCTCTTTAAATAAACAATGTTTCAAATTAAGCACGTTTTTCTGAATTAAAATTAAAATATTTCAAAAATTTCTTTTGACGATTTAAAAAAAAAGAAATAATTTGTCATTAAATATGATAAGAAATGTGGAATTGTTTTATTCTCTTCGAAATAATATACAGAAGTTCCTGATTTATGTACGGAAATGATTCTTGATAAGAAATTTATTTGATTTATTAAATTTAAAATCTTTTTCTTTCGAATTTTGTTTATAATTACCTTATTTTCTGCAGAGGGAAGGTTCGATGATACGACCTCTGCAGAAAAATTCTTGCAGGATCGATCTGTGGTAGTTTATGTTCCGATCTTCCCAATTCCGTCAGCCTTAATCTGTAAGAACTAATGAAATTAAAATTAAAAAGTAATTACATTGATAAGCGTTAATTTCTCTGATATATTTATAACGTTAATTATATATGTTATTTTTATTTTTGAACTTATAAAACAATTGTTTTCATTATATTGTTTTAAAAAATAATTATTGTTTTAATTTTTTTTCAATGAAAATTTTATCATTTATTTTTACAAGAATTACTTTGTCATCTATCTTTAGCAATATTGGCTATAATTTTCTGATTAATTGTTATCAATTATGTATCTATCCGTGACAATAGACCCGTTTTGATACAAGGACTTAAAAAATTGACCGTGCGTGATTTGATATATTAGTCGATAAATTCACATTATATAATCACTATAGATTAAATTATTATAAAGTTATACAGAAACACTTTTTTCTCTTATAATGATAGAAGATCAATTTATTATTCGTGATCAATTTAAGTTGATTAACTAATTAATTAAAAAAAAAAAATAAATAATTTCTAAATTTTTCATAAAACTTTATTCGATTTAATTAGTTGGAAAATATTTTATTTTTTCTCCCATGAAAATTTATTATTAATAATATATTTATTTATTTATTTCTGAGCGATTCCAAAAAACAGTTTTTTAATGATCTTATTTGAATCTCATTTTAATTTTAAAATTGTTTTTATTATTTTTAATTATTAGTTCTCATATTTCTATTTATTTATTTATTTGTTTATAATTTATTCTTATTAAAATGAAATAAGGAAATAAGTGCTTTTAATTTTTGTTGGCTATATCATTATTTATGAAATAAATTGAAGGTCGTTAAAAGTAAAACAATTTTTTAATTAAGTATATACTATCAGTTTTCTTTAAAGATTCTTGACTTTGACTCATATTATTAAAATTTAACAAAAATTTCATTTTCTTTACATTATTACCAACTGTTTCATTGCACGCGTTTGAATCAAAAAAAAAAAAAATAACTGTTAATTGCATGCATAAATTGAAGTCTCGCGCGGTTTAACAATATTACATATCGATTTATATTACTGACAAATGTTTTATCAATTTTTTATTTTTTTGATTAAATCAGAGGTCAAATAATGTTACGATTATAATTAATCTGTCATGTACTATCAATAAATATTCCAAACGAATTATCTGTTGCAAAAAGCATTCTTTGCTTTCTTTTAATTTCTATTCTTAGTTGTTGACCTTAAGTATCGCGTGAATGGAAAGGTTTTCCACTTTTCCTTAACAGTTAATTATTATTTTTTAACATTAGTTTTATAAATTTATTTATTGAGTTAGTTAAGTAGATATTATTATTCATTGATTAATTAATTATTAATTTAATATTATTTTATACTAAATATTAAATATTATTTAATTTAGTTAGTTATTTAAATTAATTTAATCGTGTGTTTAGTTTAGTTTTTTTAATGTTTATTTTTTAATAAAACTATATAACAAATAGTTAAGGATAAAAGTAGTAAAACGGAAGTTGATACAGTTGAACAAAAATTGATAAGAAAATAAATTACAATGAAGGTCAAGAATAAGCGTAAAATTATAATTATACATAGAACATATGCATAGAATTGAGTATTAAAAACTTTTACCTTTTTTTTAAACTGCCCTAAAATTTTTCATTTTACATTTACTTTTATTTTTATTAATTTTGTTAATTTAGTTTTATATCATTTGATACGGAAAATTAAATTTTACAATTTTGTTATTTAATTATAAATAAAAATTTGAATAAAAATAAATTAATGAAAATTAATAAAAATCGAAATAAATATCAATAAAGAAATTAAATAAATAAATAAATTCTAATAATAAAATAAATAATAAGTAAACAATTAAAACGAATTGTTATCGATTATTTGTTCTTTTACATTAACGGAAAATTGGATTTTCTTGCTCCAATTACCTACATGCGTTTATTCGTGTCATCAATTGAATGAGGTCAAATTCTTTGCGATAACTTTGATATAATAGTTAATATATTGTATATGTACCGAATGCTTATCTAGCTTAATTACTGAATTATAATTAAAATTTAAAAATACTATACATATACACCCTAAAAAAAGTAATCTTGATTCTAGCGAATTCCTCTTAATTTGATGCATATTTTCCTCTTATATATTGTATCAAAAGTAATAGTCTTCACTTGAGAGGATTTTCCTCTCGCATATAATTTGACAATTATGGTTATAAACAGATAAAGAAAAGCTATTATCCTGCACTAAATTAAATATCTTTAATTAAACATTATATATAATTAATGATTTATAGTTAATTACTTACATTAATTAATAGATTTGTTTATTTATTTAACTTTAATTCAATGTTTTTGAAATCAGAACCTCAAAAAAATTGTTTTGTTTTATTAATAGTCACCAAAGAATAAAAATATTCTACATTCAAGTGGAATACTTTTGTTTTAAGAGGAAAAATTGAGAGGATATTAGAAGAGGATTTTTCCTCTAAATATGAGATTACTTTTTTTAGGGTGTAGAAGGGTGTGTAAAACGGATTTGATATTTTATCATTCTAATTAAAGTATTAATTTTAAAATTAAAAAATGTAACTATATTTTTAACATCTTTATATAAAAAAAAGGTTTTCTAAGAAATAATCCATCACGGATGTTATTCTTTCGATATAATATTAGCGTTCGACTAAAGTTATATATATATATATATATGCGTACTTCCAATTGTCATCAAAGCAATAATAATTGACGTAAGACAATTCTAACAAAAGACAGTCATTACGAAAGTATTTAATTTTATAAATTGGAAGTAGTTTAAAATTGTAAAAACGTTAGTTTAGTTGTAGTTGCATTTTTATAAAATGAGGAACCAATTGCTAAACTATAGTTAATTAGACGCATTTCATTATATTAATCACTTTGATGATCAATATGGCATTTTGAGGCATTAACGAAGTTATGAAATAATTATAGTTAAGTTTTTCGCAACTTGCGAATCAAGTCAATTTATCTTCATAATTTCGACATGACAATATTTCGCTTTTCTATTCTCTTTTTTTTTTATCTTGTTCATTATATCAAACTAGAAAAAATATACATAACTATTTCGATTTTTATTGTTATATAAGCATACATGACTTTGCAAATTACGTTGAACATACATAAATACAAATAAAAGATAAAAGTAATTTTTTATGAAAAATTTTTGAAAATTAAAAACAATTGATCACATTCACTCACTTACAGGGTTACGTTTACTATTTTTTTTTTAAAATTCAATGCTGCATTTACGACGCAAATTCATTGTTAAGGAAAATAATAATATTTCAAGAAACTTAAGTTTTACTAATAAATTTTTACTTTATATTTAACTGCAGTTTTTTTTATATAAGTTAATTTTTGCAATCTTTTATTTTTCAAATAAAAGTAATCAAGATTCTAATTTCATCATTTCATCAGTTTACTTAAAGCCAATAAATTGTATACAATGAAAAAAAATTTATTTGATTCAATTATTTTTTCACTATTATCAAAGAAATATTTACTTAAACCAAATAATTTTTATTTAAATCAATTAAACTGTATTTTAAGCAATAATTTCTGTATTTGAAACAAATACAATTTAATTGACTGAAATAATAATTATTTGATACAAATAAATATTTTTTTTGATAATAGTCAAGTAAACGATTATTTGAATCAAATGATTTTTTTCAGTGTAACGACTAAATAAAAATCTAACGACTAAATGGAACCCTTAAAACGTAAAAATACTGACTGATTTTTATTATTTATTTTATTCTACATTTTACATTTATTTAAAATTATATTATATTAATATTTAATTTATTTACAAAGGAAATAGTTTATTTAAATATGCATATATTTGTTTTGTAAATAAATGCATATATGAGAGATAAACATTTTCCATTAAAATACATTTAAAAACACTATCTCCTTTCATTATATCGTTAATGCCTTAAAATTATTATTGAATTCCTTAGTTTTATTGCCGTTAAATGAAAAATGAACTAAAAATAAAATCCGAAAATTTGTGATTTTGTACAGATTATTGATAATATTAAAAGAAAAAAAAATTAAATACAAAGATTTTGATATTTTTTTAAATATTTTTCTTATTTTATAAATTGCGTAAAGAAATCTATTTTTGAATTTTATAATGTTAATAGCAGGAAGCAAGTTCGAAATGAAAAGAAAAAAAAAGTTGTTTTCTGATAATGAATTGTTCTTCTCTATATAATTGTCAATTTAATATTCATAATTCCGTGGAGGAAATTCATTTTTTTTTAATTGTATTCAGAAATTGTACGGACTACTTTAAATTCAGCACGACGAGAAATGAGCAGACATTCGCTTTAAAGTTCTTTCCCTCTGATTGATTACGTTTCATGCAGTTCTTCTTTTCCTCATTTACATTTAATTGATTCTGTTATTAGATATCAGTCATTGTACGCAGGTAGAAGCTTTTTTAATTTTCAAATTAATAATATTGGTTTAAATTCAGTTTTCCTTGGATTATTTTTGTTTCAATTTTTTTTTCTTTCAATTTCCAATATTCATTTCGTCATTAAAATTCATTACATTCACAATTTATTTAGTTATTTATATTTATTATACTTTGAAAAAAATTAAGTTAATGATCTTCAACTATGATAATTTTAACTATAATTATTATCTGTGTCAGAAAATTTCATAATCAGTTAATTATTTATGAAAAATTAACTTTATTTATTAAGAAATAAAAAAATAATTTTTTAATTTATGATTCGATAGTATCTGAAGAGTGGATGTTGATAAAAAAAAATTTCTTTCTTTATAAAAAATAATTACTCACGGCGAAGACACATTTTGATGAATTTGCGCCAGCGTGTCGATGCTTTGCCGGTAAATTCCGATTATTGAAATTGATAAAAACGAAGAAGAAGAAAGCGAAGATATAGAAATCTCTTTGGATCGAATCGCGGAATAGTTTTTTGTTTCCGTCAATTAAAACAGATCACTTTTTTTTTTTATTTTTCTATAACGAACCACAATTTATAAATTTGTGTTTATAAAAAAGCGTGACAAAGACTTTTTAAACGGTTATTAATGAACTTGACGAATGAAATTTTCTATCGTGAAGTAAATCTTTAAATATATATATGTTGAAATAAAAAAAAAAAAAAAAAAAACACGGGTGTCGGACTAATAATTTTTGTAAAAGTAGAACTGTTCCGCGCACGCGACTGCACTTGACTGATAAAAAAGAAACTCAAGAAATGAACGAAGTCGCTACTCTCTTTCCTTAGTATTTGTATGCATCAAGTTGATAGGTGATGACGTGACATGTGTTCAGTAGTGGAGGAAAACCTAACTGGTGATCCCCATGTCTGTGTTCTTATCTTCATTAAAATCAGCCAATCACAAATTGGCAATATATACATAAAATTATTTCAATAAAGTTGATAAAAAATTTTTTTTTTGATAAAGGAATTCCTTTAGTTTCACATCATCACATTTTACATGTATATAAATTATCAGAATGATAAGGACACTTTGTATCTTCACATCACTCTCAAGAGAAATACAAATATTTATGGTGGTTATCGAATTGTAAATTAAAAAATATCTTCATCTTTTTTGCGTCACAATATATATGTTTAGGAAAAGAAGAAAATAATGTATCACCTGATTTTCTTTTTGCAAAAAGAGTTTTCTGATTTATAACTTTTGATAAATATTTTTTCTGATTTTCTCCACAAATATAAAAAAAGAACAAAATTGTATTTTCAAAGAACATTTATGTTGCACTTTAATATTTCATTTCTAAAAACAGATATTTAATAGTTTCTTTTTATCACGTTTGTCTTTGAAAAAAATATGTCAATGAGATTATTTAACAATATTTTTAAAAAAAATATTTTTTTTAATATTCATTTTTTAAACTTTTTTTTTTTTATATACGTATAACTTTTCTATCATTGAAAAATAATCTTTGATTTTGTTTAATCTTAAATGAAATCGCGTCCAAGTTATTTGAAACTATTGTAGTTATTTATTTAGATAAAAATCATTAATTTCGTCGTTTTTTTTTTTTTTTGCACTGTCGGAGAACAATAATTTATTATTTGTACATGATAAAACATGTGTCATCAATAATTTGTACCAAGTCATAGATAAAAAAAAGTTTAAAAATACATCTTACGAATAAATGATTTTGTAACTTGAATTCGAATCATAATCATGAATTCGATTCCTCGTAATGATTTCAGGTATTACCCGCGTTTGCGATTATAATTTATTTTCGATCAATTTTAAATGCAAAATAATCAGTAACTAATTATAGTTAAATTAAAAATTGAAAAATATTATTAGCACTACCGAACGGTCGCGTAACTATTTGCCCCCAACGAAATTTTTTTTCCACACTCAGAAAAAAATTTGTTTGAAACAACTAAATTTTGTTTGAATCAATCAAAAGTTTATATGATTCAATAAAAATATTTTTCTTCAATCGAAAAATTTATTAAAATAAACTAAACGTTCGTTTGGATTAAATAAATATTTATTTGAATCAAACAGATTTTGTTTGAAATAAGCAAATTTAAAAAATTGTATATTTGGTTCAAAAAAAACTTTTTCCTGAGTGCAAGTAAACGACATATTTCCTAAAATTCATAGTTCCCAGTGGATTAAATTTTATATGGCCTTAAATTTATATTTAGCTGAATTTTATAAAAAAGAATTTACATTGTACCGAATTTTTATTTAATTTTACGTGTCATCTGACAAAAAAAAAACAAAAGATTTTTTAATTTGAATAAAATCCATCAAATTAGTTATTATTAACTTCTTCTACCAAAGTTCTGTTAAATACACTGAAAAAAAAATTTATTTCATTCAAATACTCGATTACTTGACTATTATCAAATAAATATTTATTTGTATAAAATAATTATTATTTGAGTCAATTAAATGGTATTTGTTTCAAGTACACAAATTATTGGTTCAAATACAATTTATTTAATTCAAATAAAAATTATTTCGTTCAAATAAATATTTATTTGATAATACTCAAGTAATCGAGTATTTGAATCAAATAAATTTTTTTTTCAGTGTAGAAATTTATTTTAAAAAAAAAAAACGATTTTAAATTGAAATTTTGTTAAATAAAAATTCAGAGCATTAAAAAATTTTGCTATAAAAAAAAGTTTGATTAAATAAAAATTTGACCTTATGAAATTCGAAACAATGGAAATGCAGATTCATGAGTTTTAGGGACTTGTGCGTCTCTAATATAATTATTTAAAAAAAAAAAATTGTTTGCTCTATCGAAAAATTGTAATTTGACGAAAAACTAAAAAATAAATTTGCTGAAATCACACTTTTACTCTTCTTGCGCGCAATCATCAGAAGAAAATCATATACAAACCTTTCATTGTGACAATCGACGTTCATGAAAACGAAGCACCAAATAATGCTAAAGTGATAATTTTTTTTTTTTTTCACTGATAATAATGATATTAAACCGATTGGTACTTAAAATTTTTTAATTCGATCGATCGTAATCGACTGTTTCTGTCGAGAGCTCTTAAGCTTCTGATCTTTTAAAGAATAGAAGTCCACCGGTCATACGTTTTTACCTATCTACTGAGGGGATTGCTCAGTTACTGTCACTGAATATAACATTCTTGATCAAGGATAATAATTTTATCTTCCAGAAATTGATTAAATTAAAATACAATATAGAAACAAAAAAAACCATTTCTTATTTTGGATTTTCTTTTTTTGGATTTTTGCTCCTGACTTTTGTTCTTTTTTACTTGAGAATCAAATATTAGAAAATATATTGAATTTGGAAAGAAAACATTTTTTTTTTAAATTATAAATGTAAAATACAATTAAACAAGATTTTATCTCATTATTTTCCATAATACTTGAGTATATGAAGTTGCATTATTAAGAAAAAAAATGTTTTCTTTTTACTAGATATGTCAGATTCTTTAGATAAATCAATTCTTTCAATGCGAGCTTTCGTTTCAATCAACATTTTTGAAATAACTTTCATTTTTTTAAAGAAATCTTAACCTACTACAAATGTTTACAATTGACTGTCAGATTATATGATAACGCCAAGCCTCATGCCGCATATATATATATATATATATATATATATATATATATATATAATATGCTTATTTTAACTTGCCATAGAAAATATATCAATAAATTTATAAATATATAAAATATAATTTCCCAATATTGCGTATATTGTTTGTATAGTATCTTCAATTACATACAAACCTAATTAAATTTCTGTATGGTTAATTATTTCTAATTTCTGTACCAGGAAAATGTGTATAGTACTTATTTTTATTTTCCGTCAGTTTGACTTTGATAAATTAACAATTCTTTTTGTTTCGCAAGTTCAAAAAGTTTTCGTCAATGGGAATCCCATTGTGTATTCGAAGACTATTATTTTTAGGTTTTTCCTCATTTTTTTCTTTATTAGAAATATAAAGAATTATTTAAATATTTATTTTTTGGGAAATTACATTATTGATTTTCTTTTTAATATCAACCATTTAAAAAAAAAAACTTTTCAGATTGTCGTTAAAATTTAAAAATTTCTTTCAAATTGATAAAAGCATAATAAATAAGTGCAAAAAAAAAATAATAATAAATATAATTATTGTTATTTGTAAATATACTTTAAGTGCGAACATTTTTATTATGTTTTTTAGAAAGAATTTTCAAATAAAATTGACAAATTTTGGAAATACAACTTGTTTTTTTAAAACATATATAGTATTTATCTAAGATTTATATAGATTTATTGCGATGTAGACTTTTTTTGTATTTTTTTTTCTCCGAAAACAAAATTTTTCCGTTATTAACAATTGAAATAATATTTTGAGTTTGTTACAACCTTTTTCATTACATATATGTTATATATTTATTTCAAAAATTCCATTTGAAAAATTCTCCATAGATGATTGTTTTTTTCTTCTTCTTTCTTTTGTTTTGAAAAAATTGTAAAAGATTCACATTTATTAGAGGATAATTAAGACCATTCACCTTCTTATTAATTAGTGTCACATTTTTAATTGATGATTAGATAAGAAAACTTTTACTATGAATATCATAATCTTATATAATTAACAGAGATAAAACTAGAAATTAGTATAAGGATCACATAATTGCTTTGGGTTTTTTTTTTTTCTTTTTGTTTTATGTGATAAAAATTGAATTAAGTAAACTGTCTTGTATGAAGAGGTTGTAACTTATTACAATATCTGCATAAAAATTGTTGTTTTATGATTTCAATGATAATAACGAGAATACGCATTAATTTATATAAAATATTGTTATTTGCAATCTAAAAATGTTTTATTAAAATTTTTATATTTAATAATTTAGAATGAATTACAATTAAAATATTATAAACTAAAATAGATTTATTTTTATATTTTTTATATGCTATTGGCCTATGCGCATATTTTATAGTAAAAAATTTTTTTTTTTTTTTTGTATTTTCGCAAAAAAGTTTATAACTTGACGTAATTTATAAAAATTAATGAATAATGGAAATCAAAGTTAATTGATGTCTATCTTAATCCTGATGATTGATGTCATTTATCAAAACATCTGTCGTTTCTCAAAAAAGATCAATTACATCGTGATTTACAAATACGTACTTGTTTATTTATAAAAATTTGTCCATTTGATAATAATATTTAATTTTTTTTTTTCATTAAAAAATAGAAATTTTAGAAAATAAAATTAAAAACTATTTCAAGTAACAATAATCATAGAAATAGAAAGTATAAATTAATTACATAATTAATTATATAATGTTTATTTTAGTTTAACTGATTACATATTTATTCTAATTAAAATTCTGCATCGCAATAAATTCTTAAATTGACAATAAACATTAGGCACTCATTTCAGAAAATTGTTGTGTAATTTATTTTTGAACTATAAGTATTAATTTTATTCTTTTAAGAGTAAACTATACTAAATTTAATAATAAATTGCAATTTCAATATTCTAAAGTTGGTGTATAAATTAATTAAAATTAATTAATTATTGAAATTATCCCATTAAGAAGCTGTGGTTTTAGGAAAAAGGAATCTTAAAGTTTGTGTTTCATTTTGTTATTGTTGGAACTAAAAGAAAATAGTATATAGGAGAAATGTTGCGTAGTGAAAAATTTACTGTTCTGCTTTACACGTAAATAATTAATACATATTAGCGAATCCGTGAGATGTTCACACATTTCCGGATTGTTCAAATAACTGAGAAATTCTATAGATTCTTAAAAGGAAACTAATGTATATTGTAAGAAATAATTTCTGGGGAATCGTGTTTTAATCATGTGACATTCTATGAGTTCTTCTTTTATCACTATTCTCCGTATTCTGATGAAGAAATCGAAAAGTGATACCAGGTACCAATCGTCTTGTCATTATCTTCAGTTATTACTAATTTTACGTAGTTCCTAATTGCGCTTAGAGTATAGGCTAGTTGGAAAGGCAAAAAAATAAAATTGTAGTTTATAAAATAAAATTCTCAAAATCGAAGTTAAAATTAAAAAATCAAAATTGAAGAATTAATATTATTTATAAACCTTTTAAAAAAATCTATTTTTCTTTTGAAAATGAAATTACTTTATTATTAGTATTATAACTATATTATTAGTATTTTCATATCATATCGATTTTTAAATTTAGATTAATATAAAGCAGACCTACTGACATCTGATACATGTAGATGCAAGCTTCAAGTAGAAGTGACCAATATCTGGTAAAATATATCAGATGATAAAATATATAAAAAATATTAAAAATTTTTTTATTTTCTTTATTATTTAATTTATTTTAAATAGAAAATAATTTTAAACTAATTACAATTTTCTGTTTAAAAGTCATGTAAACGAAATTAAAAAATTTTTAATTTAAATATTTCCCAAATAAACATTAAAAGTACTTTTTTAGTTATAAAGGAGATGTAAAAAAATATAAATATAATATTTTTTATTTTTTTTATTTTTTAGATTTTCCCGCGTACACCTTTTTAAGGCTTTTACGCTCTCTATACCCCATCAATATAAATATAATATTTACATTGTAAATTTTTTTCCAATAAATAAAATACAGAGAAATAAATAATATAAATATACATAATAAAATATTAAATAATAATAAAAAAGCCACTAAATAAAGAAAATATTAATTTGTTATGAAAATAATTTATTATTAATTATAACTAATTATTAAAATAATAATTAAATAATAATATAATAAAATAAAAAATAATAATAAATAAATTATTTATAATAATTAATAATAATTAAAAAGAAATTAAATTATGAAGATATTTATAATTTTATTATGAAACAAAACTTTAAATGTTAATTATACTTACCTTTTTAAGTTTTTAAAATCCTTCCGCCACTAAACAATACGTTAAAGAAAATGATTTGTTTTCAATTTATTAATGTGGTACCTTTAATTACTACAATAATGCTTGGAAGACAATATGCTTCTTTCTTTCTTATTATATGTAATAAGAAACAAATTTACATCACTGAATAATTTAAATGATAAAAGAACAAGCACTTATTTGTAGAATAGCATAAAGAGTATTAATATTATTTTTTTTTTTATTATAATATGTCAAATGAAGCACATAGTGTAAATAAAAGATGTTATAAAAATTATATAATTAAAAATAAAAGAATAGTTTATTAAAAGAAAAAAAAATAGGGATGAAGATGCAATAAATTTTTGAATGAAACACTTAAAGATAAGTATAGAGTATATTTTTGTGTTTCAGCTTTTGTTTATACTATATTCTAAAGAATAATAGATATATCGACGATCAGGAAATCCTTATTTTTTAACGCTTACAAAGTAATTTTGATTTTCAATTTTTGATTTACGTTTTCTCTTAAAAATAATTTGCAGCCTTGCATCCTTCGTTTTCTTTTTATTCTTTTTATCTCATACATATCATACAACATTTGAATTTCATTAATGGAGATTGTAATAAAATTTTAAATAGTTTTTTTTTTTATTGAATTATTATTTTTTTTTTATTTTTAATTCATATATTTATTTCGATTAGCGAAATTCAAATGTTTACAGCAGCATTAATAAAATCAACACACATTTTTGCAGGTATAAAATATTCATTTTGTATATAAATTTCTTATAGTTCACTTTTATTAATACTACGTCGCTTTTCATAGACGACATATCGATCACTTCACCTTTCTGAATAATCAGAAACATAATAATTAATATTAAATATATCCTAACGCCGGTTCAGTTAAAAGCTTTAATTAGGAACATTCGGTGTAATTTCCTAAAAAAAATGTCTCTTTTTTAATTAAAAAAAAAAAAAAAAATTTATAATAAATAATCAATAATTAAGATTTAAAATTTATCTTAAAAGTCTTAAGATTTTAAAATAAATACCTATGGGGTTCATTTTTGAACCCAGGTTTTATCAGTGTTTTGAAATTTATTTAACAATGTATTTTAAGACTTTTTTTAAAAATTTTTTTTTTTTTTTTCGTTTAGTACACAATGAAAAAGTTTTTTTTTTTTTTTCCTCATGTCAAAAATAATATAAATGTAAAAATGTCTTCTCTAAGTCTTTTATTTTAAAAATCAGTTTTTTTTTTTTGATTTTCGTTATTTGTTATTTACATTCGCATAATATTTCATTTTGCGGTTATACATATACACGATATTATAACCTAATTAATTCGTCTTTCATAAGAATAATTTTAATTGTATATTTCATTGTACTATGTCTTCACTTGTTTGTGAATAAATCGTAAAAGATTTCTTTTTCCTCCATTTTTCGCCCAACTCTCCCACCTTAAAAAACTGAATTTTTCTTTTTATCAGAAATCTTTTTTTTTTTATTAAAGATTTTTTTTTCAGAATGTACAAAAAGGCCCTTAAACTATATATATATGAAACATTTTATTATATTAAAAAAAAACAAAAATTGACAACAAACAATTTATTTGATGTCTTTTTTAAAGAGAAAATTTTATTTAGAAATTACGTCGGCTCCAAGCCTCTAATTTTGATTTTTGCTCTTATTAATTCACGCTCAGTAATACGCTTTTAATAGTACTATTATTAATTAAGCCTCACAATTGTCACAAAGTCAGTATTTTTTACATGTTTATTGTTATTTCTAATAATAATAATTTTTAATAATAATAATAATAATAATTATACTTTATACAATTTTTCAATTTAATCGTTTGTTAAATAGCACGTGAATAAAATTTTTTTAAATTAAAATTAGAACATTTTTGTAAAAAAAAATTTAATGTTAAACTTGTGAAAAAAATAAATAATGGAAATAAATTATTATTTAATTATTATTAAATTGCATTGTTAAAACGATTATCTTCCACGTATCTTTTATCATAGAAGATACTCGTTTTTTGCATTTATTTACTTTTTTCTATTAACACTTTTATTATTAAATTTGAAATTTTTTTTTCTTATTGTTCATATTAATTTTAAATATAAAACAGATTGTTGCATAAATATAAATGTTTAAAAAAAAAATTTTTTCTTTCTATAATGCAAATATTTAAAAAATTGAAAGCATTTTCAAAAATTGTTTGCAAACTTTTTTATGTACCTTAAAAAGTATAAAAGGAGATATTTATTTTTCTGAAAAGTTATATACACGCGTCTGTGGTATTGTAAAAAATATGGTATATATATATATATATATATAGTAAATTATTTTTGTCGAATCATGGAAACACGCGCGACAAAAAGGGTTGAAATGGCATTGAATTTCTTTTGGGTTTTTACAATTTTGTGCATTCACTGAGAATTTTGTCTTCTTTTGATTTCTCCCTCGAATTTCAACCCTAATTTTACGATTTTTCGTTACGTTTTTACAAACTCCAATTTTTTCCTTCATCTCGCGGGTCTCTCACTCTCTCTCTTTCATCCATCTGTCGCCAGCGTATATCGTTCCACGTCACTTACAATAGGTTTCGTCCAGCGCTTAAGCCAAACGCGCTCTGAGGGTCCAATTCTTATAAAGGATTTCCAAAATATTGTGTAAATCCGGTATATAAGGGTAACGGGGGATATATAGTAGTGGTAGTAGTGGGTTGAATCGAGCGGTTGCAGCTGAAAAATTTTTTGGGGTGAAATCAGTAGAAACGAAAAGCAAAAGGGGAAAGAGTCTTTCTCGCTTTTACCCCTCTCATTTCATCTCCTTCCTACCCTCCCCCCTCTTCTTCACGCAAACCAAGTTTTTCCACTTTGATCACCTCGCCACACAACCCTTGGTCATTTTAACCGATCCATCCTGATCCATCGAGAACTCGATATATATATATATATATATATATATATATATATATATATATATATATATATAAGAGTTGAAATGCTATATAAATAAAGGGTTAGACAACCAGGAATGGTTTCTATTTTCGGGATCTTTTCACACTGACACGCACAATAAATTTATTTTCACCCCTTTTTTTTTTTTTTTCTCTTTTTCATCTCCGAATTACATATTCGGGGGAATAAACGAGCGCACGCGCGCAAATAGTTTCCTGAAAAATACAAAAACTTTGTGATCCAATATGTTTCGCGGGTGTAAATAAAATAAAATAAAAAAATTTTGCCACGTGCATGGCCTTGGGGTAGTTTCTAAAAAACAAGGGGGGAGAATAAAAAAAAGTACAAACAAGCGAAACATTTGTTTTCGATAGTTTAGTTTAATTTTTACAAGGGGTTTGAAAATGAGGAAAACTGTCAATTATATCATTGATTATTTTTTTTCCATTAAAAAAAAGTAAATAATTATTTTTATTACTATAATTAGTAGAATAAATAAATTTTTAATCAGGGAATAATTTTTATTTTGAAAACATTTTTTTTTTCATTAAAAATTTATTTGTTCTATAAATAGGAGTAAAAAATTTCTTTACTTTTTTTTTATTATTATTATAATGTACAGGTTATGTTTATTTGGTATATAAAAATTATCCTAATGGAACTTTTTTTTTTTTTTCTCTACTTACTGTAGACAATTCTGATTATTATTGGTATGAAATAATTTAATAAAAATGACAAAATTATTAAATTATAAATGAAAAAAAAAAAAATTATCCCGACATTAATGTGAATTGCGTGATTTTCAAATTGAATTTATTTGTTTATCGTAAGCCATGACCTCTTTTTCGTAATTCTATCTTGCAACTCAATTTCCTATCCAATTTAATTTCCAATCGAATTTAATTCTTAATCTATATTCCAATCAATTTTTAATATAATCAATATTCAGTTTCGAGGAAGTTTCTACGAAGGCGATTTATTTATATTTATAGTCTTGCGATTTTTTTTTTTTTTTTTTTGGGAAATATAATAAATTTTAATGAAACAATAATAATTAAACTATTAACGTGAATAATTTATTTATTTCTCTCGGTTGTTTAAATCTTCCACAAGAAAGATTTCTTTGATTCCAAGAAATAAATTTCTTTGACAAATTTTTCTTTAAAGAAAATTTATTTGTTTCAAACAAATTATCTTTGATTCAAAAAAAAAATTATCTTCGTTTCAAAGAAATATTTTATTTAATTCAAATAAATGTTTCTTTGACTCTAAATCTAAATTAATAAAAATGTTTACTTTAGTGACTTACTGTTTGCTTTAGAATTAGTTAAATTTTACTAATTGTTAGTAAAAGTTTCTAATAATAAGTAAAATTTTACTAATTGAGAAGCAAAAAGTGAGTCACTAATTGAAATTACAAAACTTTTTTACTAAGTCAGATTTAGAGAGTTGACTCTATATATCAGTATTAGAATTTTTTTCGAAAGAAATTTTCTTTGAAATTAAGAATTTTTTTTTGTTTCAAAGAAAATTTTATTTTGAATGAAAGAAAACAATGTCAAAGAAATTGGTTTCGTTAAATCGAAGAAATTTTTTTCTTTGGGTGTACTGCAGTGAAAAATATTTATTTGATTCAAATAATCGGTTACTTGACTATTAGCAAATAAATATTTATTTGTATTTAATAATTTTTATATTTGAATCAATTAAATGGTATTTGTTTCAAATACAGAAACTATTGGTTTAAACACGATTTATTTGATTCGAATAAAAATAATTTAATACAAATAAATATTTATTTGATAATAATCCAGTAACCGGTTATTTGAATTAAATAAATTTTTTTTATATAGGAATCTAAATTTTTATCCAAACAAAAATTTTGTATTTCTTTTTAATTGTATTTGATATCTCGTAAAAAAAGAATTCATCCCTCCTGGTCTCTTATAATATTGATTTTATTAAGAAAAAAAAAATAAAAATAAAATAACAGTCGCGTAATCAAGGACAAAAGATGATGAGTACAAAAGGGACAGGCAATTTTTATATATCACGAGAATGAACGATTCAGAAAGGACGAACGAACGCGAAGTATTAGAGGAGAGTTTCTTTGGTCCAGCAAGAAAAATCGTGAAGGATGGTGATGGCTACAGCCGCAGTAAGAAAAAAGGGAGCGGTAAAATTATTACGAGAGGATGAAATTTCCAAGTTAGCCTGCGCGACGAGGGAGCGAGTGACCGGGGATCTAGGGGTTGAAGAGTATAAGACTGAAGAAAAAGTAGAGGGGTTGGGGAGAGGGGGGGGTATGAGTTGGGGTAGCTGAAACTCTGGAGGCTGGAAAAACTGAACCATGGGGGAGCAGAGGGTGGATTTGAGACGAGAGTATAAGAGAGGGAGCGGTCTTGATAATTGCAATCCACTTCCTTGTCGCGGACTATAAGCAATCTTGTGGCTGGGGTAACTGATGAGAAGGGGCAAAGAGGACCAGGAAAAAGAAAACTAAGGGGGACAGAAGGGGGTGGATGGGTGGGTATTCGGTTCGATACCTTCCTTCGGTTTTCTTCTAGAGTTAGCAACAACTCTCTCTCTCTCTCTCTCTCTTTTCACTTTTTCTTTTCTTTACTCTTTTTTGTATATTATATAAACTAAAATATCACGACGATTCTTTCGAAATTCTGTTTTTTTCCCCATTTTTAAGGAAAAATTTAATTTCTTAATTTGAAGAATTATCTTTTCACTTCTCGTTTTATAATGAGTTTTCCATAGAGCCCATCGACAAGTTTAATATTTGACGCTTCCTGAAGATAATGGTCGATAGCACGCAGGCAGGAATTTTAAGATTGAAATTCATATTGGATGACCTGAATGTTAGATCGGAGCTCAAAATCAATTAAGTTTTAGTGCAATAAAAAAAAAGGAATTTTTTTAGATTTAAATTTTTTTTTTAAAATTTCACTATAAAGTATATGCAAAAATTAGTTCTATTAAAAATTAAGTGAAAGTTGATTTTTTTCTCTCAATTTTATTTTGTGTATTTATATATATTTTTTTTTTAACTGATTTTTAAAAAAGATCATAATAATGTCTCTAGATTTTTCGCCATTAAGATGATTAATTTAAAAGCCTCTCGTCATAGCTTTAAAGTAACTTTTTTCTCATTGAAAACTTTTTGCACTTTATACTCGCGGAAAAGTTGAAATTAGAAAAGTTGCAATTCTTTTAAATTGGATTTGCGCAACTTTTCATGAGAACCATAACTGAAATTTATTTTTATGGGGATGTGGAGAGAAAAATCTTAATTAAAGTTTACACTTTGCAAAAAAAAAAAAAAAAAAAAAAATTTGTCAGTAAATTAAAAAATTTTTTTTTTAATGATCCTTTTAGGAGGTGAGAAAAGAATATATATACGAAAGTATATAAAGCGTAGAAAGAATTGGAGATTTTTTTTTGTCTCATTTTTGAAATTGAAAGTAATTTATGAAGAAAAGTTTTCGGTCCTGTCTCGTGGTTCAGTTCAATTTGGACGCTCATGGAAACCGCAAGATATTATTGATTTTTGTATGTACACACTGTGAAGTGTGGGTGGTCGGGTGTTTTTCCGTCTTTGTGTGTTTGGCGAGATAAAAGTGGGGATAGATAGCTGTGTCATTTACTCATTGGTCGTCGGCTCGAGAAGTTCAAGAGGAAAAGACGACGACTTTCCCAAACTCTCTTTCTTTTTCTCTCTCTCTCTCTTTATATATATATATATATAAGAAGAACTGAAATTTGTTCACACATCCTACTTGTCATGGATTATTTCATCCCCTTTGTCTTCTGTGTTTGCGTTCACGTAAAAAAATTCGCAAAAAAAAAATCCTAGAAAAATGACTTCATTTTTATTAAGAAGGAAAAAATACATTCCCAGGATTATTTTTTATATATTTTTATATAATAATAATTATTATTCTTGAGGATATAAAATATAATTTAAGAATTCAATTAAACAGGAACTAAGATTTAGATTTGGGATAATTTATTTATATTGCAAAGGATAAAGACAGTTTTCCAAAATGTTATCAATAGTTTAAAAATTTTATTATTATTATTAATTTTATTACTATTTTTTCGAATATAAAATTGAACCCATGGAAATATAAATATAAAAGAAGAAATAACAAAGTATACGCAAAGATGATTAATGAAGTCATCGAACTCGGGGGATGATTCATCTAAATCGTATATGTCAATAGAAAGAAATCGCGTGTATTATACTTTATTCACAGTATTTGTATGTTTGTTTTCATTTATATATTTATGCAACAGTACTGAATTAAAAAAAGTAATTTTCATTAACAATTCATGAAACAATGACAGACTATTTGTTTATTGCACCAGGAACATATATATATAACACAATCACAACACAATATAACCTGAAAATAAAAAAAGAAATGAGGAAAAAGAAAATGAACGAAAAAAAAAGTGAAATAAAAAGTGAATTTTTATTTAAAACGAAGGATCACACTAATATATTTATATAAAATAATATAAAAATTTCAAAAATTATAAAAATCATAATATATTAAAATAAGATTGGTCATGCTCACTTTAATTTGTTTGGTTGACTATATTTGTGACTACACATGATGACTAGCTTAAAATTTGAATCGTAAATTGTTTACAAAAAAATGACTAGCCGTATCTACTGTATCGCTAATTATTAAACATTAAATCATACAGCCATTCTACATACACGAATCATGCTCTTATTATATCTATATATATATTACAGAACTTTTTATTATATATATATTTATATATAAATTTTTCTCTTTTCTTTGCAAATTACCCTCTATATGGCGTATTTTTTAATCTCGTTATACGTATATAATTTATATACATTTTTGTCTGTGTATATATATATATCTCGTTTTTAATTTATTATTAAATAATAGGTTTTTTTGATCATGCGCTCAATTTATATTATCAAGGCAATATTTTTTATAGCTTCTGGTATAGATTTTAATACAAACGCCTTTTTAATTTTTGTTTTAGTCGCAATTTTTATTTTCGCGAAAACCATTGTTGTCAATAATTGTTAAAATTTTTTTTAAAACAATTTTTCCCCTCAATTTGTATTGTACTTGAATTATATTATTTCTCGCTTTTGAAAGACCAATTGGTTTGTGAGAAAGTTCGATCAAGTATAATTACATTCTTTTTTAGCATTCTTCTTTTAAATGTCCATTTACTGGATTTAAAGACTTTTCGGAGATTTTCACTCAGGAAAAACTTTATTTGATTCAACGCTCATTTTTCAATATTAATTAAAAAAAAAAAAAAAAAAAATTATCCAATTCGTTTAAAATAAAACTTATCCCTGAGTGTGTTGTAAATTTTACTAAACAGTTACATTTATTTGAAAAATATTAAAAATTCTAAGATTTATCATAAAATGTAATTGCTATTTATGTATAAAAAATGTTGTTATAAAAATTAGATTAAAAGAAAATAGAAAAACTCTCAGTTATTGGATTGTGCGCGGATTTAAAAAATTTCCTTACTGAAATGTAAAAATTATTATCATTTATATATATACAAAATAGGTATTTTTCTATTCTCCTTATTACTGATAATGGACAAAAAAATATTTTAATTTTAAAACATACGCTATTTATGAAAATAACTTTTTTCTAACATAAAAATGTATTTAAAAAAAAATGCTTGAAAATAATATTTGCAATTTTGGAATATATTTTCTGTACAATAAAATTCAAACAGGCCATTAATTAATGCAAAAAATTTTTCCTGTTGCGTTTGCATTTGTATATATTATTAAAACAAGACATTTTTATACTAGTGAAAAAAAAAACAATATTTCTGCTTGGTTATCATTTTCATAAAATGGTATGAGTAACAGTAAAATATGTATATCTGTCACACTAAATCCGAAACGGTATGGGAGCAATGCTCTCGGACCATTAATTTCGCAATGCACTCTCTCTCTCTCTCTCTTCTTCTGAGCGCATATAATATAACGGGCGCAATTAAAAAAAAGGACGTTTATCGTACATGCATTTTGCATGTCATTGTCCCTCTATAGGATTTAGGGTGAGAGAATGGACAAAAGGGCACGCGTCGCTAAACTTCGATTATTTTTCATCTTTCTCTTGATGTGTAACTTCTTTTATTTTTTCTTTTTTTTTCCCCCCCAGAGAAAAATTCGTGACTGGGTCCACCCAAGGTCACGGAGTTGACCTTAGCTGATCTTTGCATTTATGCAAAGACCAGATGCGAGTACTATATACGATGGACCATTCTAGTTGACCCATCTTTTTCGACTTTTAACAATGGTCCTGAAAATTTCCATTTTTTTTCCCCCAATATACTCAAATTCTCTAATTCACCCCCCCCCCCATTTTTATTTTTACCCTCTTGCCGATTCTCTCTATATCCCATCAAATATATGTATAGATTTTTGTCCATAGCTTTTTCCATTCTATGTATATTTTTATTATTTCTGTCTCACTTCTTTTTTGCTTTCTCTCTTTTTCTCTCATTGGTCCCGTAATGGCCGATTTTTCCTCCCCTATATATATATAGTATAGAATATATGCTAATGCTTTTAGACGTACGCATACTAATTTATACGAATTTTTGGAAACCGTCGACTCGAGGGGTTTGTCTGAATGATTCACAATAGACACGCTTAGGGATCAACGAATATTTATGGGGTTTAAGACAAAAAAAGAATACTTTCCATACGAACAGACTGGTATCGATACGCTTTCGAATGTATTTTTATAGTGACACTTACGTCCAAGGTTAATAGTTTTAAGGGTAGAATTTTTATCAACGATGCAGTTTTTGTCGGAAATCATTTTTCAATCACTGAGAAAATTGTTGAATCTAATAATCGGATTTTTAATATTCAGGGAGAAAAATGGAAAAACAAATAAATTAACTTTTACTATTTTAAAAGTAAAAACTGAAACTGTCCGCAGTTTCTGTCAATTTTTACTCCAGAAGTAATAAAATTTACTCCTGAAATAGTAAAAATTATACCAAAAATAGTAAATTTTACTATTTTTGGAGTAGAAAATTGTCCAGAAATGCGCAGAAACTGCGGACAGTTTCAGTTTTACTTTTAAAGTATAGTACCTACAATGAAAAAAGGGTTTGGTATTGACAACCAAACGTTTGGTTGGTATTTAAGCAACCAAAATTTTTTTTATTGAATCAACAAAATTTTAATTGTCTCAATCAAAATTTGTTCGACACAACCAAAATTAGAAAAAAGGATTTTTGTTGTCTTAACTAAAGTTTGATTGGGACAACCAAAATTTTGTTGATTCAGCCAAAAAAAATTTGGTTCCTTAAATACCAACCAAACGTTTGGTAGTCAATACCAAACCCTTTTTTTTCAGTGTAAAAATTACTTTATTAGTTTTCCCATAGTTTTCTCCGTGTAAAACTACATAATAAATCTGAAAGCAATTTTTTGTTTTCTCAACAATTTTTAATTGTTAGACGAACAAAAAAAATTTGTTGCTACAACAAATTTGTTAATTCTTTTCACATATACAGTAAAATGCAATTTCTATTATTTTTTTTATTTATTATTTCTCACGTGAAGTTTACAACGTTTATAATTACAGTGGAACCTCGATTATCCGAACTAATTTAGGCAAGGCCGGGTTCGGATAATCGAAAATTCGGATAATAGAGATTTTAATTTTTTTTATGATTAAAGTAAAAAAATGTACAGTTGAACTATATATTTAACTTAATACATATGTTTTTAAATATACATAAGTATATACATATATGTAAATATATATTAAAAGCTCAGAAAATTCGGAAATTTTTAAGAATTTTTTGGCATAAATTTGGTTATTTTGCTTTGAAAGATAGCGCATCTATTCGTTTTTTAGATGCCGAATCACGCATTCTTCTCAGAAATGAATGAATGATAAAATAAATAGAGAAAATAAAATTTAAAATTCGGGAGACCAAAAAATAGTTCGGATAATAGAAGTTCGGATAAAATGTTTTTCGGTTCGGATAATCGAGGTTCCACTGTAACTATTAAAAAAAAAATTTCATCCGCATAATAATAAAAATTGTCGCCTATACAAATTAATATTTTCTTTTAAATATTGTTATTCAAAAATGTTATAATAATATTTTTTATAAACAGAAAATTATAATAATTTGCATAGAAATTATTATTATTATTATTTTTTCTTCAAAATCGTTAATCATAAACATAAATTTTGTGTGATTAAAAAAATGACTTTGACAAAAAAAAAAGTTTTATTTCGCACAAAAGTAAAAAATTTCCGAAAAGTTTTGTACATTTTGTAATTTAAGGTCAATCAGGGGCGATCGCGATAGACACACGAAATAAACGTGATTCGACACTTTTGTGCACGAAGAAACAATTATATTTCGATTGTGATGTCGGGTCACGCGAGGATCTACTTCATTCTTAAATAGTGTCTGGGAAAGAGCGCCGTACAAAATAAAAAAAAAAAAAAATGACAAAAATTGAAATGCACAAGTAATAAAAAATTTAATGCTATAATTAAGATTAACGATAAAAAAAAAGTCCCCCCCCCGCAACCACTTTGTCATATGTTAGAGAACTAATTTTCATTATTAAGTTTGTATAAAATTTTTGTTTCAATAAAAACTTCTATTATTAGAGCTAATAATGTTGGCTTAGAATATAGAAAGACAAATGAGGTTGTGGTTAAGGATTTTCTTCCAAACATTGGTTAGAAAATAATTTGGGAGGGACTTATATATATATATATATATATATGATGAGGTGAAAGGGAACAAATGAAAATTTGCGGCTATCACGCTTACGCAGTCTAATTTTGTGGGAAGGACATTGTCAATGCAATGGCGTGTGCATCAAACGGAAACAAGTCCTTAAGTTTGTCCGTCCGTCTGTCTATATCAGTCCCTTCATCCGGAATACGAATATTATATATTTTTGGGGAGTGATGTTGGGTTAGAGGGGTGGCTGCAATTTCCAACAACCGCGTGGTCACTCACATACCATGTGGGAACAGCTGCATCGTATTTTCAAGCATTTTTCTGTCGAATATTGTCATATAGGCCGTTAATATTGAGTACCTGGCACTTTACTTAAAGGGGGTAAAAATCACCTAAAAACGTAGAATTTACCTGAAAACGGTCGTTTCAAACACTGTGATATACGCAAAAAGGGGGAAAAGCTGACATTTTTTTTTTTTTTCGTTGTCATCTAACAAAAAGGGGTGAAAGTAATAATTTTCCGTTTTCAAGGTGATTCGTTAAACCCCCCCATTGCACAAAAAAAAATTGGCCATTACGAGAGAGAAGAGCATTATTGACCTAGATATATTTTACATTTTTTTTTTTTTTTTATTTTTCATATAAAAAAATTTTGATTCTCAGTTTCTTTGCAAGCTGCAAGGCACGAAAACGAACAATTTCTCAAAAGGAACTTTAAGTCATCGTTTCACCGTACGCCGTTCAAAAGGCAGTTGAGAGATATTACCGAAAAAAAGGAGAAAAATTCTAAAATTGAAAATATATTTGTCACCTATTTTAGAATAATTTATTTTATTATTCACTATTTATATAGATATATTCAGTATATTTTACTCTTAATAAACTATTAATTTATTTATAATGTTTGATAATATATTCCTAAATTTAGAATATATTCTCATTTATATTTTATGATATAAATACATTCGTTTTCAAAAGAAAATATTTTTAAATGTAAAAAATGTATAATTTATTTTTATTTTAAGAGTAGAATATACTGAATTTAAGAACAAAATACATATTGAATTATTGTAAAATAGGTATGAAAATATTTATTTCTAGAATTTTTTTTTCGGTGTACTGATGCCGCAAAATGAGTCCCTTTTGTGATTTGTTGCAATATTTTTTGCGAATAAAACAGTTTTTTTTTGAAAGAAATTTTTTGTAGTTTATTTCAATGTACTCAAATTTTGCGGCATCATTGTCACAGAAAAAAATGGATGAGAATACTATTTTATTTTTTCAATTATGAAATTGCACTATATATTTAGATATTATTTTGAATATTTTAATATACTTGAATTTATAAATTCTTCTATTTTATTCATTTCATTTGGTTAATTTTATTTCATCCTTAGTGTTCAGAATTTTTCAAAAAAAAAAAGTTGAATTAAATTGAAATTATAAATTTCTACTAAAAAAAAAATTATAATATTAAATTAACTGATGACGACGTAGCCTATTATTTCGTTTATTTGATTTAATATATATATATATGGCTTCGAATCAACAATTTAATCTGCTTATTATCGAGTTACGTTTGAATCTAATTTTTATTTAGAAGCTATTATTTATTTATTTTATCATAACAATAATTATCATAATAACAGTTAGTTTTTTTTACAAATTTTCATAATTTTTATCAAGATAATAAAATATGATTTTACTAAAATGCAAATTCTCTTACTATTATTACTCTAACTCTTATTATTTTTATAATTTTTTTTTTTTATGTTGTTTTATATCATTTGATTAGTTTTCTAAATTAATTATGTTGATAATTTTTAATTGATTCTATGTAAAATTGAAACGTGTTGGAAAAAAAATTTTATGATAAATAATTATCTGTTATTATGTTAAACATACATTTATGATATTATAAGAGAAACCGCATATTTAAGTAAATTACATTAAATAAAATTTCGGCTGTTGCGTGATAGATATTTGAATATTTTAACTGCTCGAGTTAATTTTCGAGACATTAAATTAATTCAATAGCGCATCTGATGTTAAATGAAAATGTGTAAATACTAAGCGTTAAAATCTAGATAATACATCCCTTTCTTTACATCCCTGTAATATCACTCTAATATTATTATTTATTAAATTCTTAATATCCATTTTTTTCTGTGACGATAAATATGGTTTTTAAGTTTTATTTATTTTTTTGTTTTTTTAGAGACTAGCTATGCTTGACTAGATTACTAAATTAATAGAGCGTTTTTTTTTTTTTGGTCATTTTCATGTCAATGTTTTTTTGGGGGGGGGGGATATCCTTATAAAAAACCTTAGGGCTTTATATCATACATTTTTTTTCAATATATTTTTTCAATTATATAATGAGTTGGCTGTGTATAATATTGTACTTTTGTTACTGGGTTATACTGTGTTCACCCTGAGTTTGTTAGTTTTTGCTCCTTGATATTCTCTAATTTTTTTTTTAAATCGTACTTAAAAATTATCGGTACTTTTTTTTTCTTCATATAATCATCAGACGGGATTATTTTTTATGTCGTTTTTATATAATGATAACAATGGTATTTATCGCAAAATCTATCCGTGCTCTATTGTTCCCGTATTGAAAAATATCCTATAGTTTTTTTTATATTATTATTTTTTTTTTATATAAATCTTGGTCTTATCATATTAAATTGGCGCGTAGTAAAAGGTTCGACTATTATAATATATATATTTATATTATGAATATAGATAAAAATGAAATTGAAAATAAATGAGAACTAAATTTTTGGTTTTTTTTTAGACAAGAATCTTGTCGATCTTCCCTGAGAGGGCCCGACGCATTTAAAATATAGGAACTTTGTCGATCACTCAATCAATCTTAATCAAATTTTATAATTAATATTTACACTATAACATCGCGATTAGAATATACGTATTACAACAACTTTTTTTTTTTCTAAATACGGGGCCAATTAGTTTTTAATCGAGGGATGATCGATTTTTTTTTTTTTGTACAAATATACGTATACCGAGTGAATGAAATAGAAATGATCAAAAAAATTAATCAGAACTTTTTTTTTTTATTAAAAAAATACTATATTTTCATTGGCAATTTAGGAACAAATACCGTGTGCTCTGATTGTAACGAGGTGCAATCTGGACCATCGTTTTTTTTTTTTCAAATCTTCTCATATAGAAAGAAAATTCTCAGAGAGAACTCTTTGTGATATTCTCATAGGCAGAAATTGAGGCTTTCAATGATGGAAAGAATTTTTTTCTTCTATTTGGAAAAAGAAAATTGTCCTTGGAGAAAATTTTATTAGTTTACGCGGGACTTAATGTGAATGAGGCCGTGAGAGAACCACTGACACGAGCCTTAACTGGCAGGTAGACCAAGGCCGGTGCAAAACGTTTCGCTGATCCAGATTCTTCGCTACCAGTTGTGCTGCAATCTTGAGATGAAAGAAATTGTTGTTCTTCGATTAAAAATGGTTGCATTATTGTCTTCTCTGGATTTGAGTTCATGTCTTGTGGCATCGCATAACTCGCTGGAACTTTATGTTTATTTGCGACTTCCTTGAGAATTTTACTCAATTCTGAGATGACACTTTCCGTTGGTTCACCAAATCCCTTATGATCTTTTTTAATGTGTTTTTTTATTCGATTTAAATTTGCTGTTGCAAATCCACATTGAGCACATTTATAAACTCCCTGCGGTGTCACTTGAACGGCAGTGTCATTTTTCTTTTGAGATTCACTTTCATTGAAATTAATTCGTGAATTTTGTTTTTGATCATCATCATCTTTTGATGATTCAATGATTTTTTCATTGAATTGTTCTTTTGATTCGAGAATTTTTTCACCAAATGTTTCAAGCCTCATGTTATTGAATAATGGCGGTGGGAATTGTGAGAGAAAATTTGGAAATTGATGACGCGTGAGTAGATGATGATGAAAATGATCGGGTTGAGAGAAACTGTGTGGACAAAGTGGACATTGGAGGATTCTTTCGTTTTCGGTGATATTTTCTTGTGGATTTGTATGTGATCTCTCGTGAAGGAAGAGAAAGGGTAAAACTGTCGTTGAGAAATTACAATAGGAACATCTGTATGTTTTGGATTGTTGATCTTCGGTCGATGAGCCGAAAAGATTGGAGAGTACTTGATTGCCAAGTGATGTGAGATCGGTGCCTTTGTTTTGAGTGGATTCAAAGCCATTTGGTATTTTTAAATTTGAATTTATTGATGGAACACGAGATGTACCGGGTAAACGATTATTTTTTGTATGATTCGCTTGATATTGTTGTTCCAATTCTTTCCATTTGTCAACACCTAATTTGCCATGATCACCCAATAGATGTGCTTTGAGCCATTTGATACTTCGAAATCGTCGGTTACAAATTGGACAAACTTCGGTGAAATGTGTAAAATATCGATGATTTAAATCGCCAAGTTGTTCGGGTTTTAATGCCGAATCATCAGAACTTGATGCATCAAATGTTTCGGGTTTGCTGTTTGTTGAGAGATTTGATCCCTCTTCAATAATTCCATGTGTATTGTGTTTGTGTACTCGCAAAAAGTATTTGCTGCACAATTCCTTGTTACAAATGTTGCAAATAACACCACCAATTTGAGCACCGTTTTCTATTTCGATACCATGCATTCGTTGCATGTGGGTTTTCATAAAGTACTTGTTGCACAGTTCCTTGTTGCAAATTTCACAGTAACTTGATGTTGGTGTCAGTGATGAGGATTTACGTTCAGGTGTTGGTACAGATGATGTTGGTGTTGTGGGCATGGAAATTGATGGTATCGGTGGAAGGGAATTTAAATCACTATTTGAAATTGATTTGTGATCATCGGATATATGTTTTCGTAGGGCGTCTTGATTAGGATATTCCTTTTCGCAGAGTGTACAATATGTTGTTGTACTCAGGGGTGTTAGGGATTTTTCTCGACTATGAGTTGGTGAACTGGCATCCTCTGATGTGATACCATGTTCCTGCATATGAATTTTTAATGCTGCTTTTGAATCACATTCCTTACTGCAAATGGAACAGGGGGTAATTTTATTTTCAATGCCATTTAATTGTAGGATCATTGTTTGGAGTTTTTGTAAATCCTCTGAAATTGAATCGTTGTTTGAAATGGAACGTTGATCTAGAGTGTCGTGTTCAAAATCATTTTTTGATGAAATTTCTTCGTCGGGATGAACTCGTTGCCGATGAGATTCAAAGAGACCTTGCGTTTGAAAACGTATACCACAAGAATTGCATTCGTGATCGTCGGTTGATCGATCGCTGTACTCGGATCCATTGCCCGATTCATTGATAATGAGATTTAGAGGACTGGTTTGCACCTGATGCCAAGTAGCTGCTGATCCAGGATTTATTGGTGGTTTCTCGTCTTGAATGATTATTCCGTGCCTTTTAAGTTTATGAGTGCGCAAAAAATAATTGTTACAGTATTCTTTGCAGCAGATTTCACAAAATGCATCAGGATTTAGAACGCCAAGTTTACGAAGACGTTCCACGTTGAAATTTGATTCTTTCGCTTGTTGAATGGCCTGGGGTGAGAGATGCCTCGGTGGGGGCATGAATGAACTGTTTTCCTGTTCGAGTCCATATTCTTGTTTAAAAAGCATCTCCATTGCACCTGGACTTTGATACTGAAGATCTCTTTCATTGTCTGATGTTTGAATGATATTTGTTTGATCTCCTTGATCAGTGTGAACTTTTTGCATGTCATCACATGGAATACTTGGTTGATTTATCTTTGGGGATTGTACATTATTATCTACTGTTAGAATCGGTTCCATTTTGACACTGTTTCCGGGCAATTGTCCTGTTATTTGTCCAATAGGATAAATTGGTCCAGATAAAGCTCCACTATTCTCGGCCATTGGCACTGGATTTAGTGAGTCATAAATCCCGTGTTTATTGGCTTTGTGCGTTTTGAGAAAATATTTATTGCAAAATTCTTTATTGCAAAGATCACAGTAAGCGTCAGGATTGAAAATCCTCATTGGAGCTGGGCCTAAATTTGGTCTATGAATCTGACTAGAATCGGAAAGTGGAAATCCTGGAGGTAATGGTAAATATTGAGGTAGACCACCGGGAAAATTTGGTAAGGCTGGCAATTTTGGCATCATGTGAATTGAGGCTGACCATTCTTCGTTTGATTGTTGATTTTGTGATTGCACCTGATCCGTGAGCCACGGGGAAGCTAAATTTTTCATTTCGATATTTGGGACATTAACTAAATTAAGGGTCTGATCTAATTGATTGATCGTTTCTACTTTCATTTGAATTTGACTTCCGGACTGTGGTGATTGACTCTCGGAATTTAATTGGGACGCTACAAGATTGTGCTCGCATTCTAAATGCAAATCGAGAGTTGCTTTGCCATCGAATGATTGACTACAATACTGACAGCGGAATTCTGTATTTAAATTTTCGTCTTTTATTCTTTGATGACCTTGAAGAGATTCTGCCGCTGGCGAATTCGGCTTACCTTCCGAAACTGCATCCTGCTCCTCGTCTTCCTCGGACTCAGGATGATCGCCCAACATTAAGGAAGTTGGGAATCTCACTGGAGTCGATTGTTTTCGTCGTTTCTTTGGACCAGCAGAATCTGCCTCGCCAAGAAGTCGTTTCCTGGCATCTCGATCCTCGCTGCTCGATCCATCACTGTCCAATTCTCCTGGATCGGACAGCCTCACTTCCTGGACCACTGTCGACGTCATTCTCGAGATTCCACTTTTTTAGCTCTCGCCTACCTTCTCCGGGTGGCACCGTTTCTTTTTCGACTCTAATGTCTGAAATCAGATAATGAAATTTACTGTTCAAAATGTTTTTCTTTTTATTTATTTTCAATATCGAATAATTAGTATGATTGGAAAGAAAAAAACAATACCAAAAACTAAAAATTATAAATTATTATCTGACAAGATATTAGAATTGAGAATGTGTGCATTATATATTGAGATTAAGTTTATAACGATTGACGAAGGAAAATGAAATTTTTGGGATGATTGTTTCAATAGACCCCTCGTTACATATATTGATTTTCTGACCGTCAAAAATTGCTACAACGTGGAAAAAAAAAAGTATAATGTTGAACGATTCCAGCCCTCTTGAATATTGGAGGCTGCCACCCCCAATCAGGAATTTGATACTTTATTAATGAATCTAGTTGATGCGATGCCTGTAAGAGGATTTCGAAATTATATTTGAGGGGGTGAGGTTGAAATAAGGCCTCTATGCGCATGGCGGCATTAATTGAGAATGTTATAATGATTTTAGTCGACGAAAATCGAAGTGGAGGGTTCACGCGCCTAACGAGAATTTCGTATACGAAGGGAGAAAAAGAAAACCGAAAGTTGGCGAACGAGACGTGGTGAGACACCCTCGAAAATGGTTCGATAGGAACACCAACTGAATCAGGGTCCTGGTGAGGGTGACTCATATGCGTATTCTCTTATATATTTGGAAAACCAATTTCCAAAAATCGGTGAAAAGTAATTTTCGAATTTTTTTTTAATTTTTAAAATCATAATTGAAAAATTTTAAATTGTGTTAAAACATTTTATACAAGTGTAGAAAAAGTTTTACTCCCTTAGGAGAATTATGGAGCGAAATTAAAAAAAAAAACTTGTAATTAAGAAATTTCTTGATTAAAATTTCCAGATATAGATCAAGTAACTCTCCCCACTAAATCTTATGAAATCTCTTTCCGGTTTCTTATCTTTTTTATCTTAATTTCCTTCTCAGATTTTTATATGCTTTTTTTAAAATGCAAATTACAATAATTTATATATTTTTTCTTCTACATTCTCATCTCTATAATAAATGATTTTTTTTTTTTCATCAATTTCCAAAGAAAATGTTTATTATTGCTGTAGAGAAACTATTTGAAAATTATTTTAGTTCGAATTCATGAAATATTGACATTTTAAAAATTTTATAGTTTCGAAACAGTTTTTTAATCTAGTATTTCACTGCACATATTGTTTCTCAGTTTATTCGACTTTAACCTTTATTATCTAAAATTCGATAAGCGAAAAATGAAAAATTGTCGAAAACAAGTTTCTAGCTAGATTTAATATTTTTAATCGCATTTTTTATGATAAAGAAAAGAGTCGTTTAAATTAGAATTTTAATAATTTTCTAAAAATTTCATTTATAATTATAAAATCTTTATATACAATTATTGAAATTATATAATTTAAATGACATTTATATAGATTACATTAAAATCATTGAAGCAAATTTAAATTAAATTGAAAATTAAGTTAAGCATAAGTTAAACTTTCAATGAAACGGAAATTGAATTAATAATAAATCAAATTAAAATTGAGTTATGATAAATTTTTTTTTTTGAATTAATTTGTTACTTCAGTGACACTGAGATTTTGTTCCATAAATAAAATAAATGTTTATCTATTTTTTTTTCATTTTTATCTTTTACATGTCAATGATATTTTTTATAAACAAAAAATTAACATCTTTTTTTACTTCTTTTTTTTAATAAGAATGAGAAAAACATAATTAACGTTTTATTTGAAATTACAAGAGTTTTTTTATAACAAAAAATTATGGGAAATTGAAAAAATAATAAACTTTCAAATCTATAAGAAATTGAGAATCAAATTAATAGAAATTAAATTGAAAGAAAACGAAATATTAGTTTTTAAAAATACAATACAATAAAAATACAGTAGAATGTTAACTATTATTTTGTTTTATTTTTATAAAAATATAAATGAATATTAATATTTTTAATTTATTTTAGAAAAAGATCTTGGAATTAATTTATAAGTGACTAAAATAGGATTTTACTTAATTAACTAGAATTTAGACGCTTGTTTAATAAAATTTTTATTGTTACTCGAATTTTCTAATTATTTTAATTAAAATTCTAGATTAGTATTGATAATCAAATTTTCTCGCGTGTTTATTTAATCACTCTGACAATTAATCCGTGTTAAAATTTTTTACTACTTGAAAATAATTTACTCTTAATTATTAAACTACTATGAAATATGTCATAATTAGTAGCAATTAATTTGTATTAAAGGTTTTAATGATTCGAAAATAATTTAAATTTACTAATGGGTTAAAAATAAAAATAAAATTTACCGATTAGTTTGTAAAATCTATTGATTAATAAGGGGTTAATTAATCAGATTTACTAATTTATAAAATCTCTTGATTAATTCCACTGAGAATATATTTATTGATTGATTCATTGATCAGTGAAATTTATATAATTTAATGTTTAATATACTCTAACCAAAATTCTGATTATTCTTTTGTTATAATTAATATTTTACAAATTAGTGAAATTTACTAATAAATTGATGTTTCACTGTACAAGATAGTAATTAATATTTTCATTGACAATCATAAGATTTTAGTCTGAATGGTTTACTAATCAAGAATCTGAAATCAATCGAAAATTTAAATGATTAATAAAATTTTATTGATCTTAATTTTCAATTATTAATTTAATTATTAATTATTACTTATCAATAAAATTTTACTGAACTAATTTATAATTAATTATTACTTTAATAAAAATAAAATCTTTTGATAGTAAAATTGGATCAGTAAATCTATTAAAATCAACGTGAAATCTACTGATCATTAATTGAAGATTCACTGATCAATCATTGAAAAATTCAATATCAATAATTGATCAATGAATGGAGTTTCACTGATCGAAGATTGTAAATTATTTTGAATTAGTAAAAAATTGATAAGAGTGAAAAAATTTTCCGCGGCACTTTAAATAGAGATCATCAATGGGAAAAAAAGATCAGTGGATCATTTTTTCTTACCCTATAGGCTAAATAAATGAATGTCAATCACAATCATCATCATCATCATCATCTCCAAGCTTGAAGTTTTGTTTTACTGTCACTTTCACTTGTGTAATAAATCCCTTTTGTTTGCCGGTAGTATCTCTGTTGAAAATGTATTTTTCTCCAAGAATTAATTGTCACACTGTTTAAACTCTCCCGCCACATGTTTTCGGAGCGTCACACAAGAAAACAAAACTGTCACGAGACACATCGATTAAAAATTGTTTCACCGGCGGCGAGAAATGAGGAACCCTTCGTTCACTCTCTGTGTGTGCTGACGTATTATAAAAAGGTCTTTCGAAAAAATTCTTCGTAGCCGGTATATCGAAAGAAGGGCGTTATCGGCACGTGGCAAGGAAATGGTGGGGTAGCTTGTTGGGAGGTGGGGGAAATCATCTAGTCTAGTGGATGTCACTAGAGTCCAGGAACGGGGGATCCCCGATTGGCGCGGACAATGGTCAGTGCGCACACTCTCTTCTTGCGAGCGAACAGGTATTCTTGTGTCAAGTGGTGGGGTGTAAGGATAAGGGAAAAGAAAAGGAAAAAAATGCCAAGATTCAACTCTGGAAATATGGGGGGGAAAAAAAGAAGAAGAAGGACAAGAGATGATGATCGGAGTGAGAGAAAAAAGTGGAAATGAAAGAAGAAGAAGAAGAAGAAAAAATGTGTGTATAAAGGACCACTTTTACGCGCGCTCAATGTTTGAATGTTTGTCCTTTTCACCAGGTTGGGAAGTTGGGTTTTTTTTTTTCAAGTGAGAGTGAAAATGTGTGAGGAGCAGACACGGGCACACGCTCGACCCGACGTCTTGCTCGTGCCGATCTGTCATACACCATTTCTGTCCCTTCCGCCGATCCAAAACTTGGCTCCCCCTTCCATTTTACCCTCCCTTTCGATCCCTTCTCCCGTCATTCTGATTATATGCGTTTTCTGGAAAATTTAGACGATTCATATATGTATGTGGATTATCTGAGAATGAAGGGGGATGAGATATTTAATTTTATCTCGAATTTATCCATAGTGAAACGCAAAAATATTAACCATTTTTTTTTTAGAAAAAAATATCCTTGAAAGTTTTTCTTAAAAATCTGCGCGTAGAATTATTGGTTTTTGATCATTTTCTTAGAATTTTTATTAACTTTCAGAAAAAATTGATTTTTTTCATCTTTTGTGGTATTAATTTAATCTGCAATGCATTTTTATTATCGGTACAATTTTCTGTATACTATAAACTATATGCCACTGAAAAAGGTTTTGGTTTTGACAACAAAACGTTTGGTTGGTATTAAAACCAAAATTTTTTTGTGTTAACAAAATTTTGCCAATCTCAATCTGAATTTTAGTCAAGACAACAAGAATCATTTTTTTAGTTGTGTCAACCAAAGTAAGATTGGTACTATCAAAATTTTGTTGAGGCAACAAAAAAAAGGTTTATTTCAAATCCGTTTAATTAATGTTGATTAAAATCAAATTTTACAAGGCATTTTTCGGATTTAATTATTTATTGTAGTCATATAATATTCAAATGTTATGATTTGAAACTAAAATTTCAAATTATATATGTCTACAATAAATAATTAAATCTGTAAAGAGGTCCTTGTAAAATTTTATTTTAATCAACATTAATTAAACAGATGTGAATTAAACAAACAAAATTTTTTTGTTGTCTCAATAAAATTTTGATAGTCTCAATCTTACTTTGGTTGATACAACCAAAAAAAAAGGATTCTTGTTGTAAAGTTAGGATTGAGATTGGCAAAATTTTGTTAAAACAAATTTTGGTTTTAATACCAACCAAACGTTTTGTTGGCAAAAAACATTTTTCAGTGTGAGGTATTTTAAAAACGTTGCACAAAAGATAAAAATCTTTTATTGGATAAAGTTCTCTTTGGTAAATTGTAAACGTTTCCAAGTCCAATTTTTGACAGTTTCACAGAAAATTAAAAGGCATTAAAATAAGCTGCAACGCTTCTTATTTTTATCCAATTTTGCTTATTTTAATCCATTTTGGTATTAAAATAAGCGAAATTGGATTAAAATAATAAGCGTTGCAGCTTATTTTAATGCCTTTTAATTTTCTTTGTTACAATTTAGAATTTTAATTTAGAATTTTAATCTTTAGATTGATTATTATTTTAATCTTCGATGGATTAAAGCGTTGAATTTTATGTTAATCCATTTTGGTATTAAAATAATAGCCCACAATTTAATGTGTAAATTAATTTTGTTGAAGAAATACATATGGCAATAAGGAAGAATGAAGGATCAGTATGATTTACTGCTTTATATTGATTGAAAAGATCATCAAGGCTTAGAATTTTACAAAGTGTTGAAATTTTTGGATTTAAAATTTTTTAAAAGTGGAATTGTGAATCGTGATTTTGATCTCAGATTTTACAAAAATCAAAATGTTGGTTTTTTTTTTATAAAAACACTGATGGCTATTACACAGTCGCATTAAAAAAATAGTAATCTTTTGCTTTAATAATTACACGGAGAGAAATTTTGATACATCTATACGCGTGTATGCTTCTGATTTTTGCTCGAGGCTCATACTAAATTGGCATATCAAAATCGTTGATATGCTTTCATGCCAAAAAGCAATCAAAGCGCTATAGCAAATTTCGTATATATACGGGAAGGTTTCCGTACTATGTGAAAATTGCCATCAACGCAGCTATTTTAATGATGTAAATTTTAATCGAGGAGCTTGTTGTATATACAGTGATTGTGACTCCCTGGCAAAGATTATAAATTACATTTTCTTTAATTCAAATTTGGAGAGTATAAATATATATAAGGGCATATTGTGAGGCATTAATATTTGAAAATCAAACAAAAATAAATTAATGTTCGCGCAATAAAGAAGAATATATATGAGAAAAAAAAGGATATGAACGTGGAAATCGAATTTTTGGGAAATTGACAGCAATTTTGAGGATTTAGTCAGTCTGGATGAAAAGGACAGCATCAACAGTATTGAATGCTCGATAAGGGACTAGTAGAATGGAAATTGGATTATGCGAGGGTTGAAAATATAGAGGGTTGAGTTATCCAAGGTAGTGTGTTGTGAGGAACTGCGGTTCAGTACCGCGTGGCTCGTAATCATTTGAACAGATTCTCCGAAAATAGTCGTAAATACGCCCGTATGTTAGGAATTTCTGAAAAAAAAGGTAAAATCCCCTTTTGCAGTTGGCGCAATCGGCTCCACCAGCCTAGACGCGCATCATCCAAACAACAGTAGTTTTCTGTATAGTGTATATATATATATATATACACACAAAATCCCTCCACCCCCCCTAAAAAAAAGGGGAGTAACAGAAGAATAAAGCTTTTGGCTTTCAAATCAGGAAATGGGTGATTGAGAAAAACATGTTATTTTCGGAATAATAAAGAGTATGAATTTTCGAATAGGGTTTATGGTCAAGTCACGATGATCAATCGTTAATCATTTCTCGCGGGCAATATATATGACAGGTTGTCGAAGTAAATTTTACTGCGTTTAATTTAGTTCTGAAAAAAATCTTGGATGATGATGTGTTGATGAACTCTAGGCGAAATTTTGAATAAATTTTTTTTTTGGAAATGTTAGTAAAATTATTTTATTACTACTAAATATTAAAAAAATTTTGTTTTAAATCACTTTTTGCCTAGAAGGACAAATTGCACAATGTTCCGCAACTAAACTGCATGAGCAAAATAAATTGCTCCTAATTGTATAAGAGTCAATTTTAAACCATCTCTATATAACTTTAAAGAGGCAGTATTTTGATTACTTATTTTGTAATATTAAAATAATAATGATTGTAAAGAAAATTAAAATTGTTTTTTTTAATTTTCTTAAAAGAAGAAAAAAACGTAAATATATTCAATTCACATACTCTTTGGACAATTGACTTGTGTATATATATATATATACAGTTAGAAAAAGAGCATTGAAATCCTTTTCTCTTAAAGTTTCTTAGAGACTTTTCTTTTATTATTAAAAAGAAACTCTTTGGACTTCCTCATTGGTGTTGTTGGGGTAAAAATATACTTTTGTTTAATTGAGAAATATGTTGGATTGAAAAAATGAAAAGAGGAAACGTTTCTAATATCCGGAGACTGATAGGGAATAATAATGATGAGAGACGTGCGAGAATAATATATATAAAGGGATATATTAGATTTCTAGAATCACGTATTTGGCATTTCGTTTTATTCCTTGAGCGTTTCTTCTGATTCCTTTTTCGAGTTTCAAGTGAAAGGATCAGAGAGTGGTATAGTAGGTATAGGGAAAAAAAAAGTTTTTCTTATACGATCTTAGTAAGAGTTCGCGAGCCAATGTCCAGTGCGTGTATATGTATATAAACATATACACGTGATTGTCAGTATGAGTTTCTTTGTGTAAGATTTCTAGTAGAGGCCTATTGATCGAAGCTGCTCGTACTTTGGTGTCCGGCACACGCGCATAAGTCTTCCCGTAAACAAGACAAATATCATCGTGCCCGTCCTGCAAATCCATCTCTTCTCTCTCTCTTTCTTTATTTCTCTCTCTCTCTTGCTCATTCTCTTTTGCCCTTCAAACAGGGGGTAACAAAATTTCATTCCCCGACTCGCGGAGCGAGAGCCATCCACCTCAAACTACCCAACTCACGCCATATTTGAAACTATGGCAACGCGCGGAAGAATCTCAAACCGAGGAAACTCACTTTTATGGTTATAATTCGACGAGCCATTGGTAATAACTTTGGTCTTAAGAAATCTCAACAAGATTCCCTCTCAACTTCATCCAAAAGAAATTGCACTGAATTTTTTCTTGTTATAATTATTTGGTCCTTTCTTTTTTTTTTTTTAATTAAATTATTTATTACTTTTTTCAAATCAAAGTGAAATTCTTTGATTTTATTAGCTGACTTAAATTATTTGGAGATGATGAGATTAAATTATTATTAAAGCTTCATGAGTGGTTTCGCGCCTTTTTTTCGCATTTTTTTCAGTTATAAAAAAACGAGGGGGGGGATTTTAATTTTGAATTAAATTTTTTTACACATTGCACTGGAAAAAGTAGTATTGAATCAAGAAAACACATTTTCCGTATTTGATTCAATATTTTCTGGATCCAACACGGAGAAAAATTAAAATACGAATAAAGTAACTTTTACTACTTTAAAAGTAAAACCGTAACTGTCCACAGTTTCTGCGCATTTCTGACAATTGTTACTTCATATATAGTAAAATTTACTTCAAAAATAGTAAAAATTATTCCGCAAATAAGAAATTTTACTATTTCTGCAGTAAAAATTGCGCAGAAATTGCGGAAAGTTCCAGTTTTACTTTTAAAGTATAGTAAAAGTTACTTTATTCAATTCTTCATTTTTCTCCGTGAAATTTATTTAATTCAAATAAAAATTATTTGATACAAATAAAAATTTATTTAACAATAGTCAAGTAATCGAGTATTTGAATCAAATAAATTATTTTTTCAGAGTACTTTTTTTCATTCTGTTAAAAAACCCTTAAAATCTTTAATACCCACTTGGAAAGATTCCCCGGAAAGTGACCCCCGGAGGTTCTATCAGAATTCCGCCGGAACTTCCAACGTAATTCCGTCGGAATTCCATCGGAGTTCCAAAGAATTTCCGATGGGATTCCGACGGAATTCCGATTAATTTTTTTTTAATTTTTAGAATCCTAATTCCGTCGGAATCCAATCGGAAATTTTTTGGAACTCCGATGGAATTCCGACGGAACTTCCAACGTAATTCCGTCGGAATTCCAAAGAATTTCCAATGGGATTCCGAAGGAATTCCGATTAATTTTTTTTTAATTTTTAGAATCCTAATTCCGTCGGAATTCCGTCGGAATCCAATCGGAAATTCTTTGGAACTCCGATGGAATTCCGACGGAATTACGTTGGAAGTTTCGGCGGAATTCTGATAGAACCTCCAGGGGGCACTTTCCGGGAAATCTTTCGGGTAGGTTGAGCTAAAATTTTGTGAACCCAAAAATAGTGTAAGGATTTGTTGCCATTATATGTTTTTCTAGAATAGCAAAAACTTTCACTGTTTTAGTGAAACATATCGCTGTTTCAATGAAACTTATCGCTATTCCTGCGGTGAAGATTTTTTTCCATGTACTTTGTATTAGAACGGAGCCTTATATTATTATTTTTGATTCACAAAATTTTAGCTCAGTCTATTAAGTATTTTTTGAGATATAAAAATATTTACACGTTGAATTATAAAAATAATAAGAAAATTGAAAGTAAAATTTTTTTTTCGTAGTCTATTAAATTTAATTTAATTTTTTTTTTTTTTTTATTGTATTTTATTTAATTAATTTTTTTCTCCGTATATTATTTTCGATTGATTTTTATAATGTTTGTAAATTTTCTATCGTTTGCGTTCTATATATATGTATATATACTTTATAACGAACCCTCCAAATGTCCAGACTCAATTGAACATTTCAAACATAATTTTATCCAATTAGAGGAAATTTTGATTGTTACGGAGGAAATGACATGTTGATGGTATGCATACAAATTTAATGAAGAATGATTAATGGGAATGTCCAATTTTTGTATAAATTTTTAGTTTCGAGAGTATACTCAACAAGTAAATTAATGCATGTTTCATTATTACTTTCCCATATATATATTTATATATATATACATTGTTCGTGAGGAACATAATTAATAAGAATTGAAACATGATGACATTGAAAACAGGAAGGGGAGTTTATAATCAGGTTCCCGAATATATGTATAACCTATATATATATAGGGGTTTCGAAGAATCAACAGCTCACCCTAAAAATACGAAGGGTGTTTATACACATCGCCTTTTCCCCATATTTTAAATATTGAATTTAAACCATATGTTTCGCCCTCAATAATAATTGATTCGTGTGTTTTGTACCTTCTATTTGATTTTCGAATACTTTCAAAGTCTCCGTACTTTCCCTTGTTCGGTTAACGAAATTCAATTACAATTTGTCAGTTGACGAATGTGTGATAAGAAAAATAAAAGTGGAAACTTGTTAGAAAAATAACTTATTAAAAAAGTTTGGTTTTTTTTGGGGGGAAATTTTATTTATATCTCAAATAAAAAATAAAATTGAAAATAAAGAAAAATAAATTTAATTAAATTAAATTACTAAAAATTTTTTTATTAGTTTTATTGTTTACATAATAATTTAAAAGTATCAAATTGATACAAATTTTTATATCAATTTGATATTTTTGGTTTTTATTTATGATACCTGTGCAGAAATTCGCCAATCTGGCCCTGACCTGGCTGAAACAGGGAACCCGACCGGGGCCAAACTAGGCTCTGGTTAGGCCCCGGTTTTAATCGATTTTAATCGGGCTGAAATAGGGCTTTTTCTGTGGCTCCAATCGGGTTCCCTGTTTCATGCGAATTTGGAGCTACTCGACATGGGCCCTGACAGGGCCTTTTCAAAATTTCTGCTCGCATGCTTTTAAATTAGTGTGTATTCATTATATTTTTTGAACTTTTTTGTTTATAATTCTCGATTAAATTAAAATTAAATATAAAGTAAAACAGTAAATTTAATTTATTAACCTTCGCTTGACAAGATGCCCACCCAGGGTGGGCCAGACAAATTGAAATTGCCATATCTTCTAAAGTTTTGCCTTAATTGATTCGCGATTTTAAGTCACTGAACAAAATCTTAAGAACTTTCAAAAAATGTAAAAACAAATTTTTAAAAAAAATTTCTTCTTGATTATTTATAACTTTTATCAATGTATGTACGGAGATAACCGGGATGATTCAGATATTTTTTTAATTCTATTTTACAAAAAGACTTGAAATCATGCAGACTTTTCACTGTGAGTGTTTTATGATGTCAAATAATAGATATAAAAAATATTATATTGCATTTTTCATTTGTTTAAACAATTTATTGTTATTATTTATTAACTTTCTTTGTTCTGCACCTAGAAAGATGCAGTTTTTTTCTAATTTTGCAATTTATCAAGCCGAATATAATAAAAGATAGATTTGATGTAAAATTATTAATTCAACAATTGTTTAAACAATTATTGTTATTATTTACTAACTTTTTTTGTTCTGCACCTAGAAAGATGCAGTTTTTTTCTAATTTTGCAATTTATCAAGCCGAAAATAATAAAAGATAGATTTGATGTAAAATTATTAATTCAACAATTGTTTAAACAATTTATTGTTGTTATTTACTAACTTTTTTTGTACGGCACCTGGAAAGTTGCCGTTTTTTTCTAATTTTGCAACTCATCAAGCCGAATATAATAAAAGATAGATTTGATGTAAAATTGTAAATTCAACAATTGTTTCAACAATTGTTAAATTAGTAAATTTATGTCAAATCTGTCTGGCTATATTATATTCGGTTTGATAAATTGCAAAATTATGAAAAAACTGCATCTTTCTAGGTACACTACAAGAAAGTTAATAAATAACAACAATAAATTGTTTAAACAATCGTTTGAATACTAAATTCATATAAAATCTTCATGTTTATTATGTTGAGCTTGTTAAGTTGCAAAATTAGAAAAAAATTGCAACTTTCTTGGAACATTATAAAGAAAGTTAATAAATAGCAACAATTATTTGTTTAAACAATTGGTTAAATAGTAAATTCATATAAAATCTTTGTGTTATTATGTTGTGCTTGTTAAGTTGCAAAATTAGAAAAAAATTGCAATTTTCTAGGAATATTATGAAGAATGTTAATAAATAGCAACAATTATTTGTTTAAACAATTTATAATAATAGTTGTTGCAAATTGAATTATATATTTTATTTTATTTATAACCTTTGAATTAATAACTACGAAGAAAAGGTAACAAATTTATAAAATTCTTCTACTGTCGTATGTATATTTGAAAAAGTTATAAATTATTAATAATAAATTGTTTAAACAAATAAAAAATCAACAAAACATTAATAAAATATATTATTTGGTAACATATAACAATTTTGGAAAAAAACTGAATGATTCTAAGTTTTTATTGCAATATACAAAGAAGAAAACATTTGGCCCACCCTGGGTGGGATCTTGTCAACCGTGTATATAAAAAGTATCCAGTCCGGCGAAGGTTAAATAAAACAGCTTTTTTAGTTTTGTGAGCTTACTCTCTAAATCTGAATAAGTGAAATTTCACTTAAAATGTGTCAAAAGTCTTCCACGTAGAAAAATAAGTGTATATGCACTTTTAAATAAGTGGTTTTCACTCAAAAATAAGTGAAGTTTCACTTATTTTTAAGTGCATATACACTTATTTTTCTACGTGGAAGACTTTTGACACATTTTAAGTGAAATTTCACTTATTCAGATTTAGAGAGTAGGAAAGAGATTTAATTGTAAATTTTTGTAATGTTTTAAATAAAAATATTCATTATGTAAAGAATATATTATACGTGTATGTATGTATAATTTATAAAAGGAAGGTGAATGGAAAGGGTAGGATGAGGAAGTAGTTCAGGATCTGCGCAACGCGTGTAGTCGGATAAACACGTGTTGTATTCGCATGCAAAAGACTTCGAGCCACAAGTCGATTCTTTAGTCAGTCCTAAATGGGAGAGCGTTGTGGTATCTATCGTTTATTTCTTTTTATCTTTTGTTTTTTTTTTGCTATTCTAATACAAAAAAATTAAATTTTTTTCAAAACCAATAAAAATTGTGCCCTAAAAATTATCATCGACACCATAATTGGATATATATTTTTTCCAAGTGTTTCGTTATACTAATCGAAGGGAAATAAAAATTACAAGTGCTAAGAAAACGTGTATTTTAAATTCAATGAGAAATTTTCCAGAAATAATTTTGTAATTCTTGATATATGTAAAGCTCTAAGAGTTATTATATAGTTTCCTTATTTTACTGTATATAGACTTTAAATTATAGGTTTATGAAGAAAAGACAATGGTATTATAAAGACAAAAAGGGATGATGGTTCAAAACAACTACCAATGTATATATATACGAAGTGGTACAAAGTTTTTTGCAAATAGAAGTTTTCAACTTTTATGCTCGAATATATATATATAGTGAATTATTTTTAATTAGCTTCTTTTTATAGTTATTATTTAATAGGAAAAAAATTTTCCTCGAGTCAACGATAATATTATAAATCGAAAAACATTGTTTTCTAACATTTTTTTATATTGAAATAAAATTGCTATTGTATTAAAATTTAAAATAATTAATTAGTTATTAAATTAGCATTAAATATAATTTAAAATAATTATATAAGGAATTTTATTAATGTTGAAGTACAAAAAAAAATAATAAAAACTACGAGATCATATTGTCAACTAGCAATTAGTTCAGGTGTGAAGCGATCATAAATAGCGAAAAGGAAAGCGTTGTAGGTTGGGATGGGAGGGGGGGGGGGTAAGAGTGTAGGAGAGAGATGGGAGTAAAAAGCGCGTGGTTCGATCTTTACAGGTACGTGTTTATGAATGAGAACACGTGTGCATATATATGAGAATGTGAATGAAAATATAATAGTGAAAGGATTATTTTTTTTTTTCTATCGAAACTAAAGAAATATGTAAATTGTTAAAGGGGATGGGTGGGGGTAAAAATATTTGCAAAAAAGAGATGCGGCTACTTACAATTGTTTTGGCCATCGTCCCACCATAGCAGCCATACTTGATATGAGAAAGTATCCCCACATTGTCCGCTAGGCCATCTACTAATTCCCCCTTACACCCCCGCGTTGATTCAACCATCCCTAAGTCAGTCCTTGGCGGCGCACCCTACCACCCTCGCAAACACGAGCTTTCAAAGTCAGGTCCGACGACCTTAAGGGCGACTTCAGGGCTTTCTCGAATTACAGTATTGCCGAATTTTCCATTATTGTCGAAAATTTTCCGCCTTCTTTTACTTTTGTTATATATATATATATATATATATATATATATATATATATATATATATATAACCAATATAATATATAAATATATATATATATATATATATATATATATATATATATATATTTCAAGATAATAAGATTTTGGGGTATTTTTTTGGCTGTTTTAGATTTTATTGTTTTTAAAATGATTTTTAGAATTTTAAAATAACTTAGGGATGTTTCAAGTATATATATATTTTAAAATAACTTAAGGAATTTAGGGTATTTTAAAATATTTTAAAGTACTTTCAATATTTAGGAGATTTTAAAATACTTTTACAGGTGTATAAGGATATTATAAAACATTTAAATTTACTTTTAAAAAGTAAAAACTTTTACTTTTACTTTTAAAATTTTTTAAACAATTTAAAATATTTTGAAAAATTCCAGATATTTTTAAAGTATTTCAAAATACTTTCAGGGAATTTAAAATATTTTAAAGTACTTTATGTACCTACTTTAAATTTCAAATGTATCTTGAAAGTATTGTAAAGTATTTCAAAGTAATACGAGGAGTTGAGGGTATTTAAAAATATTTTAAAGTATTTTAGGTAACTTAGTATTTTTAAATCCTAGTATTTTAAAGTACTTTATGTACCTACTTTAAATTTAAAATATCTTGAAAGTATTGTAAAGTATTTCAAAGTAATACGAGGAATTGAGGGTATTTTAAAACATTTTAAAGTATTTTAGATAACTTAGTATTTTTAAATCCAAGTATTTTAAAGTACTTTAGAAAAGTCAAGATTTTTTTAAAATACTTTAAAATACTTTAAAATACTTTAAAATACTTTTAGAGATGTAAGGATATTTTGAAATATTTAAAATTAGTTTAAAAAAGGCAAATTTATCTTAAAACAATTTAAAATACTTTGAAAAATTCCAGATATTTTTAAAGTATTTCAAAATACTTTCAGGGAATTCAAAATATTTTAAAGTACTTTATGTACCTACTTTAAATTTAAAACATCTTGAAAGTTTTGTAAGGTATTTCAAAGTAATACAAAGAATTGTGGGTATTTTAAAATATTTTAAAGTATTTTAGATAACTTAGTATTTTTAAATCCTAGTATTTTAAAGTACTTTATGTACCTACTTTAAATTTAAAACATCTTGAAAGTTTTGTAAGGTATTTCAAAGTAATACAAAGAATTGAAGGTATTTTACAATATTTTAAAGTATTTTAGATAACTTAGTATTTTTAAATCCAAGTATTTTAAAGTACTTTAGAAAAGTCAAGATTTTTTAAAATACTTTAAAATACTTTAAAATACTTTAAAATACTTTTAGAGATGTAAGGATATTTTAAAATATTTAAAATTAGTTTAAAAAAGTCAAATATATCTTAAAACAATTTAAAATACTTTGAAAAATTCCAGATATTTTTAAGTATTTCAAAATACTTTCAGAGTATTCAAATTATTTTAAAGTGCTTTATGTAAAATACTTTAAAGTATTTTATGTATACTTTAAATTTAAAATATCTTGAAATTATTGTAAAGTATTTTAAAATAATACAAGATATTGAAGATTTTTTAAAACATTCTAAATTACTTTAGAGATTTAATGTTGTTTTTAAATATTTAAAATTCATCTCGGGATATCACGAGAAATCATTTTTTAATACTTCTTCTTTTTATTTATCTACGAGCGAGAAATTGAGGGGTTTGTCTAAAATATAAAATAAAAATGTAACGCGAAGCTGAAAATATTGACTCAAGTGTATTATGTAGCCTTTAAGAGATGGATGACCAAACATATATATAGATATACTGTATACAAGAAGTCAATTTGAAACTGTAACGAAGTTATAAGACTTCTTCCTATAAAGTTTATTACATTCGAACGTCTTCTTTTCAGTAATAAAAAAAAAAAAAAACTGTGATTTTTGTAAATGGCAGAGATAAACTAATTTTATTCGAGACTATTATATTGTTCGTGAATTGTAAATATTTATAAAAATTGTTGAATCATAAAAGAAGAATAAAATAAATGTAAACAAAAATAAAAAAAAAAAAATATAAACAAAATAATTTGGATGTGATAATAAAAATTTGTTATCGGGTTTAAACAAATTTTTTATTAGTTGTAACAAAATTATTTTGTTGAAGCAAAAAAATTTATTATAACAATTAATATTTATTAATATTATTAACAATATTAATATAAATATTATAAATATTATAAATATTACTCTACTAAAACCTATTTCTAATATTCAATTAAAAAAATTTTCTCTTTTGGTTTTAATTAAAATCTTACAAGAAGATTATCAATTAATTTTAACCGGAAGTTTGTCACGGAATTCCTTTACTGCGAGATGTATACAATTAATCGTAACTTATTGACTGGATTGTGCGCGAGAGTGAGTAAGCGAAGTGTAGAGAGGGTGGGTGGGGGGAAATTCATTAATCTTATCGATACACAAGCTTACTATGAAAGGTGAGGAAAATGTGCTCTCTTTAAATGTATATGTATATATATATATGGAATAAATTATAAAAAAAAAACAGAAATCGCAAGACGCATTGGAAATAAACAAGTCTGAGGGGGATGCTATATATTGATTCTATAGTGAGTTATATATAACTAGCAAAATTTTACAAAGCACGCAAACGGTCATAGATAAATTATACATCCACTGCCACGTGTTTTACCAGAATGGGATGTCGTTGAACCGTTCGCTCCATCGATCCATCAATATAAGTAACTCGATTATCTTTCGTTCTTTTTCCTATACCTATATATATATATATATATATATACGATTTCTACCTTTAATGCGCCTTTTGCATTGTTCGATATATAATTCCAATTATACTCACCTGTATGCGTTTTCATAATTATAAAATTATTAATGATATATTATTATCTATATACGTAGAGGAAGAATGGAACTCAAAATTATGCCAATCATCGGGAAAGTAAAATTTTTGGAAAAATAGAACAAAATTTATATTAATATAATTTATAGAGAAATTTTTTGTTTTGTTTTAGAATTAAGTGTTTCTCAATGATTTGAGATTTTGTTTCATATAGAAAGAAATGGAAATTTAATATAATGGGGCCCCATTATAATTATGTGTAATATTATCAGGGGTTCGAGTCTTATTCCAGTATTGAGAAATTCAAAATGGCGGAACCAATATGGCGGGGCGGCTAATTATTACATAAAAAATCATTGCTTAGAATTTTAATTTTGTACTAATTTTTATTTAATAGATTTTCTAAAACGCCGAATTCGGTACTTAAAAATTTTGGTCCCCATATGATTGATAGAATTTTTAAACCAATTAATCGAACTCACTTCATCCAGAGAAATGATGAGCAAAATAAATTTTTATTTGATTTAAATATATACGGAAAAAAATCGAAAAAAGAATAAAATCACAGAAAAAACGCTGGGTAAATTTTGTTGCGGGTAATTTTCACCAATGCTAATTCACATAGACGGTGGCGCCCTCAACTAGGATAAAATTTGTTGCAGGTAATTTTTATACCGATTTTGGGGTAAAAATTCTACTTTTTTTTCGTGTGATAACTTTTACTATTTTAAAAGTAAAATCGGAACTGTCCGCAGTTTCTGCGCATTTCTGGCAATTTTTACTCCAGGAATAGTAAAATTTACTTCGGAAATAGTTAAAATTACTCCGGAAATAGTAAATTTTACTAATTCTGGAGTAAAAATTGTCAGAAATGCGCAGAAACTGCGAACAGTTCCGGTTTTACTTTTACCTAAAGTAGTAAAAGTTACTTTATTCCTTTTTTCATTTTTCTCCGTGTAAAAATTTTATTTACAATAAATAAAATTTTATTTACACCAAATAAATGGCTCTTAAAACAAATATATACGTTTATTTAACACAAATATACATTATATATTTGGTTCAAATAAAATATTTTCTTGCGTGTTGCGTCTTATTTATTCAAGTTGTTTTTTTTTCATAATCTCTCAATGAATTCAATTCGAAATTTAAAAAATTAAAAATGTCTAATATACAATATTGCTGATATTAAAAATATGATTCATAAAAAAAAGAATCGTATTTTTATCATCACACAATAATATACACCTGCAAAAATTTTGTCTCCTGCTGAAATATTCACTTGTATATGTCATATATATATATACGCCCTATAAACTATTTTTCTATAGTGTTGAAGGCATTTCGCGAGCAAAGTTTCACTCCCGTTCGCATTTCTCCCGCTGGCATCGGAGTTCGACGGAAAATAAGGGTGGTGAAGTTCGAATATATAAGGGACGAGGTAAAAGTAAAGTGGGAAAATGTATTAAGAGGGTAGAGGGAAAAGTGTATTTTATGTATTATATCTATACGTGAATGTGTGATGTATATATATATATATAAAGATGGATGGGGCATTGAAGTTTACTATATATGGTCAGTTGGAATTTATATCCCTATACAACGAGCGTTGAAACTTATTTAAATATCGATGTGTGTAATAATTTCTAAATATATGGCATTAAGGTATAATTTTCTCATACGTACAATGTTCAATAGATTATTGTTCTCGTTACGTTGGTTTAATCACGTTTCTCGTTTCAAGATTAAATGCTTCACTTTGATTAATGTGACCGATGACAATACATATATTATCGATTAACATTAATGTGACGTATTTTCATAAATCCATTTGAAATATTTACTTTTTTTAAAATATTGTTGAGAATTGTTTTTTAAATTTTTATTTTGAAAATTTTCAAAGAAGTTTAATAAAAATTATTTTTTTTTTTGCTTTTGAAAAGAGAAGTTTTGTTCACAAAACACTATTTTCTTGTAACATTTGAAAACGAAATTCTTATCAAAAAAAAAAGGAGGGAATTATGATAGATGTTTCACCCCATAAATGTTAGAAAATTGATAAATTAAACTTTTAGTTTCCATTCTCGTGCAATAAATGAATACATCGCATTGAATGGGGTTTCTTTTTTTTAAATCACATTTATCAAAAGGCAAAGGACTGTTAATATTTTTCTTCTATACATTTATTTCGTATGGACAATAATTATTTTATATTCTTTTTTTTTGGAATTGAAAAATATTTCATTTTATTTGAAAAATAAAATGAAATATGTTTTATTGTTTGTAAATGAAAAATGTTTTTTATTTCGATATGAAAAAATAAATTTTTATAAATAAAAAACAAATTATTTATAAAATTAAAAATTTTTGAAATTGTGAATCAAAATTTTTTAGTACTTTTTAGGAATTTAAAAAATTTTCCTACCCAACCAAAAATGTACTGAACCAGTACTGGTATTTTCATTGTATCAGTACTGGTGCAGTATCATCCTCCCAGTACTGGCAAACCAGTACTGAGCCGATATTGAGCCAGTATTGGCTCAAATAGATTTTCTTTTTGATTAATACTAGTTTACAAAAAGTTCTAGAGTGAACTCGATGAATCTTTTTGTTTAAATATTTTGTTCATCAAAATTTTTTCAACTTAATTTTATTTTTCAAAATTAAAATGTACTTTATTTTTGCTTTTCTGTGGGTAAAATTATTTAAACAAAAAGTTTCCTGAGACTAAGTCTAAAACATTTTGCAAGATTTTCTTTTTGTTTTCAGATAAGCAATAAACCAAAAAAAAATTTTAAACGATCAAACTAAAAATAAATAAATTTGTTTATAAAAAATTAATATTTTTTAAAATAAAATTTATAATATAAATTTAATTTAAAAAATTAAATACAATCGCAAGTAAAATTTTACAAATGTTATATTATCAATAATATAAAATATATAATTAACCTTTCTTAATAGAAATTATAAAAAATAGTTAAACCTACAAACTTATATAATGATCAATAAAATTATTGAAATTTATTTCTGGATGTTATTCTTCAGTTTTTTTTCCAAAAATGAATTATAAACAAAAATTTAATGTTAATTTAAAAATAATTTAGATAATTTTTTTCATAATTACCTAATTTCAGGAATTTAGTATATTCATTATTTATTAAATCATTATATTTATGATGAGTTAATTTGTAAACTAATTTTGTTTTATGTAAATTGAATTGAATTCAATGTTAATTTTATTTATATTTGATATAATAATTAATAAATTAAAGTAAATAATAAAATAATTTAATAGTTAATTGCATAATTATATACATTATAATTATTTTATAAACATTTTTATTTTTACTGAACTGTTTTTATATATTATAAAAACTTTGGTTTTACAATAAACATATCGACGCCTCCCGTTGATAAGATGCATGTTCATTTGTCAGAATAATAAAATGCCAACTCGAGCTTGTGATTAATAATTATTAAAAAAATAAGAAATAGAATAAAAAACAAATAATAAAATAAATGAAAATAAAAAATATTATTAAAAAAGAAAAAAATTAATTTAGCCTTGAATTATTTATTACTAATATTATTTTTTTTATTAATTTTTTTATTTTGTTAATCATTAATTAATCATTAAAAAATATTAAATAATATTCCGATCGAGTTAAAAATATTCAAGTTTTCGTAAAATAAATAATTTCTAACTCGATCGGAATATTATTTAATATTTTGTAATTATTAATTAATGATTAACAAAAATAAAAAAATAAATAAATAAACAAATAAAAAAATTAATAAAAAAAATAATATTAGTAATAAATAATTCAAGGCTAAATTAATTTTTTTCTTTTTTAATAATATTTTTTATTTTCATTTATTTTATTATTTGTTTTTTATTCTATTTCTTATTTTATTAATAATTATTAATCACTAATTAATCATTAAAAAGTATGAATTAATATTCTGATCGACTTAAACTTCTTTTTTAATTTACGAAAACTTGAATTCGAATTTAATGCAAGATAGGATTATATTATACGGAAACTGAGTTAGCCTTTTATTATTTTGACAATATTGAACTAGCTTCATATTGAACTGAGCTCGAGTTGGCATTTTATTATTCTAACAAATGAACGGGCATCTTATCAACGGGAGGCGTCGATATTTTTATATTTATTTTTTGATTTTTTAAAATAATAATTTGCAATATATATGTTATAAGAAGGAATGAAAATTCTTTGTGTTTTCGATTTTATATAATAAAATATTAATTAGTTAGTTGACTAATTTAATTAATATTTAATATGTTTTGGGTTACTAAAAATTTAAAACACTTTTTCCTAAGTATACCAAAAAAGTATTACCTGGAGTGAAACTTATCTCTGTTACAGTTAAAGCTTTATTTTCGTATACAATAAATTACAAAACAGCCAGTACTCGGCCAGTATTGAACCAGTAGTGGTTACCAATACTGGTGCCAACTCTGGTAGCTAATACTGGGTGTCAGTACTGAGCTAGTATTTGTCAGTACTGCGCCAGTACTGCGCCAGTACTGCACCATTAGTACCTTTTTTTATTGAGTATCTGAATATGTATTTTTTTTAAACTTATTAGTTTTATGAATTTTCGGTTATAAATATAGAAATTTGATCGAAATACTGAAAATTTGCATTGATTTTGGAATACAGTCTCAATTTTTGCATATATACGAGAAAAACTTAAAGATGAATTATATTGGGATTATATATATATGTTACGGGCAATGTGCGGGAGGCGGGCAATGTCCGAGAATGCCCGGGCATTGTCGACAATGCCCAAAATCAGTGGGCATTGTCGACATTGCCCTGTTTTTTTCGGTCAATGTCGAAAATTATTTATAAAATTCTGTTTTCTGGGCAATGTCGACAATGCCCAGTCCATTTTGGGCAATGTTGAAATGCATAAAATTTTTTAATAAAAAATAATTTGTAATATAAGTAAATATTTCATCACTTGTTAAAACTGAATAATTGAATAATATAATCAATTTAACGCTGTTTACTAAATTCTGAAGAATTTTTATTTGTGCAGTCAATTCAATGGATTTATTTGCAATCATTTTGTGTGCCCCAAAAGGAGGACTTTTCGTCATTTTACGATATCAAACATAAGTATAGACTTCATTGTGATACTCGGCTGTAATTCTTAATTTTTAATATTTAATGTACTAAAATAATGTTTTATAATTGTAAAGAAAAAAGTTTTAATAAATTTTGTACTTAATTATTAATTAATTTTATTATTTCTACAAAAATATTAATTAAGGTGAGAAAAATTTATTTGATCAACGCTTTGTTAGTACAACAAATTATTTTGCTGTCAAAAAAACGGACAGACAATTGTGCTTACATGTCTTGTGAGGAATATGAAAGTTACATTAAAAAAGTGGACCAATTAAAGTTATGCGAAAAAAAGGATTCGAGGAGTTACAGATTTTTAAAAAAATACGACACAATTTCCGTGAACGGAAACAAGAAATTAATTAGACCTATTAACAGTGACAGTGAAAATAAATATTTCGGGCATTATTTTCTAATAACATGTTACTTATTTATAATAAACAACATTGCCCAAAAATTAGTGGGCAATGTCGAAAATGCCCGGGCATTGTCAACAATGACCGGGCATTGTCAACCTTTTGTAAACGTTTTTAAAAATAAGTGGGCAATGTCGACAATGCCCACTGATTTTGGGCATTGTCGACAATGCCCGGGCATTCTCGGACATTGCCCGCCTCCCGCACATTGCCCGTAACATATATATAATTTTTAGAACTGTCAATAAATTTATCAAAAACGATGCTGCTCCAAGAATGACATTATCGTTATCAATATTAGACGAAATCGCGTGACAAGTGCGCGGAAAGTTGGAAGGCCGCGAAGCGGAACGTCCATGTCCATTGAATACAGCTTGAGGCCTAATTTGCCTCGTTTGCTTTTAAATTATGTATATAGTTTCTCCAAGGGACGGGGATTTTTGATCGAATACAATTTCGTCAATAACTCTGTATATAACCATCGACAAAACGCACCTCTTGCGTGCAAGCTTCATAAGATGTATATATATACACGTATCTTAACAAAGTTGTTAAACAATATACAAATCCTCATAAATAATTATAAAACAGAAAAACTAAGCAATTTTCGTAAAGGAATAAAATTCGATGAATAATTTAAATTAATTTTTTTTTATATATCGACAAAAAATTATTATTCATTATTATAATAATAACAATAATAATAATTGTATATTATATCTACATTTATTATATTATTTATTTTTTTATAAAAAAACTAATTCCATAAAAAAATTATTAACAAAATTTGGATATAAAAAAGAAAAATGTTTTTTTTTTGATAAATGGTTTATCAGTTTCGGAAATTAATGAATGAATTCTTTAATTGTTATTGTAATTTTAATAACGGATCAAGGAAAAATTTTTCAAACGTTGATAATTGATTTTTTTTTTATTTTATTAAATTTTTTAAAATCTTATTAATTTATTTATTTAAATAAAATTTATTTTTTTTTATTTAAATAATAAATTCTATTTTTAAGTTTGTGAAAAAAATTAATTAAAAATTTTTTATGACTCGAATCAATGAAATGTAATTTCAACGAGAATAATAAGGGAAAAATTAGATTTGCTCGTGAAGAATGAAATTTTTTTCAGGATATATAGATATTGAAGCATTTTCATCTGCAGTAGATTGAGATCCTTGGAAGGGGGAAAAAAAAATTCAGAAAAACTTCCAATCTTTTTTTTCACTTTTTTTTTTTTTTTTTTATCATTGGGATTAACAAAAGGCTAGCGTTTGCTAACGTGAAACATAATCGCGACAGTGATCCGACAGATCGATTTTGCGTTGTTAGGTCCGGTCAGTAAATGGGAGGGTAATAGGACAGATGGACATTTGGGCAGCTGGGCACTCAATTGACCACGGTTTTTCAAAGCATTTTTTTAAATTTACTTTTCATTCGGACCTCTTGAAAAAATAGCCGCACGAGCCGATGAAATCAATCATCTTTTTTTTCAACATTTTCCGTTTTAGAGCGATTTTTTTTTCTCCTTGTTCTTTTTTTTGAAAAATATTTAATTTCAAAAAATTAAAATTCTGATTTTATTTTTTTTTTTTTTCAAATTTGAGAAATATATATATACTTTAGGGATTTAATAAAAAAAATTAAAAAACTTTTAAATAGAATAATTCGATAATTATTAATGATAAATAATTTTTTTTTCTGGTATAAATTTTTTTTTTCTTACATAAAATGAAGGATAATTATATAGGGATAAATTTCTTTGAATATTTTTTTACTCGAATAATTTGAAAGTAGTTATTGAGGAATGTGGAATTGTGGAGTACTAAAGTTGAAGCAATTTTATCAGGTGAGCTGAAGAGAACCTGTGAGTTTTATGAGAGTCTAGAAAATTGGGGAATGAATTTCTGAGAAAGTTACTGCTTCCCTCTGTTGGTCGTTTATTGAATAGGAAAGAAGACTCATTTCAAGAGTGTTTAGACTTGTGCATACACATTTTATAAACGCGTGTGAAGATAAAATAGTTGCAAAATAATTTTTCAACTTTTTTTTTTTTTAGATTTTAAGTGATTTCTTTGTTTTTGAATTTAAATTTCATGTAACAGGTAAAAGAAAAATTAAAAATATAGTTTGTTCTTCATTATGTGTTGAAATAGAATAATGTGCAAATTTTTTTTTTAAGTTTCATTTTATTTTTAATACCATTATATTGGTATTAAAAATAAATTGTAGAGTTTTACAATAATATTTGAGATGAAATTATAGTGAAAATGTTTTTTTTTTAATTTTATTTCAATTGTAAAAGTCGTAACCGGTATGTGTGTTTTATGTGCTGTAAGTGAATTTACTCGTGGATAGAGTTTATTTTTAGTATAAAAAAAGACAAATTTTTACGTTTTTCAGTTTTAAATTTAGCTTTTTGAATAAAATAATAGGTAGAAATTTTTTTTTTCACTAAGTTTCGGAAATTATTTCTATTTTTTATTTCGAAGTAGGGCAACGTGTTTTTTTTTTTTAAAAAAAAGAATAATCGAATTATTTAAAAAATTGAACCTAATAAATATTGGTCGATAAATTACCGGCTGTAGATATACCTGGGATTTATAATCTAGATTGTTTAATACTTTTTCTATTTATAAAAATTTAATTTAAAAAATAATTTTAAAAATTTTTTTAACATATTGTTAATTAATTTTATTATATTTTTTTTAAGATTATTTATGAATGTTTTTTATAAATTATCTTGTATTTTCTACCAATGAGAAAAATTAAGAAGAAATCTGTTTTATCTTCATTCGATACTAACAGTGACATCTATTCAACTTTTATTTTTCCAATTTGAACTAATTGTAAATTGAATAATATTCGTACCTTAGTTTTCATCACGTTTAATTGCAATACGGACATGTTTCTGTCAAAATATTTATACATGTCAAATTTTTCATTAAAAAATGGATGATAAGAAAATTCGAAATGTATTTTTATTTTAACTGCAATTTTTTGTTTTGTTACATTATTTTGTGGAATATTTAAAGACTTATTTTTTTCCTCAATGTGAGTAATTTACATTTTTCTTGAATAATTTACATACAAATTTAAAATGGTGATTTAATAATTTTCTATACTTAAGAATATTTTTAAAAAAATAATTTTATTTTTAAGTATAATTCAAATTTTCCTGCGGATTAATTCAAATTTTGTTGGGAATATTTTAATATTAAAAGAAGTTTTATAAAAATATTAAAATAATTTTATTAGTGGAAAAATTTGATTAATTATAAAAAAGGGGACAAATTGTAAATAATTTTGAGATTTTTAGTTATGAGCAAAGTTTTTTTTTTTTTTTTTTTTTTGAAATAAATTTTTCTTTTTTAAATAAATTAAAAAACAATTAGTCGTTCTTTGAAATAATCATAGGCTCATTGTTTCTTAATGAGATGAAATTTTTCGAAGTCTTGAAAATTAACTAAATGATGAATGGAAAACTATTCTTATTCTATGGAATATTTATTTTGATAACTATTGTAAATTGTGCAAAAGAATTTTGTATGAATGTTTACATTGTTTCTCTGACCTTTCAATTAGTGTAGAAAATGGAAAAGATAGAATTTTAAAGTTATAGATGATTTCACTATACTTGAGACAAATATAATTGATTTCTTAATTAATAGAGGAAAATTGTATTTATCTCATTATAAAAATATTTTCTATTTAAATTTTCATTTGTTTCTAAATAATTACATTTTATTAAGTAATAATTGAGATATAATTGTTAATTTATCATTTTTAATTGACAATTATTTAATTTTTTTTTGCATATAAATTAATTAACATTTTTTATTTTTGAAAAAAATCAAATTTTTTGTAAATTTGTAACTAATTTATTTCTGAAATTCAAAAAAATTATTAAGATATTTAATTTAATTTTTCAAATTTTGAGAATTTTGCTAATAATTTTTTTTTTGTAAAATAAACTTTGATAAAGATTATTAAAGTTGATCAATTTTTTTTTATATACTCTTTTATTAATCCTTTATTGTGTAATTGTGAAAAAAAGCCAGTTAATTGTCTTAAATCGTTTTCCATTTATGATGTCGCAAAATCAAGAAAGAATATTAATAATTATCTTCAATTATTATTGTGTATTTAAAAATTAAAAAGTTTAATGCGCTTTGTAATTCACACTTTTTTAAAATTACTCTTACCTGAAAAATTAATTTGTTTCATTTATATTTCAATTAAATTATTTTTATTATTTATGTTTTTTTTTATTATTTTCATTATTATTATTATTATTATTATTATTATTATTATTATTTTTTTATTTTTATTGCATAAAAACTGAAATATTAACAATTTTTTTTTGTGTTTCTATTATTCAATCATTTTTTTTAAATGATCTTTAATAAATTCTGATTAAACCGAGTGCTATAAGTTAACTCTTCATATTAAGATAGTTGCGCTTGAGATTATAATTATTAAGATTGAAACTTCTGGGGGTATTATCTTGGGGGAAAATATCAGGCGATCGGTTTTATAAAATAAAAACCTTCATCATTCAAGTATCGTTTGATTCAAGATTCTAGAAATAGACATTTTATTCTATGATGAATTCCATTTTATTTCAATTGGTGATAAATTGATGCGTTCAATGTCTGCAAAACGTGATAGAATTTTAATTAAAATTCAAAAATTAGTAATAATTTATCCATTTTTTTTTTTAAATATCTTTTTTTTAATTTTAAATTTTGTTCACAGTTAATTTTATTGTAAATAAAAAATATGACGACTTTTTAATAGTTCCCGTACATATAAAAAAAAAAAAAAATCTTTCCGAAATGTCAATAATAGATAAAAATTTGTTTATTTTTTTTAGCAAATATATTGCTTCATTTTTTTATTACAGTACATTATTGACTTTATAAAAACAAAATGATTTTAATTTCTCTATAAATAAAAAAGATTAATAATTTAAATATATTTAAAGAATAAATAAATTTTTATGAATAATAAAAAAAAAAATATTTTTTAAAATAGAATAAAATATTCTAATTAAGAATATATTAAAAAATTAAATAACTTTCTCGTTCCTTCATCTTTTGTTCCCCTAAAAAAATTTTCTGTAAAAAATATAATTTTTTTTTAGTTTACTCTAAAAATGTATAAACAGAAAATTGAGACACGTGTTTTTGGATGAAATGATTGGTTAATATTTGACGAGCCCCCAAAATAATTATTTTTCATTATCTACAGGTTACAACGTTGTTATTACACGTCATAGGGTTATTACACGTCTTAAAGTGATTTCTATTTGAAAAACAAGTGCTATTAAAAGTTCATTAGCAATTTATACATTAACTCGTATAAGTTGAGTACGGTATTTCATTTACATTCCGGCATTTTAACATCAGTTTACTTGTTACCTTCGTATTGTGACAATCGTTCTCTGAAAAGCAAAGCGAATGATTTCGCTTATAAAATTCAAGAAAAAGAAGATATGAAAAAAAATTTCCATTAAGTAATTAATGATTCAGCAAACAAGTGATTTTATTAAGCAACATTTGAAAATCAAGTCAAATTGTAAGTTTTTAATTTTTTTTTTATTTTTATTGCTAAATGAGATAAGTATGTAACAAGATAAATATAAATGAATATCAAATTTTGATAATAATAATTCTAATTATTATTATTATTATTATTATTATTATTTTTATTTTTATTATTTTTATTATAAGAAAATATTATTGTGAAGATAATGAGTAATATGCAAATATATATATTTTTTTTTTTCGAAAATTTACATGACAGTTTAGTTGTGAGTTAAAAGTGTATTGTCTTGTTTTTATCGGTATAGTTATCGCGCGAACATTTACAAACAAAACGTGTTGCGCGATTGCGTCTGAAGACAATTTCTTTTTATATGGAAAATTCTAAACAAAATTTGAAAAGATGTTTGGATGAAAAGAGTAAAAAAGTGATTTTATTTTTTTCTAGAATAACTATTTTCTTTTATCTAGAAGAGATAGGAAGTTTTTTTTGTGATGGCTAAAGGTGAAATGAGAATATCGGAAAAAAATGACGTTGAAAGAAATAATGATACAGAGAAAGCAAATAAAATAAGAAATTTGGTGGCATTTTGGATACTTGGATTGTGCAATAATTATGGATACGTTGTCATGCTCAGTGCAGCTCATGATATTCTCAGAGAACGATTTGATGTGAGTTTTTTTTTTTTCTCTTTTTTGATTTTTATTTTTTAAAAAAAAATTATTTCTCAAAATAGAAATTTTGTTGTGAATTAAATTTTACTAAAATTTTTCTTCTTTTGTAATTTTAAATAATAGTACATTGTTCACATTTAAATTTTGACTAGGTCGTTAATATTCACCAAGAGTTTCACTGGTGTAATTGTGCAAATGATTGGGTCATGGGCATATTTTCGAATGCCATAAATAAAGTAGTTATTGCATAATTTATTTTCAATAAAAGCGAGAAATCTAGAAGTCAATTGTGTTTTTTTTTTATCTATTTTTATAAAAGATTGTAACTATGTAACCATGTTTGTAGTCTGAACATTGTTTCCACTAATCATTTCTTTATCTAAGAAATTTTAATATCTAATAAATGACACTAATCTTATTTAGGCAATGTGAAAAAAAAAATATTGAAAATTTGTTTCCTTGTTTAAATAATTGATTACATTATCAAGTATAGAAATATAAATTAAGAAATAAAATAATTTTTATTTGAAAATATTAACGATTAATAAAATTGTTATTAATAAATTAATAAACTTTATTTAATTTATGAACTACATACAGAAAAATGATATATATTTGTCTCAGAGTCAAATAAATATTTGATTCAAATAAATTTTTATTTGATTTAAAAAATTTATTTACGCCAAATAAATGGCTTCTGAGGTTTAATTGATTTAAAATTTATTGACTATATTATACGAGGGGTAAAAAATAATAACAGTTAAAAATAATTACAGTTTATGTGAAATAAAAATTGTTTAATATATTTGGTTTCTTTTTGTATTTTTTACTTATTACGTTATCAAATTTTGGAATTTATGATAATGTCTATACAATTACGTTAAATGTAATATAAATTTATTATAAATTCTTTTTATTTGAAGTTATTTTATTTTTTTTAGCATAAAAAAGATGAAACAATTAATGCAACTTTGAGTAATGGCACAAATATAATGAATAGAGAGTGCAATACAATATCCACTGGTGCAATACTTTTAGCCGATGTATTGCCATCTTTAATAGCAAAGTTAATTTTTCCATTTGTGCCATATTTTGTCAAGTAAGTATTTTTAATTTAAAAATAATTAAAAACTTTTTTTTTTCAATTAAAATTCTGATTTAGAAAAAAATTCAAGACCAAATTCATTTTAAATTAGACAGGCTTGACTTGGTTGGAGTTGAAAATAATTTTCACCTTCAAAATGTTGTTCTTCAATGAATTTTAGACGACACGTATTTTTTTATTTTGCTGAAAAAAATTTTTTCTTTAAGTTATAAGGAGTTCAAATATATAAGTCGAGAACTTCGGTTTTTTTTTTAAATGAAGAGAAAAAATCTTAAAAGTGATGTAACTTTTTAAGTAATTAAGATAATTCACTTTTTCCTTTTGTATCTGAAAGGACTTTTATTCTTCTTTTGAAATCTATTGGAAAATTTAAAAAATATTTAAAAATAACAAAATGGTGGCCATTTTACTAAAAAAACTTTCATTTGAAATTACTCAAAAACCCCACCTTTTTTTTTGCTCAAAATTTTTTTGGGAATTGTGTTCATAGGGAGGAATATTGCTCACAAGAATTTAACTTGTGCTCGATTCTGGCACAAGGGAAAAATTTTTTTTTATATTTTTTAAAAGAAAAACATCATTAAATTAAATTTTCCAATGGATTTCGAAAGAAGAATAAAAGTCCTTTCAGATACAAAAGGAAAAAGTGAATTATCTTAATTACTTAAAAAGTTACATCACTTTTAAGATTTTTTTCTCTTCATTTTAAACAAAACGAAGTTCTCGACTTATATATTTGAATTCCTTATAACTTAGAGAAAAAATTTTTTTCAGCAAAATAAAAAAATACGTGTCGTCTAAAATTCATTGAAGAACAACATTTTGAAGGTGAAAATTATTTTCAGCTCCAACCAAGTCAAGCCTGTCTGATTTGAAATGAATTCGGTCTCAATATAAAAATATTTGTATGAAATAATATTTATTGAATAAAAAATATGCATTTTAGTATTCGCGTGCTCGCTTGTATATTACTTTCATTTGCTGGTTTCTTATTGGTGGCCCTGGGTGAAACAAGTGTTATTATAATATTAGGAATAGTTGTCACGTCTATTTCTTCTGGATTAGGAGAATTAACACTAATTGCTTATTGCAATCGATTTAATAAGTAAGTAATTCGTATAGATTTTTTTTTTTTTTTAAATTGAAATATAAAACCTTTTTTCTTGCAGACATGTGATATCTTCCTGGTCATCAGGAACTGGTGGCGCAGGAATATTTGGTGCTGTTTCTTATGCGAGTTTGAAAATTTGGTTAAACACAAAAGAAACACTTTTAATAATGTTAGTAATTCCAGTTTTAGAGGGAATTGCATTTTGGTTAATTTTAGAAAATCCAAAACAAACAACAATGACACCAGCCAAGGATGGTATTGGAAGTCAAGAGAAAATAATTAAAGTTCAAGAAAAAACATTAAAAGAAAAATTACTTTTAGTGCCAAAATTATTGAAATACATGCTGCCTCTTGGTTTAGTTTATCTTTTTGAATATTTTATCAATCAGGGTTTGGTAATTGTTTTTTTTTTATTTCTTTCTTAAATTTAATTAAATTTTTCGTAAATGAATTTATTTTTAAAAAAAATTTTTTTTCGCTAATTTGTTATTTTATTGCAGTTTGAATTGATTGAGTTTAACAATATTCCGTGGTTACGCCCTAGTGATCAATATCGATGGCTTCAAGTTGACTATCAGATTGGTGTCTTCATATCAAGATCATCAGCAGTATTATTTACTTTTAATAAAATATGGATCATGGCTGTGTTGCAGGTATTTGTTATTATTAATTATTCGCAAGAAAAAAGAGTACAATTTTTTTTTTTAAATTTTAAAATATTGAAAAAAAATATTAAATTGTAAATTTTTATTATTTTTCAGTTTGTGAACGTGATTATTTTACTTTTTGAATCCATATATTTTTATATTCCCAGTTTTTGGATTGTTTTTGCTCTTGTTTTTTGGGAAGGACTTTTAGGTGGCGGAGCTTATGTTAATACTTTTTATAAAATTTCAAGACAGGTATTAATTATTATAATAATAATAAATATAATTAAATAATTATTTATTGTAATTATAAAATAAATTTGATCTTTTTAATTCAGCTTCCAGCAGAGGATCGTGAATCTGCATTTTCAATTGTTGTACTTGCTGATTCGATAGGAATTGCCCTTGCAGGATGGATGTCGATGCCGGTCCATAACGCTATTTGTCAACTTCCACGACCAATTAGAAATTCGTGATTTATATGTGCCATTAGCAATCAGTATGAGCCATATTGCTCACTAACAATAGTTTATTGTTATACAAATTTTTTTTTTTTTTATTGTTTTGATAATAAAATACGTTATATGATAGATAAAATATGTGAAATAGTATTGTTTCAAAATAGAATTTTTTTTTTTTTACAAAGGAATGAAATTGCAAATTTTGAAAAATAAAATCAATTATCGTATAACCATATTGAATGTGAGACTGAAAGTGTATGAATGTTACTTATATAATTATCTCTCGTCTCAGGGTATAAATGAAATTAATTCATACATTTGTATTTGAAAATGAGAAGAAATAATTTTAAACATTTATTATTAAATTGAATTTTATTTTTGAATTTAATTTTTTACTAGATTTTAATACTCCACTTTTTTGAAATTATAAATTTTTTTTTTACAGTAATTTTCTTATAATACAATAGTTTAAGATAATTTTTGGAAAAATTTTAATTAGAAGAAATATTTAAGATTTTCTTAATGAAAAAGAAAATGTATATTTTGTATTATAAAAATTGTATTGTAAAAGTAAGTAAAAAAAAAAAAAGAAGTATTATATCGATAGATCGAATTGAAACTTCGACAAATCGTTAGTACAAATGTATATGAAATGAATATAGATAAATTTTTTTTTAAAATATTAAACAATGTTAAGAATATCAATTTTTTTTTACATGACAAAATTTGTTTCAGTTACAATAAAAATGTTCAATTTTTTAGGAACGAGTTGTTAATTTTTATACAAAAAATTTGTCAAAAGAAACAATATTCTATTTAAGAATATTATCTATCGGCATATTACCCTGTTTTATAAATTTTTTTTTTTATTTTAAAGAAATATTTTATTATTGAAAAAAAAAGTTTCGATTAAAACGAAACGTAAAAATGGAAAAGGTGACAGTAAATAAAAACAAAGTGTATATCCAAACCGCAATTCATATTTTTTTTTTCTTGTATATTTTACAAAGTAAATAGAATATAAACAATCTCTAAAATTGTTTGAAACATAAGTGTACGAATCTCGTATTAAACAATGTACATATATATTATAAAGTATACGATATATCAACAAGACAACTTTTTGGCGCGCGATTATCCGAAATTCTTTTTTTTTTTTTTTCTCCAAGTACACACAAGTATACAACATATTGATGATGACCGAGTTGTTTGGAACGTTGTTTTTTTTTATTATTATTATAATTATTATTATTATAAGTGGCAGCTTTGAGTCTTTAATTTTATCCTGCATTTATTTATCGATGTAATTCGAAATGATAAAATTCATTGATGAAAATTCATGATAATACACGCTTACAATTATTTATTTATTTGTTTTGTTTAAATATTTACACCGCGATAATAAAGTCACGAAGATTTCGTTGACCTCGTCCCCGATCTAAATCGCATTCGGCTTCACTTAATTCATGCGGGTCGGAGAAACCCGAGGGTGGATCCAATTTGGGGATGAACAAGTGTCCCGGTCCGTCGCGCTCCTGCTGCTGGTGCTCCCGGAAGACAGAGCCCGACTGGTGCCGGGAATGGCCAGACCCGTGGAGCCCGAAGATTGACCGGGCCTCCTCGCCGGTATAACGCGCCAACTGTAACATCCTGGCAAAAAAATTTTTTTTTTCCCATTATTAACAATAGTCATAATTTATTTATATTTTTTTAATAAAAAAATTATAAAAATAAAGAAAAAAATTTATAATAATAATAATAAAATTGCCCCGGAAAATTAGCCTGATATTAAAATTAAAAAAATTTAAACCACGTTGCCTGGTGAAAAATTCGTTTTTACTGTTGAAGAAAAATACAATAGTTTTTAAGTCTGATTAAAATTGACTTTGACTACTGCTCAAAAAAAAAAAAAAAAAAAAAAAAATTCAAAAATTTTGGAAAGACTGTAACTAATTTTTACTATTGACACGAAAATATTTACAAGAATTTGTAAGTCTAACTGAAATTAACTTTTACTACAAATATCAATTATATAATAATAAAATGCTTGGTCTGTCCTTCTGTCCTAACTTGAAGTTGGCCTTTTCTGATTTCACGTGTTTTTTTTGATTAGTAATCTTATGACGTGTCAAATTTTGACAATTCTTTTTCTCATTTTTGCCAAAGTTGACAAAGCTGAAATACGCAACGTTTATGATAAACGATTTTTAAAGAAATAATTTTTTAAAATGAAATATTCTATAATTTTTTGCCTAAAAAATTTTTTTTTTATAATTTGTTGATTACAAATACAAAAAAATATTTTTTAGGCAAAAAATTATAGAATTTTTTATTTTAAAAAATTGTTTTTTTAAAAATCGTTTATTATAAACGTTGCGTACTTCAGCTTCGTCCAAAGTTGTATAATTGTGTTTCCAAATTTCGGAATAAGTTTCTTTAAAATTCCAAATTTGAAAATTCAATTCAAGAAGCTGAAGTACACAACGTTTACCTACGAATTTTTTTTTAAAGTTGTATATTGATTCAAAAATTGTATACAAATAGAAAAAATTTATGATGAGAAAAAAGATGCACCAGAAAATTTCGTACAAGATAGTAATTTGAAAAAAATTTATTTTTAAAAATTAATTTTTAAGGTACCAGGGGCCAACAATTACCTATTAAATATTAATTATAAAAAGTAAAAACACAGGCCTCGAATCAACTTTAAGACACAAAAAGTCGTTTCAGTCGATTTATATTCCAAAAAAAAGTGGATTTGTTTTTTATTTTAACAAAAATATTTTACAGATTTTAAACCCGGCGAGACTAAGGTTCAATTTTGTAATACCGTGACTAAGGTAGGGTAAATTTTACCCTATAATGATTTTCTGTTTCTATATTTAAGAAAAGCTTAAAATCATGGAAATTTTTTAACAAATTTGTTTTATATTGTCTAGTAATGTAATTTATTAGTGTCACAACAAAATTTGCATTTATATAAAAATCGCAGTAAAATTCAGCATTCCTAGTTCAAACTATCGAGGAATAAAAGTTTCATAGGGTAAAATTTACCCTACCTTAGTCACGGCGGGTTAAATTAAAAAAAATTTTTTTTTAATAATAATCCTTTTCGAAGGGTTAAAGTTGAAATTTTTAGAAATAATTAAATTTCAAAAGATATTGTTAATTTTCAAACAATTATTAAATTTTACAGAACTAAAAATAATTTATAAAACAATTTTTGAAAAACATTTTTTAAATTTAATTGAATTTTCAAAGATTTAAAATTGAGATTTTTGAAATTAATTGAAACTTTAAGTGATTTTTAATTAAAATTTTGAGATGATTTCACTAAAAATTTATTAGAAAATGCGGACAAAATACAATAATTTGAAAATCATTTTTAATTGAAAAATAGTTTCAGATAGTTGAATTTTCAAAGAATATTATTAAAATAGTTAAAAAATAATTGAATTTCCTTAGAGTTATAATTGAAATTATTAAATTTCAAAAAAAAAAATTTCGATGGAAAATTTTAGAAATAATTAAATTTTAAATGCTTTTAAATTCAAATTATTGAAAATTCAATTAATCTTGAATTCAAATTTTTGAGAATAATTAAATTTTATTTGATTTTAAATTTGGAAAATAATTGAATTTCAGTTCATTTTGAATTGAAAATTTTGGGAAATAATTGAATTTTATTTGAAATTTTGGATCATAATTTAATTTAAGTTCATTTTTGATTGAAAATTTGGATTAATTTTGAATAGAAATTTTAGAAAATAATTGAATTTTATTTCATTTTAAATTGAAAACTTGGTAAATAATTAAATTTTAAATTGAAAATTTTGAATAATTATTGAATTTTAATTGATTTTGAATTAAAATTTCGGGTAATAATTGAATTTTAGTTTATTTTGAATTGAAATTTTTAAAAAATAATTCAATTTTATTGTGATATTTTTTTTTTTAAATTATAAACAATTGTTAAATTTCATAAAAATTTTAATTGAAAAATAATTTTGATATAATTGAATTTGTGATGTATTTCATTAAAATTATTAAAAATAATTAATTTAGTGAAGAATCATTTTAGTTAAAAATTTGTTAAATAATTGAATTGAAGAAGATCTGAAGAAGATCTACATTTAATACTAAAAAATGTATTTTATTTACATTTTTTTTCAAATGTAAAAAAAAAGTCGCATTTTATTAAAATAAGTCGATAAAAGTCGTATTTTTGAAAAACGTCGTATAAACCGAGGCCTGTAAACATATAATTTTCATTATTATCATTTAATATGTAATAATATTCTAATAAATTAAATTATTATTAATAATATTAATCTTTAATTTTTTTATAACAAATAATGAAATACTCAATTTGGCGCACTTGCGCGCGTTTAATTTTGCTAGTTTTACAATAATTTTGAAAGACTGACTAAAAGAATTTTTATCATTGATGATAAAATTACAAAAATTTGATCTTTGTCTGAAAAAAAAATTCGAAAATTTTTGGAAAGACTGTTACTATTGTTAAAAAAAAATTTATGAAAATTTGGACGTCTGACTGAAGTTGACTTTTACTACTAATATTTTTTATAAATAAAATTAAATAGGAATTTTACAATTTGAATGTCTGACTGAAATTTACTATTACATACTACTTACTTGGGTCGTCCCCTTCCAGGAAACGATTTTCTCTCAAAAACCGGTGAGGGTTCTGTAGACGTGCTAGATTCTGGTCCATGGTACAGGAAGTCTAGAAAGAAATTTAAAAAAAAAATTAATTTCTAACAATAAATTATGGGATATTGAATTTTTTTTAAAATTTCCATTGAATGAAAATAATTTGCCTTCTATATATTATTATTTAGTTTATTTTATTAATTATTAACTGATTTTATTTTTAAATTTTCGGTTTTTATATTTCCTTTTTAAAAATTATTTTTCACATCTAATTAATTTCTAAGGTATTAGGATTTAAAATCTATTTTTATGCTATTATTTAATTATATAATAAATAATTATCCTGGAGAAAAATGGAAATTCTGATTTAAAAATTTGGGGTAAAAAATTTTTTAGCTAACAGAAATTGTAAATTTTCATTTATTAAATGTTCTCATTATTTCCAGGCACTGAATGATGAAAAACCATAAAAGATGCAGTATAATTATTGTCAAAATAAATTCTGACAGTGCGAAATTTCTGGCTAAAATGGGAATTAAAAATAATATTTTTTTTTTTTAAATATAGATTCTCGCTAAAAATTCATCGAATCCATTTTTCTCCGTGAGGGAATTGAATAGAAAAAAACTTTTGATTTAAAAAAACGAAAAAAAAAAAAAAAAATGAAAGCGTTACTGTGAACACGCGCGTCAGCCGCAGCTACGGAGGTCGAAAGATGCGAATCGACGAGGTGATTGGAAGACTCAGTTCGGCTGCTGGTCCCGACTTCCGTGTCGCTGTCCGAGCCCAGGGTGTCGTATTCCTCCGACTCGGACTTTCCCTGATGGGTCTTGTGCGATTTATGCAATGGTGCAGAGGATGAACGACCTCCGCGCACCTTAGTGTACCGGTTGCAATCCGACTGCAATCAGACGGAATTTATTGATTGGAATGATATTAAACGTATTCGAGAGTTAATGACTGATTGAACAACAAATTAATTTTCTAATAGACTGCGTTTACACTCAGTAATTCTCATTTAGAGATTTAAAAATAATTATAATCCCCCTTGGCAAGGAACAAGTAAAGTGGGGGGGCAATGAGAGTGAAAGAGACAAAAGTAGAAATTTGTCTCCCCCACTCCGTCGCGTCTCCCACTCTTCTTATTTGCTCCTCCAATCAGGGAAAATAATTCTCAACTCGCTAAGAGTGGGGAGAGTACCTCTCTCATTTGATCTCATTACTAATATAAGCTATCACCGGGAAGAAAAATTTATTCCAAAATGCTAATCTCCACTACTATTTTTTAAAGAATAAAATTTTATTTTCTCATTAGTTATTTTTAAAAATGAGAAAATTTTTTATTCTTCAATACGAGTTAAGATTTTTTTTTTTGGAATAAAAATTAATTCAGTGTAAATGCAGTTGTTAATGAATAAATATTTGCGAAAAGGAAGCAAGAGGGACCAGCAGTCGCGCAATGATTGGTTGCAATGCTACTGTAAGATAAATTATTAGAGTCGTAATTGATTTTTTTTAATCTACTCGCAAAACAGCGAACTATTTTGTGAAATGAAAAAAATAATAATAATGAGAACTATGTATAATTGATGGGTAAATTATTATTATTATTATTATTATTGGTCTTGAAATGACACGAATGATCGTTTCGCGACGGTACATACCTGAAGAAATCATTTTTTTTTCACGAGAAGTTCCATGAGTTCGATATTTATTTGTCCATTGTGAACAATTTTCGATTTTAATTCGAATTTTTTTTTTCAATATAATTACCTTTTTTGGATCCAGATTAGATCCAATAATTTACTTACATTTTCTGCATCCAGAAGTGAATTTTTTTTTTTTTTTTTTTTTGACAAAAAAGGGATGTTTTCTAAGATTACTACACATTCAGTTTCTTTTTATTTTCAATTTAAACGAATTTTTTTATTTTTACGCAATTTGAAATTTTCAACTTTTGATATAAAATATTTGAAAAAAAAAAATTATTTTTATACAATTTACAAACGAAATAATTTGTTTTTTAAAAATAGTTTTGACTAAAATTATGTTTAAAGCATTTTATTAATTGAAGGTCTGCACAAAAGATAAAGAAATGTACAAAGATAACATTGTTTACTTTCATGGAATCTTTTACAATATTTACAATACTTTGAAACGTTCGTTTTAAATTCAAATCACGGAATTATTATTATTTTTTAATTCTATGATGAAAAGTAATAAGTAATTAATATTAAAAAATATTTTTAGTTTTAATATTTTGAAAGTAATTTCAAAAATTACATAACTTTTTTTTTTAATTCAAAGTTTTAATTTTTAATTTTTTTTTAATTTTTAAGTTTTAATTTAAAGTGTTACAAATTTAACGAAGCGGAAATATAAAACATTTTTTAATTTAAAAAAAAAAACATGCATCTAATTTTGTGCAATTTTATTTAATTTGATGAAAAAATAGTCAATCGTTTTTTTTTAAATTTAATTTCTTTTATTTATTTTAATAAAATCATGATTTATGAATAACTGAAAATATATAAATAAATGGAAAAAGTTTGCTTGAATATGGATGTATAAAAGTGAATTGTTTATACAATAATAATTTATTTATTTATATTTTTATGACTTGATTTTTGATGAGAAAAAAACATGCAACTACGAAATTTTTTCAAGCACTTGCTGATAAAAAAGAAATTTTTTTTTTTTCAACAATTACCTCGCGTAACTGTAGTGTATCAGCAGCTGATAACCGAGGATCGTGATAGACAAATGTTTGTAGAGGGGCAGCAGAGTCACATCGACTGTCGCCACCTGCAGGTACACTTTCTTTCAATTGAAATGTTGCATATGGATAAATATCTTCCGAGTACTCTGTAACCAAAAAAAAAAAAAAAAAAATTCCCATTAATTAAAATTTAAGTACAAAAAATGATTTCTGCAAAAATAATCTTTTTTTTAAACTTTTAATTTATTTTAAATTATTATTAAAATTTAACAGCATTTTCAAATACCTTCTATAAGTTCAAAATTAAAAAAAAATGTTTTCTAAACAAAATTTTGATATTGGTAAATTCACAGAAAATTAAAAGGCATTAAAATAAGCTGCAACGCTTATTATTTTAATCCAATTTTGCTTATTTTAATACCAAAATGGATTAAAATAATAAGCGTTGCAGCTTATTTTAATGCCTTTTAATTTTCTGTGTTGAATTAAAGAAGTTAGAGAAGGTTTCTGAGTTTAGTATAGAAGCTTTATAAATTAATTAGTTATTACTTTCACCTGGTATCCTTTCAAGAGTACCCATTTCATGAATTGGTGATCGAAGGGGTTTTCGTACAGTCGCATAATATTGTTCACGTTGCTCCATATTTTGTTTATTATCTAAGGCAGCTGCTGTTTGCGCATCATGAAGACTTCCCAAATCACCCATCAAAGGCCCTGAATTACAAATATTACTTGCAAACAATACTAGCAAGTAAATTTTTATTACATAAATTAATTTTTTTTGGCAATATTTTAAAAATAATGAAAATAAAAAGAGGAATTTAATTTTTTTTTTGCAAAAGAACTTACGTTTTCTGAAGCAATAAAATACAGCTCCAGCAGCAGCAATAACTGCAAATGAACTTAAAACTAATGGTAAAATAAGTTTCATATCAGAATAAACTGGTGGATGCTGTGGAATAAAATGATCAATTTCGATTGCAGGTACAGTTGAACTACTGTGAGGTTGTAGTGTTGTTATTTTATATTCAGCAACTGATGAACCCGCATTATTATGAGCTCTAACTCGAACTTCGTAACTTGTACCTGATTGTAATTCACTAAGAGTATAAGTCTTTTGTACCTGAAAAACAAGTATTTGAGAATTAAGTTAAAAAATTTTTAATTTAAAAATATCAACTTACGTCAATATTATTAGAAACAAGTGTCCAAAGTTCTTCGCCACTTCTTTTGTACTCGAGTTCAAAAAATGTTATTGGACAACCACCATCGTTCCACATATGTAAATGAAGAATAATCCATGAAACATTAACGGTTATAAATCTATCGCCACTGGCAGGTGAATCTGCTGGCTTAGAACCTTCAGTCGTTGATTTAACAATTTCACTTGGTGAACCCATACCAATTCTATTGTAAGCCGTAAGATAAATTTGATAATCCGTACCACACCAAAGTTGGGATAAAAGATGACTATTTATTTTATGCGATACTCGAACTTCCTCCCATTCACCGAATTCACGTTTATAATGAAGAATATAGCCACGTATTGGTGCACCACCATCGTCTCCATTTTTCCATTGTACATTAATGGAATTACTCGTTGAGCTTGTAGCGTGTAAAAGTGGTGCAGCTGGTGGAACTGGAAAAAAAAGCAATTTTTTTCTTGTTTTGAAAATTGTATTATTTGATGACAAACCTTGGACGGTTAAACGATGTGTGATTTGATCAGAACCATGTCGATTTTCAACAAGACAGGTGTAATTTCCGCTATCTTCACGATGAAGATCCGTTATCTGTAATGACCCATCAGGTTGCATTGAGATTCTTGCTGAAGGTTTCACCATCTCACCCCACTGTTTCCAGATTATTGATGGTTCCGGTTTTCCAACACTCTGACATGGTAATGTTACGTCCTGCTTCCAAGGCACCACTAAAGTTGTTCCAAATGAGAAAACAGCAGCTCGAACTAAAAAAAATAAATTGTTGTTACTTTTTTTGCTGATTTTAATATCATTTATAATTCTAAAAATTAAGATCAATTTGTTGTGCCTCTTTATATGAAGAACCACAAACCTTCACTGGAAGGTGAAACAGTAACGGATGGTGTTCTCGGCCCCTCTCCAACTGAAGTTGTAGCAGCTATACTACACTCATATTGAATTCTCTTGGTGAGATTGTCAGCCTGATAGCTCGTTTGATGTGATGGTAAAGCTCGACGCAACCACTTTCCTTCCGGTCCATGAACATGAACGCTGTAAGATGTAATAACACCATTGCTCCTTAGCGGTGGTTGCCAAGATACTATGATCGAATTGCTTGAACTAGCAACAGCTTTAATGCCCGCAGGCACTTCTGGTAAATCTTCTTCCGTTACACAAAAAATAGGACTCGATGCAACACCATCGCCTGCTCTTGTGTAACCCGATATTTGTACAGAATAATTTGCATGTTTCTCTAAATTATTTATCACCACTGTTAATGCTGTTGTTAATTTTGTTTCCAATCTTGTTGTTTCTGTTAGAATATCCATATTCTCCCATATTACTTTATAGCCCTTTAAAATTCCATTTAAACTCGAATCGGGCGGCGATTCCCATGATACTTGTAATGATTGTGATGAGAGAGCGGTACATCGTATATCCTGAGGTGGGCTACTTGGAACTGTATTTTTAAATTTATTTAATTATTTGAGGAAATAAAAATTATCGCTAAAGATTTAAATATATTAAAATTTTTGCTATTGTAGTAAAAGGTTAGAGGGTAAAAATTTCTTTTTTTATAACTTACCATCTTCAAGTGTTGTTGCAACAACTTCCGGTGACAATGGTCCTTGACCGAGTGCATTGAAAGCTTGAACTACAATACTGTATCGAGTGAATTTTTTAAGTCCCGGCAAGTGACACGATCGGCTGGGCATTGAAGTTCTAGCTAAGCCCAATGCTAGACTTGCTGATGATATTCGACCCTCCACTGTTCTGTATTTATATTGCTCTGCTGATAATCTAAAAGCATTGATAGGAGTTCTTTTTTTCATTTCATTTTTAAATATAGAAAAAAGTAATTTATTTTTCTTTTGATAAATTTGATTTATACCTGTATTCTTTAAATCCTACATGATAGCCCAATATTTCACCATTCCATAAATCATGATCAGGAGGATCCCACGTAACTTTTACTTCTGTTGAACTAACAGGATCTACTTTTAGGTTCCTGGCAGGACCTCCAGGTTTTTCTCCTTCTGTCGTTGCATCCATTACCTAATTTTAAAAAATAAAAAGAAAACAGTAATTTCAAAATTTATTTCAATCGAATAATCGGTTACTTGACTATTAGCAAATAAATATTTACTGGAACCAAATAATTTTTATTTGGATCAATAATTTCTGTATTTGAAACAAATACCATTTGACTCAAATAAATTTTTTTTTAGGGATGATAAAAATAGGACTATATATATATAATGATAAACTCACATCACTAGCTTGACTCCTTCCAAGATCATTTTCCGCAAAGACTCTAAACTGATAAGTAACCGCTGGTCGTAAACCATTTATATGTCCTTGAGCTTCATTTCCAGGAACGTTTGTGTGAAAAGTATGATCATGCCATACATCTGAAAGCGATAAAAAACAATTTATCGCTATACAATAAATGCTATATATATAATACAATGAATTACGTGAAAATAAACTCTTTTTTTGAAAATAATTTTAAAAAAAATAAATTCTGTTCTTTTAATAAATTCTTTTTTTAAATAAATTTTTTTTTTAAATATCCTTTTTTTTAAAATAATTTGTTTTAAATACCCTTTTCTTTAAAATAAATTAAATTACAATATGAAACTAATATGAGGAAAATTAAATTACCAGTCTCAATTTTATATTCAATGATGTACTTAGTGATTGGACTATTGCCATCTTGGCTGGTGGTCCATCCAAGTTTAATGAATCTACTGCCTTTTTCGGTAACCCGTAAATTTTTCGGAAAGTCAGGTGGCTCTGCAATTAATAAAGACATATCTTTTTAAAAAAGATTTTGTTTCTCCCATTTTTCATCATTTTTCCAAGCATTGGATTTTCAGAATTTTGTTCTAATTGTGTCTTAATTTTCAAAAAAAATATTAATGAACGAAAAAGAAGAAATAATTAAAAATTTTTAGCACATGAATTGTTTTTTTAAAATTACAATCGTTTATGGAAAAGAAATTTATTTTTTCAAAATATTATAATTTTAGTATAAAAAATTCTAAATCACGTTTTTTTATGTTACAGATATCGAGGGAAAGTTCTGAATGTTCATCTTATGAAGACATCTAAAAGGTTTGAAAAATCCACTAATAATAATTATTAATTAATTAACAAACGACAATTCAAATTAGATTAAATATTTAAATTTTATTTTTTTAATTCAATCAGTAAAAACCAATTTCAAAGTTTTTTTTTTTCAAACTTTATCAATGAATAGTAGAAGTGAATTTTCACTCCTTTGAAAATTCTCCGTCAATTAAAATGCATGAGATATATAAAAAAAAAAAATAAGAAAAAAGATGCGGTTGTACCTTGAATGTAAAGATGCATCGTCATTTCGTCACGGCCATAAGCATTTGATGCCATGCAAAAATATCGACCGCTATCTTCTCGTGTTGTGCCGATAAGTTCAAGAATGCTCACTGCACCGTCCGTGGTGTTGAGCTCTTTTACCGTATAACGATAATCCGAGACAGCAGGATCAAGGAGTGATCCAGCTTTTCTCCAGACAATTTTTAGAGGATGATCACCCTTCGCGTCGCATCTCAATGAAGCATTTGACCCAAAGCGTGCCGTCTGATTCTTGTGCTTCTCTTTAAAATGCGCCGGTGCTACAAACCAATATTGCTTAAAACTTTATACGCCATGAATTTTGATACGACTGTATTAAAATAATTTTGCATGATAATTGTCTCGATCTCTCAAAGAGAAAAGAAAGAAAAAGAGAGAGAGAGAGAAAAAAAGGAGAGAAGTTCAAAACTTGTTTTGTTTTCTTCTTTTTCTGCCCGTTTTCTCGGGTCTTTCAGATTCTTTAAGTAGATTTCAAGAAGTGAAAAACGTTATAAAGAGCTATCAAGATAGCTGACTTTTAAAAAGGTATATGGAAATACAATGTTTCAAAGTTTACAATTTAAAAAGTTGCTAAGTTATGAATTTCTCTCTTTTGTTATTGTTGAAATTGATAATTTTTTCAATTCGTTTTTTGAAATTAATTTTTGGGGTTTCGTGGCTTTGGTTTGAAAACCTTATAAATTAGCTTTGCCGTCCGTCTATCCGTCGTACATTCGTAGGGTTGCCACGATAACAGTTACCATAGGAACCATTTCCATGACAACCGTTTCCATAGGGTCATAGCATCCGTTTCCATGACAGCTGTTTCAATAACAACCGTTTCTATGACAACTGTTTCATTAGCAGCCATTACCATAGAAACCATAGCAACCGTTTCCCAAGCAACTGTTTCAATAGCAGCCGTTACAATGGAAACCATAGCAATCGTTTCTATAGCAACTGTTTCCATGACAACTGTTTCAATAGCATCCGTTACCATGGAAACCATAGCAACCATTTCCATGACAACTATTACCATAGAAACCCTTTCCATTCCAACTGTTTCAATAGCATCCGTTACCATGTAAACCATAAAACAGTTTCCATGACAACTGTTGCCACAGCAACCGTTTCCATAGCAACTGTTTTCATGACAGATGTTTCAATAGCAGCCGTTTCCATGACAACTATTACTAGAGCAACCGTTTCCATAGCAACTGTTTCCATGACAGCTGTTTCAAAAGCAGCCGTTTCCATGGAACCAGAGCAACCTTTTCCATTCTAACTGTTTCAATAGCATCCGTTACCATGTAAACCATAAAACAGTTTCCATGACAACTATTACCACAGCAACCATTTCCATAGTAACCGTTTCCTTGACAACTGTTTCCACAGCAACCGTTTCCATGACAATTGTTACCATGACAACTGTTTCAATAGCAACCGTTACCATGGCAACCGCTTTCAAAGGGCCATAGCAACCATTTTCTTGACAACTTTTTCCATAGCAACCGTTTCCTTGACAACTGTTTCCATAGCAACCGTTTCCTTGACAACTGTTTCCATAGCAACCGTTTCCATGACAACTGTTTCCATAGCAACCGTTTCCATGACAACTGTTTCCATAGCAACTGTTTCAATAGCAACCGTTACCATGGCAACCGCTTCCATAGGGCCATAGTAACCATTTCCCTGACAACTGTTTCCATAGCAACCGTTTCCATGACAACTGTTTCCATAGCAACTGTTTCAATAGCAACCGTTACCATGGCAACCGCTTCCATAGGGCCATAGTAACCATTTCCCTGACAACTGTTTCCATAGCAACCGTTTCCATGACAACTGTTTCCATAGCAACTGCTTCAATAGCAACCGTTTCCATGACAACTGTTTCCATAGCAACCGTTTCCATGACAACTGTTTCAATAGCAATCGTTACTAAGGCAACCGCTTCCATATGGCCATAGCAACCATTTCCTTGACAACTTTTTCCATAGCAACCGTTTCTTTGACAACTGTTTCCACAGTAACCGTTTCCATGACAACTGTTTCCATAGCAACCGATTCCATGACAACTGTTTCCATAGCAACCGTTACCATGTCAACCGCTTCCATAGGGCCATAGCAACCATTTCCTTGACATCTTTTATCATAATAACCGTTTCCTTGACAACTGTTTCCATAGCAACCGTTTCCATGACAACTGTTTCCATAGCAACTGTTTCTATAGCAACCGTTACCATGGCAACCGCTTCCATAGGGCCATAGCAACCGTTTCCTTGACAACTGTTTCAATAGCAACCGTTTCCATGACAACTGTTTTTATAGCAACCGTTACCATGGCAACCATTTCCATGACAACCGTTACTATAGCAACTGTTACTATGGCAACCTATTTTCTATTTTTTTTTTAAACAAATTTTTGAAATGAATATTTGTAACATGAAATATTAAATGTAAAATTTGATTTTTTTTACCGTTGACGGTGAGATGAACCAATTTGCTTAAACCAGCTCCAATTCCATTAACAGCCTCGCAAAGATAATAACCTTCATGTCCCTCTTGTACTCTTCCAAAAACTAAAGAGCCATTTGAATGCATACTGAGATCTTGAGTATGTTCATGATTCAAAATATCGTGATAATTTCCCGGTCCCTTTCCAGCACCCCTTCGCCATGTTACAGTTGGTGGTGGAAATCCATCAGCGTGACAGTGTAATGTCAATCGTGACATACCTTCAGGTGCATGAACATCCTGAGGTTCCATCACCCATCTCGGTGGAACTATATATTGGGATGAAAGAAAAAATGTATTTTTTTTTGTCTTCATTAGAGAAATTTTTTTTTTTTTCTTTTTTAATTTAACCCTCGTAGCAAAAACTTACGGGTCAAACTACTTTGAAAAGATCAGAGAGTGCAATTAGTAGAAAAGTAGAAAATCTAGAGCGGAAATGTTGTGACTTTAAACGAAATGTCCAAAGTGTCGAGAATCTTAACGTGATGATCTTGAAAAGAAGTGACGTTAATTGAAATACAATTTAGATTCTTTACAACACTTTTCAATATAAATCTGATCTTTTCATTTTTTTTCTTTATCAGGGCAAAAGGCAAGAGGCAAAAAAAAATAAATTGCATTTTTTTTTCATTATAATTATTTTCTCTCCCTTTTTTTAAAAAAAGAAAATCGTCGCAAAGAAAAGAAAAAGTTAGTCTTCAAGTATAATTTAAATAGATAAAGCTTAACAAATTTAATTTACGAGAAGAAGCTCACCCACAAAAATAATGGGATGGAAGATCGTTATGCAAAGTGGCAACTTTTTTTTATTTTTATTCTCTAAAGTAGAAAAATTATAATTTTTCCTTTTTTTCAAAAAAAAAAAACATATTTTATAATTTAAATTGACAATTTTATAGGATGTTGTAAATTTGAATGTTGTCAATTCGTAAATGAAATATGTTTTTTAAAAAAAAGTTGTATTTTTTTTATTACAGTTGTATATAATGTGCAAAAATATGTGCCTTGTACCGTACACATGTAGCTCACGTGTAACAGAACAAATTAATAGAAATATGTGCCAGGTGATAAATTTAATAATAAAATAAAAAAAAATAAAATAAAATAATCGATAGCGTGACATATTAGTGCTGTGCGGACATTTTTACCAATTAGCCGTCGTGATAGAGTGCGAGTTTCCGTGAAAATCAGTGCCCAGACGACAAAATAATAATGCCGACATCCAAGAGTTGTGAATATAATGCTAGTGAGAGTTTTGAGTGCTGGTATTGTGTCATGCGAAACGTGAAAGGGCGAGAGGACAGGATTAATTGTTCTCATATCCTAATGAGAGATTTGACATTATTTTAATTGCAACACAAATTTAATTATATTTTGTTTTGTCTTCATTTAAATATATATATATATTTCGACGCCTCCCGTTGATAAAATTTTATTCTAACACCAGTAGAATAAAATAACTCTTTTTCGAAAATTTCATGCAACTTGTGATTTCACATTTTTTTTTCCAAAAAATACTTGATTGAGTAAAAATTTTGAGAACTGAAAAATAATATAAAGAATCGTTGACAGAGTTTATTAATATTTTGTCAAAAAATTTATTTTGAAAAAGATTTCTTAATTGGGGAAATGAACTATTTGCTGTCACAGCAAATTACGTTAGCTACATGGAAAAAAATTGTTGTCTGGAAAAGCGATAAGTTTCTTTGCAAACAGTGATATATTTCTTTAGAGTAGAAAAAAATTTTGCTGATTTAGTGAAACATATCGCTGTTCATGATAAAGATTTTTTTGCGAGTGATATAGAGACAGCAACCAAATTTGCTGTGTGGTCAAAAAAGTTTTACAGTAAACTTTTAAAAATAAACACTGATATTGTTTATCACAGCAAACTTTTTCGTTGTCATAGCCAAAAATTTAGCTGTGGTTACTAATTTTAATAGATCCGATAGCAAAAATCAGTGAGCATCTGTAAGCAATTTCTTTTTTTCCATGAACTTATGTGAAATATTATTTTATTAATCTTAAAGCTAAAAATGCACATTTTTGTTTATTATTAAACACAGAAAAAAAGAAATTGCTTACAGATTCTAACTGATGTTTACTAACAGATCTATCAAAATTAGTAACTACAGCTAAATTTTTTTGCTATGACAGCGAAAAAGTTTGCTATGATAAACAATATCAGTCTTAATTTTTAAAAATTTACTATCACAGGAAACTTTTTTTGATCCCACAGCAAATTTGTTCGCTGTCCCTATATTGACTAACGTAATTTGATGTGACAGCAAATAATTCGCTGCCACAGTAAATTTTTTCAATGCGTGTAGGAAAGCAAACATTGGTTAATTTTACCAATATTTAAAAAATGTACACTTGTAGATAAAGTTTACTGTGGCAGCGAACTATTTGCTGCAACATCAAATTATATTAGCTAATATAGGGACAGCGAACAAATTTGCTGTGGGGTCAAAAAAGTTTGACAGTAAAATTTTAAAAATTAACACTGATATTGTTTATCACATAAAACTTTTTCGTTGTCATAGCAAAAAATTTAGCTGTGGTTACTAATTTTAATAGATCCGATAGCAAAAATCAGTGAGCATCTGTAAGCAATTTCTTTTTTTCCGTGAACTTATGTGAAATATTATTTTATTAATCTTAAAGCTAAAAATTCACATTTTTGTTTATTATTAAACACAGAAAAAAGGAATTGCTTACAGATGCTAACTGATGTTTACTATCAGATCTATCAAAATTAGTAACTACAGCTAAATTTTTTTGCTATGACAGCGAAAAAGTTTGCTATGATAAACAATATCAGTCTTAATTTCTAAAAATTTACTATCACAGCAAACTTTTTTTGATCCCACAGCAAATTTGTTCGCTGTCCCTATATTGGCTAACGTAATTTGATGTGGCAGCAAATAATTCGCTGTCACAGTAAATTTTTTCAATGCGTGTAGGAAAGCAAACATTGGTTAATTTTACCAATATTTAAAAAATGTACACTTGTAGATAAAGTTTGCTGTGGCAGCGAACTATTTGCTGCCACATCAAATTATGTTAGCTAATATAGGGACAGCGAACAAATTTGCTGCCACATCAAATTATGTTAGCTAATATAGGGACAGCGAACAAATTTGCTGTGAGGTCAAAAAAGTTTGGGACATTTTTAAAAATTATGCTCATCACAGCAAACTTTTTTGTTGTCCTAGCAAAAAAATTATCAGTGTTTACTAATTTTGAAAGATTCTACAGCATCTTTAAGCGATTCTTTTTTTTCCGTGTAATTAATAACATAATGGCAAATAATTCGCTGCCACAGCAAATTTTTTCAATGCGTGAACAATTGATTAAAAATTAAATTTTATGAAAATAAAGGAATTTTCCGATTTAACATTTTATCAACGGAGAGCGTCTACATTAAGAAAATAATTAAAAAAAATGAAAAATAATAAAAATATTAAAAACAAAGAGAATATTAAATAAAAAAAAAAATACAAATAATATTCTTTTGAAAAAAAGAATTAATAAAATTGTTAAAAGTAAAATAAAAATTGTTTATTTGTACACTTGTTGAAATTGTTGTGCTTTTTGTTAAGGAATAAAGTAACTTTTATGATTCGAAGCTGACACAGTAGATATAAAAGCTTTCAAACTCAATTGAAGTTTATAGTGGTGGTCAGCAGCTTTTTTCTGGTGTGTTGGCTTTCCATAAAAGTTACAATTTCAAGAGAGGAAAATTAATGTTGCGGTTTGGTACAATATACATATATATATATTTGGATATGCTTGAGATATTGATTACGGATTTGGAATTGGTTAAATTCGGATTAAATGCGGAAAATTGAAATATATATATACGAAAGCAATATATGTGTTTGTTGTGCGCTGTGCTTATATTAGTGCGTCGCTTGATTCCTTTCATTAGAAATTGTCATACATATGTAATTAAAATTATCCAATATTCTATTTCTATATAAATTATATTGACATAATTTTCATATCAATTAATTGTAGAATAGAATTTCTTACAAATTAGACATAAAATAAATATAAACACAGTTAATTTAAAATTATCAAATTGATATAATTATGAAATAATAATAATAATAATATAATGAAGAGAATCAAGTGTTTTGAAAAGAGTGCATATTGCTTTGTGCTTTTGCGAATGTGCATTTGGTGCGGTTTTTTTTAAAAAATAAAAATCCTTTTTTTTTTTTTGCTCGCTCATGCTCTCTCCTGGGAGACGCAGCAGTAACGACAGAGGTGAAAAAGTGCGAAAATCGTGAACAGCCCAGCTTGAAGTTTTTTTTTTTTTTTTTTTTTTGTTTTTGATCGCGGATATTACTTTACCACGAACGATTAATTCGGCAGTCCTAAAAACCTCTGCCACTGAATTGCGAGCCACACATGTATAGTTTCCTGTGTGAGCAGCTGTGACTCGTTCAATAACAATTGTACTGGAATGAGCATCGATGCTGGTGACTCTTAAACCAGTATTTTGACCCACTTTCGAATTGGGCAACATCCCAGAGGGACCGAAATTAGAATTAGAGATTGATTCACCGTCCTTCGACCACAAAATCGTGAATGGCGGATCACCCTTCTCTATCATGCATGTCACCTGTGAGCGAACACCTTCCTGAAGGTCCTTGTTAAAACTAAATTCGGCAATCTTGGGCGGAACTGAAACGTACAAAATAAAGGTCGAATGTGTGAGATAATTTCAAAATTCAAAAACTATTTGTATATGAGCAGCAATTTCCTTCCTGTTTTTCATTCTTTGTTGAGAAAAATAATTCGGTATTTGTGTCACAATCTTGTGAAAATGATTTATTGTGTATCATTTGAATTAGATTAGTTGGAAAAATTCTACTTGGAAAATAATGTTTAATATGAAATTTAGTACAAGTGGAAGAAATTAGTTTCACTCAGACGGAAAAATAAAAATTCTTGTAATTTTACTATTAGTGGTTAAAATAACTATTTAATTCGCAAAATTTGACTGTGAGTAGTAAAAGTAAATTTCAGTCAGGCAGAAATATAATTAAATTTTTTGTGCCAGTAGTAAGAGTACGTTTTAGTCAGACAGAACTGTAGAAACTTATAATTTTCGTTTTAGTAGTAATAGTAGATTAGGACTGTGGAAAACTCACAATTTTTTATCAGTAGTAACTGTAGGTTTTAGTCAGGCATAAATATCTTTTTTGGTTTCAGTAGTAACAGTAGGTTTTAGTCAGACATAAATTTATTTTTTTGTTTCAGTAGTATTAGTAAGTTTTAGTCAGACGTAAGTATAATTTTTTTTATTTCTTCTGTCAGTAGTAAGAGTAAGTTTTAGTCAGACAGTACAATAAAGCGTTATAATTTTTATGTTAGTAGTAACAGTAGATTTTAGTCAGACATAAATGTAATTTTTTGTTTCACTAGTAACAGTAGGTTTTTAGTCAGACAGAAAATTATTTTTTTGGTTCAGTAGTACTAAAAAGTTATAGTCAGACATAAGTATAATTTTTTTATTTCTTCTGTCAGTAGTAACAGTAAGTTTTAGTCAGACAGTACTATAAAGCGTTATAATTATTAGTCAAATGTGATAGTCAGATTGAAATGTAAAAACTCTTATTACTTTTCCGATTGTAGTAAAAGTAAGTTTCAGTCAGACTTAATTATAGTTTTTAAATTTTTTTGTGCCAGTAGTAATAGTAAGTTTTAGTCAGACAGAACTTTTTTGTCATTTTTGTCTCAGTAGTAACAGTATGTTTTAGTCAGACATAAATATAATTTTTTTGATTCAGTAGTAACAGTAGGTTTTAGTCAGACATAAATGTAATTTTTTGTTTCAGTAGTAACAGTAGGTTTTTAGTCAGACATAAAATTATTTTTTTGGTTCAGTAGTACTAGTAGGTTTTAGTCAGACATAAATATAATTTTTTGTTTCAGTAGTAATAGTAGATTTTAGTCAGACAAACTGTACTCTTATAAATTTATTTCTAGTAGTACGAGTAAGTTATAGTCAGACTGAACTGTAAAAACGTTTATTTATTTTTCGGCAGTAGTAATAGTAAGTTTTAGTCAGACAGAACTTTTTTGTCATTTTTGTCTCAGTAGTAACAGTATGTTTTAGTCAGACATAAATATAATTTTTTTGATTCAGTAGTAACAGTAGGTTTTAGTCAGACATAAATGTAATTTTTTGTTTCAGTAGTAACAGTAGGTTTTTAGTCAGACATAAAATTATTTTTTTGGTTCAGTAGTACTAGTAGGTTTTAGTCAGACATAAATATAATTTTTTGTTTCAGTAGTAATAGTAGATTTTAGTCAGACAAACTGTACTCTTATAAATTTATTTCTAGTAGTACGAGTAAGTTATAGTCAGACTGAACTGTAAAAACGTTTATTTATTTTTCGGCAGTAGTAATAGTAAGTTTTAGTCAGACAAAATTTTTTTGTCATTTTTGTCTCAGTAGTAACAGTAGGTTTTAGTCAGGCATAAATATAATTTTTTTGTTTCAGTAGTAACAGTAGGTTTTAGTCAGATATAAATATAATTTTTTTGTTTCAGTAGTAACAGCAGGTTTTAGTCAGACAGAAATATATTTTTTGTTTCAGTAGTAACAGTAAATTTTAGTCAGACAAACTGTACTCTTATAAATTTATTTCTAGTAGTACGAGTAAGTTATAGTCAGACTGAACTGTAAAAACTCTTATTTAGTTTTCGTCAGTAGTAAAAATAAGTTTCAGTCAGACATAAGTATAATTTTTTTTATTTCGTCTGTCAGTAGTCAGAGTAATTTTTAGTCAGACGTCTTGCAGTATTAAGGATTTCGGTACTGTTTTTTTTACACAACTCTTAAAAATTTATAAACGATATTAATTAAAAATGTTTATTCAAGCTGAAAAATATGTATATGAGAAAAAATAAACAACTGTAGGCATTAACTTTGTGAATTAAAATTGCTTTTGTAAAAATTTCCGTAAAAGACGCCTCATTAAGCGCTTTTTTAAAGAAAAATAAAAATAATGCAGTAGACGTTCTCCAACTTCTTTTATGTTCTGCATTCATCAGTGTCCTGTAATGTATGTATCTAAAAAAAATGTATAATCATGTTAATTTAAATCATGTAAATGTAATTGTTTCTATATAAATAATTTTTTTTCCAAATATTTATAAATTTATGTTAAATTCTATAATTATTATTAATTATAAAATTCATAAATTTTTCTAAATAGAAGAAAATAAATTACAAAAAATATTTGGTAGGATTGTGTATTAAAATTTGTATGCGTGTTGAAATGAATTTGACACCTGAAAAATGAAACTTGTTTCCAGCGATGCCTAAACCTTCGTTTATCAACAAGAACAAAGAGAGTAATTTTTTTTCCTTCTTCTTCTTCTTTTTTTTTTTTTTTTTTTATTCCTGTTGTTTTATTTTTGGAGACGTTGACTGGTATGTCTCAAGCCTCAGGGTATTAGATGAGGCAATACTCCTCGTTTGGAAATAATTCAGAACTCGAGAACAAACATAATGGTACGATATATAAATGTCAGTGTATCTGTGTTTGTTGGAAAAAAAAAAATTGTGATATTCATAGTTTTTTATGAGAGAGAGAAAGAGAGAGATGGAAAGAGTAAACATGTCTGGTTTTTGGTTGTCGGCACAGCACACGACATGAAATCACCCTCGGGCTCTTCGTTTCGGTTTTCGGCTCTTTCTTCCGCTTTGATTTTTTCCCTTTTTTTTTTTTATTTTCACAAATAAATAAGAAAATTTCAATAATAAATGATGAATACAAAAGTTTGGAAATTTCTTTTTTTTTTTAATTTTTTAATATCGTATTTGGAATATTAAAAAAAAAATTTTGATATTTGGGTATTAATAAAAGCAGCCCTTGATTTCGTACCGTGAACCTCTAAACGTTCAGTGCGCGAAGTATTAGCGGCATCGTTACTTGCGACGCATGTATAATTGCCATTATGTTCGGGCGAGGCACTATGAATCTTGAGTGCGAGATCAAATTCGCCACTTTGATGTGTGTCCACTGCTCTTGGATTCAAAGGACCTCCATCTTTAAGCCACACTATCCTCAATGGTGAATCACCTTCGCTTACAACACAAGTCACGTGCACTCTTGCTCCAGCTTGAACATCCGCGGGAAAGTTAAATGGATTTATTTTTGGTGGTACTGCAAAATTACAACAAATTGCCAAACTTATTATTCTCAATAATACAAATCAAGTTTAAATCCTCTTGCTTTTCTTTTTCCGTAGTGGATGGTGACGCAATCAATGTTGAAAAATCGTTTCTCCTTTTTTTTTTATTCCTTTGGATAAAAATATTGTTAAAAAAATAAAAAATATTTTTTTTTTAATAAACATCTGTAATTTGTTAATAACATTTGTTTTGTTTTTATTAGAAAATTGAAAATTAGATTTCGAATTTTAAAAATTGGTTTATTATTTACCTTTAACGTCAATTTGTACAGTTTTTGAACTTGATCGTCCTTGTTTATTTTTGGCGGTACACTTGTATTCGCCTTGATCGGTGCTGCTGTCCACATTTTGAAGGACCAAAGTACCATTACGTGAAACTTGCTGCCGCCGACTAGTCGGAAGAACTTGGCCGTCTGCGAAAAGTCAAGTAAGACGAATTCGATTACGCGTTGAACGAGAGAGAAAACTATATATATATATATAGAGTAGTGTTGCTCGAACAAACTTTTCAATTCGTTTTACGGCATCTCGAATAACTAGGAAAAACTTTAACTGTGAGTAGCTATATTTTTCAACCCCCCCCCCTTTATCTGATTGCCGTTGTATTCAATTTGAACTTAATAAAAAAAAAACCGCATCTTTTTTTTCAACCAAAAAAGAATATGGAACTAATTTTTCTTATAATTTGAATTTAACAAGTTTTTCTCTTTCTAAATAATCAAGATTTTAATCTCTAAATTTAATTTAGTAAAAAATAATAATTTTTTTTTTTTACTATATTTTCTGAGGTCAATGACCCGTTTTACTTGGAGCTCGATTTCTTCATTTATTTTTCATCTAATAATATTCATTAATTCAGCAGTTGAGTTCAACGATCACTTGTCAGCCTGAGATGTATATAAATAAAGTTTCAGTTATTCTATATGCGGTTTTCCGTAATTTGACATTTATAATATTAAAAAATTAAACATTAATTTGGAAATAGATTTAACATTTCGTTAGTGTAGTGGATAAATTCATAATTTACTTTAATATTACAAATTGAAGTAATTGACAAAATTATATAAGAAATCGTAATTTAAAAGAGAGGTGTTTAAGTATTTGGTAAACAATGTTTTGTCTTATTAAAACTGTCTTCTACTACTTAAGTAAAAGACAATTTTAAAACGTTTCGCCTGACTAAAACATTATTTTTCTATTGTAAAATACATTATAAGTCTGACTAAAATTGCCTTCTACTACTTAAATTAAAGAAATTGATATTTTAAAACGTTTCGCCTGACTAAAACATTATTTTTCTGCTGTAAAATATATTATAAGTCTGACTAAAATTTAGTTACACTACTAAATTCCGCTTTGAAAAAGTTTTGCCTGACTAAAATTGGCTTCTACTACTTAAATTAAATTCAATCCTGTTTTATAATTTTTCGTCTGACTAAAATCATCTATCACTACTTAAATGAAATAAATTATATTAATACGTCTCGTCTGACTAAAATTGTCATCTACTACTTCAATTAAAAAAGTCCTATTTTTATGCGTTTTGTCTGACTAAAATTGTCTTTTACTACTTAAATTTAAAAATAACTCTATTTGAAAATTTTTTGTCTGACTGTAACTGTATTTTTCTACTGATAATTAAATAATAAGTCTAACTATAAATATAGCTTGAACTACTAAATTTCTATTCTAAAATTTTTTGTCTAACTAAAATTGTCTTTGACTACTTAAATTAAAGAAATTTTCATTTAGTCTGACTAAAAGTATCATCTACTACTTAAATAAAATTAAATTCTTTTTTATAACGTTCTGTCTGACCAAAAAAGTCTTGTACTACCTAAAATAAAGAGATTCCTATTATAAATCGTTTTTCTGATTATAATGATCTTTTTCTAATGTTAAAAAAGTAATAAATCTAACTAATATTGACTTACACTACTAAATTTTTATTCTAAAATGTTTTGTTTGACTAAAATCGTCTTCTACTACTTAAAAGTTAAAGAAATTATTTTATTACGTTTTGTCTGACTATTATTGGCTTTTACTACTTAAATTAAAGAAATTCTTATTTTCATGCGTTTCGTCTGACTAAAATTGTCCTTTACTACTTAAATTTAAAAATAATTCTATTTGAAAATTTTTTGTCTGATTTAAATTTAGTTATACTACTTAATTCTTCTTTGAACCGGTTTTGTCTGACTGAAGTTATCTTCTACTACTTAAAAATTGAATAAATTATATTATTATACTACAATTGGTTGCAACCACTTAAAATAAAGAAATTCTTACTTAACAACGTTTTGTCTGTATAAAAACGAATTTTTCTACTGTTGAAGATATTACAAGTCTGGATAAAATTGAGTTACACTACTAAATTTCGCTTTGAAAAGGATTTGTATGACTAAAATCGGCCTCTACTACTTAAATTAAATAAATTTGTATTTTATTACGTTACGTCTGACTAAAATTGTCCTTTAATACTTAAATGAACGAAAATTATTATTATTAAAATTTTGGAATGACTGAAATCTGACGAGAAATGGCTTTTATTACTGGGAATTAATTTACAACAAATATATTTTGTCGGACTAAAACGTTTTTGTACTACTTAATTGGAAAATAATTATATTTTTAAATGTTTTGTCTGACTATAATAGTATTTTTCTACTGATAATTAAATAATAAGTCTAACTGAAATTGGCTTCCACTACTAAATTTCTATTCCACAATTTTTTGTATGTTTAAATTGGTTTCTACTACTTAAATTAAAGAAATTTGTATTTGAAAACTTTTTTTTTGACTAAAATTGAATTCTACTACTTAAATCAAAGAAAATGAAATTTTAAAACATTTTGTCTGACTGAAATTAAGTTACACTACGAAATTACAATTTGAAAATGTTTGTCTGACCAAAATTGGCTTCTACTACTTAAATAGGAGAAATTCATATTTTAAAACGTTTTGTCTGACTAAAATTGGCTTCCACTATTAAATTTCTATTCCACAATTTTTTGTCTGACTTAAATTGGTTTCTACTACTTAAATTAAAGAAATTTGTATTTTAAAACGTTTTGTCCGACTAAAATTGAATTCTACTACTTAAATCAAAGAAATTGAAATTTTAAAACATTTTGTCTGACTGAAATTAAGTTACACTACGAAATTACAATTTGAAAATGTTTGTCTGACCAAAATTGGCTTCTACTACTTTAATAGGAGAAATCCATATTTTAAAACGTTTTGTCTGACTAAAATTGGCTTCTACTACTTAAATTAAATTCAATCCTGTTTTATAATATTTCGTCTGACTAAAATCATCTTTCACTACTTAAACGAAATAAATTATATTAATACGTTCCGTCTGACTAAAATTGTCATCTACTACTTCAATTAAAAAAGTCCTATTTTTATACGTTTTGTCTGACTAAAATTGTCTTTTACTACTTAAATTTAAAAATTCCTACTTTCGCCTTGTCTAACCAAAATTATCTTCTACTACTTATAATAAAAAAAATTCTCCTTTTAGTATGTTTTGCTTGACTACAAAAGTCTAAACAACACTTTTAAAATACGTTTATATCAAATACTTAAACGCCCCTCTTAAAAAAATTGCACCAAATTTTAAGTAATTAATAACTTATTAAATAAGAATAATTTTTTCAAAATTTTGAAAATTATTATTTCTATAATGTTACATATATATATGTCTACATTCATAATTTATAAAACTCGTATGACACTGGTAATATAATAATTTTTTAATGATATAAAAAAAAACCGATTTGAATAATAATTGGGGCCATACCTTTTTCCCATGTAATGGAGGAAATGGGAAATCCAGCCACAGGACATTTGATGACGGTCGTTTCGCCAGCGACAGCGGCATAATTACCCATTGGCCGTACAAATGGTGCTCCATAAATGTTTAGACGTGCCCCATGATGCACCTTAGCTACTCTATTGTCTGCAGTACACCTGTATTCACCTCCATCTTCAACGCGAACGCCACTTATGTTTACGTGAGATATAACGTCCCCATGTACCGTGACATATTGTCCTATCATAAACCTTAAAGTAACAGTTGATCGTTTCAGAAGGTTTTAGATGCAACAATATCAAAATAATTTTATATCCCCTACTCAACACGAATTTTACACTTAATTTTTTTTTTTTTTTATTTTAAATCAAAATTTATATTTTATCATTTTTATTTTTAATGCAAAATTTTACTAAAAATAATAATACGATATTTGACTTTTATAATAATTTATTTTTATTTATTAAATAAATTATTTGAAAGAATTTGAGGCAAATAAGTTTTTTGATTTAACCATCAAAATTTGGTAGTTAAAAAAAATAAATTTCTGAGTATAGAAAAAGTAATTATCAATGCTTAAAATTATGTTTAGAATATGACAGTTTATTAAATTGAAGTGTTTATTTACGTAAGATTAAGTCTTGTGAAATTTAACGAGAGTACCTGTCGTTTTGAGGAAGAGGAAACCCATCTAATGACCAAGTAAAATGTGGCGTAGGATTTCCAGTGGCGATGCACTTGAGAGATACTGGAGGTCCTGGCTGTATAGTTTGTTCAATAAATTTATACACTAGTTGAGGCAATGCATCTAAAGAGAAAATTTTCAAAACAACTTATTATTAATATAGTATAAAACTTATCGAATTAATTCTAAAGAACATAAATTACAGCATCTGATTATCACATAAAAATAATTAATTATATTTTTAAAAATTTTTTATTAAAAATAATTATTTTAATACGAATTTTCTATTTTCGATTCAAAATTTAAAAGAATTTCTTTATTTTAGCTGCAGATTTTTTGTCGAATTTTTATTTAATCGACTTTTAATTTAACAGAATTTTCATTTAATTGAATTTTTTGTGATTCAAATTTTTTGAATGATGGAAATTTCAATTTACCGAATTTTAATTTGTCCGAATTTTTATTTGTAATAATTTTTAATTGATAGAATTTTTAAAACGCCGAATTCGAAATTACAAAATGATCGAACAAACAATCGACAGAAAGATTTCGGCGCAATTTTTAAAATTGACCAATCACGATTTTTGGGATAATTTCTAATTGGGAAATTTTTGAAAATTGCGCCGAAATTTTTCTGTCTTTCCGGACATTTGTAATTTCGGATAAATAAAAATTGGGACAAATTAAAATTTGGTGAATTTGGAATTTGTCATTTAAAAGTTCGTATTTACTAAAGTAAATTATTAATTATATTTTCAATATATATATCAAAAAAATCAATGAATTGTATATGTACCGCCAAGTCGAAGTTCAGCAGTTGCTTGTACCATTGAATAATCATTTTTTGCAAAACATTGATACATTCCTTTATCGTCGCGTGTTATGGCAGATATGTGTAAAATTGTTCCATTGCTACCCATAATTTTGGCTCTACCAGAATTTCCCTCTCTCAATGGTGAACCATCTTTTGCCCATGTTATCATTGGCGTTGGTTGACCCGTAAATGAACACTGAAATTCAGCATCTTTTCCCAAGTCAACTGTCACCTAAAAAATTGTTCAAAATTTAAAAAAAGAAAACTAATTTTTTTTTTATAGCAAATAGAGCATCGAGACTAAATTTCTCCGTATATTATTTTTTTATTTTCTCTAAAGCACATTTCAAGTTCACTTTGTATTCAACAAAAAAAAAAAAAAATGATTTATACCTTTGAAGTTGAACAATTTTTTTTTCTCTACCTGTTTTTGTCTCTGCTCTATTTGCAATCAAATTAAACAGTGATTGATAAATTTCCAATCGGACCGAAAAAGAAAAGCTGATGAAGTGCTATTCAAATAAATACAAATTCAATAAATCTCAAAATTTTTCGACTAAAGTGTGAAATTTATTTTTTAAATTTAGAAAAGTTAGTTAATGACCGAATCCATGTGAAATCATGCAGGCAGTCCGATGATATATTGCGAATTAATTTCAGAATGAAGTATGTTATTCTACTTGAAAAATAAAGAAATACGTGTTTTTTTATATTTTGATTCGATTTTGTGTGTAGTTTTTACGACTTTTTAAAGATTTTTTCAAGAAAATTAATTTTTTTGCATTTTTCGCTTAAAAAAAGCATAACTTTCGTAATTTTTAACCTTTTTTGTTGCTCCTGGGCTTATTTTTTTCATTTTTTTTTACTCTTTTAAAAAAAATTGCTCCGAATGAAAAATATTAAAAAACAAGAATAAAAATGGAATTTTTCGAAAAAACAAAAAAAATTTTTTCTCAAAAATGCCACCTTTTTTTCGCCCCAAATTTTCAGGATTTATTGGTACACATATGTATTACATACCATAAAAATTTCACTTGGTATTTTTTTGTTTCTTAGGAGGAAAAAAATATTTTCATTTTTTTGATTAAAAACTCTAAAAATCATCAAATTTAAAAGGTTTCTAACTGCTCCTTGATTCATTTTTTTACTTTTCAACATTATTTTCAAAAATTGCGCAAAAAATAAAGAATGTTAATAATTTGCAAGAAAAATAACTTTGTTTTAGAAAAAAACGAAAAAAAAGATTTCAAAAATTTTTTTTTTCAAAATTTTTTTTTAGATTTTTTATGTATTGATCAATTCTAAAAGCAATATTTAGAAAAAAAACAATTTTAACAATTCAATCAATCGATCGAATTATTTTCGAAAATTGCGTAAAAAATAAAGAATGTTAATAATTTTTAAAAATATCTAATTTTTTTAGAGAAAAAAAAAAGGAAACAAATAGGTTTCAAAAATATTTTTTTTATACGTACATTTTTTGTTTGTCAAATCGTTTTAAAAGAAAATATAAAAAGTAGTTTTATGGAACCCGAAAAAATAACAAACAAAAAATGTACGTATAAAAAAAATATTTTTGAAACCTATTTGTTTCGAAAATAATTCGATCGATTGATTGGATTGTTGAAATTGTTTTTTTTCTAAATATTGCTTTTAAATTTGATCAATACATAAAAAATCTAAAAAAAAATTTTTGGAATTTTTTTTTTCGTTTTTTTCTAAAACAAAGTTATTTTTCTTGCAAATTATTAACATTCTTAATTTTTTGCGCAATTTTCGAAAATAATGTTGAAAAGTAAAAAAATGAATCAAGGAGCAGTTAGAAACCTTTTTAATTTGATGATTTTTAGAGTTTTTAATCAAAAAAATGAAAATATTTTTTTCCTCCTAAGAAACAAAAAAATACCAAGTGAAATTTTTATGGTATGTAGTACATATGTGTACCAATAAATCCTGAAAATTTGGGGCGAAAAAAAGGTGGCATTTTTGAGAAAAAATTTTTTTTGTTTTTTCGAAAAATTCCATTTTTATCCTTGTTTTTTAATATTTTTCATTCGGAGCAATTTTTTTTAAAAGAGTAAAAAAAATGAAAAAAATAAGCCCAGGAGCAACAAAAAAGGTTAAAAATTACGAAAGTTATGCTTTTTTTAAGCGAAAAATGCAAAAAAATTAATTTTCTTGAAAAAATCTTTAAAATTGTAAAAACTACACACAAAATCGAATCAAAATATAAAAAAACACGTATTTCTTTATTTTTCAAGTAGAATAACATACTTGATTTTGAAATTAATTCGCAATATATCATCGGACTGCCTGCATGATTTCACATGGATTCGGTCTAATACAAAAAAAAAAATTGAAATTAAAATTTTTTTAGTGAAAATTGGAAATAATGAAAAAAAAAATGTTTCCAACCTGTTGGGGTTGTAATCGTATTGAAAGACTGCTGATAATTGAGACTTCAAGTTCGACACTTTCGGAGCCGGCAGTATTGTTGGCATGACAAACATAGCGTCCAGCGTCATCGACTCGGGCGGATTGCAAAACAAGAACACCAGCACGAGAATGAATTCTCTCGGAATTGACGATCATCTCAGTGCCAGAAATGGATTCGCGAAACCAGAGGTACATTGGCGGTGGTATTCCTTGTGAGATGCAGGACAAGACGATTGTTTCACCAGTGCGAATTGGAGCTGGGCTTACGCGTTCGTTGAATCGTGGTGGCACAGAATTTCGATGTTCTACAAACAGGTTATCAAACGAATCCATTATTCGTCAGACAATAGGGACGGCCGCGTCGAGTATTCTGAATTTCAATTCTGTCTCGTGCGGTAACATTAATTTCCTATCAAATCATTTCTATATCCATATTTCTATATACATATATATATATATATATATATATATATTTTATTTGGTTATTTATTTATTTATTTCTTATTTATTACTTTTTTATTTGTATTTTTGAAGCGAAACTGGCACCATTTTAATTTTATCTCCAGTCTTACGAAAATTTGGGACAAGAGCGGAAACAGTTTAGTTTGTTTTCTACTTTTTCTAAAAATTAAAACTACTTATTTTTGAAATTAAAGGAATTTCTGATTTAAAACGTTCTGCCTGACTAAAATTTGCTACTACTACTTAAATTAAAGAAATTCTTATTTAACAACTTTTTGTCTGACTATAACAGTATTTTTCTACTGTTGGAGATTTTACAACACTGAAAAAAGAGTTTGATATTAACAACAATAACAACCAAACGTTTGGTTGGTATTTCAACAACCAAATTTTTTTTTGTTGAATCAACAAAATTTTAATTGTCCCAATCAAAATTTGTTTGACACAACCAAAATTAGAAAAAAAGAATTTTTGTTGTCCTAACTAAAGTTTGATTGGGACAACCAAAATTTTGTTGATTCAACAAAAAAATTTTGGTTACTAACCAAACGTTTGGTTGTGAATACCAAACCCTTTTTTCAGTGAAATATGACTAAAATTGAGTAACACTACTAAATTCCACTTTAAAAATGCTTGTCTGACTCAAATTGTCTTCTACTACTTAAATTCCTATTTATTAAATTCCTATTCCTATTTAAAAATTCCTATTTAAATTCCTATTCCTATTATTCCTATTTGAATTCCTATTTAAATACTTTTAGTCTGACTAAAATTGAGTTAGACTACTAGATTCTTATTTGAAAAGGTTTTGTCTGACTAAAATTGGTTTCTACTACTTAAATTAAAGATATTCCTATTTTGAAACTTTTAGTCTGACTAAAATTGAGTTAAACTACTAGATTCTTATTTGAAAAAGTTTTGTCTGACTAAAATTGTCTTCTACTAATTAAATTAAGGAAATTACTATTTTAAAAGTTTTCTTCATCCAAAAATTAATTTAAGTACTAAATTCCTATTTGAAAAGAATTTGTCTGACTAAAATTGGTTTCTACTACTTAAATTAAAGAAATTTGGATTATTTGTTGTTTCTTCTGACCATAACCGTATTCTTTTACTGTTAAAAATATTATAAGTCTGACTAAAATTGAGTTACACTACTAAATTCCACTTTAAAAATGTTTGTCTGACTCAAATTGGCTTCTACTACTTAAATTAAAGGAATTCCTATTTTAAAACTTTTAGTCTGACTAAAATTGAGTTAAACTACTGGATTCTTATTTGAAAAAGTTTTGTCTGACTAAAATTGAACCAACGGATCGTAGAAGGGCATATAGGCAATGTATTTAGCATGGCCTATATGCCCTTCTACGATCCGTCAGTTCAATTGTCTTCTACTAATTAAATTAAGGAAATTACTATTTTAAAAGTTTTCTTCATACAAAAATTAATTTAAGTACTAAATACCTATTTGAAAAGAATTTGTCTGACTGAAATTGGTTTCTACTACTTAAATTAAAGAAATTTGTATTATATGCCGTTTCTTCTGACTATAACTGTATTCTTTTACTGTTAAAAATATTATAAGTCTGACGAAAATTGAGTTACACTAATAACTTTCTATTTAAATAGGGTTTGTCTGACTAAAATTGGTTTCTACTACTTAAAAGTAAAAGAAATTATTTTATTACGTTTTGTCTAACTACAATTGGCTTCTACTACTTATATAAAAGAAATTTATATTTTAAAAGGTCTGACTAAACTTGGCATCTACTACTTAAATTTAAAAAAATCCTATTTAACAATGTTTTGTGTGACTATAACAGTTATTTTCTACTGTTGAAGATATTACAAGTCTGACTAAAATCGAGTTACACTACTAAATTCCACTTTAAAAATGTTTGTCTGACTCAAATTGGCTTCTACTACTTAAATTAAAGGAATTCCTATCTTAAAACTTTTAGTCTGACTAAAATTGAGTCCGACTACCAGATTCTTATTTGAAAAAGTTTTGTCTGGCTAAAATTGTCTTCTACTACTTAAATTATGGAAATTACTATTTTAAAAGTTTTCTTCATACAAAAATTAATTTCAGTCCTAAATTCCTATCTGAATAGAATTTGTCTGACTAAAATCTTTTACTGTTCAAAATATTGTAAGTTTGACGAAAATTGAGTTAGACTACTGAATTCTTCTTTGAAAAGGTTTTTTTTTGACTAAAATTGACTTCTATTACTTAAAAGTTAAAGAAATTATTTTATTACGTTTCGTCTGACTACAATTGGCTTCTACTACTTATATAAAAGAAATGTCTATTTCAAAAGGTCTGACTAAACTTGGCATCTACTACTTAAATTAAAGAAAATCCTACACTTAGAAAAAATATATGTTTGAACCAAATGTACAATTTTTTTATATTTACCAAATTTTTTGGTTAGTTCAAACAAAATTTGTTTAATTCAAATAAATATTTATTTGATCTAAATAACTGTTTGGTTTATTTTAATAAATTTTTTGAGAAAAAGAAAAAATTTGATTGAGCTAAATAAACGTTTGGTTTATGCAACCAAATGTTTGTATATCAATGCATTTATTTTGTTGATTTAACCAAAATTTAACAAATTTTTTTTCTGAGTGTATTTAACATTGTTTTGTCTGACTATAACTGTTATTTTCTACTGTTGAAGATATTACAAGTCTGACTAAAATTGAGTTACACTACTAACTTTCTATTTAAATAGATTTTTTCTGACTTAAATTAATTTCTACTACTTAAATTAAAAAATTCCTATCTTAATACGGTTAGTCTGACAAAAATTGTCTTCTACTACTTAATTGAAAGATAATTCCATTTTATGACGTTTGGCCTGACTAAAATTGTTTATTTTCTACTTATAATGAAAGTATAAGTTTAAGTAAAACTGACTTAAACTACGGATTTTCTAATTTTGAACGTTTTGTCTGACTAAAATCACCTTTTACTACTTAAAATAAAGACAATCGTAAAAAAAAGATTTGAAACTTTGTGTCTGACTTAAATTGTCCTCTACTACTTAAATTACAGAAATTCCGTTTTTAAAACTTTGTGTCTGACTAAAATTATTTTTAACTACTAAAATAATCGTATTTATAATTGCAACAATATTTGCATCAATTTGAAAGATTAAAATTTTTCCTAAATCTAAAACAATAACGACTACATTTAAATTTTGTACAAAAAATTTTTGCCATTTTAATTTTGTCCTCTAGTTTTACGAAAACTAACAGCAAAAGCGGCTCAATTTTAATTTTTGCTCTACTTTCACCAAAAAACTAGAGCAGAAATAAAAAATAGCGCCGTTTTTGCTCCAATTTTTTTTTTGGGAAAACTGGAGCAGAAAATAAAAATCGCTTCGATTTTGCTTAAGTAAAATTAAAATATACAAACCAAAAAAGGTATTGTTTTTGTCCGAAATTTTCTTTAGAATTTAAAATAGCACGTGTTTTTGCTCAAAACTAAAACAAAAACGTTACCATTTTAATTTCTATTTGAAAAAATTTAAAATCATTTAAAATTTGACTTAACGAGAAAAAAAATTTTTTTTTTTATCTCGAATTTTTTTTTCTTCTCAAGCTCGTTATTTTTATTCGGTTTTATAAGAAGACAAGGAGACATTAAAAGGATGAGTTGGAAAATTGTGAACCTCCACATATATATATATATATAAGAAGTCGCTAACACTTTTACTTGGAAATCGCCGATCTACTTTTCTATAAAGACTTTCCTTCTCTCTTTCTCTCGCTCTCTTACTCTCTCACTCACTCACTCTCTTCTCTTGTACATGTCTGGGGGACGTGAAAACGGGAATATTCTCAAACGCATATTCTCGAGATCCTGAATATTCAAGAGGAGAAATCTCTCATATATGAATATTCTCTCCTCACTGCCACTTCGATATTAATTCCTCCGTTTTGTGAAGATATTCTCAGTTGGGTTTAAAGAGTCACCAAGTCGTTTGAATTTATGTATCAAAGCTAATAAATTAAACATATATTTTAAATACCAATAATTTCCCTCCGGTGTTATTTAATTTTTATCTCATTTATTTTATTGATTTCTTTTTTTAATGTCTCATAAATAAATCAAGAATTATGTTTCAAAATAAATTTCCTTAATAATAAAGATAAAATAAATTAACATATATAATTTTGAAAAAGAAAATTCAATTTTATTTTTATCGACACTATTGTAAATATTCAATAGATTTTTGAAATTTACATTCAATGAAAAGTAATGAATTGAAATGTTAAAAAAAAAAATCAATCAGACTAAGTGCAATGTAGTTTGGTAAAAGATTTGCGTCTTTAATGTTTGTAAAGGAAGAAAAAAAAAGAAAACAAAAACTAGTGAAGTTTTCTCTATATTTGAAGACAAAAGAAACGAATATATTTTCCCATGTATATAGCATAACTGGACGAAATACTCAATAGAGAGGAATACAAAGCTGGACTTGATAAGATTGCGGTGCAGCCAGTCTAGGGATTGGTACAGTGTGATGGCTGCATTGTTTCTTGTCGATGTTGCGCAGCAGTTTCGCTGCATCACCATCGCGCAGAAAATAGAGAAGGGTATATATGCACTTTGCGTTTCGTCGAGTTTTCGATAGAACGATCCCATCCTATCGTTTTATCGTCAACCTCTTTTCTCCCTGTCTCTCTCTTTCTCTCTCTTCCTCTCTTGCTCTTCTTCTTAGTTTAAGAAGTCTCTTCATTCCCCTCCCGAGTATAATAATGCTCCTCATTGTTTCGAACACGTATATTTTAGACTCACCTAAATTAACATTCTCTTAACACAAAATTCAAGTACTAAACGTGATTAAATCTTCAACAAGACTTGCTAATTATTTTTCAACATATTTCTCAAAAATTTAACTAAAAAAATAAGAAGTAGATTTAACATGCTGTAATAAGATTTATAAATAATAATGTTTTTATTGTTTATAATTTGTTTTATAGTGCGGAAATAATAAATTAGAAAGACAATTTTTAATATCAAAGAAAACTATTTTTTAGTTACGAGAACGATAAGTTTCACTAGAACAGCGATAAGTTTCGCTAAAGCAGTGAAAGTTTTCACTATTCTAGAGAAACAAATCGCTGTTGTACAAAATTTTTTTTTCCTGTCTGACATAAACTGACTTTTACTACTTAGAATAGAAACGAATTTGAATATCTCGTCGGACTAAAATTGTCTTTTACTACTTAAATTTAAAAAATGCTTATTTTATTGCGTTTCTTCCTCTTCGTTAAAAATATTTTTAGTCTGACTGAAATTGTCTTCTACTACTTGAAAGTTAAGGAAAATATTTTTTTTCGTTTCGTCTAATTATAATTTTCTTCTACTACTTAAATTAAACACATTGTGTTTACAAATACTTTTGTCTGACTAAAATTGGCATCTACTACTCAAATTTAAAAAATTTCTAATTTAGTACGTTTGGCCTGACAAAAGTTGTTTTCTACTACTTAATTAAAAAATTATTCCATTTTAAAACGTTTAGTCTGACCAATAAACGATCTTTCCACTAATAATAAAATTATTAGTAAGACTAAAATTCAGTTATACTACTTAATTCCTCTTTAAAACGGTTTGTCTGACTGAAATTGTCTTCTACTACTTAAAATATAGAAATTCCTCCACTGTTAAAAATATAAGTCTGACTAAAATTGAGTTATACTACTGAATTTCTGTTTGAAAATATTCAACTTACTATACAATTGTCTTGTACTTCATAAATAAAAAATTCCTGCTTTCAAAAGTTTTTACTGACGGTAACAGTATTTCTCTGTTAAAAATATTTTTAGTCGGACTAAAATTAAGTTACATTACTAAATTCCAATTTGAAAAGATTTTGTCTGACTAAATTTGGCTTCTACTACTTAAGTTAAAGAAATTCTTATTTTTGTGCGTTAGGTCTGACTAAAATTTTCTTCTACTTCTTAAAGAATGGATAATTCTATTTTAAAAGGTTTTGTCTGACTAAAATTGAATGACACTACTAAATTTCGATTTGAAAAGGTTTTGTCTGACCAAAATTTACTTATACTACTTAGTTCCTCATTGAATCGGTTCTGCCTTACAAAAATTGTCTTGTACTACTTAAATCAAAATAATCCTTACTTAAAAACATTTTGTATGACTAAAACAGTATTCCTCTACTGTTAAAAATATTTTTAGTCGGACTGAAATTAAGTTACACTACTAAATTCCAATTTGAAAAGGTTTTGTCTGACTAAATTTGGCTTCTACTACTTACTTTAAGGAAATTATTATTTGCATGCGTTAGGTCTGACTAAATCCGTCTTCTACTACTTAAAAAAGAATAATTCTATTTCAAATCGTTTTGTCTGACTAAAATTGAGTTATACTACTTAATTCCCCTTTGAAAGAGTTTTGTCTGACTAAGACTGTCTTCTACTACTTATATCGAAGAAATTTCGAATTAAAACCGTTTTGTCCGACTAAAATTGATCTACTCAGCAATGAAAAAATCAAAAAAAAAATTTGTCCAAAAAATTTCCAACTCTGACTATAAGTGTATTTTATTACATATCCAATAACTTTAGATAAATTTGAAAAATAGAATCAAACCTGCCCTTTTTTTTGCGAGAAAAAAATTCATTCACATTGTTGGCTGATGTAATTATTATTTAAAGCCTCAGATGTCGTTGCTCTCTCTCTCTCTCTAATTTCTGTATATAAAATTTTTTTTTAGGTCCTACAAGATTATTTGCATTGATGAAGTAGGGTGAGACAAGTATTAACTTGCACAAGCAGAGAAGAGAGGTAGACCCAAGGATGGTGTTCCACCTTTTTTCAGAGCCTTATTTTCACAGCTTTACAGTTTTCTCTTTTATGTTCACTTTTCTCCTCATCCGCCCTCGTGTTTGCCGAAGCCTTCGTGCTTCTTGCCTTGCACACTTTCATTTCTGTCTCGAGGCACCACTCAAAACATGCCGTGTCGTCAACTTTACACCAATACACACTCACATTGTATCTTCCACTTTTGTGCATACATGTGTATGTGTATGAAAAAAACAAAATTGTATATTTTCAAATTTTACTTTTTTTACTTTGATATCATCATTTTTGAATATTCAATGACAACAAAATTTTCTTTACGTTCAAACTAAATTTTTATAATTCAAGGAAATATTTTACAATTGTGATTTATAATTTTTTGCAATAACTGACAGGGGAAAAAAATATTTATCTGAAACAGCGATATATTTCACTGGAATAGCAAAAACTTTCTCTATTTTTGTGACAAAATATCGCTCTTCCATGTAAAACTCATATAGTTGTTCCAGGTAATTTTTGTCCGTGATATAATTCTTTTTTGAAGGGAAAATAAAAAATTTTTTTGTAGGTTAAATAAAGATGAATTTAAAAAAAATTATATTTGAAGATTAAAAGCACACGATATTTTGATACATGTATATGTATATATATATAGGTGTAAAGGGGGAATGAAATATGCCTGCCTACCGAATGAACGAGCCCGTCGTTTCCGCGTTAAGCAAGTTTAATCAACACTTCGCTGCACTCTGCTCCTATATCCTGTGCAATTAGTCATAACGAATTGTTCCTCCTAGACGCCCAGATATCGCAGCTGCTAAAGCGCAATGCATTAAAAGCTACCGGCTTGAATTTGACTGTAAAATTTACATTCATAATAGGCCTTGACAGAGAAGTCTAATTAAGTATAATAGAACAAGAAAATGAGTTTCACGTAAACGCGACTGTCCAAAAGTAGATTAATGTTTTTTGGTTACTTCCGTCTATATTAATAACAAAAGCAGAAATAAATTTTTTCTGTAATATTCACATATTTTTAAATAAAATTTTTTAAATAAAATTTTTTAATTTCAATATCTTTTGTAAGTGAAAAAGAAAAAAATTGTTGAATAATGTCTAAGGCAAACCGATTTTTACTTTTACTACTGATTGTCCAATGACTTAGAATTTTTGGTCTGATTAAAATTGACTTAGACTACTAGACATGAAACTAATCATAAGTCGGACTAAAATTGAGTTATACTACTAAATTCCGCTTTGAAAAATGTTTGTCTGACTAAAATTGGTTTTTACTACTTAAATTAAAAAAAATTTATTTTAATACGTTACGTCTGACTAAAATTGTCCATCACTACTTAAATAAAGGAAAATTTCTTTCTTCAAACTTTTCGAATGACTGGGCTTTTACTACTAGGAATTAATTTACATCAAATACATTTTGTCTGACTAAAACTGTCTTGTACTACTTAAATGAAATATAATTCTATTTGAAAATGTTTTGTCTGACTGTAACTGTATTTTTCTACTGATAATTCAATAATAAGTCTAACTAAATATGGCTTGAACTACTAAATTTCTATTCTAAAATTTTTTGTTTGACTAAAATCGTCTTCTACTACTTCAAAGTTAAAGAAATTATTTTACTACGTTTTGTATGACTATTATTGACTTTTACTACTTAAATTAAAGAAATTCCTATTTCACAACGTTTTGTCTGACTATAACAGTATTTTTCTACTGTTGCAGATATTACAAGTCTGACTAAAGTTAAGTTACACTACAGAATTAAGATTTGACAAGGGTTTGTCTGACTAAAATTGGCTTCTACTACTTAAGTTAAAGAAGTTTTTATTTTCAACCATTTCGTCTGACTAAAATTGACTTAGACTACTAGACATGAAACTAATCATAAGTCTGACTAAAATTGAGTTATACTACTAAATTCCGTTTTGAAAAATGTTTGTTTGACTAAAATTGGTTTCTACTACTTAAATGAAAGAAATTTTTATTTTAATACGTTACGTCTGACTAAAATTGTCCATCACTACTTAAATTAAGGAAAATTTCTTTCTTCAAACTTTTCGAATGACTGGGCTTTTACTACTGGGAATTAATTTACAACAAATACATTTTGTCTGACTAAAACTGTATTGTACTACTTAAATAAAAAATAAGTCTATTTGAAAATGTTTTGTCTGACTGTAACTGCATTTTTCTACTGATAATTCAATAATAAGTCTAACTAAATATGGCTTGAACTACTAAATTTCTATTCTAAAACTTTTTGTTTTACTAAAATCGTCTTCTACTACTTCAAAGTTAAAGAAATTATTTTATTACGTTTTGTATGACTATTATTGACTTTTACTACGTAAATAAAAGAAATTCCTATTTCACAACGTTTTGTCTGACTAAAACAGTATTTTTCTACTGTTGCAGATATTACAAGTCTGACTAAAGTTAAGTTACACTACTGAATTAAGATTTGACAAGGGTATTATCTGACTAAACTTGGCTTCTTCTACTTAAGTTAAAGAAATTTTTATTTTCAATCATTTCTGTATTTTTCTACTGATAATTAAACAATAAGTCTAACTAAATATAGCTTGAACTACTAAATTTCTATTCTAAAATTTTTTGTCTGACTAAAATTGTCTTTGACTAGTTAAATTAAAGAAATTTTCATTTAGTATGACTAAAAGTATCATCTACTACTTAAATGAAATTAAGATTCTTTTTTATAACGTTCTGTCTGAACAAAAATGTCTTGTACTACCTAAAATAAAGAAATTCCTATTCTAAATCGTTTTTCTGATTGTAATGATCTTTTTCTACTGTTAAAAAAGTAATAAATCTAACTAATATTGACATACACTAATAAATTTGCATTTTAAAATGTTTTGTCTGACTAAAATCGTCTTCTACTACTTAAAAGTTAAAGAAATTATTTTATTATGTTTCGTCTAACTATTATTGGCTTTTACTACTTAAATTAAAGAAATTCCTATTTCACAACGTTTTGTCTGACTATAACAGTATTTTTCTACTGTTGCAGATATTACAAGTCTGACTAAAATTAAGTTACACTACTGAATTACGATTTGACAAGGGTTTGTCTGACTAAAATTGGCTTCTACTACTTAAGTTAAAGAAATTATTATTTTTATCCCTTTCGTCTGACTAAAATTGTCTTCTACTACTTAAAGAAATGATAATTCTATTTTAAAAAGTTTTGTCTGATTGAAATTGAGTTATACTACTTAATTCTTCTTTGAACCGGTTTTGTCTGACTGAAGTTGTCTTCTACCATTTAAAAATTGAATAAATTATATTATTATACTACAATTGGTTGCAACTACTTAAAATAAAAAAAATTCTTACTTAACAACATTTTGTCTGTATAAAAACGAATTTTTCTACTGTTGAAGATATTACAAGTCTGGATAAAATTGAGTTACACTACTGTAGTCCGATTTGAAAAGGTGTTGTCTGACCGAAATTGGCTTCTACTACTTAAGTTAAAGAAGTTCTTATTTTCATTCGTTTCGTCTGACTGAAATTGTCTTCTACTACTTAAAGAAAGGATAATTCTATTTATAAAATTTTGTCTGACTAAAATTAAGTTGTACTACTTAATTCCTCTTTGAAACAGTTTTGCCTGACTAAAATTGTCTTCTATTATACTGAAATTAAGGACATCCCTTCTTTAAAACGTTTTGTTTATTAACTTTTTATATTTTGTCTTCTTTTACTACTAAAGAAATTATAAGTCTTAAAATCGAGTTACACTACTAAATTCCTATGTTTTTTCTAAGTCAAACTTATTTTACTATTATTTTAGATAAAAAAATTTCCATTTTTGGAAAATTTATCTCATTTATTATTTAAATAAACTATTTTCCCTTTTTTGAAATGAAAATAAATTCAAAAACAAAAACCATAATAATATAGTTAAATTATAGTTAAAACAAAGTAGATAAATCAAGTGTATAATGGTTCCCTAAGCATATCGTTGAGAGAGAAAGAGAAAGAGAGTAAGACTTAAAATGAAGAAGTCAACACTTTTGGTACATGTATATATATATACGTGACCGGAAGTTTCTTGGTGTTACTTTATTCATTTCTCCATTCTCCCTAGATTCCCATAAAAGCGCAACAAAATATGGTAGACATTTGTAAACTTACCGGCAAGTACGAGGCGAGCGTATGAGGAACTTTCCACTGTATCCCCAGTGACACGATGAACAGTACGACATCGGTAACTGAAATGCGCATCCGCTGATGTTACAGTGAAAACAAGTAGTTCTCCAGTTGGTAACATGTGATATTTTCCATCTGCAACAATAGAATCCTTGTTTCAAAGTGATCCTGAAATTACAACCTGCTATTGCTACTATTGCAGCGAATATATATATATATATATATATATATATATATATATATATATATATACTAATTATAACCTGAGGTGAAATGGCAATCATAGCCAGCACGTTTCATAAGCTACCACCATATACACATTCAAAGGAAAATAGAGATGGAACCTGTCTCCAAGAGGGAGAGAGTGTTAATATTAGTTCATTAAATCCAGAAGGGCGTATCTCCTGAGGGTTTAAATTGCTAACTCTCGTGTCCATAATTGTACGATACAAACTGTCAACAATGGCAAATTTAATTCTGTATTGATATTCGAATTATTGTTTACATTTTTTTTTAATTGCGTGTAAAGTATTGAGATTTGTTTTGATGCCCTTTTAGAAATTTATAACTGGCGGAGTACTGGTTCAGTACTGGCGGTATTGTCCCTAAAGGTAGCGTAAGTTAGGGATGATAACTTTCTTCATTCGAATCAGTGGATTTTTACTGATTTAGTGGTATATTTTTACTGATAAATGGTCCTATAATTTTCATTACTAAATTAGAATTTGTTTATAAATTATTTATGAACTGAATTTGCTATTTTTACTCAGTTTATTCGCAGAACTATGAAAAAACGCGAACCTATGAAATAAATAAAATTAACACAAGGGGGATCGAACCCATGACCTATGGACTTAGAGCCTAACGCACTAACCACTAAGCTAACACTACACGACTTTTATTTCTACCTATAATTAACTTAATTTAATTTTTAATACAAAAATAATGATTCAATTAAAAAATAATAAATGAGTAATAAATAATAATTAATTATTAATTATTAATTATTAATTATTAATTATTAATTATTAATTATTAATTATTAATTATTAATTATTAATTATTAATTATTATATAATAATAAAATGCTTGGTCTGTCCTTCTGTCCTAACTTGAAGTTGGCCTTTTCTGATTATACGTGTTTTTTTTTTAAATAGTAATCTTATGACGTGTCAAATTTTGACAATTCTTTTTCTCATTTTTGCCAAAGTTGTATAATTGTGTTTCCAAATTTCGGAATAAGTTTCATTAAAATTCCAAATTCGAAAATTCACTTCACGAAGCTGAAGTATACACAACGTTTAACAACGAAATTTTTTTTAAAGTTGTATATTGATTCAAAAATTGTATACAAATACAAAAAATTTATGATGAGAAAAAAGATGCGCCAGGAAATTTCGTACAAGATAGTAATTTGAAAAAAATTTATTTTTAAAAATTAATTTTTAAGGTACCAGGGGCCAACGATTACCTATTAAATATTAATTATAAAAACACAGGCCTCGAATCAACTTAAAGACACAAAAGAAGTCGTTTTAGTCGATTTATATTCCAAAAAAATAGTGGATTTGTTTTTTATTTTAACAAAAATATTTTACAGATTTTTAAATAAAAAAATTTTTTTTTTAATAATAATCCATTTCGAAGGGTTAAAGTTGAAATTTTTAGAAATAATTAAATTTTAAAAGATATATTGTTAATTTTCAAACAATTATTAAATTTTACAGAACTAAAAATAATTTATCAAACAATTTTTGGAAAACATTTTTTAAATTTAATTGAATTTTCAAAGATTTAAAATTGAGATTTTTGAAATTAATTGAAACTTTAAGTGTTTTGTAATTTAAATTTTAGATGATTTCACTAAAAATTTATTAGAAAATGCGGAGAAAATACAATAATTTGAAAATCATTTTTAATTGAAAAATGGTTTCAGATAGTTGAAATTTCAAAGAATGTTATTAAAATAGTTAAAAATAATTGAATTTCCTTAGAGTTATAATTGAAATTATTAAATTTCAAAACGAAAAATTTTCGATGGAAAATTTTAGAAATAATTAAATTTTTAGATGCTTTTAAATTCAAATTATTGAAAATTCAATTAATTTTGAATTTAACTTTTTGAGAATAATGAAATTTTATTTGATTTTAAATTTGGAAAATAATTGAATTTCAGTTCATTTTGAATTGAAAATTTTAGGAAATAATTGAATTTTAATTGAAATTTTGGATAATAATTTAATTTAAGTTCATTTTTGATTGAAAATTTAAATAATTAATTTTGAATAGAAATTTTAGAAAATAATTGAATTTTATTTCATTTTAAATTGAAAACTTGGTAAATAATTAAATTTTAAATTGAAAATTTTTGATATTTATTGAATTTTAATTGATTTTGAATTAAAATTTCGGGTAATAATTGAATCTTAGTTTATTTTGAATAGAAATTTTAAAAAAATAATTCAATTTTATTGTGATATTTTTTTTTTTAAATTATAAACAATTGTTGAATTTCATAAAAATTTTAATTGAAAAATTATTTTGAAATAATTGAATTTGTGATGTATTCAATTAAAATTAATAAAAATAATTAATTTAGTGAAGAATCATTTTAGTTCAAAATTTGTTAAATAATTGAATTGAAGAAGATCTGAAGAAGATATAATTTTTATACTAAAAAAATATATTTTATTTACATTTTCTTTTCAAATGAAAAAAAAAATGTCGCATTTAATTAAAATAAGTCGATAAAAGTCGTATTTTTGAAAAAAGTCGGAAAAAGTCGTATTAATCCGCGGTCTGTATAAGCATATAATTTTCATTATTATCATTTAATATGTAATAATATTCTAATAAATTAAATTATTATTGATAATATTAATCTTTAATTTCTTTATAACAAATAATTAAATACTGAATTTAATTTTGCTAGTAATAAATAAATGAAGTAGAAAAATAATAAATACTAAATTTAGATTTGAAAATTGAGTTTAAAATTGATTTTTTTTGTTTGTATAAAATATATTTACCTATATTTAAGGGAATTAAAGAAAGTGCAAATTTACGGTTGAAAGCAAGTGGATCACCCTGTATGTTATTCAACCGTCTATAATGGAGATCTTAATCCTCTGGTGGGACTTGCGGAACGCATAGAGAGGGTTGAACATGGTTAGGAGTCAAGCCAAGCGTTAATGCAGGAAGAAATATGCAGATCGCTTTGCTAATTACAGTGGAAAGTTGTTTGTAATTTAAATTACGAACAAAGTGTTGTTAAACAATTTATACGGTTCGGGAATATCTAATGAACAAATTCTTGTTTATTGAATTATTTCAATATAATGGGAAAAACAAATAATTATTATATTTATTTTAAAATCAATTTTTCAAATAAATATTTATTTTCAAAAATTTGAATTTTGATGAAATAATTTTATTTGCAAAAAAAAATTTTCTCTAAAAGCTCGAATCAGGGTATTTTGAAATTATATATTTTTTTTTAATAATATATATATATTATTGTATAACAGTTTTGCGAGTTTATACGATTATTTCTGACTTGGTTGCGAGACACAATATCGTCTTTTATATGATTCACGATCGATTTCTATAAACTATATTTTCATATAAGTACTATGGCTTCTTCAACTATTGTCAAAGTTTAGTTAAAGCTTCTTTATGGCTGCTGGTAAACGCAGTCTCTCTGTTCATGCAACGGTCTACTAGACATTGGGTTTCATACAAAAGTAAAATCAACTTAGTTTCAGTCTCTTCGATTGTAGATACTTCAAATAGTGACAGACAGAGAGTTTAAAGTATATCAATATAAACCCTCAAAAAAGCACCCTTAAAAGTTTATTGCATTAAAAAAAAAACAAAATTATCTTTTCTCAATTTTCGCTTTTAATAAAAAACGAAAAACTAATTAGCTATTACCAAACAAAAATTAAATTATAGAAAAAAATTTAGTCTCTAAAAATACTAAATAATCAACTATTTTATAAAAGAATAATATATTTAAATTGTGTTCGCAAAGGACATAATTTCGTTTTACAAAAGAATATTTTATTTTCCAGGACAAATTTCTATATATATATATATAGAGGTGAAATTTAATTTGTTACCAACGTTATTTTTTTTTGTTCAACAATTCCCTTGGAGACTTGTTTAAAATTTGTGTACACAAAAAATGAGCTCTTCAAATATTGTTAACGAAATCGATAAATTCCTCTACTGTACACAGTTCCATTGGAATTACAATTACGAGCTCGATTTTGCATTTCATTATCAGCTATTCGAGAAACGTTAATTTTGCTCTACAAAGAGTTTTGTGCTAGTATAAATGTGAAAAATTCAAATAATTCAATACCGATTGATGACCGACTTTTTATTTTTACATTGCAGTTCGTTTTATCCAAAAAAATAAAGGGAGTAAATTGATGGTTGAAGAAAACAAAAAAAAAAAATTCGTAGCCTCTTTAATTTTTTATTTAACTAAAAACTTGAAAACTATTGCTTTTTTTGAATTTCATTTACATATATGTGAATAATACTATAGGCTATATAGTTGATTAAATCATATTCCCCCCCGGCTTAATTCAAAATACCGTTTTGAAAGGTAGCGTGCATTTTATTCCTCTCTGTTATTAGACCTTATTGCAGTAGATGGTAATAAACGCCGGTTTGCGAAAAAAGGCAAAAAAAAAAAAAATTAATTGACAATATCCACTGAATCGAGAAGCTTAGAGAATTTTTAATGAAGCAAATTTTAATAAATACAGAAACAGATTTTTGCATTTTTTCAATAAAATACTCTAATTTAAAATTGCTTTTAATATAAATAAAATATAAAAAGAAATATTAAAATACTTTTAAAAATTATTTTTTTTTTCAAGTCTACAAAGAACAATTGTTTTTTATGAAAAATAATTGTTTTTATTATTTTAGAATTAGATTTTCTGTATAATAATGTTTTGCTTGAAAATTGTTTAAATGACACACTCACCACTCTCATGAGAGGGGTAGATGTTGAAAACAGAGTCTTGAACCCATGATGTTACTGCAATGTACTCCTTGACAAAAGCTGGAATTTCACATCTGAGTACACCTGTATTTCCCGAGAAAACGTACGCATCTCGTACTTGTACCTCGTACTTTTGACGCACCACTGAAAATTAGCAAAATCTCTGTTGTACTCTATAATTAGATAAATGGAAAACATAAATTTACTTCAGGAATAATATTTTTCTTCATTTTGATAATTATTTTTCTCTTTGAATTCGTAAAAAAAAAATTCGTAGAAAATAAATATCAAATTAAGTATTTTCAAATTGTGAAAAATATATGATAAAAAAGGGAAATTTCCATACAAGAAATAAATTTTTATAAAATTTACAATATTATATTTATTTGATAGAAATAAATATTTATATGATAGAAATAAATATCCAACTTGAAAATACTTTTATATATTTGATATTTATTTTATTTCCGCATACGAAATTTGTAATAAATAAATTATATTTGATAGAGATAAATATTTATTTAAATCAAATAAATTTATTTACGTATAATAAATAGATAAATTCAAAATGTCAACTTTTTTTTTACACATTTATCGCAAAATACAAACCATCAAAGAAATATAAATCTTTGAGGGAATTACTTTTTTTTTTTCAACCGAGAGAAAACGTTCCTTTGCGTGTGTGAAATGGTGCAGATAATCTGTTGCGGAAACCGGATCCGAACGATTGAGCGTGACTCGCTAAATGTGAGATAAGCGATTCTTGGCAAGTTCTTAACCAATGACTTGTTGGAAGATAAAAAAAAAAAAAAAAAAAACAGAAAACAAGTCGATGAAACAAATAATAAAAAAAAAAAATGGAAGTATTCTGGCATGTATGAGAATATGTATTCAGCTGCGGTAAATGCACTTGGCGTGTGTCTTGGAAGCCGCGAATTTCGATTCTGGCATTGCGTTCCAAAAAGTCAAATGGAGGGATGGTGAATCTGCGGGTCATCTATCTTTCAAGGATAGTAAATGTAGTTGGCACGGTTCTCTGCTTCGCGTCGTCCATCTTGTTTTCTTAGATTAGACCCATATTCTCGAACGTCATACTTTCTGATAAAGTTTAATTTGATTCGTTATACGGGTCGAGCGATAACCGCCGCTTGGTGCTACATTCATTTATTATGAAAACCCTAAAAAAAAAAAGTTTCCACCCCTCTCAGTTTTTCAACACTATTTCTGCAATTTTTTTTTTTTTACAGCTCGTAAATAAAAACTTTGAAATTATGAACCAAAATACTGAGACAAAACTTAATTTTCCCCCTGTTATACTGACAATCAAAAACTACTTCATTTTTTATCGATAGAAAAAAAAAAATTATTACGAAAACTTTTTTCATATACCCCCCGAAAAAAAAGAAGTATAGTATAATTTTTATGAAGAACTTCATAAGTAGGTTTATGACTTTAGAAACTTTTTTTTTCGCGCTCGAATAGTTTTCCTAAAGAATTGGAAAAGGAAGGTGGAGGAAATTCGCAAGTTCACTTTCCTTTCCTCTTTCTTTTTTTTTTTTTTTACTTGCAAAGTGAAGACGATCATGTCTTGTGTGTGTCAAAAAGTTATCAAAAGTTACTTTACCAGCTTTCACGCTGACTTCACGACCCAGCACCTTGCCGACACTGTTGGAAGCTTGGCATCTGTAGACAGCCGAATGAACGTCGTGACGATAACTCTCAGCGCCAAATGGCAAGAAATACATGGATCCATTCACTAGCATTTCACGTATACGAGATATTGGCAAAACTTGTGAACCGTCGCTCATCACCCAATCGACGCGGGGTGTTGGACTACCCTGTGCCAAGCAGTGAATCATTGTTCCAGTGTCATTTGAAAATTCGATCACCGGACGTGGCTCTGATACCAGGACAGGTCCCTGGCTGTCCAGCACAATACCTCGTCCTGAAAAAGAAAAATGAGAGAGAGAATAATTTCATATTTTTCTTAATATAAACTGAGTTATTGAGAATTTATTTTTATTTTACAATTCTTGTTTTTTTTTTTATTTAGGAATTTAATTTTATTATTTAATTCCTTATTTCTTAATCTGATGTTCAGAAATCAGGTAATGTGATGTTAAAAAGGTTCGACTATTTTCCGTAGAGAAATTTTGAACGGGCCCTGCCAGGGCCAACAACGGGAAGCTCTAAATCCGCATGAAACAGGGAACCCGACAGGGGCCACGGAAGAAAGACCTATTTCAGTCCGATTAGAACCGTTGCCATAGAAACCGTTTCCATGACAACTGTTACTATGATAACTGTTTTAATAGCAACCCTTACCATGGTAACAATTCCATGGAACCATAGCAACAATTTCCATGACAACTGTTTCAATAGCAATCGTTACCATGGAAACCATAGCAACCGTTTCTACAGCAACTGTTTCCATGACAACTCTTTCAATAGCAGCCGTTTCCACGTCAACTATTTTCGTGACAACTGTTTCAATAGCAGCTGTTACCATGGAAACCATAGCAACCGTTTCAATAGAAGCTGTTTCCATGACAACTATTTCAATAGCAGCCCTTACCATGGAAACCATAGCAACCATTTCCATGACAACTGTTTCAATAGCAGCCGTTACCATAGAAACCATAGCAACCGTTTCCATGACAACTATTTCAATAGCAGCCCTTACCATGGAAACCATAGCAACCATTTCCATGACAACTGTTTCAATAGCAGCCCTTACCATGGAAACCATAGCAACCATTTCCATGAAAACTGTTTCAACAGCAGCCGTTACCATAGAAACCATAGCAACCGTTTCCATGACAACTATTTCAATAGCAGCCTTTACCATGGAAACCATAGCAACCATTTCCATGACAACTATTACCATAGAAACCCTTTCCATTCCAACTGTTTCAATAGCAGCCGTTACCATAGAAACCATAGCAACTGTTTCCATGACAGCTGTTTCAATAGCAGCCGTTTCCATGGCAACCATTTCCATGACAACTATTACCATAGCAACAGTTTCCATAGCAACTGTTTCCATGACAGCTGTTTCAATAGCAGCAGTTTCCATGGCAACCATTTCCATGGAACCATAGCAACCGTTTCCATGACAACTGATTCCATAGCAACTGTTTCAATAGCAACCGTTTTCATAGCAACTGTTTCAATAGCAGCCATTACCATGGTAACCATAGCAACCGTTTCAATAGTAACTGTTTCCATGACAACTATTTCAATAACAGCCGTTACCATGGCAACCAAAGCAACCATTTCCATGACAACTATTACCATAGCAACCGTTTCCATAGCAACTGTTTCCATGACAACTATTTCAATAACAGCCGTTACCATGGAAACCAAAGCAACCATTTCCATGACAACTATTACCATAGCAACAGTTTCCATAGCAACAGTTTCCATGACAGCTGTTTCAATAGCAGCCGTTTCCATGGCAACCATTTCCATGACAACTATTACCATAGCAACAGTTTCCATAGCATCTGTTTCCATGACAGCTGTGTCAATAGCAGCCGATTCCATGGCAACCATTTCCGTGGAACCATAGCAACCGTTTCCATGACAACTGATTCCATAGGAACTGTTTCAATAGCAACCGTTTTCATAGCAACTGTTTCAATAGCAGCCATTACCATGGTAACCATAGCAACCGTTTCAATAGTAACTGTTTCCATGACAACTATTTTAATAACAGCCATTACCATGGCAACCAAAGCAACCATTTCCATGACAACTATTACCATAGCAACCGTTTCCATAGCAACTGTTTCCATGACAACTATTTCAATAACAGCCGTTACCATGGAAACCCAAGCAACCATTTCCATGACAACTATTACCATAGCAACAGTTTCCATAGCAACTGTTTCCATGACAGCTGTTTCAATAGCAGCCGTTTCCATGGCAACCATTTCCATAGAACCAGAGCAACCGTTTCCATGACAGCTGTTTCAATAGCAGCCGTTTCCATGGCAACCATTTCCATAGAACCATAGCAACCGTTTCCATGACAGCTGTTTCAATAGCAGTCGTTTCCATGGCAACCATTTCCATAGAACCATAGCAACCGTTTCCATGACAACTGTTACCATAGCAACTGTTTCCATGACAACTGTTTCAATAGCAGCTGTTACCATGCTGATTATTCAAATTAGAAAAAACTTGTGAGGCCCTGATCAGTGCCTTTTTTAAAATTTAATGAACACTTTATTTGGGATTCAGACCGGAATTTCTGGACAAACTCCTAAAATAAAAGAATGATTTAAAAACTGTTATAAAATATTCACCTTAAAGGTGTAACAATTTTTTTTAAATAGTATTATTTTTATTTATTTGTGGTGATTAATTTTTTGTAAACTAGGAAAACTAGTGAGGCGCTGTTCAGTTATTTTTGAAAAATGGAGAAATGTGACGATTTCTGCGCGTAAAAATTAAATTAAAAAGTTTAAAAATCCAATTACATAATATATAATTAAAATCGTTAATCCACATTAGTGACGTATATATCGGTGAAAAAAATATGTCAAATACAAATTAATGAATATATATATATGTGAATGAAGCTTTTATTCAAACCATTATACAGTACAAATACACATACTCGCGAACGAGCACCTGTGCGTAAATACATGCATGTTGAACTATACAAACGGTTTCTGCAAAGGTGCCCTGTATTTGCTTTGTACTGATTAATTACAGAGCATTCTACCGTTCTATCTCTATTTCTCTCTCCCTCTCTCTCTCTCGTGACATTATCATCAACCTCAGTTTCTCGTTGTATTAGTTCAGAAAAACGTGCTCGCGTCAACTCGATAGTTTTCAAAACTCGAGAGAAACGATAAAAAAAAAAAAAAGAAAGAAAGAGATGATGATGAAACAAAAAGAAGTTTTTGGCTTGTTCCACAATTGTACAACAGATAACGAAAAAAAAAATGAGAGAGAAATGAAAACAAGATGTGTGGAATCATTGATGAATCCAAGTTGGATCGTGTCGTTGAATAGAAATGTCAAACTATATGCATTGGTTTGCCGCATTTTGATGCGAGAGATTTTATCGCTTTTCAGAATTTCTCTTCTGACGAGTCACACAATCGCACCTCGCAAAATCGACACAAGCCCCGCAATTTCAAATTTATTGACTCGTAACATTTTGAGAATCAAAACGTAATTTGAACGCCCAGTACTACTACTACTACTACTACTATATATATATATGTACTTGGAAATGTAATCTAACCATTCATAAATCATGTTTCAATTGTCAATCTCAATGATAAAGAAAAAAAAAAACAATGTCCAGTTCATTTCGTTGTTCTTATTAAAAAATTTTTTTTTTCTAAAAATATTAATACGTTTTAAGTTTATCAGCTGTAAAAAATTTTTGGAGAGGATTTTTCTTTTATTGCTTACATAAAACGAGGTTGAATAAAAATTTATGTCTTTTTTTTTTATTATTTTTAATGGTTTTTTTTTTTATTAAAATATTTTATATAGATTTATTATTTGAATTTTTTTTTATGCTTTATGTAATTGTATAAAAAATATTTAAATCTCTGAATTACTCGGCTACTAATAATGAAGAGGATTTAATAATTTTAATGAAGCTTTTTCAATATTTCTATATATATTTTTTTGTTATTGATTAAATTTGATATCTAAAGAGGGAAAAATAAATTCCAATTCTCATTTGCAATATACAAAAGATTTTCTGTCTCTCAATGCATTCCGGTATAACAATTATAAATCGATTTGCAACATGAGAGTCTCTTTCATAATAATTATTATAATTTTCACTTTTTTTTTGTTTGCGCATAAAGAAAAGAATTTATAATTATTTTAGATATCAATTTTTTTTTTAAATCAATATTTGTTGTTCGACATATATACAAGCTTTATTAAAATATTCAAATATAAATATCTTTATTATTAAATCGGAAATTAATAAAAATGGTTTTATATCTGATATTAAAATTAAATTAAATTTGTAAAAATCATTTTGCGATATTAAATTTAAAACATCTTTTTTTTTTGCCTCGCTTATGAGATTTTTATAATTTCATCAATGCATGTATGCGACATTTCTGTCTCCATCTCTCTCTTTTATTTTTCTGCCTTCTTTTCTCAAGTAGAATTTTCCAAGCAGGCGAAGCAATATCGAAGAAAATCGAATTGTGAAATGGAAAGAAAAAAAGGGGTTGGGGGGGGGAAAGGGATCTTCCTGATTTTTCTGTGCAACGGAAGAAGGGGTAGGGGGGGACCACAAGAGAGCTAAGGCGGCATTTCTGAACGAGTTAAGCCATCCAAATGTTGATTCCAGGAAAATACTTGATCATTCTCAACGAAATCCAATGATTTCCATTGAACCATATAAACAAATCTCTTTGGATTTGGATTTCCCAAAAAAAAAAGAAATTTAAGCTTCAAATTGTTTTTTGGAAAAAATCCTTTTCATTTTTCGCAACAAAAAAAAAACTACATTCAAAAAGCGTTAACAATATATATTCACAAAGCGTTTATTGTCGACGGAAATCAAACCGAAGGAAGTGTCGGTTATAACTATAGGTCGCTTTAGTGCAAAAGAGATGCTCGTAAAATCCACAAATGTGTTTCGAAGCAAAGCGAATGGCGCAGACAGATAGGACATAACACGGAAATAAAACCAGAAACTAGTTGGGAGATTTGAATAATCCCGTCTGTTTCGCGAATCGATTACATTCCTCTTTCTCTCTCTCTCTCTCTCTCTCTCTTTCTCTCTCACTCTTTCTCTGAGCATAGCATCTGAATTCGTTGAATTTTAATAAGGTTTTTAGCCTTGTACTTTCTTCAATTCCGAAACCTCCAAGTATGTATGCAAATAATCTACTTCCCCCTTTGGAGCTCTTACAGTATCACTCTCTTTACCTTCGAATTATAGACATTTGAATCACAAACCAATGTTATTCCCACAACTCAAGTTAGCCCTATCCCAATGGACAGAATTTGTATTTATTATTTAAATTTGTAAACCAAAATTGAAAATTCAATTTAAAAAAAATTACAGTACAGAATTTATTTGATTCAAATAATCGGGCTATTATTAAATGAATATTTATTTGGCTCAAATAATTTTAAATGGTTAACTGAAAAGTACTAAATTGATACCAAAAGTATCAAATCAAAAGTACCAATTTGATAAAGAATTTCTTTTTATAAAAATTTTTACTTAACAAAATTTTTGAATTTTTAAATGACAGAAATTTCAATTCACCGAATTTTTATTTGTACGAATTTTTAATGGATAAAAATTTTATAATATCGAATTTTTATTTGTATAAATTTTTAATTCGTAGAATTTTTATAACGCCGATATTTCATTTGTCCGAATAAACAATCGTCCGAAAAATTTTGGCTCAATTTTTAAAATTAACCAATCACGATTTTCTTTATAATTTCTAATTGGTCAATTTTAAAAATTGCGCCGAAATCTTTCTGTCAATTATTTATTCGGTCATTTATAATTTCGGACAAATGAAATTTCGGCGTAAAAAAATTTTTGTCAGAATTTTTATAATATAGTCATATAATTTACATGACTTTTTATTTAAGAGAATTTTTATTTACCAGAATTCTCATTAAAGCGAATTTTATGTGATTCGAATTTTTAAATGACAGAAATTTCAAATCACGGAAATTTAATATGTCCGAATTTTAATTTGTCCGAATTTTTATTTGTACGAATTTTTAATGGATAAAATTTTTATAACGTCGAATTTTTATTTGTACGAATTTTTAATTGGTAGAATTTTTATAACGCCGAAAATTTCATTTGTCCGAATAAACAATCGTCAGAAAAATTTTGGCTTAATTTTTAAAATTAACCAATCACGATGATTTTCTTTATAATTTCTAATTGGTCAATTTTAAAAATTACGACGATATCTTTCTGTCAATTATTTATTCGGTCATTCATAATTTCGGACAAATGAAATTTCGGCGTAAAAAAATTTTTATCAGAATTTTTATAATATAGTCATATAATTTACATGACTTTTAATATAAGAGAATTTTTATTTACCAGAATTCCCATAAAAAAGGAATTTTATGTGATTTGAATTTTTAAATGACAGAAATTTCAATTCACCGAATTTTAATTTGTCCGAATTTTTATTTGTACGAATTTTTAATGGATAAAAATTTTATAACGCCGAAAATTTCATTTGTCCGAAATTACAAATGTCCGAATAAACAATTGTCCGAAAAATTTTGGCTCAATTTTTAAAATTAACCAATCACGATGATTTTCTTTATAATTTCTAATTGGTCAATTTTAAAAATTGCGACGAAATCTTTCTGTCAATTATTTATTCGGTCATTTATAATTTCGGACAAATGAAATTTCGGCGTAAAAAAATTTTTGTCAGAATTTTTATAATATAGTCATATAATTTACATGACTTTTTATTTAAGATAATTATTATTTACCAGAATTCTCATAAAAAAGGAATTTTATGTGATTCGAATTTTTAAATGACAAAAATTTTAATTCACCGAATTTTAATTTGTCCGAATTTTTATTTGTACGAATTTTTAATGGATAAAAATTTTATAACGCCGAAAATTTCATTTGTCCGAAATTACAAATGTCCGAATAAACAATTGTCCGAAAAATTTTGGCTCAATTTTTAAAATTAACCAATCACGATGATTTTCTTTATAATTTCTAATTGGTCAATTTTAAAAATTGCGTCGAAATCTTTTTGTCAATTATTTATTCGGTCATTTATAATTTCGGACAAATGAAATTTGGGCGTGAAAAAAATTCGTAAAAATAAAAATTCATACAAATAAAAATTTGGAGAAATTATAAAATTCGGTAAATTTCTGTCATTTAAAAATTCGAATCACAAAAAATTCGATTGAATGACAATTCTCTTGTATTAAAATTCGCTTGAATTAAAATTCTGTTATATAATAATGTCATGTACAAAATGCGATGGAAAATACAAATTTTTGAAAAAATTCAGTAGTTTAAAATTCTGTTAATTAAAAATTCGTATAAAAAAATTGTGTCAAGTGCTAATTTGAAAAATGAAAATTTGTCTCAAAAATAAAATGTTTTAAAATAAAAATTCTAATTAAATGTATAAAAATTCTTTTTTTTTACAATAATAAAAATGTTATATAACTTCAAATTCGTCAAAAAAAACTAACTTTTCTGATTGCGTGTATTTTATGTGAAAATTGCAATTCGTGACACAATCGAATCATTAATATTCATAAAGAATAAACGAGAAGTATCGATAACTGTATATTTATTTTACGATATTGAATAGCAATGTTGTAAATAAAAAAAAATATTCTACTTTTTACAATTCTAATTTTTGGATTTTTTTCTTCAAATAAGATTTTGATTGATGGCTCTATATGTCTTTGAGATAAATCAAGAAAAAGGGGTGAAAAAAAATTTTTTTTTTTTTTTTTTTTGATGGTTGATCTTTCTACAAAGTGCAGTCGAGAAGACTTCATGGCCGTTAAGCGTGAGATGGAAAAGCTTCCAGGTGTATACGCATTTAAACATCACCTTCCTTTCGACATAAAGTGCCTCTTAATTCCACGATTTTTGTAGACGTCTTTGAAAAATAAATTTTCTCAGATTTAAACAAATTCGCTTTTCTTTTTTTTTTATTTCCGAAAATAAAATTTGTGATTTCAAATTTACAGAGAGTAAAAAGACCTATATTTTTTAATTAAAAAAAAAAAAAATTTTTTATTAAAAATTCTTTTAATTGGTTTTTATTGATATTGTAAAAATTTTTATACTGAACATTCTTTCTGTTTCTATAAAGAGAATTATTTCTTGGATTTTATTTGCAATATTTGAATATTTTTATATATTTCATAAATTATTTTATAAACTTTTTATTATTTTATTTAATTCTATTTGTATTTTTATAAAAAAAAATTTGTATATAAAATAAAATTTTGTATATAACATATAATGAAAAGAAGAAAATAAATCTCTGAACAAATTTATTTTTGATTAAATTTTTTTTTTTTGATGTATTTTATGCGCTTTTACATATATAGCTACATTAAAAGGAATATATCACTACAGCATAAATTACCATTTTACTATCTGAACTTCACAAAGATTATAATTCTATCACACAAATGCATTCGAAACGCTAAATGATATTTACTTAATCAAAGCACGTATGCCATAGAAGGAAATGTGTTCTCATGTCGTTCTAACCCCTTCCCCCCTCCCTCTCCTGTTCTTCTAACGAGATTTCTCGCAATTACCATCGTCGGGATGTAAAAATAAAACCTAAAAATCATCCTCGCTTTTTGCTTTTCTCTCTCTCTCTCTTATTTTTTCTATTTTTCAAAGTGTGTAGAATCATTAAAATTAAAGGGTCAGTGACTTTTTCCACTATTTTTAAATTCTCATATAATTCTTATATGCCAAGAGTTATTATAAAAAAAAAAAAAAAAAAATCAAAAGAAAACAATTAATGAAAATTAAAAATGTGAAATATTTTATTCAGTGAGTCAATTTTTTTTTTTTTTTTTTTTATTTTCTTTTGAAGAAAAGTCATGTCTTTTATCTCGATATTCTGCATTTGAGTACATGTCCCATTGGAATTTTGATTTACGTTCATGAATAAATGTAGATCTTAACTAAATACAAAACTGCTCTTTTTTCTCTCCTTTTTAATAGACGCGAGAAAAGCAGTTGTGTTTTTTTTTTATAGCATGCTGTTTTTCTTCTTATTTTACAAGTCGTCTCGTTTTCAATTGATCCATGGCACTCTTTGCGAGAGAGAAATTCATTTTTCTCATTTTAATTATTCTTTATATATGTATATATCTATATATATAACGTGTACGTTAATCAAGAATTGTTAAAATTGTTCTCAATTGTAAGACTAAATTTAGAATGGTGACAAAGTGAATTTTTTTTTTTTTTTTATTTGTTTTGTTTCACAACTGCTCGACATAAATAGAGTCTCGCCACGGATATTGTTCATTATGTACGTCATATCCATCGTTAATTACTTTGCTTTCCCATTTTTTTTAATTAAAAAACCACGTTTTCCAAGCACGCGAAGCTTTTAATCCAGAATCCACTGAATGCCAAGCACATTCGAATCTTGCAAATTTTTATCATGAACAAAGAATGTAAATGTATATATATATATATACCTATAATATAAACTTTGCTTTCAATTAAGTTAAATTTTGTCATAACAGTAAAATAAAAAAGATTTTTATCTCGATTCTTTTTTTTTAAATTTATTTTTATATTTATTATTTTTTTTTATTATAATTTTATTATATAAACATGCTAAAAAAATTATTAATTAATTAATATACATTTATATTTTTCTTTGTGGAAAAATAATTTAATATTTTTTTAATTAATTTAAAATTATTAATTTCAATTTTTTATTATTTATTTTATTTTTTATTATTTTTATTAGTGAAATATTAAAAAAGAGTAAATAATGTGATAAGGAAAATTTTTGGTTGAATTATTAAGGTCATGTATTTTATATGAATGCATTTTTAGAATAGGAATGAAATTTTATCGGGAAAACTGAAACCATTGGCTTTACTTCGACGACTTGAAGGTTTTACTTTACTATTTTATGAATGTTATTTTATGTACATGTATGTATGTATATATGTATATGTTTTCATACGTAATATAACCATAGAATTCACCCTCAATATTTTTCATTTCACGTTGTCCTACTTTAATTTATTGCTCTTTCTTTGTTCTACATTTTGTTTCGTATTTAAATGTGACCTTTTAATTGTAAATATTACATTCATATTTGCATTGTTTCAACCATTTGCTTTTATGTTCACCTTTAAATGTCATGAATACGAATTTTCAACTGCGGCGTTAAGTTTTAAATTTAATTAATAGTATAAAATATGTGAGAGTAAACAAAAAAAAAAAATTATATATAAAAATAAATAAAATATAAAAATAAATATAAAATACTAATATATAAAAATATATAAAATAAATAATATATAAAAATAAAAAATAAATAACATATAAAAAAAGGTAAAAAATAGTTTTAATTACCAAAATAATAATAATATTTGTAGATTTTGAATTATAAAATTAAATCTATAAATATTTATAATAGTTAAATATTATATTGAATATAAGAAGTGTTTACATCTCAAGGGTTCCTTTGTTGGTATTCAGGTAGAAGAATTAATAATCTTTCAAATTCTTTCTAATTTAATCGCAGTTATAATTCGAGTTTTGGCGAGTTTTGTCGTGGTCAAAAACTGTTAATTTATCGTCGTGAGTTTTTTTTTTATTTTTTTTTAATTGCGAGTGCGGGAGTGTACGAATTTTTAATATCGCGATCGTTTATTATTAAGAAAAATACCACTTCAATTGAGTGGTGATTCAAACAGTGTTTAAAATATTTTAAAATCAGGTATGTTATTAAAAATGTGAAAAATGTTTTTTTTTTTAATATTTATCAAATTTTTCAAAATAGTACACCTTAAAAAAAGTAATCTTCATTCTAGAGGATTCCTCTAAATGTAATGCATATTTTCCTCTTAATTTTGGTATCAAAAGTAATAATTTTAATTTGGAAGGTTTTTCCTCTCGGAAAAAATCCTCTTAAAGGAAGAATAATATTCTAATATTTTGACAAGTTGAAAATAACCGTAAAACACAGGTTTTGAATAAATTATTAGACAATAATGCACAGAAAAAACCTGAATTCAAATTGAGTATAGATTCTATACTCAATTTGATTCGCAACAAAAAAGAAACTGGTTGTCTCATTTCGAGTTCTAAGGTAAAAGTATCAAAATGAAACAGGCAAGTTTCATTTTGAGAAAAAGAAAAATGGAAAAATATTGTGAAATAACGAATAATTTTGCACAAAAACATGAAATATAATAATTACAAAGAAGTAAATAACACGCTAGACTTAATATATTTGATTAAAAATTGCTTGTAATCGCGTAATAAAATAATAAAGGAAATATGTTTTTAGGTTAGAAAAATGAAAACATGTGTTTTGACAACAGGAACGGTACTGCCAACTTAAATAATGGCGGTAAATTTAAAAACTTATGAAATTAATTATTATCTACGTAAATAATAATAAATAATTTTTATTTAAAAACTTCTAAATATTCGTACTGGTCAAAATAATCTTTCTGGTGTTGTTGAAATATTAGAAACAATAATTGAAATACAAAATTACTCTGCTTATGATGCCAACTTAGAAATCTGAAATTCCAGCCAATATCATTTTGAATAACATGAAGTTTGTCCCATACTCATTTCGATACCCAAAAGAAAATGAGTTGCAACAAAAATGAGTCCAAGTTTTTTCTGTGTGGTTATGTATTGATAATAAAGTACAGTTTTCACACATTGAATTAAATGTTGATATCAAAACCTCAATAAAAAAAAATTCCTAGTGTTATTAATGTCAAGAGAACCAATAATTTTTTTAAATTTCAATAATATAATAAATATTTAATAAGATTTAATTATTTACATTCAAAAAAAGGTAAATTATAATAGATTCCTGGAATAAAGAATGAAATATTGGTTTTTAATTAAACATTTCTGAAAAAAATTTCTTACTTTTTGCTGAGCATCAATAGATTCAATAGATTGTTAATTTAAAAAAAATATATTTTTTATCTTTAATAATAATAAGAAAAATTGTAAAAATAAAACGTAAATAGATGTTCTTTAATACAATATTAAGGGAAAATGAAAAGATGAAATAACAAAAGGCAGACACTACGACTCGATTGAAGCTTAGAGACTTCGAGGATTCAAAAAGTGCATTCAGACAAGCTTAAGGTGCAGATATGTTCGTACTTCGACCGACATAAGCTTCTTTAAGAGGGTCTTTGAATGTAGAATAAAATACGAAATAAGAATCTCGAAGTCAAGAAAAAGAGAGAGAGAGAGAGAGAGGGTAGTATTGCAATAAAAAATTTATGTTCCAATTTTCAAAATCGAATGATACATTTTCATCAATAATTAATTGAAATATTTTGTATTTTTATTTTCTATTTACTTTTTTTATTTTTATTATTTTTTATTTAATTTTTTTTTAAAGGTAATATGTATTTTTCTTCTATATTGTAATAATCGAAATTTGACTTTGTTTGTTATTTTACGTAAAAAAAATTGCATTATATACAGCAATGTATTGTTAATTACTGTGGGGGTTAATTTACATATATAACAATTGGCCGAGTGGCCACGAATTTTAGTTGGTCTATTGTTGGCAAATTGATACAGCAAAGAGAACTAAGCAATCAAGTTAGTTATCAGTGCCAATAGTGTGTAGTTAAGCCAACAACTGTCATTATGGTTACTCTGGTTATTAACTTTGGTCACTAATCCCAACCAATTAAGCTAATTGTAATTGCCATTCTCCTGTATGCAATACTTAAAATTCCCCGCATATAATAAGATAGAGAAACTTTTCCAAGTTAACGATTTTTGCGTGTCTGCAAAAAAATTTCCTTTTTTTTTTTTGAAGTAGTAGAATTTTAATACCAATTTGTTCCGCGTCACAAAAAAAAGGTTATTTTTCCAGTATGTTAGAAGTAATTTTTGATCATTTGTTTTCTATTTTTTAGAATTAAATATTTACTTTTTGGTCCATTAGGCGGATAATAATACTCGTTTTGCAAATATGTGATTAATTTTTTCCAAATACTTTTCTAGTAAAATACAATTATAGATACAGTTAAATCTGTTTTACCGAATTAGGATAATACAGATTTTATTGATTGAAACAAATCTGTTTTACCGATTAATGATAATACAGACTTTACTGCTTGAAACTGCTTTACCAATTAATGATAACAGTCGAATCTGTTTTACCGATTAACGATAATGCAAATTTGATTCAAATCAGTAATAATTCAACTGACTTTCAGTAAAATATAACTGAATAATTCAGTTTCTTTTCAATTATATTGTACCAGAAAAATCTAATTGTTTCTAATTTAGCGAGTATAAATTTTGTATGTAATTTTTTTTTTTGAAATTCAATTTCGGAGGTATTTTGTGTAACTATCTGGATTGAATGAGAATGGATTCTAGTATCTAATGTTCCCAATATTTAGGTCGATGAGAGAGGGAGAGAGAGAGAGAGCCAGAGAGCTATGGACAAGATGCATTATATCGTTTTGTAGTGACCCTGTATTGATAGTTACTGCGTTAGACTATCTCTATACCTGTTTACGCGATAGTCCAGTTTCCGATTAATCAGGTACACCAGAATTAACGCAGTCCCTCTGGGAGTGTCGCTACGTGTTCTCTTCATATCCTTCCAAATTGATCAGAATCAAATGGCTCTGAAATGAGTTTGATGGCGGTTTATCGACGATTTACCATCCCCTTTAATCAGTTTGCCCTCCATGAGAGAGAGAGAGAGAACCCCTTTTCCTCCCCCTTTTTTGCCCACTTGACGTGATAGCTTTCTCCCTACTTCTTCTTTTTTTTTCCTCGTCATATTCCCTCTCCACTACTTTTGCCACTCTTCTTCTTTTTTTTTTTTTTTTTTTTGTCAGAACCTAAAATTGCCGCTAAGTAGATGAAAGTCTGAGGAGGGTAACTTTTGATCCTGTCTAGCCAATATTATCCTTCCATTTACATCCAAATCGACTCTTTTTGCATACCATTATTTACTATCTATTTTGTAACCCACAGAATAAACACGTTTCATCTCACTATTCTCCAGTTTATTGAAAATTTAAACGATTTTTTTTTGTATATAACGTGTTTCCTGGTATATAGTGTTTTGAGAAACTAGCATAAAAAAAATATTTATTTCTTCTTTTTTGGAAAAATATTTTTATTTTTATTATCTATCTCTAAATTTGAAATTTAGCAACTGAATCACTTCAGTATAAAATTTGCATTGAAATTCAGTCAAATTTTCGTTGAAAATTAGAATTTTTACTGATCGAAACAGTCAAATCTGTCTTACCGATTGATGATAATGTAGATTTGACCGTTTAAAATCTGCTTTACCGATTGATGATAATGTAGATTTGACCGTTTAAAATCTGTTTTACCGATTAATGAAAATGTAGATTTTACTATTTTAAATCTGCTTTACCGATTGATGATAATGTAGATTTGACTGTTTCGATCAGTAACAATTCTACTAATTTTCAGCGAAAATTTTGACTGAATTTCAATGCAAATTTTATTGAAATGATTCAATTGCTAACATTTCATCAGTGAAATTTCACTGATAGAAATTTAAAGTTGATTAAATGGATAAAATAATAGAAATTTTATTAATCAATAGGTAAAATAAAATATTAAAATTTCATTCCAAATAATTTAATATTTCGTTTAAAAGAAATTGTATTATTAACTTTATTTTGCAAACGAGAAATTTTCTGCGAATCATTTTATATATATATTATTCAAGAGCTGAATCGACTGAAGATGTGAAATAGTTGAAAGTTAAAATTGAAGGTGCTTTTAAAGAAAGTATTTTACCGAAGGTTGACATAGAAAGAGAGGGAGGGAGAGAGGGTGCTTCTCTCTCTCTCTCTCTCTCTTCGCACAGTATGTGGATTTTCTCCGTCTGTAAGTAAATTCGTTTGCGAGCAAATGTGTTGCAGATTCGGAATACGAAATCAGGGTTTGTCATGCGCCATTTACTTCTCATTACACACCGATCGTTCCAACGGATTTACATCGATAATAAGAAGGCGCGCACGAGATTTAGCATAAGAAATGAATTTGTCTGCGAGTATTAAACTACCCCTTTTTTTTGCTTGTCTTTTTTCACTTATTAAAATTCATTGGTTTAAAATTTTTTTCCCAGCTTATTGCAAAATTTGTCATTTCTATTTAGCTGGATTTTCGTATTCAATTTTCTTTTAAATATAGATTTTTTATTTAGATTTATTTATTTTTTTTATTATTCGGTAAAATTTTTATTTTGACGAATTTTATTTAGTACAATTTTTATTTTACCTAATTTTATCTAGTATAATTTTTTATTTTGCCGAATTTTATTTAGCGCAATTTTTACTTTGCCGAATTTTATTTAGTATAGTTTTAATCTAGTATAATTTTTATTTTGCCGAATTTTATTTAGTACAATTTTTATTTTACCGAATTTTATTTAGTACAATTTTTACTTTGCCGAATTTTATTTAGTATAGTTTTAATCTAGTATAATTTTTATTTTGCCGAATTTTATTAAGAACAATTTTTATTTTACCGAATTTTATCTAGTACAATTTTTATTTTACCGAATTTTATCTAGTATAATTTTTATTTTGCCGAATTTTATTTAGCGCAATTTTTACTTTGCCGAATTTTATTTAGTATAGTTTTAATCTAGTATAATTTTTATTTTGCCGAATTTTATTTAGTACAATTTTTATTTTACCGAATTTTATTTAGTATAGTTTTAATCCAGTATAATTTTTATTTTGCCGAATTTTATTTAGTACAATTTTTATTTTACAGAATTTTATCTAGTACAATTTTTATTTTACCGAATTTTATCTAGTATAATTTTTATTTTGCCGAATTTTATTTAGCGCAATTTTTACTTTGCCGAAATTTATTTAGTACAATTTTTATTTTACCGAATTTTATCTAGTACAATTTTTATTTTACCGAATTTTATCTAGTATAATTTTTATTTTGCCGAATTTTATTTAGTACAATTTTTACTTTGCCGAATTTTATTTAGTATAGTTTTAATCTAGTATAATTTTTATTTTGCCGAATTTTATTTAGTACAATTTTTATTTTACCGAATTTTATCTAGTATAATTTTTATTTTGCCGAATTTTATTTAGCGCAATTTTTACTTTGCCGAAATTTATTTAGTACAATTTTTATTTTACCGAATTTTATTTAGTACAATTTTTATTGTACCGAATTTTATCTAATATAATTTTTATTTTGCCGAATTTTATTTAGCGCAATTTTTACTTTGCCGAATTTTATTTAGTATATTTTTAATCTAGTAAAATTTTTATTTTGCCGAATTTTTTATAGAACAATATTTATTTTGCCGAATATTTAGTAAAATTTTTATTTAGTAATGTTTTTTTATAAATCAGTGTAATGGATAACTGTTAAACGATTTTTAATAAGGATTTATAATTTTTAGTGTATAAAATTTTTTTTTTTTTAAATTTTTTGCAATTCAGAGACTTTCAAGTTTATTGTACGTAAAAATGATGGCAAACTTATATTTATTTGACTTATGTAGAAAATATGTCTCGTGCTCTCAGAAAATATAACTCGAAAACTTGACATTAAATCATCATTTATATATAAAGACTTTGGAAAAAATCTCGGCAATGTGTCTTACCAGGACACGATTTTTCCACTTGTGTTCACTAGAGAGTAAAAGAAAAGTATATAGAAAGCAATTTCATCAAGAACTAACGGACTCTTTTATTGATTCTTTTTAGCTATTTTTCGTGTTCTTTTCTTTCTTTTTTCTTTTTTTTTTTTTGAATTCTTATACATGAAAAGGCAGTTAAATTTATTCAGAATATAAATTTCTGATGAAAAAAAAAGAAAATTATCATAAAATATATATAGACGTTCATTTCATGTAACTCCCTGCAGGATGAAAGAATTGCATTTTCTTATGCATCCTGATCGTGTTTGTAATGTTAAATTGGCGTAATTCGCCATTCTTCTCGTCCCTTTACACACTGGCTATCTAAAAGCAAGTGAGCTTTACCATAATCCAGGGCACATTAAAGTTCTCATGCATTTTAGTGCATGGAATACGTTGTGGCGTTCTCTCTCTCTCTCTTTCTCTCTCACTCTGAGCACTCGCATATTTTACGATCTCATGGATATATACTTTCATTAAATTTAAAATATCAAGGCAGAAATGTTTACTGCACTTTAAGAAACTTTTGTTCATCATTTATTTATGTATTTCACACTGGGATGTAAAATTCGTTACACACAGTGAAAACTGTTAAGTTATAAATGTATGGTAATTAGCCTTTCGTTCATTTTAGTCTGATCTGAAATTTTATCGTCTTTAGTTTTCAAACATCTATATAACTTATTTTATGATGAATTTTTGTTTCAAATTTTATATTAATAACTTTATAGTTTTGTAAAAATATTTTTCTAAGTAGTAAAAGAAAAGTTCGGTCAGACAAAACTTTTGTACACTTTTTTCATTAGTAGTAAACGAATGTTTCAATCTATTTTAATTATTAAAAATTAAGTCAGGATTAAAAAATAATAAAAACTATTATTAATTAATAAAAATTATTTTTTAATCTCAACTCGGAGTTGTAAATTTTTGTTGTTGTTATTTTTTAATTATTGTTATTCAAAAACATTTATAAATAAAATAAATAAAAATAATATTATTTGGAATAAAAAAAAAAATTTTAATATAAAATTTTCATTATCATTTGTAATGAATAGATGAGAAATATAAATATATACATGTGTCATAGACAAGTTTTATGACAATGCGCTGATAAAATATCTTTATTCCCATGTCTTGTATATTTTTCGAGTTATTTTCACTCCTACTTCAAGAATATTGTTTACGGCGCCATTATTGCAATATTCATGGTTTTCATAAGAAGAGATGCAAATTTTCATGCAGAATGTCTAACCACAAATGGTGTATGCGAGCAGGTGTGCAAAGAGGCTTGAAGGTGAATGATTTAGCTCCTAGTAGGATGAAGTTTACACTAGAGAATTATGGAAAAAAAAGTGTCTCTCTAACCTTTTTCTGATGTCATATGCAAAAAAATATACTTTTTGACAAAATTTTAACATTTTATTTTGTAACAAACTAAAATTATATAACAAAAATAAACAAAATATATTTATAATAATAATCTAAATAAGTAATAAATATTTATTTCAAAAAAAGTGTTTAAAATTGAAAAACTTTGATAATATTATATTTTTGTGTACTTTGAAAATATTATATTTTTGTGTACTTTGAATATTTTTTAGCAATCGAATATGTCATTTTTTTTTATAATGCACATTCCCGCGACATTTTTCAAGGACTTTCTTTTGAAAATCAACACTTTATTTCTTTTTTTTTTCCTTTGCGGCAGGTTCATTCGTTTCTTTCCTTGATTTTCCTTCTGCTTTGTAAAATACAAAGTCTTTTGTACGTTCCGTTACACTGTCAATTACTTTTCACCGATGCAAAATTGTATTTCTTTTTTTCACTGCGTTTTTTTTTTTTACAAAAGTTGTAAAAATCGACATTCTCAACTTGGTCTCTTTTTTTATATACGGATGTTTTTATAAAATGTTACAAATAGTTTAAAATGAAGATAACAATCAAAATTATTTGAATATTTTACATATATAATCATAAAAATTTAAATTTAAAATTTTTAAAAAGGATTTAATCGACTAAAATTGTTAGTATTTTAGACAAATATTTTCGAAATTTTTTAATTTTCGAAATAACTTTTCATGAAAATTATAGATTTAGGTTTTGGTAGAAACAAAGATGCCAAAATTTTCTATTTTTGAAATTTACGATTTTTATTATACTTTAAAAATATTTTTTTTTTTTTTGTTACAGATCAGTGAGGATGTTTGCCGAGTTAGTCTCATCGTACCATGAAAATTATCGACTATCGGTAAGTACCTCCTCCTCCTCTTCAAACTATTCTACTGGAAGCGGGCTGTAATGATAATTTTTAATTATCCAATTAATTGTCTCGTACTTCGAAGTTTACTTTTTTTTTTACTATAATTATTATTTTTCACTATTATCTTCCCTAAAAATTATTTGTTTCAAGTAAAATATTTATTTATTTTTATTATTAGATTCCCCGCTCAAATTTTTTTTCAGTGTAAAAAATAAGTAGTGTGACTTAGTTTTAGTCGGACAAAATAGTTTTTTTAATCTTTGGAGTTTTTTTAAAATCAGTTTTCAATGGAAAAAAAAATTTAGTTATGTGAAACTAAATATCAGTACAAAAAAATCATTGTCAGTTGGATAAACAAATTTTTAATAATTATTTTATTGTCAGTGGTAAAATAGAGTTTTTCAGACATATCATTTTTTATAATTTTAGTCGCAGTAGTAAAATAAAATTCAAGTCAGAAAAAACGTATTTTATTCTTGGAGCTTCGTATCAGTAGTAAACTCCAATTTTAGTCAGACGAATTGTGTTTATCATACAGTTAATTTTAGTATCAGAAAAAAATCATTTTCAATTGGACACAAAATTTAAATATTCTAATAACTTTAATGTCAGTAGTAAAATAGAGGTTTAGGCAGCCGTATTAATTATTCGTAAAGCTTTCGTTGAAGTAGTAAAAGTCAGTACAAGCCAGACAAAATATTTTATATTCTTAAATTTTTGTATCAATTTTCAGTAGTAAAAACCAATTTTAGTCAGACAAAACGTTCTTAATTTTTGTAATTTAAGTATAAATAAAATAAATCCCATTCAGTTGGATAAAAAAATTTTTGGATAATTATTTTAGTGTCAGTAGTATAATATAGTTTTAGTCAGACGAAGTAATAATTATTAGTTTTAGTCGCAGTAGTATAAAATATTTTCAGTCAGACAAAACATTTTATGTTCTTACATTTTTGTATCAGTTTTCCCACTTGGAATGATTCCCCGAAAAGTGCCCCCTGGAGGTTCTATCAGATTTCCGCCGAAACTTCCAACGTAATTCCGTCGGAATTCCATCGGAGTTCCAAAGAATTTCCGATGGGATTCCGACGGAATTTCGACGGAATTAGGACTCTAAAATTTTTGAAAAAATTAATCGGAATTCCATCAGAATTCCGCCGGAACTTCCAACGTAATTCCGTCGGAATTCCATCGGAGTTCCAAAGAATTTCCAATGAGATTCCGACGGAATTAGGACTCTAAAAATTTTGAAAAAAATAATCTGAATTCCGTCAGAATTTAGTCGGAATCCCATTGGAAATTCTTTGGAACTCCGATGGAATTCCGACGGAATTACGTTGGAAGTTCCGGTGGAATTCTGATAGAACCTTCAGGGGGCACTTTCGGGGAAATCTTTCCAAGTTGGTTCTGTAGTAAAAGAAAATTTAAGTCAGACAAAGCGTTTTTTTTTTTATTCTTGCAGCTTTGTTTCAGTAGTAAAAACCAATTTCAGTCAGACGACACGTTTCTAATTACTTTTGATTTTAGTTCTAGTAGAAAAAGCTACTTTCAATTAGACAAACAATTATAAATTTTAAAAAAATTTATATAAAAATTTTAAATATCAAAAAATGCATATAAAAATTTTAACTAGAAATTTTTTTCTCCCAAACATTTCTTTTTTTTGTATTATCAACAACTCTCTAAATTAATCGAAAAATCATTCACTCGAATATCACTAAATTCCTGACTCGTATTTATAAATTGGAGGAATTTATAAAATGATTTTAAATCAATGTTTAATTAATAGGTGAATATTCATGAAAATTTCCACATTTTCAAAAGCAGAGAAGGATTTCTTTGTGAGGCTGGAAATTTATCAAGGATTTCCGATCCTCTATGTAACTCAATATCCCGACAAAAGTGGACGTTTTCAATGTGCCCTATGTATATACAAATATATATAGATATAAAACGAATATATAGCAAATATATATATATATACTAGCTGTCGCACCCGTCTTCGACGGTTATAATATTTAGATTTAATAAATTTTGAAATTTATAATTACATCCAACTATACGTGTTTTCCTGTATTAAAATATCTTTTTATAAATTTTTAATTATTTTTTATTCAATTCAATTTAATTTTTTCACTGCTTTCATATATAAAATTAAATTATTTTCATTTTATTTAAAAGAAATTTTTCTATTAAAAATTTATTCTTCAAATAATTTTTGAAGTTTTTTAAAATTTTAATTTAAATTGTATTGATTAAAATAATTTTTATTTTCAATACTATAAAATTAAATACAATTTTCGATTTTTTATTTTTACAATATCTGATTTCATATTCAGATTTGCAATTATTAATTTTAAAATTCTGATAAAATTCTTAAAAGTTCTTGTTAAATGCATACTTAATTGGTCACAAAATTTGAAATAAAGAACGTTTAGTAAAGAATTATCAAAAAATAAAAAATGTTAAATTTTTTAAATTTTTTGAAAGTGTCATATTTTTGTTTAAATTAATATTTTTCATTGGTGTGCAGCTAAGATTGCGTTTAATACCCAAAAGACTAAAAACATTATTGTTTTACTTATAAAAAGTTGAACATAACGAATTCTTAGATTACAATGTTATTAAAAAAATTGGAAATTCAAAAATTTGATTTAGACTTTTAAATTCAGACTAATTTACTTAATTTAATAAAAAAATTGATTGTATTTATGTGAAAAAATTAGGTACAAATAGTTTCAAATCAATCTGACAAAAAATAAAAAATTTGCATTTTTTTGATTTTTTTAAATATTTTGAAAAAATGTCATAACTTTCGTTCATGTTAATATTTTTTAATCAAATATGGCTAAGATTTTAAGTTACGTTAAGACTGAATACACTGCCAAGTTTCACCTCAATCGGTTGAGCCGTTTTAAAGTTGTGCCGGTACAAAATATTTACGACAGACAGACAGACAGACAGATAGACAGACAGACAGACAGACAGAATTTTTATTTATGGCATATTTGTTATCTTTACTACTTAAAATGATAAACTATGCAAGAAAAAATTAATTTGGAGCAATGTACAGACAAAAGTCTGATTTTATTAATATATATGTGCCATTCCAGGAGTTTTTTAGCACTTTTCGGAGTAACCTTTCCAAATTAAATGAAACATTTTTTTATTAATATTTATTAATATAAAGGTCCAAAAAAATCACTTTTTAAGTAAAAACAATTGTTTATTTAAAAAATACAACAATAAATAATGCAAAAAATTCACTTTTTTCCTGCAACTCCAAATAAATTGGTTTAAAGATCAAAATTTTCCTTATCTTTCAAGCTTTAATACCGCACAAGAAACATTGAGTCCGGGAAAATATTCAACTCACAATTTTTTAAACAATGTTTGTTTACTTTTTTGTATTTTATTTACTGTGAAACGTCTGCTAAAGCTGCGCGCGACGTTTGGAAGTTGTCGCTTTCCTTATTGAGCAGAAGCTCATTACACTAGCGTAGTAGAAAGCATGTTGTGTGAAAAGTGAGGTTATGTTGTCATTAAACGAAACGTAAAAATTTCTGGTTATCACATTGAATGGTTTTTAATTATCTACTTTGCAGTAAAAAATCATAAAAAGCATTTTTGAAGGATGAAAAACCTCACTTTTCACACAACATGTTTTTTACTACGCTAGTGTAATGAGCTTCTGCTCAATAAGGAAAGCGACAACTTCCAAACGTCGCGCGCAGCTTTAGCAGACGTTTCACAGTAAAAAAAATACAAAAAAGTAAACAAACATTGTTTAAAAAATTGTGAGTTGAATATTTTCTCGGACTCAATGTTTCTTGTGCGGTATTAAAGCTTGAAAGATAAGGAAAATTTTGATCTTTAAACCAATTTATTTGGAGTTGCAGGAAAAAAGTGAATTTTTTGCATTATTTATTGTTGTATTTTTTAAATAAACAATTGTTTTTACTTAAAAAGTGATTTTTTTGGACCTTTATATTAATAAATATTAATAAAAAAATGTTTCATTTAATTTGGAAAGGTTACTCCGAAAAGTGCTAAAAAACTCCTGGAATGGCACATATATATATATAGATAGATAGACAACGTGTATAGCGTAAATTTACACGTATGAGATGAAATTTGAAAATTCACGTTTTTTTATGTCTCTATAATAGCGTTGCAATTCTCGAGGGAAAAGCTCTCGAGTATTGAATATTCCTACTAACTCGACTAAGTACCACTAATCTTCGTTTTAACCCTTCACGTAATGTATATATGCCAATGTATTGCGTAAACAGTTCATGAAATTGGGAAAATCATTGATTTGCGCGAAATGATAATCATCATTGGTGTATCCTGCGCCGAAACCCTGCAATGGCGCGCTTTCCCGGGGCAATGTTACACCTATGGATTGCAAAACAAACGACATATTCCATGACAGAGAATTTGGGACACGGAAGCTGCGTACTGATTCTAGCGCAAAGCAAACGCCCCCGGTTTATCCGAACATATCTGCAGATTATATAGATGCAGGACGCTTTGGTGCGAGTGGGTATTGATTGGTAGGTGGACTTGACAGGGCAGTGTGCCTGCTTGCGAACTAACCATCCTGATGTTACGTCTATCGACTATATATATATACATACCCTATGTCAATAGGACAATGACCTCGAAAAGGTTGGGTCGAGTACCGCACCATCTCGAGGATGTACTCTCGCTTTAAGAGTATTCAAATATTGTAAAGAAACTTTTTTATTAGCGTTAAGCAAGTGCCACTTTCTTATTCGCGTAAAACTTGTTTCTAAAAGAAGTTTCATTCGATGCAAATTATTTTCACTCGATAGAATATGCGCGCTTTTACATTTCAATTTCTTCTTTTTTTTTTTTTTTTTTTTTATTAATAAAATCAATACTTCTTGGTTTTATTATTAATGGTTCGTTCCATTAACTCTTTTAAAGGATTTTTCAACTTCTAGTACCTCTTTTTCAAGAGCCAAGAGTTTAAAAGGAACACGTACGCTCTCTTCTCCTTGAAGAAACCAACCATCTGTTGATATCCTTTGCTTTTTTAGTGAAGATTTATCTCTCATTTCATTCACTCGGCTGAAAAGATTGTTTTCATTTTCTATTCTTCGGAGTTTGCTCCAAAAAGAATTTCGTAAAAAAAAATGCAATGATTTGAGACGCATAAGTTTTAAAATTAGAGGAGATCGGGGCTGTTTGGCGCACTTGAGTTTATTCAAAAGTGTTAAGTTACATTAATTTTTCTCTTTAAGTGAACTGTAAGTTTGTACAAAATTTCATTAATATTCATTAATTATGGTGGATTATAGATTAAAATAACTGATTTTGGCACTCGAAAGTAATTTTTTAACCTCTTCATTTTTTTGTGATATCTCTTTAAAAAATTAATTTTAGAAGAGCTCAAATATTAACTCGCGTGGAAATGGAACCATGGGTAAAATCATAAAAACCATGCGCGAAATCGATTGCCGAGGTAAATACGATTAGACCCATGGTTTAAACCTTGGCAAAAATCTTAAAAATCATTGCTCATGTCCGTTTTTCATGGTTTACTGATTTTGGACCATTGCTAAAAACTTGCCAACCATGGGAAAATTAATTTTTTAAATTTACAGTTTTTGGACCATTGCTAAAATCTTGCCAACTGATGGTAAATAAAAAAAAAAATTTTTTGATTTTGAACCATTGATAAAATCTTGCGAACCATGGAAAATTTTTTTTTTTTTTAATTTTACTGATTTTGGACCATTACTAAAATCTTGCGAACCATGGGAAAATTATTTTTCTTAATTTACGGTTTTTAAACCATTGCTAAAATCTTGCGAACCATGGGAAAGTTTTTTTCTATTTTACGGATTTTGGAGCATGTTTAAAAACTTGCGAACCATTGGGAATTTTTAAAAATTAATTTTTCATACTCTCTAAATCTGAATTAGTAAAAAGGTTTACTAATTTGAATTAGTGACTCGCTTTTTGCTTCTGAATTAGTTAAATTTTATTAATTGTTAGTAAAAGTTACTAATAATTAGTAAAATTTAACTAATTCAGAAGCAAAAAGTGAGTCACTAATTCAAATTAGTAAACATTTTTACTAATTCAGATTCAGAGAGTATTTCGCATGATTTTTGCAATCGTCAAAAATCCGTAAATTAAACAAAATAATTTTTCCATGGTTCGCAAGTTTTTAGCCATTGTCCAAAATCCGTAAAAAAGAAAAAAAAATTTTCCCATGGTTCGCAAGATTTATGCAATGGTCCAAAATCCGTAAAATTAAAAAATTGTTTCCCATGGTTCGCAAGTTTTTAGCCATGGTCCAAAATCCGTAAAATAAAAAAAATTTTTCCCATGGTTTCCAAGATTTTAGCAATAGCCCAAAATTAGTAAAATTAAAAAATTAATTTTCCCATAGTTTCCAAGTTTTTAGCAATGGTTAAAAATCCATAAAATTAAAAAAAAATTTCCTATGGGAAATTGTATCATGGGAAACGGACATAAGCAATGGTTTTTTGAGATTTTTGCCAAGGTTTAAACCATGGGTCTAATCGTTTTTTCCTTGGCAATCGATTTCGCCCATGATTTTTATGATTTTACCTACAGTTTCATTTCCACGCGAGAAGTTTTGAGCTCTATTCATTTGTTATTAAGAAACAAAAAAAATTTTTTGATTTATATTAACAGTTTTCATAAAAAATTAATAAATATTTCAAAAATACATTCGGGGTTAGGTGGCTTGGTTATCTGAAAATTTCGTTAAATATTAATAAAATGAAGTTGATTATATGAAATTTACACATTAATAAGCACCAATAACAATCATATTCAAAAAATTTAACTGAATAATGAGTGAGTTACACAACAAAGAGTAAAAAGTGCGCCAAGTAACCCCGGTCTCCCCTACTGTAAAAATTTAAATATCAAAACATTTTTTTTTTTGAAAGATTCGTAAAATTTTTGTTTTAAAAGTTTCTTTATCAATTAATGGTTGAATAAACAGTATATATGAAGCAACATATTCTTTGTTGATTGGACAGATTTGAAATACAATGTTTTTTGCAGAGAGTGAAAATTCTTGAATAAAACCATATGTCCATGTTTCGGGCGATTACGAGGCAAAACAAAAGCGACAAAGTACAATTCAGAAATGGGGAAAACCGTAATTCAGCATTCACCATCGACATAAGGGAACATTGTCATAACTGGGATTTCCTTTTCGCGTTTGATTGTACGCCTTTGTATATATGTGTGTGTGTGTGTTTAGTTTGCTCATGACAGTATACTGGAGACTTACATGCATTTCCGTAAACTGTCAAGCTTATTAATAATATGCGCTATCTGCTTTGTCTTTTGCCTCACAAAGGCAAGGAATGTATGTGACAGCTCTTGAAAATAGAATTTTACAAGACTAATAACTCATTAGAATAGAGTAATTTTAATCATTTAAGATTTTTTACTTTCTTATTCAGGGAATAATTTTTTTTTAATTAACAAATTAATGACTCATCCAGAAAAAAATATTTGAAAATAATTTTGATTAACAATATAAAAATTCTTCACGAAGAAAGTAAAATTGTTTTTTGAAAAACAATTTCGTTATATTTAAAGTCAAGTGTTTGAAGGCTTTTACGCTAGAAAATTCTTTTTTTTTTGTCCCCCACGAGCTAAAAGACATTAGTGTCTTGTATAACTTATAATAATTAGTGATAAAGGGAGTAAAATTTATTATGGCTTAGAACTCTATGAGAAATGGGTGCACCTTTAAGAGGTGAACATTATAATTTTCTGTCCCTTATAATGTTGAATAACTTCGTTACTTTAGAGTTTTAACATAAAGAGTCTCACTTTATAAGTACTTTATTTACTAAAGAAAGAGATATAGACTTGTAATTTTTAATAACTATCCTGAAAAAGTAGAATATTAAATAAAATACTTTACATACCTTCGAAAAATAATTTCTCATAATAATTTACCTGTATTTTCTTTTTTATAATTACACAACTTTTTTTCTTTAAATTAATTAAATAAAATAAATTATATTTGAAATATAATATTGTTCAATATTATTTTAGTATAATAATTGGAAAGGAAATTACATTTGACCAAAACGTGATGTTTCTACATCGGGTAAATTAACTCAATTTGCCTTTAGGCAAAGATAGTTTTTGAAGTGGAAATGCAATGGTGACAATGAATGGAATCACATTGCCATTTGGAGGTAAATTTTGTTCTGACGTTACAATTATCAAAGGTTATATTTGGTAATCCTCTCCTCTCTTGAAAATGAGACCACTGTGTTCAGCTCCTATTAGAAACTAAAAGCTAGAATATATATATCATTGAAAAGAATCTTTTGAAGCAGCTTTCGAAAACCTATATCATGGTCTTCTTTGCCTTTTTTGCAATTTTAAACCTATTTTATAAATGAACAACGTTTGCTAATTAAACTAAAATATAGTCACATAAATGTTTACTATGTGATTTTTTTTATTCATACTAAAATTACAACAATTAAGAACGTTTTGTCTGACTAAAATTGGGTTTTACTACTGAAAACTGATAAAAAAATTCAAGAATATAAAATGTTTTGTCTGGCTGATACTGTCTTTTACTACTTAAACGAAAGCTTTGAGAATAATTAATTCTTCTTAGTAAAACTCTATTTAAACTGCTGACATTAAAGTTATTAGAATATTTAAATTTTGTGTCCAATTGAAAATGATTTTTTCTGATACTAAAATTAACTGTATGATAAACATTTCGTCTGTCTAAAATTGGGGTTTACTACTGATACAAAACTCCAAGATTAAAAAACATTTCGCCTGACTAAAATTAAGTTACACTACTTATTTTTTATATAAACTTCAATATACTCTCACGTCACCGTAACTTTTACATTCATGTTATAAGAATCTTTTTTTTTAATCAATACCGAGTTGTGTTTCTCTGCGACACAAACACCCGTGTTTTTGTTACGCATCTAAATACCTTTCACTTAAATGTAAAATTCCCGCCCCTTTGTCGCGCGGCTAAACATCTTTTCTTTTATATATTTTGTTTTATATACATTTTTATATATAAAAAATTTTTAACTCGATCGGAATATTATTTAATATTTTGTAATGATTAATTAATGATTAACAAAATAAAAAAATTAGTAAAAAAATTATAATAAAAAAAATAATATTAGTAATAAATAATTCAAGGCTAAATTAATTTTTTTCTTTTTTAATAATATTTTTTATTTTCATTTATTTTATTATTTGTTTTTTATTCTATTTCTTATTTTATTAATAATTATTAATCACTAATTAATCATTAAAAAGTATGAATTAATATTCTGATCGACTTAAACTTCTTTTTCAATTTACGAAAACTTGAATTCGAATTTAATGCGAGATAGGATTATTGGGATCTGACATGGGGGCGGGGCCTAAAGCAATATGGCGTAAATTGGGTAACACTTTTAGTGAATTTACATGGGAATAACATGGGATGCAATAGAACTAAATCGTTTGAAAAATATTGCTTAATTTAATAAATGTATAAGTGAATTTTTTTAATACAAAATTACTATTTACATTCCTATTTACAAACATGAATAAAAATATAAAAGAAATCTTATTTTTATACAAATTATTTTCTCAAATCCAGCGATACATGTGCAAGAAAAGTATTGTATTTTCCTTTATATTTCATGAAATTATATGAAAATTTATAAATGTATGTATTTCATTTTTCATTGTAAAAGTCTGTTAACAAGAACTGAAAAAAAATTTATTTATCCGTTTTTACAGTGATAAATTAACTTTCAAAATGTTCACATGCACGGGTAATATGAAAGATTATATAACTTCCAAATTTTAAAATCTTAAATTTACCTGGCAAAATGTAATCACTTATTTTGAAATGCAGAGAACATACTCTCATAGAAGGCTTTATACTGTTTATTTTTAAAGCATTTTTCCAGGCCTTTAATTGATCGACTTTTTCAAAATTATCGAACGTATTTTCACATCCACTACTCGTTGTTTTGGTTTCGGAAATTTACGGAAAATTACGCTTAAATTTTTCGCTACAGTACTGCCACAGCCTCTCACAGAACACTTAATTCTGCAGGAAGATTTCTCACGCGGTAAAAATGTAGCTTCATTCATAATGATAAAATAATTAACAATGACAGCGGAACTACAATTGCAAGTGACACAAACAGTTATCCAAAACTAGTTACATTTTTCAACACCAGATGGCATGTGTACGAATGTCAGATCCCAATATTATACGGAAACTGAGTTAGCCTTTTATTATTTTGACAATTGAACTAGCTTCATATTGAACTGAGCTGTTAAAAAAAAGTGTTAAAAGTTTCTACGTCATGAAGAGCTCATTCAAGTATTCAAGGATTTGACTTCCCATAATATTTAGAAATAATTTTTTCTTCCTTTTCTGGAAGAATTTAACTGTTTGTGTTTTATTACGGTCAAGTGAACTCCGGACCTGTGGTCATCATCAAGGCCCGTCAACCTTTCTGTGAGCTCTTAAACTATATCTGGTATCAGAAATTCCTATCATAATTAGCACACAGCAGTGGTCCTTTTTTCATACATCTTACATCTAAATTTTCATGGTAAGTTGTAATACTTTTTATCTAAATCCTTCCTAACTCCTTCTAAAAATTTGTAGTAACCTTTACATTCCTTGTTGTAGTGGAATTCTGACTTCCCCTTATTTCAAGAATGGTTGCTTCAGGATACTTTCTCTCAAAGATCAATTTTATAACTCTAAATGTTTGTCTAAATAAATTTTTAACCTTGTCATTAAAAATCACTATTCTCTTTCTCTCCTGTACCCTTAGCTCAGAGTCTTCTGCTCTGTAAATAAAACAGGAATTCACTGAATCACCGAGCGGCCATAAATAAAATAAAATATTATTTCGTTAGTTATTTCTCTATTTGAGACGTAACAATGCACTGAAAAAAATTTGGGTGGGGAATGTAATAATCAAATTAAGTAAATATTTACTTGAAACAATTTTTATGGAACAAAAAATAATGAAAAAAAGTAATTAAAGTACAAAAATTGTCTGACGAGAACTCTATTTCACTACTGACACTAAAATAATAACATAAAATTGTTTGTCTAACTAAAAGTAGTTATTTGTACTTTTATAGTCTGACCATGTAATTTTTTGTAAAGAATTTTAGTTGTAGTAATAAAAGAAAGTTTTAGTAAGATAAAGTAATTTTTAGAGAATTATAGTAGCAGGAGTAAAAAAAATCTTAGCCAGACAAAGTGATGTTTAAAACTATGTTTAATTTTAGTCGCAGTTTCAGTCAGGCGAAACAATTTTCTAAAAGAATTTTAGTCGCAGTAGTAAAATATAGTTTTTAGCCGATCAAAATAATTTTGTAAAATAATTTTACTCTCAGTAGATAAATAAATTTTTAGTCAGACGAAGTAATTTTTTAAAAAGAATTTTAGACGCAGTAGTAAAAGAAAGTTTCAGTCAGGCGAAACAATTTTTTAAAAGAATTTTAGTCGCAGTAGTAAAAGATAGTTTTTAGTCAGATAAAATAATTTTACTCGCAGCAGATAAATAAATTTTTAGTCAGACAAAATAATTTTGTAAAATAATTTTACTCTCAGTAGATAAATAAATTTTTAGTCAGACGAAGTAATTTTTTAAAAGAATTTTAGTCGCAGTAGTAAAAGAAAGTTTCAGTCAGGCGAAACAATTTTTTAAAAGAATTTTAGTCGCAGTAGTAAAAGGTAGTTTTTAGTCAGACAAAATAATTTTGTAAAATAATTTTACTCGCAGTAGATAAATAAATTTTTAGTCAGACGAAGTAATTTTTTAAAAGAATTTTAGTGGAAGTAGTATAAGAAAGTTTCAGTCAGACAAAGCAATTTTTTAAAAATAATTTTACTCGCAGTGGTAAAATAAAGTTTTAGACAGACAAAGTAATTTTTTAAAAAGAATTTTAGTCGCAGTAGTAAAAGAAAGTTTCAGTCAGCCAAAAAACATATTTCATTTATTTCAATTTTCTATCAATTTTCAACGGTTTGATTCAAATATAAATAAATCGTATATTAAAAAAAATCCCTTTCTCTCAAATTCAAGACCCCTATAAGGTATAATATATCTGCTTTTAATAAAGTTGATCGATAAAAATCGAGAGTCGAGTGTTTTTGGATGAGCTATTTTTATTTGCGCAATAATAAATAATCTCTCTCTCTCTTTCTCTTTGGAACGTTTTTTAAAATGACTCGAGGGGCCGAAGAAACGAATCTGTTGAAGCAAGAGTAAATTTCTAGTTTGTGGAAGATGGGTGGAAAATAATATATCAAGAGGCAAGTACGATTGTATGGATCGAATAAAAAAAAATGGAGTAAAAAAAAGAATAGAAAAAAAAGTGATGAGGAAAAAAAAGAGGTTTGCGGGGGGGGGTGGGGGGAATATATAGAAAGTAGAAACAAGGGGGTGGGGGGAAGTTTCCAGTCATCATTCGAACGTTACCGCGCGCGTTTTCTCTTTTGAGGACGCTTTTACGATGATTACTCGACGGCTGCATCCGCGCATAACATCGGAAATGATTTCGCGCCCAATTAAACCATAGGAAACGCACTTCTCTCGCTGTACTGTATGTGGCTCCTCCATCCGCCCACACAGTATATTCCATGCCTTTTGGTCCCTTGCACTTATGCTCTTGACGCACCCCCCAGGGGTTCTTCTTCCTACCCTACTCTTTCCTTCTCAACGAGTCACGTACAGTACTGCAACTCTATATATATATATAGGTGGAGACGGCGTCATATCTTTTCATCTTCCCCTAGCCTTGAAAAAAGAGCCACGTAATATCACGACGAGACATCGCGCGCTCACGTGAATTCAATTCGTTGGAACGATCTGAAAACTGGGCAAACGAAATCTTGAAAGAAAAAAAAAATTAACCCTTTTTTAATACTATTTAGTTGTTAATAATCTGTTTAACAGGGTTTTTTTTTAAAAGCCATTCACTTGTACCATACAATGAAAGTTAATTCCTTTTTTTTGAAATTATTTCCTATTTTCTTTTATAAAACATTTTCTTTCAAGAAAAAAAAATCTAATCGTTCCCTAACTTTTTTTCTAAATCCGTTTTTCCATGCGGAAAAAAATCTTTATTTGGAACAGCGATATGTTTCTCTAGAATAGCAAAAAGTTTCGCTGTTTTAATGAATCAATCCCAAGCAAAAATTTCAGTATTATACCAGAGTTGACTACTGGCGCAGTACTGTGCCGATATTGAGCCAATACTGACTAAAATAGATTTTCTTTTTTGATTAATACCAGTTTACCAAAAGTTCTAGAGTAAACCTGATGAATCGTTTTGTTTAAATATTTTGTTTATAAAATTTTTTCACCTTGATTTTATTTTTTTGAAATTAAAATGTATTTTATTTTGCTTTTTTGTAGGTAAAATTATTTAAACAAAAAGTTTCCTGAGACTAATTCCAAAATATTTTGCAATGATTTTCTTCTTGTTTTCAGATATGCAATAAACCAAAAAAAAAAAAATTTAAACGATCAAACTAAAAATAAATAAATTTGTTTATAAAAAAATTAATATTTTTTTAAATAAAATTTATAATATAAATTTAATTGAAAAAATTAAATACAATCGCAAGTAAAATTGCAGAAATGTTATATTATCAATAATATAAAATATATAATTAACCTTTCTTAATAGAAATTATAAAAAATAGTTATACCTACAAACTTTTTTTTAATTTTCCATTGATCTTATTTTTCCAAATGAACCACCTATTTGAAAGAATTATTATTACAAAGTCATTGAAATCTGAATAAATATTATTAAAATTAAAATTATTAAATTTTAATTAATAAATTAATTAAATTAGTAATAAATAATTCATTAAATAAATTAAAATCGACATTAAGAAATTATTTTTCAAAATAATTTCAATGAAATTGCCTAAAAACCAATAAATTATTAAAAAGTCTTGAAACGAACATAACCTTTAAATTCAAGTCATTTTTGGCGGGAACTCCATCTCCAATTGCGGCTATATTGAAAGACTTGAAATTTACATAACCTTAAAATTTATGTCATTTTTGGCGGGAAATACAGAGAGAGAGAGATGAGGGAAGGGGGAAGGACTTACTGCTTTATTAGGTTCTTAAAACAAACATAACCTCAAAATTTAGATCATTTCTGGCGGGGGAGGGGAGGGGACTTGCGGCTATATTCAGAGTCTTAAAACGAACATAACCTTAAAATTTAGGCCATTTTGTCGGAGGAGGGGAAATGAGAGGAGGGAGGGGGGACTTGCTGCTATATTCAGAGCCTTGAAACGAACATAACCTCAAAATTTAGATTATTTCTAGCGGGGGAGGGGAGGGGACTTGCTGCTATATTCAGAGCCTTGAAACGAACATAACCTCAAAATTTAGATTATTTCTAGCGGGGGAGGGGAGGGGACTTGCGGCTATATTCAGAGTCTTGAAACGAACATAACCTTAAAATTTAGGCCATTTTGGCGGAGGAGGGGAAATGAGAGAAGGGAGGGGGGATTTGCGGCTATATTCAGAGCCTTGAAACGAATATAACCTCAAAATTTAGGAGGGGGGACCCGCCCCTCCTAGGTCAAGAATTCTTGAATCAGCGGCGGCGATATCTTTTTGTAATATAGGAAGATATAATTAACCTTTCTTAATAGAAATTATAAAAAATAGTTAAACCTACAAACTTATATATTTCAATGGTCAATAAAATTATTGTAATTTGTTTCTGGATGTTATTCATTCAGTTTTTTTCCAAAAGTGAATTATAAACAAAATTTTAATGTTAATTTAAAAATAATTTAGATAATTTTTTTAATAATTACCTAATTTCAGGAATTTAGTATATTCATTATTTATTAAATCATTATATATTTGTGATGAGTTAATTTGTAAACTAATTTTGTTTTATGTAAATTGAATTGAATTCAATGTTAATTTATTTATATTTGATATAATAATTCATGAATTAAAGTGAATAATAAAATAATTAAATAGCTAATTGTATAATTATATAAATTATAATTATTTTATAAACATTTTTATTTTTACTGAACTGTTTTTATATATATTATAAAAAACTTTGTTTTTAAAATAAACATATTTTTATATTTAGTTTTTGATTTTTTAAAATAATAATTTATATATATTATAATAAAGAATAAAAATTCTTGGTATTTTCGATTTTATATAATAAAATATTAATTAGTTGACTAATTTAATTAATATTTAATTTGTGTTGGGTTATTAAAAATTTCACACACTTTTTCCTAAGTATACCAAAAAAATATTACCTGGAGCAGAGATAAATTTTATTATTGCAGTCAAACTTATTTTTGTTACAGTTAAAGCTTTCTTTTCGTAAAACAATAAATTACAAAACTGCCAGTACTCAGCCAGTATTGAACCAGTAGTGGTTACCAGTACTGGTGCCAACTCTGGTAGCCAATACTTATCAGTACTGCGCCAGTACTGCGTCAGTAGTAAATTTTTGATTGGGATCTGATAAAAGTTGAATAATATTTCCAAATTGAAAATAGTCGCAATCGTTAAGCAATTAGGTGTTCGATTAGATTGTACTAGAGTTCGATTCCCGCCAGGATTCCAAATATTTTATAATTAAAATTTCATTTAGGAATTTTAGAAATCAAAAAACTACTAATTAAATTTATTATTATTCATTTGAAATGTAAACGGAAATTTTAATTCATTGTTTAAACACATTATTTCATTATTAAATATTGTATAACATGAAAATTTTAATTAACATATAACAGTGATTGTATTGTTTTTAATCAATAGCCTCGCTATAAAATCATGCATTTATTTTAGTCTGGTTTTAACCCACTAATCTACATTCGTTTGAAATGTCATTAATGAATTTTCTGTTTCAAAGTGATGTGATCTAATTGTCCAGTTTCAAGATTCAACGCATTTGATTTGATTTGATATAATTGTTTGTGAATTGTTCATAAATGAATACATTGGCTTTTCAAGCATTTTAATCAGGTCGTTGCGTTTTGAAAAAATATATATATATATATGTGTCATCCACTTTCTCGCTCTCTGCTTTTGATATAACGAGGAAAACAAATTAAAATTATTTAAATAGAAAAGTAATTAATTTTTTATTAAAAAAATTGTTTCTTTTTAACTTTCAATTTTTTTTTGCCTCGGAATATTAAAAAAAAAGATATTGTAACGTTTTTTTTTTCTTTTTGGGGAATTTAAAATTCAGAAATGAAAATTTTCCCTTTTTGCCGTTAGTTTCTTTGAGGTACAGAGGTTAACTTCGAAAAAGTTTTCGTTGAAAAAGAGAACAGGAAAACTAAGTGTGAAAAGTTTCACATAAATTTCACCTTCAGTAAAAGTCGAGAGTTAAAACTTGTTAAACTCACTTCCTCAAGTGCAGTCGTTGACACCTGGATATCCTTTTTCAAAAGTACTTAGATCTATCATATCCATACAAAAGTGGTTATTTTCATCTTTTTTTTTATGAATCACTTTGAAACGAAAGAATTTTTTTTTTAAATAATTTAATCGGAAGACTTTTTAGACAGAAAATAGAAGAAAATAAGTAAGAATTTATAAAATTGGTTATAATTAATAATATATTAATAAATTTTCAAAAAATTAAAAAAAAAATTAAAGAAAATTGATCCATTAAATAGATTAATTAAAAAATATATTATTGAATGAGGAGAAAAATTTTCCATCGTTGGTATACTCATTCACTTGTGCGAACTGTTTTGCATTCATTTTTTTTTTTTTTTTTAAACCGATTCATTCATTCTAAGTAGAGAAAAGTGTGAATAGACGTGCACTTTGAACTCAACTATTGAAAGATTCAATGCTCTTTCATCGTCTGTAGATAGTAAGTAACGACCTGGAATTGATCCCTTGGAATATCAAAGGATGTTGTTCGGTCCATCTCAGAAAAAATTCTTCCCGATAGAAAATTTTATTTCCGACATAAAAAAAAAAAAGTCATTGACTTCAATCTTATATATAAAAGAAACATTAAAAATACTTTTCGCAGCTCAATTTACTATATTTATTGTTTTGAAGAAAAAAAAAAATTATATTTCTTTTTTATTATTACGAAACATAAAATGGTTTATTATTTGGAAAATTTACTCGGGTAAGTTTAATTTTCTTCTTGTTTGGAAAAAAAAAAAAAAAAATTAATGGTGAAAAAAAAGTAGAAATTTTTTTTTTTCTAATTACATAAGTTGCCTCTGGTTTTATTCTAGAAAACAGTGTATAGTTCAAAGTTTGAAGTAAGAATGTCTAGATAACGAAATTGTGCTGTAACCATTTGTCTCGACGGAGTTTGTCGATTCTTAGATTGTTGTATTTTGAAAAGTTTTCCAAGTTAGTTAACTCGTTTTTGTCCGCCTAGAGAAAAGTTATATAATGTTTCCCAGTGCCAGTAATATGCAAAATTCAGTAACAGTCTACAAAATTAAGTTTAAATCCAGGGGTAGAAAAAATAAGATTGAGAGAGAGAATTATAAAGATAACGTCCAAACTTCAATTAACAGTGGCATTATCTAACGAACGTATAATTGGATAACAAAAACAAAATAAATGAAAAAAAGAGACAGGAATTTTTTTTTTTAAATAAGAATCCTTTTTTTCAATGTTTATTTAAAAAATCTTATTAAATCTTAAATCTTAAATCTTTTATTGGCGTGTATAAGATATGAAGCATCAAATTTGGGACATTACAAAACTTCGCTACATTTCATGATTATTATACAAAAAACTTTTTATTTAGAAAAAGTTTTGTTACAACTGTCTTTCTTTTTTTTTAAATATGAGTTTTGGCACACTAGTAATAAAATTCTAGAAACTTTTTTAGTTTAAAAAACTGTTCCATTAGCAATGGAAATTATTTTTAAATTATGAGGATTTTTACCAAATGTTTTTTTTCCTTCTAGTTGTGAACGTGTACTTAAAAAAAAATAGAAAAAATTTATTTGCATAATTTCAATTTTTTTTAAATATTTATTTTTGAAGAGAAAATCTTGTCAATCGATTACAAAAACACGAACTATTTATCAAGACATGGGGCTTAAGGTTAAAGCTTGAAATTTTGTTTTTTTTGTACCCATTTTACAACATGATCTCGACAAAACGCAAACCCAATAGTTTCACATGTGTCACGTGCTAAACATGCATTAAGGCATGTCAACAGTCGATAGTAAATACGATACGTGTTTGTATTTCACAATAATTTTTGCAATTTTTCTTTAAATTGTTAAATAAAAAAATTTATTATTTCAATTTTAAATTTAAACAATTTTTTTATTATACAATAAAAAAAAAATTTTTGCAAAAAAAATTTTAAAGAATACTTTTTCAAAATGGATATTTTGTGTTTAAATCGTTTTGTCTGACTAAACGTGATTTTTACTACTGTTGTAAAAAAAAATTTGCCAAAGTAAAAATGTCTGTTACTACTGATTGTAAAGTTCCAGGAATCTAAATATGTCTGACTAAAATTGATTTCTACTACTAATGTATTAAAAAAATATAAAATCAGAGGTTTTGTCTGGATAAAACGGTCTATTACTACTTATTGATAAATTGAAATTTAATAACGTTTTGTCTGACTGCAATTTACTTTTACTACAGAGGCAAAAACTACAGGTATTCGTCTGACTAAAACTGCCTTTTACTACTGATATTCGTTAAAATATAAAAAAAGTTTAAAATGTCTGATAATAATTGACATTTATCACTAAAAATACAATTTCAAGTATTCCGGAGTATTGTCTGACTGAAAATTTCTTTTACTACTACTGTATGAAAAAATATTTAAAGGCCTGACTAAAACTGACTTTTACCACTAGTAATAGAATTTAAAGAATTCATGGAATTATCGTCTGACTAAAACTGTATTTTACTACTTATATTCGTTAAAATAAAAAAAATTTAAAATGCCTGACTATAATGGATTTTTATCACTAATAATAAAATTTAAAGAATACATGATTTTTGTCTGACTGAAACTTTTTTTTACTACTTTGAAATTCTAATTCAAAATGAAATTCTAATTCAAAATGAAATTAAAAATATCTGATTTAAATTGACTTTTGTTACTAATTATAAGAAAAAAATCTGAGAATTCAGTTGTGTCTGACTAAAAGTGCCTTCTACTACTGATTTCTGAAAAAATCACAATAAATTTTTTAAGGTCTGACTAAAACTGACTTTTACCACTAGCAATGAAATTTCAAGAATTTAACAAATTCGTCTGACTAAAACTTCATTTTACTACTGATATGCGCTAAAATAAAAAGGAATTAAAAATTGTGTATAATTAATTTTTATCACTAATAATAAAATTTCAAGAATTCAGGATTTTTGTCTCACCGAAACAGTCTTTTACTACTTATATATTCTAAATCAAAATGAAATTAAAAATCCTCCATTAAAATTTACTTTTGGCACTAGTAATAAAATTTCAAAAATTCGAGCATTGTCTGACTAAAACTGTCTTCTACTACTGATATTCGTTAAAATAAAAAGAAGTTTAAAATGTCTGATTATAATTGACTTTTATCACTAAAAATACAATTTCAAATATTCCAGAGTTTTGTCTGACTGAAAATTTCTTTTACTACTTATATTCGTTAAAATAAAAAGACATTTAAAATGCCTGACTATAATTAATTTTTATCACTAATAATAAAATTTCAAGAATTCAGGATTTTTGTCTCACCGAAACAGTCTTTTACTACTTATATATTCTAAATCAAAATGAAATTAAAAATCCTCCATTAAAATTTACTTTTGGTACTAGTAATAAAATTTCAAAAATTCGAGCATTGTCTGACTAAAACTGTCTTCTACTACTGAACCAAAAAAAAAAAACGTTTTGGAAGAAAACAGAAACAATCTTAAGTAGAATTTTCAAAAAAAAGTTACTTTAAAAAAAAATTGTAAAATTCTTTCACTTTATTAATTACACTTTTGAAAAAAAAATGGCAAAAATTGCTTGTTAACTACTAAAAGAAACGAACTTTTCTCGTTAGTGGTAAAGTGGTATCCATGCTTTTAACGAGTAGAAAATAAAGTATCTCGATTTCCAGGCTGTTAATTATCGACTCGTCTTGTAAAAAGGACGACGTTTGTACTCTTTCTCTCTTTTTTTTCTCTCTCTCTCTCTCTCCGTCAGACTAATCACCCTCTTTTCCTAGGTCCCAGAAACTACACCCTTGTTTTCAACGTATCATCATTCCTGGTCGCCATAGTTGCACTCTGACACAACTCTTATATATAACAGTACTCTTAAAATTCTCAGTCCAAGTGTGACTTGAAGCATTCGTTTTTTTTTGCCTCTGGCACCAGACTTTCCAGTGTGAACCAACTATTGAAGCGCGTTGAGCCCCAGAAGGTACACGCAAATCGGATGATTATAACGAGTCGACTGATCCTCACGTAACGAGACGAGATTTTACACATACATACATACACCATGACGTTACGCCTGATTTTTCACAGTTATATAACACTGAAAAATGGCACACTTAAAACAGAATCATAAATTCTCCCGTGGAAAGTTAGTTTCTGTCTCATGTATATATAGAATAAATTTGATATTTTACAAAAAGGAAAAAAAAAATTCTCAACTTTCTCATGTGTCAATAAATTCATTTCTGACAGTTTTTTCCCCTCTTTTTTTCTATGCTGAATGTATCAATTAATATTTATAAATCCTATTTTTTTGACGAAAAAATATATTTGTACTACTAAAAAAAACTTCGATTTTTTATAATTTTGATACCATGCAGAAATTTTGCCAAGGCCCAGATGAGGGCCAAGTTAGGCTGCCCTATTAGGGGATGAAACGCTGCGCCTGATGTGGCCCTGATTAGGAAATCCACATTTTCTGCCTGCCCTGATTTGGCCCTGATCAGGTAAGGCATTTCATAGCCTACTAGGGCCCTGGTAGGGCAATTTTAAAATCCGGGGCCCGAACAGAGCCTGATTTGGCCCCGGTTAGGTTCCCTGTTTCAGCCAGGTCAGGGACAGGTCGGCGAATTTCTGAACGGCAGTAATAAAAGCAGTCCGTGTAAAAATTGCCCTATTAGGGAATGAAACGCAGCGCCTGATGTGGCCCTGATTAGGAAATCCACATTTTCTGCTCGCCCTGATTTGGCCCTGATCAGGTGAGGCGTTTCATTGCCTACTAGGGCCGTGGTAGGGCAATTTTCAAAACCGGGACCCGACCAGAGCCTGATTTTGCCCCGGTTAGGTTCCCTGTTTCAGCCAGGTCAGGGCCAGGTTGGCCAATTTTTGCACGGGAAGTAGTTAAAGCAATCCGTGTAAAAATTGCCCTATCAGGGCCCTATTGGGGAATGAAACGCCACCCCTGATCATGGCCAAATCATGGCGACCAGAAATTGTAGATTTCCTAATTAGGGCCACACCAGGCACGGCGTTTCATTCTCTAATATGGCAGCCTGATTTGGCCCTGATTTGGGCCTTGGCAAAATTTCTGCCCTATTTCAGCCCTATTTCAGCCTAGGCTGAAAATTCAAATTTGTTATTTTATTTATTTATTTTTTTTATTATTATTACTCTGAAAAAAATTTATTTGATTCAAATAATCGATTACTTGAATATTATCAAATACTTCCACCAAATAATTTTTGTAACCAAATAAGTGAATTAAATAAACTGTATTTGAACCAACAGTAACAAAAAAAAAATTTTTTTTAATTTTTGTAATGTGAATAAAAATATTAGAGAAAAGTTGTTAAATCCAAAAATTTAAAAAAAAAACCTGTTCTCGCTTTTATATACACTCACACACAATAAATGAACTAAAGTGAAACCTTCTTAATTGAGCGCGCCAAGCATTTCTTATGCATGAAGTGTGTAATGTGAAAAATGAAACTTGTGAATTGCCAGCATCTCTCTCTCTCTCTCTCTCTCTCCCTCGGTAACTATATGGTGAGGGGGAATGAATATAATTCCTAATCAGAGAAAATTCTACGCTAATTGCCACGACTCGTCTAGTGGGAGCTCGAGCTACATGCAATTAGTCAATTCCCACAAGGCTGTGCGAAAAGTTCTGCACAATGTCAAATTCCCTCATCCTTTTCACAATAGGAGGGTTAAAAAAAAAAAAAAGTACCACCACAAAAGCATTTTATCATTAATCATGTTCATGCATTAAAATTTTTTTTTTTTTTACTGAAACGTTACACGTGATATTGCATAAGAGATATCAAGTATTTTGTTTTTATTTCAGCAAATTATAAATAATTTTTGATTTTATTTTACCAAAAAAAAATATTCGAGGAAAATATTTCAGAATTTTATTTTTATTTTATGTATATTTTTTTGTGTTTTTTAATTCCCATTGCCCTACCAGGGTCCTAGTAGGGAATGAAACGCCATACCTGATCAGAGTTAAATCAGGGCGACTAGAAAATGTGGATTTTCTAATCAGGGACACATCAGACGCTGAGTTTTATTCCCTAATAGGGCAGTCTGGTCCGGCCCCGATCTGGGCCCTGGCAAAATTTCTGCCCTATTTCAGCCTAGGCTGAAGTAGGGCTTTTTTGTGGTCCTCATCGGGTTTCCTGTTTCATGCGAATCTGGAGCTTCCTGGCTTGGGCCATGCTAGGGTCCTTTCAAAATTTCTGCAAAGGCCCCGATTTGGGCCCTGGTAGAAATTCTGCACGGGTTATAGTACCCGAGCAGAAATTTTGAAAGGGCCCTGGCAGGGCTCACGTCGGGAAACTGCAAATTCGCATAAAACAGGAAACCCGATTAGGGCCACGGACAAAGCCCTATTTCAGCCCAGTTAAAATCGATTAAAACTGGGGCCTAACCAGAGCCTAGTTTGGCCCCGGTCGGGTTCCCTATTTCAACCAGGTCAGGGCCAGGTTAGCGCATTTCTGCACTGGTATTTTTAAAAATTGTAATTGAATTAAAATTTATTAGTTTAATAATTGAGTTAAAATTTACTATTTGGCAATATTCGAGGAAATTTTCGATCAGTCTCGATTCTCAATATTGGCCGCTCATTAAAACGGTAATAAATGTACTTAGTAGAGCACTTTGACTCGAAGAGAAGATTTAATCATAACTGGAGAAAATTTTCGAGAATATCACAGGTGCAAAGTCTCCTTTTCCATATATATATATATATATAGTCAATTATTTTACAGAAGGCCACAGTGTGGTTGGCACACGACCATTGTTTTGACTTGGAAATGCATTCATATGTAAAAAAAAAATATAATATATATATGTTGCATTCATTGAGCCGGGTCACTGGGGGTTAAGCTGACACAAAACGGTCGCCAGACTGCTTGAAGAGCCTGCGCCTCTGGTGCAATGTTGAAACGCCATTTTTTTTTTGTGTGTTAGCTGCGCGCGCTTTTGCACGTTTATCGTCACCCTCTCGCTATGTCTTTCGTTAAACGTCTACGGCACTTGAATGTGAAGATCGCTTGCCTCACACCATATACCCCCCCCCCTCTCCCCCAACCAACCACCCAACAGAACCCTTACCTTTCCTCTTTTCTTTTTTCCACTTTTTCCACCCAACGGATCCTTCGCACTTGGTTTTTCTTTTTCTTCCTCCTTCCCCTTCCCCCTGACTGTGGCACTTCTTTCTTTTTATTTTTTTTTATCGTCTCCAATACCAATGCTGTGTCACCCTCTCCACCCTCACACTCTCCATTAACATCATGAAAAAAAAAAAAAAATGTTGAGAAACTTTTAAACTGGCATTAATTAAATTTTTTATATCATTAACAAACGACTTTAAATGAAGATTGACGTGTTTTTGGGCGTTTTGAAAAGAAAATCGGATATAACAATTTTGTGCATTGGAAAAATATGGAAATCCAACGGAAAATTATTTTTTTTTTGGTATTCTTTTTTTTCTCTCTAAATCTGAATTAGTAACAAGTAGACTACTAATTTAAATTAGTAGGATGTTTCACTAACTTTTAGTGACTTTAACTAAAACTTTAGTAAAAAAAATTTAGAACTGGTGAATGAAATAGTAGGATTTTACTACAAAATTAGTAAAATTCTTACTAATGTGAATTAGTAGCTCACTTTTCACTAAATTAGTACATTTTTTTTTTACTAATTTGATTGAGTGACTCACTTTTTGCTTTTGAATTAGTTCAATTTTACTAATTCGATAGTAGAAAAATTTGAATTAGTAAAAATTTTAACTAATTAGAACTAGTGATTCACTTTTTACTTTTTGAATTAGTAAAATTTAACTAATTAATAGTAAATTAAAATTGAATTAGCAAAAATTGTAACTAATTGGAACTAGTGATTCACTTTTTGCTTTTGAGTTAATCAAATTTTACTAATTCGATAGTACAAAAATTTGAATTAGTAAATATTTTAACTACTTTGAATGAGTGACTCAATTTTTACTTTTTGAATTAGTAAAATTTAACTAATTAATAGTAAAATAAAATTGAATTAGTAAAAATGGTAACTAATTGGAACTAGTGATTCACTTTTTGCTTTTGAGTTAGTAAAATTTTAGTAATTCGATAGTACAAAAATTTGAATTAGTAAATATTTTAACTAATTAAAACTAGTGATTCACTTTTTACTTTTTGAATTAGTAAAATTTAACTAATTAATAGTAAAATAAAATTGAATTAGCAAAAATTGTAACTAATTGGAACTAGTGATTCACTTTTTGCTTTTGAGTTAATCAAATTTTACTAATTCGATAGTACAAAAATTTTGAATTAGTAAAAATTTTAACTAATTAGAACTAAAGATTCACTTTTTACTTTTTGAATTAGTAAAATTTAACTAATTAATAGTAAAATAAAATTGAATTAGCAAAATTGTAACTAATTGGAACTAGTGATTCACTTTTTGCTTTTGAATTAGTTTAATTTTACTAATTCGATAGTAGAAAAATTTTGAATTAGTAAAAATTTTAACTAATTAGAACTAGTGATTCACTTTTTACTTTTTGAATTAGTAAAATTTAACTAATTAATAGTAAATTAAAATTGAATTAGCAAAAATTGTAACTAATTGGAACTAGTGATTCACTTTTTGCTTTTGAGTTAATCAAATTTTACTAATTCGATAGTACAAAAATTTGAATTAGTAAATATTTTAACTACTTTGAATGAGTGACTCAATTTTTACTTTTTGAATTAGTAAAATTTAACTAATTAATAGTAAAATAAAATTGAATTAGCAAAAATTGTAACTAATTGGAACTAGTGATTCACTTTTTGCTTTTGAATTAGTTTAATTTTACTAATTCGATAGTAGAAAAATTTTGAATTAGTAAAAATTTTAACTAATTAGAACTAGTGATTCACTTTTTACTTTTTGAATTAGTAAAATTTAACTAATTAATAGTAAATTAAAATTGAATTAGCAAAAATTGTAACTAATTGGAACTAGTGATTCACTTTTTGCTTTTGAGTTAATCAAATTTTACTAATTCGATAGTACAAAAATTTGAATTAGTAAATATTTTAACTACTTTGAATGAGTGACTCAATTTTTACTTTTTGAATTAGTAAAATTTAACTAATTAATAGTAAAATAAAATTGAATTAGCAAAAATTGTAACTAATTGGAACTAGTGATTCACTTTTTGCTTTTGAATTAGTTTAATTTTACTAATTCGATAGTAGAAAAATTTTGAATTAGTAAAAATTTTAACTAATTAGAACTAGTGATTCACTTTTTACTTTTTGAATTAGTAAAATTTAACTAATTAATAGTAAATTAAAATTGAATTAGCAAAAATTGTAACTAATTGGAACTAGTGATTCACTTTTTGCTTTTGAGTTAATCAAATTTTACTAATTCGATAGTACAAAAATTTGAATTAGTAAATATTTTAACTACTTTGAATGAGTGACTCACTTTTTACTTTTTGAATTAGTAAAATTTATCTAATTAATAGTAAAATAAAATTGAATTAGCAAAAATTGTAACTAATTGGAACTAGTGATTCACTTTTTGCTTTTGAGTTAGTAAAATTTTAGTAATTCGACAGTACAAAAATTTGAATTAGTAAATATTTTAACTACTTTGAATGAGTGACTCAACTTTTACTTTTGAATTAGTAAAATTTAACTAATTAATAGCAAAATAAAATTGAATTAGCAAAAATTGTAACTAATTGGAACTAGTGATTCACTTTTTGCTTTTGAATTAGTTAAATTTTACTAATTCGATAGTAAAAAAAAAAGTTTACTATCGAATTAGTAAAATTTAACCACAAATTTGGTAAAATTTAAATTAGTTTAAAAATTTAACTAATTCAAAAGCAAAGGAGTCACTAATTCAAATTAGTTAAAAATATTACTAATTCAAAATGAGAGAGTAAAGAATTCAAAATCACGAATGAAACTGACTTATAAATAAATTAATTATTTAATGAAATTTCTATAAACTGCTTTTCGAAAGATTTGTTTTGTAAAGTTTTGTAAATATCTTATTACTTTCAACTATATATATATATATGTATTGTTCTCCTCTCAAATCTTCAGATCTTTCTCTGGAATTTCTGGCAAACAGGGAAATTCATTAGAGCTCGATAAGAATTCCATGGAGGAAGAAATTCAGACAAATCTCCAAGGAATTTCTAATGGGAACTGGAATAAATTCCTGACAAGTTCTACGGGGTTCTATATATATAGTAATTCTACGAGAGATGCATTATTATTCTACGCAATATCTATGAAAAAAAAAAAAAATTTCTTTTTTTTTATAAAATTATAAAAATTCCCATACTTTATTGAAACCTATCAAGAAAATATTTTTTTAAAAAAAGAAGTACAAAAAAAATTACTATATAGATAGAAAAGAAAAAAAACTAGAAATTCCTTGGAGAATTTCTTCAATTTCCTTTATAAAGGAAAAATGATATTTTTTCCATGAGACTCTGATGTAGAAAACAAATTGATTTTCTATACAGCAATAATAGAGGAAACATTTATGAAAATTGTTTCTAAATTTGAATTAGAGGAAAAATTTTTGAACTTATAAATATTCTTTTCCTGGGAAAATATTTCTAAATCTAACGAAAAATTTTGCATTAGCTGAACTAATAAAAAATAATGAAGAAAATATTCTTTGCCTAAATTTTTCAAAATCTGAATTAGTTGAATTTTCAATTTGAACAATTTATTCTTTTGGATTTTTAGAGTTTCGTTTTTTTTTTTACAGTTTATTTTTCAAGAAAGATAAATTTTTAGCACTATCCTCTTACACCTCAGTTGAAAATCGTGGAAAGTCACGTTTCTCTTAAAAATCAATGTTGCCACACCTTTCAGCTAAAATTGATATCTGTCATCTGCTGAGATTTCAAGAAAAATGAAAATTTCAATGAACTTTCTTTTTTTAAAAAAAAGTATTTCGAAATTAATTGAATTTTTCCAATTGCAAAAATATTAAAAAAAAAATACTATTTTCTATTATTAAATATTCTAAGCAATTAAATTTCCCACAGTAATTAACAATTCTCACATTTCAACCATTATTGAATATATTTTTGCAGGTATATTTGAAAATCAATATAGTTTAAAAATAAAAATTTTTGTCGTCAAGTCGTGTGAAAATGTCTGATTAAGTAGTGAAATATTTAAATAAAGCTTTATAAAAAATTTCCTTCACGAGTTTCTATTAATGTGAAAATAGTCGAAAAAAAAAATTTAGAAGAAATTAAATTACAACTATTAACTGACCTTTAACTCTTTTACAAGGGACTTTAATTACATTTTTTTCGGGTGCTTTATATACCATTTTTCTCGTTTTTTTCTTTTTTTTCGTCCCTTTTGGTTCTTTGCCCGCTTTTCGTTTTAGTCATGTTCGCGTAACATTAAACCATTTACCACAACCAAACCATCTGTGAGAACTGTAAATTACAAAACACTGCAATTTGTTGCGAGTAGTAAATGGATATTTGTGGATTTAATTTAAATCGTGACACATTTTCCAAATTTCTCTCCCTCTCTCTCTTTTTCATGCTCTTTGGCTTGAAACATATTTTAAATAATCGATAATGTTCTTTTTTTTTTAGAAATTTACGATTTACAAATGTAAAATTATTTGTTCGAAAATTCAGTTTTTATTTTCAAACAAAAGTATTTTGAAACGTTATTTATTTTTATTTATTTTTAATTTTTTTTATTTTTATTTTTAAAAAATTTTTTTTATTTTTATTTCTTTTTAATAAATGAAGGTATTATTTTTGTTAAATTTTTTTTTTCCATCCAGAAATTATAAGTTTAAATCGAAATCATTTTTAGCTTTTAGAAAGGCGCCAGATATCTCAGTATGTATAATGTTTCTTGCGATAGAAAACCATTACCATCTAATGGATAAAGTCTGAAATACAGCTGGTCGACGCATTGCTCTCACAGTAATATCATCTTCCTTTTCGGATGATATATCTGCCTCGCTCAGTCAGATAGTTTCAAACATCGATCACGTACTTTAAAAGCATTTTCTCGTAAAACACGCTTCTGATACTGTCACTTCAAAAAAAAAAAAAAAATTATGAAAAATCTTAAAATATCATAAACAAATTTTTTGTCTTCTATTTCTATTTTTTCCAATAAAAATTTTTAACTAATTTTTTATTAGTATTGAAACAAGAAAACAAATTCGTAATTGCTACAATATTTTTTTTTTTGCACCGATTTTGCACCAAATTAAAAAATTAAATACGATTTTATTGAAACAAGGTAGTTTTTTATTTTATTGTTGGTAGCAAAAAATAATTTTCTTGGTAAAATTTCTTTTTTCTTCCCCTTTTTATTTTGGTTAAAATCTCAAAAACTTTTAATTAAAACCATTGAAAGTCTACCACCTACAATTTGTAAACGCTAAAAGTTCAACGCTTTGAAAGTTTAATGCATTCCGAATTAGATTCTCTCAGCTTTGGAAGGATGACGCTTTATTCTGATTATGTTTGAATTTCATTTCCTCTTGTTTTGACAATTTCAATTTAGTAATAAAAAAAAATGCCATTTTTGGTAATCATTTCATTAAATTTTTTGGAAAAAAAAAATTATTTACAAATATTTTATTAACTTTTTCTTAAAAATTCATAGGAAAATTATTTAATAAAATGATGGTTCACTTCTCTGGGTTTAATTTTAATTATAATTAAATTTTCAATTTCATTTAATTGTTAATTTATTACATACGTACTAATTGTCAATAGAAATAACAATTGTCATTTGTAAATTAATATTAATTGAAATTTTTATAATTTTGTTTTTAAAAAAAGAAATTGATTTCACTGGGAAATGAAAGGTTCTTTTAAAAAAAAAAAAACTTGTTATTGTATTTGAAAAAAAAGTACAATGAAAAGAAAGTGAATTCTCAATTCAAAGAATGAGTATACATATCAAGTTTTGGAATTTATGAGTTTTCCCAAAGTTGTAAAAGGGATAATTATACACTGTTTAGTAATACAATGTCGGGCACGAAGATGCGAAACGTGGAACGTGTGATAATCTTGAAATCAATAAAGAGGTACCACGACACGATTTCTGCCCAGTCACGCAGTGCGCAAACTCACGTTGCTTTAATTTAGGATGCGCTCTGCATCAAAAGCCAATAACATACCAAATTTTTTTTTAAATATATACTGATTAATTTCGACCTTTTAGTAAAATTATTATTCACCCCCCCCCCCCCCGCCCCCTCATCTTTTCCCTCTCGGGATTCTCACCAAAATTTTCATAGTTACAATATTTGAATAAATTTATTCAAATATTTCCCTAGTCTCTCAAAATTATAATTAAAATATTAATTATTGAATATTTAATTTGTAAAATAATAATAATCTAATTATTATACGGAATATTAATTTAATATTATACATATAATGAATATAAATTGTAAATGAGACAACTTTTGAATAAAGTTTCGAATATCATGCGCGTGCAATTTTCATATTTCCTGTTGTAATATGTATATATATATATGTGTATAGTTTTTTGAGGTAATGAAAGATTGAATTTTTTAGTTTGAAACTCGAAAAAGTCGACTTGAACTCATCTTGAAACTGAACTCTCGAACTCATCTCATACTACTTCACTTTAGTTCCACTTATTTTGCACTCGAAAACCTTGCTCGTTTGGTCAAAGGCTTTCTAAAAAACAATATTCGACACTCATTGATGAATAAAAGTAGTAATTATCGAAGGAATTAATTAAATTTTATTTTCTATATCCGTTATATTAAACGTTTTCAGAAACGATGTGATTTTAATCTCTAAATGTGAATATATGTCACTGATGACTAATTCTGCAGCGCTATTCATTTGTTAAATGAATTAGTTTTCAGTAATTCATACTCAAAAATGACAAATTGATAGTACAAAACTATTAATTAGTAGTGGAAAAGTAATAATTTTTTCTTTTATTAAAGTTTACTAATTGAAATAGTAATTTTAGTAAATTAAATAGTAGATTTCTACTATCAATAAGTTATTTTTCTTACTGAAGAAGTGTTTTTTTAACTAATTTCAATTAGTAAGTCTCACTAAATAAATTAGTAGTTTTCTACTAACAATTAGTTATTTTTCTTACTGAAGAAGTGTTTTTTTAAACTAATTTCATTTAGTAAGCCTTACTATACAAATTAGTAGATTTCTACTAATTAGTAATTTTTTTACTAAATAAGTATTTTTTTACTCAAAATGTAATTTTTTTACTAAAAAAGTATTTTTTACTGAAAAATTATTTTTTACTGAAAAAGTATTTTTTTACTGAAAAAGTATTTTTTACTTAAGAAATATTTTTTAACTAAGAAGTATTTCTTACCAATTTTAATTAGCAAGTCTTACGAAACAAATTAGTAGTTTTTTACTACCAATTAGTTTGTACTGATACTGCTAATAGTATTTTTTTACTGAAAAAATATTTTTTACTTAAGAAGTATTTTTTAACTGAATTTAATTAGCAAGTGTTACGAAATAAATTAGTAGTTTACTACTATCATTTGGTTTGTATTGATACTGATAATAGTGTATTTTTACTGAAAAAATATTTTTTACTGAAAAAGTATTTTTTACTGATAATAGTGTATTTTTACTGAAAAAATATTTTTTACTTAAGAAGTATTTTTTAACTAAATTTAATTAGCAAGTGTTACGAAATAAATTAGTAGTTTACTACTATCATTTGGTTTGTATTGATACTGATAATAGTGTATTTTTACTGAAAAAATATTTTTTACTGAAAAAGTATTTTTTACTGATAATAGTGTATTTTTACTGAAAAAATATTTTTTACTTAAGAAGTATTTTTTAACTGAATTTAATTAGCAAGTGTTACGAAATAAATTAGTAGTTTACTACTATCATTTGGTTTGTATTGATACTGCTAATAGTGTTTTTTTACTGAAAAAAATATTTTTCTTACTAAAAAAGTATTTTCTCTCACTAAAGAAATTTTAAACTATTTTCAATTAGTAAACCTTACTAAAAAATTAGTAGTTTTCTACTATCAAATAGTTATTTTTCTTAGTAAAGAATGGTTTTTTAACTAATTTCAATTAGTCAGCCTTACTATAAAAATTAGTAGATTTCTACTACCAATTAGTATTTTTTTTACTAAATAAGTATTTTTTTACCCAATATGTATTTATTTACTAAAAAAGTATTTTTTACTAAAAAAGTATTTTTTAACTGAAAAAGTATTTTTTACTGAAAAGTTTTTTTTACTTAAGAAGTATTTCTTACCAATTTTAATTAGCAAGTTTTACGAAACAAATTAGTAGTTTACTACTACCAATTAGTTTGTACTGATACTGCTAATAGTATTTTTTTACTGAAAAAATATGTTTCTTACTAAAAAAGTATTTTCTCTCACTGAAGAAATTTTAAACTATTTTCAATTAGTAAACCTTACTAAAAAATTGGTAGTTTTCTACTATCGATTAGTCATTTTAGACTAAAAATTAGTCAATATGGTTACACATTCATTTAATACTCGAATCGGCACAGTTGAATTAGTCAAAAATTACTAATTCAGATTTAAAAAACATTATTTACATTGACAACAGTTTTTGTCAAGTATCAGTAGAAAAAGTGGGTTTAAGTCAGACATACTTTTAAGTAGTAAAGACCAATTTCTTGTACTTGGATTTTAGTATCAGTAGAAATTTGTCAAGACTGAATTATTTCGAAATCACCTAATTTTAGCATCAGTAGTAAAATTCGTTTTCGGTCAGCCAGAAACTTTCTAAATTCTTGTATTTTTACATCGAATAATAATGTCATCTAGTTTAAAAAAAATTTTTGGTATCATTAAATTTTTAATAGAATTTTGATTGAATTCTTTTTATATTAGTGATATAAGTAAGTTTTGATCAGACATGACTTTTTGGAATCATTGTAATTTTTAGTATCAGTGAAAAAAATCAGCGTTTTAAGTTCTTGTAATTTAGGAATAAGTGGTACAAGTCCGTTTTAGTCAGACTTGTCAAAATCTTATAAATTATCAGTACAGTGGAATTTATCAAACGACGTTTGGATTAACTGTAATTTCGGTGGCAGTAGTAAAAATAAATTTCAGTCAGACAGCTGTGATTAAATTCTAAGAATTTTGTATATCAGTAGTACAAGTCACTTTCAGTCAGACGTAACTTTATTTAATTTTTATAAAATTTTACATCAGTAGTAAAAGCAATTATACTAGAAATTTTCCAAAAAAAAAAATTGTAATTCTATTTTTTTTTGCAACATTTTGGTATTTTAATTTTTTTTTTTTAGTTTTTCGTTGATACATTTTTTTTTAAGTAATACAGAAGATTCACGTTTTGAAAATTAGTAGTCCTTTATCACGCGTTTTGTTAGGAATTTAATGCTCACTTTTTGATGTAACCTAAGCCCCGGAGAGATGGAAGTTCATGAGAGGTCGTGGATACAAACTTAAACTATGCTAAACTTTTTTAAGCCTGGCTAAAAGTAATCCAGGTTTAAGTGCGTATTTGACCTATTCTACATGTAACATGCAAAAAAATGCACTATATAGTTCGCTGCGTTTTAATCTCAAATTGCTTTGTTCTTTTGACAATAAAGACTTCTCAGATATGATACTTTTTTCCCTTCCTTCCATTGTGATAGATAGTAAAAATAAAATATGTATATATATATATATTAATCCAAGTTTTAGGGAAAATTTTTTAGAAACTTTCACACTTTTTTAGTGTTTAAAAATTTTATTGAAATCATCTTAATGCAAAAAGAAATATCTAAAAAATACAGGCTGAAAGAATATATTTAAAAAAAAATTAAAAAAAAAAATACAAATACCGGTGCAGAAATTTTAACAGGGCCCAGATCGGGGCCGGATCAGACTGCCCTATTAGGGAATGAAACGCTGCGCCTGATGCGGCCCTAATTAGGAAATCCACATTTTCTGGTCGCCCTGATTTGGCCCTGATAAGCGTTTCATTCCCTACTAGGCCCCTAAAAAGGGCAATTTCTACACGGGAAATACAAAAATAATATATAATATAAATAAATAAAATTTAATATAAAACTGTGCACATTAATTAGTCTGTCGATGGTAAATTAAAATAAATGACACAGAAGTATAATAAATATAAATGCAGATAAAGACAATTCAAGGATAATAATTCATTGTTATAAAGTTTAAAAACTAAAAAAGAAGAACAGTCGGATAAAAAAAATAGTTTTAAATCGTTTGTACAGTTCAATAAATCACGAAGCTTTACTGCTTATCTATCATAAACATTCGCCTTCGTTTAGGAGATAAATTGATCCACGCTTTGCACGCCTTTCCTTGCATAATTCCGCGATTTATTTTCGTTCCGACACAGTTTGCAATTTCCAATTTACGAAAAAGAATGCGTTTTCACTAAATTCTCGATTTGTTAAAATTATATATACAAATGTTTAATATATTTCTAAAATTAATTGTCTTTTTTTTTTATTAAATATACATAAAAATGATTATTTTATCTCTTTTTATCTTTGAAAAATATTTGTCAATAAATTTTTTTTTTTAAATGTAAGTTGAAATGAAAAATATGTGTGTAAAACTTGAGAAGTAAATTTTTGTGAAAAATGTTGACAAATCTTCTTGTAGTTGTTTGTGATGTATATAAATAAATTTTGCTGTTGAATTCGCGGGTGACCAGATGATCAACATCATTTCTCTGTGAGGTTGAAAAGCAACAGGTTGCATTAAAGTTAGAAATACTTCTTCTAGATATCTTAAAAGGTTTAAAGTAACTTTAGAAGCAGTGTAAATAGGAAATTTATCTTTCTCGAAAGTTAAACATCTGCTTTTCTTGATTTATGTAAAATTCTTGTTGCCCTTTTTCTATATTTAGTTTTACGGTGACGGTTTTCTTTAAAAAATTATAATTTTTTTTGCACAAAAATAAAATTGAAATTATTTCAAAGAAGATTGATTTCCAATCAATTTGGAAAAAGAAAATTGATTAAATGAAAATTGATCACATTTCCCTAAGTTTGAATCAAGTTTGATTATTTTATATTTATATATGAGAAAAATCTTGGTATTCTTTAGATGAAATCAGAGACAGGAGTCGAAAACACTTTGGAAACTTTTATCTCGACACAATTGAATCGAGGATCTCGTAACTAGCGAGTTGAAGGAAAAACCCCGGATGAAAGTAGCGGGTGTTAGGTGGGACATAAGAGTCTTATAGAAAGGCGAGAGCACGAGCTAAAACTGATAAATAAATAACAGCAAAGACTTCGGTCAAGAGGTAGATGGCACGACAGTAAAGAAAAGTAACGCGAGCCCGTAAAGGAGAATCAATTCGATTCCCAAGTCGCACACTCACTACTCTCCATTCGTATCTTTTCTTCGCCTCTTTTTTTTTACCCACTCATACCACATTTCTTTCTTTCTTTCTCTATTTCTTTTTCCTCACTCTATCCTTTTCTCTCCTTCTCAGAAAACGACTCTCTGCTCCGAGTTTTGTACCATAGGGTACATATATATATATATAGCTCTCCATTTTCTGCGCAACAAGTGCTTTCTCTAGCTGCTGCCTTGCTGCCGGAGCATCACATCTTTAAGAAAACCTTCTTCCTTTCTGCTTCCTATTTCAAGCTTGAAAAAGAATTCCACGAGTCCGACTACTACTTTCCAAATCACCATTGCTCCACTATGTTTCTTACCCCCCCTTCCCCTTCCCCCTCTCTCTCTTTTGCTTTTGCCTTCTTGCCAAATGCTTACCATTCTGTATATACAACAGCTTCTCTCACACGATACTTCTCTCTTTCTCTCCTTCATCCGTCAGCTACTTTTCTACGTTACTTCACGGTAATGCTATACTCCACCACCTGTTTTCATGTTTTGTTGAATAAAAAAAGAAAAAAATTGCACAAAATAAATATCCTCTCTCTGTCTCCTTAAAGACCGCGTCGTTTGAGAGTAAATCCACTTTTTTTTCTCTACCTTCTGCAAAGATTTGTATAAACTTAAAATTCCCCAAGTGTGGTGGATCTTTCTTTTTTTTTTTGGACAATTTATCTCAGGAAGATTACTGTTAAATGCAATTGTCATTTGCATATATATTGTGTGGCTTTATTTTAATGCTTTGCAAAGTAAAAAAAAATTCTCGATTTGAAAATATTCACATGTGAATAATTTCAAATCGAGAATTTTTGGAATTTTTTTTTTGTACAATTGTGACTGAAACTTATTTTTTCTACTGATTGATTGAAAAAACTCAATTACCTGACTGCTATCAAATTAATATTTATTTGAACAAAATAAATATTTACTTGAACTAAAAATGCAAAAAAAAATAAAGAAAGGACAAAAAATGTTGAAATTATAAAAAAGTACCAGTATTAAAATTACAATGATTGACGAAAGTTTATACTTTTACCACAGATGCAAAAATAAAATAAACCCCTTGTCTGACTGAAACTGTACTTTTCTACTAAAAGAAAAATTTGAATAAATTTCAATAAAATTTACTTGAATTATTAAAATATAAACAATTTTTTTTTGGAAAATTTCTAGTAATTGTTTTTACTACTGATGTAAAATTTTATAAAAATTAAATAAAGTTACGTCTGACTGAAAGTGACTTGTACTACTGATATACAAAATTCTTAGAATTTAATCACAGCTGTCTGACTGAAATTTATTTTTACTACTGCCACCGAAATTACAGTTAATCCAAACGTCGTCTGATAAATTCCACTGTATTGATAATTTATAAGATTTTGACAAGTCTGACTTAAACGGACTTGTACCACTTATTCCTAAATTACAAGAACTTAAAAAACTGATTTTTTTCACTGATACCAAAAATTACAATGATTCCAAAAAGTCATGTCTGATCAAAACTTACTTATATCACTAATATAAAAAGAATTCAATCAAAATTCTATTAAAAATTTAATGATACCAAAAATTTTTAAGCTCGATGACATTATTATTCGATGTAAAAATACAAGAATTTAGAAAGTTTCTGGCTTACCGAAAACGAATTTTACTACTGATACTAAAATTAGGAGATTTTGAAATAATTCAGTCTTGACAAATTTCTACAGATACTGAAAACCAAGTACAGGAAATTGGGCTTTACTACTTAAGAGTATGTCTGACTTAAACCCACTTTTTCTACTGATACTTGACAAAAACTGTTGTCAATGTAAATAATGCTTTTTAAATGTGAATTAGTAATTTTTGACTAATTCAACTGTGCCGATTCGTTTATTAAATGAATTTGTAACTATATTGACTAATTTTTAGTCTAAAATCACTAATCGTTAGTAGAAAACTACTAATTTTTTAGTAAGGTTTAGTAAGGTTTTTGAAAATAGTTTAAAATTTCTTTAGTGAGAGAAAATTCTTTTTTAGTAAGAAACATATTTTTTTCAGTAAAAAAAACATTATTAGCAGTATCAATACAAACTAATTGGTAGTAGTAAACTACTAATTTGTTTCGTAAGAATTGCTAATTAAAATTGGTAAGAAATACTTCTTAAGTAAAAAATACTTTTTCAGTAAAAAAATAATTTTTCAGTAAAAAATGCTTTTTTAGTAAAACAAATACATATTGAGTAAAAAAATACTTATTTAGTAAAAAAAATTACTAATTGGTAGTAGAAATCTACTAATTTTGATAGTAAGGCTGACTAATTGAAATTAGTTAAAACACAATTCTTTACTAAGAAAAATAACTAATTGATAGTAGAAAACTACTAATTTTTTAGTAAGGTTTACTATATGAAAATAGTTTAAAATTTCTTTAGTGAGAAAAAATACTTTTTTAGTAAAAAAAAATATTTTTTTCAGTAAAAAAACACTATTAGCAGTATCAATACAAACCAAATGATAGTAGTAAACTACTAATTTATTTCGTACTAAATCTTTCCAACTAAATCGATAGTAGAAAACTACTAATTTTTTTTAGTAAGGTTTGCTAATTGAAATTAGTTTAATATTCTTCAGTGAGAAGAAACACTTTTTTTAGTAATAAACATATTTTTTTAAGTAAAAAATACTATTATTAGTATTAATACTATTAATACTACTACCAACTAATTAGTAGTAGTAAATTTTTTTTTGTATTCTCTGTTTTAAAAATTGTAGAATTCTCGAATTTCCTCCAAAAAAAAAAGTATCCACATGTTTTGTATTCGAATAAAGAGTTTTCAATATAATCCTGAATTTTGCATACATAAAGAAACTAAAAAAAACAAAAGGAAGAATTATTGATCTGTTGCATTTAAGGAATGAGAAACTTTTTTTTACTCGCATTTAAACTTCCGTATGTAGATGTGAAAAGAGTTTCTTTTTTTTTTTCATTTTTATTGAGAATTCCCTGGTGTTTACCAAGACCACTTGGTTGCCCGACGCGATGCCGTGATGGTATTGTGCTATTTTCCAAAGGTTCGTTCACTTGCTTTGTTGCTCCCTTGAGACGCTTTTCTGCATCTTGGGCGATTCTTATTTTCCTTTGAGATCTGACTCACCGCTAATACTTTTTAAAATGCAATTTATCTCCAAAAAAAAAGTTTATTATTATAATTTACGATTTATGAAGATGAAAAGTAAAAAAAAAAGAATTAAAAAAATATACGAATGAGAATATAAGAAATATGTGAGAACGTGTATATAGTTTCAGTGACATAAAATATTCCACGTAGACGACAATTTAAACTGATATTTTTGAAATGAAATGCAATACGCTTTTCCCGAGTAGAATATATTGCATTGAACCGTCTTTTCTTTTCTTATTTTAATTTTTTTTCAGAGAAAATAATTTTTTTGTTTAATTATCCGAAAGATTTTTTTACTTTTAAACTATTTTAATTTAAAAAATAATTATTTAATATAATTTACCATTGTTTTTAAAAAACAATTTTTTACGGAAAAAAATTTATTTCAAAATGATTTGTTCTTTAAAACAATTAGTTTTCAAAGACAGTTTAGAAACAATGATTTCCCATTATATGTAATTAGTTTCAAGAGAAGAAATTTCGTTAAACTTTCAGTTGTGTTTGTTTCACTGGCTGCAAAGAGGCAGCAGCATTTATATCAGATAAAAGTTTTCAAGTTAATTAACCCCCTCTCGTAGTTTAATTAATACAACAATTCTAACTGAAACTTGCTTGTAACTGACTACTTTTGATGTTTCTCACTGCCACAGAAAAAAAGGTTTTCAATAATTCAAAATAATAATTAGGATTTTTTTCTGATAATTTATTTAATTAAATAACTAATTAATTTTACATGAAATAAAATTTATTCAACTATAAAATTACAAGACTTTAAAATAAATAAATTTATTTCAAATTTCTATTTTTAAATTAAAAATTAAATTTTTATTTGTTTGGAGAAAATAAATTGTATATTTTAATTTTTCGCGAGTGATTTGAAAAAGAGATTTCTTTTTTTTTTTTTTAATTTAAACTTACCATAGGCGTGGATGAGTATGGTGAACAGGACCACCAGCTTCAACTGCCGATTGCCCATCCTGTCGTGGATCGTTACGTCGATTCAGCTTCCTCCTGAAACAATACGAACGTTCCCAATCAATCAACCCATCCATTTAATCCCCTATCCTGTATCCTGGCTTGGCCAGAATTTCCCGTGTCTATAGACGAATCTCGTTTCGCCTTCAATTCACTCTTCCAAATCTCCCCCTCCCCCCCCCTTGACTGTTTTTAAGCCCCTCCCCTCCACCTGACTTTTCACTCCCGGAATACTTGTCTTCACTGGCAAACAGCCCGAACATTTTTGTACTCTGACTTTTCTGTCTCCGTGATTTGTATCGACGATTTTGTTTTTCCAACGTGGTTTCAATTCCTCTTGTACACTATACATATATATATATATATATAAAGCAAAGGGATATCAAACTCTCATGCACAACTGCACGAGTTTCATCTTGTTGAGTTCCCGCTGGGCACGATAAGTTCGATCCCTCTAGTACCAAACTCATTTTTATTCACAAGCAGAAAATTCCTTTCTATGATGATTTATTCACTATATACCTGAGTAATACATCAATTTTTCCATATTTTTTTTTTGCCCTTTTTTTTGTTAAAATATTCGCCTTTAGTTTCTAAATTTCTAAATTAGTCATTTTTGACTAATTTACCTGCGTTGATTTGATTATGAAATGAAAATTTAACTGTTTTAACTACTCTCTAAATCTGAATTAGTAATAGAGTTTAATAATTTGCATTAGTGACTCACTTTTTACTTTAGAATTAGTTAAATTTTACTAATTGTTAGTAAAAATTACTAATAATTAGTAAAATTTTACTAATTCAGAAGGAAAAAGTGAGTCACTAATTCAAATTAGTAAACATTTTTACTAATTCAGATTTACAGAGTACACAGGAAATTAAAAGGCATTAAAATAAGCTGCAACGCTTATTATTTTAATCCAATTTCGCTTATTTTAATCCATTTTGGTATTAACATAAGCAAAATTGGATTGGATTGGATTTTCTGTGTACTCACTAAATTTGAATTAGTAAAAATTTTAACATAATTAGTAACTCACTTTTTGATTTTTAGTTAAATTTTACTAAATAATAATTAGTAATTAGTAGTAGTAATTATTAGTAATAAAGTTTACTAATTTGAATTAGTGACTCACTTTTTGCTTTAGAATTAGTTAAATTTTACTAATTGTTAGTAAAAGTTACTAATAATTAGTAAAATTTTACTAATTGTTAGTAAAAATTACTAATAATTAGTAAAATTTTACTAATTCAGAAGCAAAAAGTGAGTCACTAATTCAAATTAGTAAACATTTTTACCAATTCAGATTTAGAGAGTAAAATTAAATTAAATTCCAAATACTTAATACAATTAAAAGCATAAAAAATAAAATAATTTCCAGTAAATTTTATGTAATAAAATTTGGAAGCAAATTAATTCAAATTCTACATTGAGAGAAAAGATTGGTTTCGGGTTACCATTTTTAGTTAGTAAACTATGCTGCTAATTTATTAGTTGTTACTATTTTTATTGGTTGGCATAACTATATTTTATTATTTGGTTTAACTAATTAGTTTGTTTATCTATTTAATTAGTTACTTTACTAATTAAATAGTTAGGCTGACTAACTAAATGGTAACAGTAACTAATATAAATTAGCTAAAATACTCTTACTAACGAAATAGTAATCGGAACCAATCGTTTCTCTTAGTGTAAATGAATATCTTATATATAAAATATAATTCTACTCTCTAAATCTGAATTAGTAATAAAGTTTACTAATTTGAATTAGTGACTCACTTTTTGCTTTAGAATTAATTAAATTTTACTAATTGTTAGTAAAAGTTACTAATAATTAGTAAAACTTTATTAATTCAGAAGCAAAAAGTGAGTCACTAATTTAAATTAGTAAACATTTTTACTAATTCAGATTTAGAGAGTACACAGGAAATTAAAAGGCATTAAAATAAGCTGCAACGCTTATTATTTGAATCCAATTTTGCTTATTTTAATCCATTTTGGTATTAAAATAAGCAAAATTGGATTAAAATAATAATAAGCGTTGCAGCTTATTTTAATACCTTATAATTTTCTGTGTACTCACTAAATTTGAATTAGTAAAAATTTTAACAGAATTAGTTACTCACTTTTTGCTTTTTAGTTAAATTTTACTAATTGTATAAACACATTTTTTTACTATTAATTAATTGAATTTTAGTAATTCAAAACCAAAAATTAAATCACTAATTCAAATTAGTTAAAAATTTTACTAATTCAGATTTCGAGTAATTTTTAGTAAAAAATAACTAATTATTAGTAGGCAATGACTAATATCTAGAAAGCAATTAATAATTGTTAGTAAAAAACTATTAATTTATTTAGTAACGCTACTATTGTAATTAATAAAATTTAATGAATGAAGTAAAAGTTTTTTCTTATCTATTAGAATAATTTTTAGTCAAAAATGTCTAGAAAACTACGAATTTATTTAGTAAGGTTACTATTTTAATTAGTAAATTTTAATAAATGAATTATAAGTATTCTGCTATCAATTTTTAGTTTTTAGTTTAGTTTAGTTTTTTTTCAATTAGACATTTTTGTTACTAAAAATTAGTCAAAAATGACAAAAACTACTACTAATTTATTCAGTAAGTAATTTCAATTAGTGAATTTTAATAAACGAAGTAGTATTTTTTTAACTATCAATTAGTCATTTTTTATTAAAATTTAAAAATTAGTAGAAAATCACTAGAAAAGTAGGAATTTATTTAGTAAGGATACTATTTTAATTAGTAAACTTTACTAAATGAATTAGTAGTTTTCTATTATTAATTAGACATTTTTGACTAAAAATTAGTTAAAATTGTCCGGAATACTACTAATTTATTTAGTAAATTATTTTAATTAGTAAAATTTAATAAATAAATTAGTAGTTTTCTAGTACCTACTAATTTATTTAGTAAGTTATTTTATGTAGTAAAATTCAATAAATGAATTAGTAGTTTTCTAATAAATACTAATTTATTTAGTAAGTAATTTCAATTAGTAAACTTTAAGAACCAAATTAGTAGTTTTCTACGAAATTAGTAATTAGACTAAAAATTAGTTAAATTTTCCCGAAAACTACTAATTTATTTAGTAAATTATTTTAATTAGTAAAATTTAATAAATAAATTAGTAGTTTTCTAATAACTACTAATTTATTTAATAAGTAATTTCAATTAGTAAACTTTAAGAACCAAATTAGTAGTTTTCTACGAAATTAGTAATTTTTTAATATTATTTACTCATTTGTCAGAAAAAATAGAAATATTTGTCAGAAATAGTTAGAAAATTACTAATTTTCTTATAGTAAGTTTACTATTCAAATTACTAAACTTTAATAAGGGAATTTAAATTCAGAGAATACATTAGACAAAATTAGTTTATTAATTATGCAAAAAAGTACAAAAGAAAATAACCAAAAATTTCCCATCTTTTTTTATTTTCTTTTTTTAATTTTACAGGAAAAATTATTATTTTCTTTACACCGAACCATTAATTTGAATAAAAAAAAAATTTTCATTTACCACAAAATTTCAAATTGAAATTATAATTATGGTGCATCATTGTAATGTTGGAATATTTAATAAAACGATAATTATTTATGTTATTAAAAATTCACAACAACAATGGCGAACGGTTGATGTAAATTTTATTGATTGTCACTTTGCATAATACAAAACAATTGTCATTACGTTGTATTTTCATTATTTCCTTTCGAGTACGCGTTGGGTAATTGCAATTTATTTAAACATAAATCGTGAATAATTTTTTGCAAAAAATTATATTAGAAAATTAATAAATAAATATAGTAGTGATATTCAAAATAGAGAAATTAAAAATATCACGTCTGACCAAAACTGACTTTTACTACTGAAAACCTACAAAAAGATTAATTTATTATTTGATAGTGAAAAAAAATTGTCTTTACTAAAACGGAGTTTACTACTGATAATAAAAATATAGGAATTAAAAATTGCATGTCTGACTAAAACCGATTTACACTACTGAAAATACATTAAGACGATGTTAAAGTATTATTTGCCGGTAAAAAATCCTGTCTGACCAAATCGACCTACACTACTGAAAACATAAAAAAAATCTGCCTGACTAAAACCGACTTCTTGTACTGATACTAAAAATACAGAAATAAAAATATTTTATGTCTGACTGAAACCCACTTTCACTACTAATGTAAAATATTACAAATATCTGAAAATTTCTGTCTAGACTAAAAATGATTTTTGCTACTAATTTATTTATAAACAATCTGTCTGACGTAAAATTTCTCTTTACTACTTGACCGACAAACAATATTTAAAAAAATATAAATAAAAAATAAATAATAATAATAAATAAAAAAAATATTGAGATAAAAAGAAAATTTCCAATAAAATAAGTAAATTTGATAAATATTTCTTTGTAATTTATTCGAATTCAAAATAAATAGCAAAAATAAATTACAATAATCAAAGAGAATATATAAATATTGTTTAATGGGAAATAATTTATGTTCTCTTTTCATAATAATTAATTGCGCTTGTTTTTCGATAATTTAGAATTACAACAAAATTTTAATGACAAAATAACACATTTCACCAATCATCGATCCAGAAAACTGTTTTTATTTTTTTGTATATACCTTAAATTGGACTTGCGCAGGAAATATCTCCTAATTAGTAACGAGCAAAGAGTCCGAGAGGGTAAACCGAGTACGGATATTGCTAAAGCCAAAACGATATAAACACTATATATATATATACATATACTGGTACCCGAGTCACTCTCATGAAACGCTAATTTTCCATGTTCAAATACACTGTGTTCGTTTTTGTTTGTACATTGCTGTTAAACGAGTATGCACACATAAACTCCGGTTTTCATTTTCTACACATTTTCCCCCCTACTCTCAGACAAGGAGAGTAAATGAAAAATATTTTTCTCTCGCGCAATTCGAATTTATTGAGATTTAAAATACACACGATTTTTTTTTTTTTTAAATTCTTTGCCTTCTATATTTCTTTGTTAGAATAAAAAAGGATTCATTTTCTAGTAATTTCATTTTAAATCGTATTGCTTGGAAAATGGTAACATGAAATAAATATATTGAAATGAAATAGATAGTGTAATGGATTTACTAAAAGGAATTTTCCATTTGCAAAAAGATATTAAAGACCACTGGGTTTATAGTAGAGCTGTGGGAAAATAACTGAAACGTATAGTATTTTTTTTTTTTTTTTCTATTTTTATTTTTATTTTTATTTGTGAGTAGATTAATTCGCAAGTGGAAACTCGGTACGAGAAAAAAAGAAAATGCAAACTTGTTTTAATGTTTCCTGAAGTTAAGCTCCTTCTTTTCCCTCGAGCTAATTAATGATTTTCCCCTTTCGACCTTTGTTTAATTCAAATCGTATTTCCAAGTTCTTTTTATAACCTGACAGAAATTGAAAAGTTTTTATGCTTTATAGAGAAGCGTCATCCATTGCCTCGGGCTTGATAGTCTAGAGTACTTAAGAAGTTACTTTACAGTTTTCACTTTAAGATGGTTTAATATCTTTTCATATTATTATAATCTGTAATTGTCTCTAATATTAAAAATACTATTGTTTATAAAATTACAAAATTTCTTTTTTTTTCATTTCTAATAAATGAAAATGAAAATAAATTATTTACTAAAAGGTTTTTCAATTTCTTCTGTTATAGAAGTTTTGCAAACTTTTTTTTTTCTTTCTTTCTTTTACTTTTTATCATTCTATTCACATTTTTTTTCTTTGCTAAAGGCATTTCAATAAAAAATCACACTTTGAAAAGTTTGCCAAAATATAGGTGGGATTAAAAACTTTGTGTTTCTGATGGAGGAGTTTTTTTCAACTTTAAAAAATATTGCGCGATCAATAAGAAAACAAAAAAAAAAAAAAAAAAACAAAGTACATATTTTATCAAACCAGGAATTTTTTTTGCATTTTAATAATGTAGTTGAATGTGCGAAACTGGAAAAAAATCTAAATTAAAAATTTTTTTCTGCATTTAACTGATTTGTTCTACTGATATGACAAGGGGAAAATTATAAAAACGTTTTGTCTGACTTAATACGATTTTTACTATTGGTAACATAATTTTTATAGAATTTAAAATAATTCCTCAGTATTATACAAATTAAAACGAAAGACTCGACCAAAACTGACTTTTTCTACTGCTGCTAAAATAATGATTTTAAAATTTTCTGTCTGACTATAATTTATTTTTACTAATGCTAATGCTACCATTTTCTCCACTGATACAAAAATTTTACTGAATTTAAAACATATTTCGTCGAAAGATATACGAATTATTAACGCAATGTCTGACTAAATCCGAATTTTTCTACAGATACTTTAATGACGACTTTAAAAAAAAATAAGTCTGACTATAAATGGCATATACTACTGCTGTAACAAATTTAACCAAAGGTAAAACATATTTCATTAAACGATATACAAATTAAAAACGTTATGCCTGACCAAAACTAACTGTTACTACTGCTATTAAAATTTTTTTTAAAAAAAGTTACGTCGTCTAACTAAAATTTTCTTTGACTACTTATAACTCTTACAGCAGGAATAGAATTTTTATACATATATTGCTGAAAATGCTATAAATAACAGAAATAACATAAGTACCATACATAACAAAAATAACGGAAATAATATAAATAGCAAAAATAACATAAATACCATATGTAACAGAAATAATATAAGTAACATAAATAACAGAAAAAAGGGAAATAACATTAATAACAGGAATAACATAAATAGCATAAGTAACAGAAATACCATAAATAACAGAAATAACATAAGTACCATAAATAACAGAAATAACGGAAATACTATAATTAGCGGGAATAACAGAAATACCATAGATAGCAGAAATAATATAAGTACCATAAATAACGGAAATAACGGAAATAATATAAATAGCGAGAATAACATAAATACCATATATAACAGAAATAACATGTATAACAGAAATAACATAAGTAACATAAATAATAGAAAAAATGGAAATAACATAAATAGCAGGAATATCATAAATACTATACGTAACAGATGTACCAGAAATAACAGAAATAACGGAAATAATATAAATAGCGGGAATAACAATCATACCCTATATAGCAGAAATAACATAACTGACATAAATACTATAAATAACAGAAATAACAGAAATAATGGAAATAACATAAATAGCGGGAATAATACAAATAGCGAGAATAACATAAATACCATATGTAACAGAAATAATATAAGTAACATAAGTAACATAAATAACAGAAATAACACAAGTACCATAAATAACAGAAATAACACAAGTACCATAAATAACAGAAATAACGGAAATACTATAAATAGCGGGAATAACAGAAATATCATAAATAACAGAAATAACATAAGTACCATAAATAAAAGAAATAACGGAAATACTATAAATAGCACGAATAACAGAAATACCATAAATAGCAGAAATAACTCAAATAACATAAGTACCATAAATAACAGGAATAACAGAAATAATATAACATTAATAACAGTAATAACATAAATAGCATAAGTAACAGAAATATCATAAATAACAGAAATAACATAAGTAACATAAATAACAGAAATAACGGAAATAACATTAATAACAGGAATAACATAAATAACATAAGTAACAGAAATACCATAATTAACAGATATACCATAAATAACAGAAATAACATAAGTAACAGAAATAACGGAAATAACATTAATAACAGGAATAACATAAATAGCATAAGTAACAGAAATACCATAAGTAACAGATATACTATAAATAACAGAAATAACATAAGTAACATAAATAACAGAAATAACGGAAATAACATTAATAACAGGAATAACATAAATACTATACGTAACAGAAATACCATAAATAATAGAACACGGAGAGAAATAGATGGTACCAGATCTAGACAGATCTAGATAGTACCAGGTACCATATTTGATCTTACATATACGGAACAACAATGTAGATTCTATTAGTTAATATCCAGATTGTACGAAGTAACATCTTGATTGTAGTGGGTAACATAACTATACTTTTTGTAACATTTTTGATAGTACCGTGTAGCATAATTATAGTACCGGATAACATCTACTTTTTTACCATCTTAAGATCATAAGTTCTTACCATCTATTTCTCTCCGTGTAATAATATAAATATCGAGAATAACATAAATACCATAAATAACAGAAATAACATAAAATAATAAAAAAATAAAATAATATAAAGCAAAAGTTAATAATGTGAAGTGATAGACAATTTTTTCCTATCAGTTTAATTTCACATTCATCGAAAATGAAATTCTCTTCTATTTGATATATATATATAAAGAAGTAAAAAATGATGTGCATTGGTATTTGTCGCTTGTGAAAAAAAAGAAGATGAGAACGATTTTCCAGTATTCTTAAAACTCATTTGGTTCAAACATCCATTCACTGCGATCGCTTAACCGGATGTCTGCTCCCATCAGCCTTCCTTCCAACCCCCCCCCCTTCCCTTTTCGCAAACTTAATTGTGAACACGACGACGACGACGACGACGGTGGCGACGATGACTAAGGGTTGAAGCACTGCAACTAGTACTAATACCACTACTATTTTACTACCACTAGTACTAATACTACTACAACGACAACTATTACGTTCACCTGCTGATTTTGTACCATCGTTAGTTGGGAGACAGTTTGTCGAAGCGTAGTTCGACCTGGGCGAGTTTCCGTAGGGGACTGTGAGAGGAACCTTGTTGAGGGATAAGTGGGAGGGGGAGGGGGGGGTGAGAGAACTCTCGAAGGTAAAACCGACAGGGATGAGCGGGGTTGGAACCAAAATGATCAGGAGACTGGAGACGTGACTATGGAGCTGTGGATCGAATCAAACGATTTCACGCTCCAGATTTTATCTCCTTTTCGAATCAACGACCGTGAAAGCTTCAAGAAACGACTAAAAGTACGAAGCTAGTAGGCCCCTTCCTTTTTTTTTTCGTTGAAACGCACCACTATTGAGTAAATGAAGATTTAAACTCATTCTCTTCTGTGTATTTGTCTTAGTTTTCAGTGTAACTGCTTAGAGGGTCGATTGTTAAAGCCGTTTTCATTTACAGTTTCATTTACACTTTCACTTTGTTCGATTTGAATTCTCACTTTCACTTCTAGTTTTTCGTATTTCCATTTTCACTTCCACTTTTTCCAATTTCCATTTCATTATTCGAAAAGTGAAACTGGGAATGGAAACTTGCAAAAGTGGCGTTGGAAGTGGAAATGGAAATTTAAAAAACTCCACTTCTATTCCCACTTCCACTTTTCCAATTTCCATTCCCACTTCCATTTCCACTTTCATTTTTTTCAATTTCCATTCTCACTTTCATTTCTATTTCCACTTTTTCTAACTTTCACTTCCACTTCTATTTCCACTTTTACTTTTTCCATCCCCACTTCCATTTCCACTTTCATTTCTATTTCCACTTTTTCTAACTTTCACTTCCACTTCTATTTCCACTTTTACTTTTTCCAAATTCCATTCCTACTTTAATTTCAACTACCATTTTTTCTGATTTCCACTTCCACTTTCTCACTATTTGGATATTGGAATGGAAATTTAAAAAAATGGAGTTGTAAGAGAAAGTGAAAATAGAAGTGAGAATGGAATTTGGAGAAACGGAAAAAGGGAAAGTGGAAATAAAAGTGAGAGTGAAAATTAGAAACAGTGGAAGTGGAATTTGAATTGAGAATGGAAAATGGAAATTAAAGTGGAAATGGAATTTGACAGAATTTTTTATGACTGCTGCTAAGGGCCTGTAAAGTGTATTTTTTTAGCAGTAAGGAATGTTGGTTTTAGTTCGACAGATGTTTTTTCACCTATAAATTTGTATTATCAGTAGTGTAAGTCAGTTTAAGTCAGACTTAACATTTTTAAACCGTTTTATTGTTGTTTCAGTAGTAAAAGTTGGTTTAGGTCAGACAGTTGGTTTTTGTCATTTAAATTTGCGATCTTAATAGTATAAGTCAGTCTTTAGTCAGACATAAAGTTTTTAATTCGTTTTATTGTACCTTCAGTAGTTAAAGTTGGTTTTGGACAGACAGATGGTTTAAAATTCAGTAATTTTTACTTTTAGTAGTGAAAATTGTTTTTAGTCAGACAGATGGTTTTTCACTTATAAAATTGGATTATCTGTAGTGTATGTCTGTCTAAGGCAGACTTAACGTTTTTAATTCTATTTATTGCTATTTCAGTAGTAAAAGTTGGTTTTAGTTCGACAGATGGTTTTTGTCATATAAAATTGTGATATTAGTAGTATAGGTCAGTCTTTAGTCAGACATAACATTTTTAATCCGTTTTATTGTTGTTTCAGTAGTAAAAGTTGGTTTTGGACAGACAGATGGTTTTTGTCATTTAAATTTGTGATATCAGTGGTATAAGTCAGTCTTTAGTCAGACATAATGTTTTTAATCCGTTTTATTGTACTTTCAGTAGTATCAGTCAGTTTCAGTCAGACATATAGTTCAAAATTCAGTAATTTTTACTTTCAGTAGTGAAAATTGCTTTTAGTCAGACAGATGGTTTTTGTCATATAAAATTGTGATAATAGTAGTATAAGTCAGTCTTTAGTCAGACATAAAGTTCTTAATTCGTTTTATTGTATTTTCAGTAGTAAAAATCGGTATAAGTCAGACATACAGTTTGTAATTCAAAAATTTATGGTTTCAGTAGTGAAAATTGCTTTTAGTCAGACATAACGTTTTATATTCGTTCTATTGTACTTTCAGTAGTAAAAGTCGGTTTCTTGTCAGACATACATTTTGAAATGCAGAAATTTATACTTTCAGTACAAAGGCTTACGTATAAATAATAAAAAAAAATTTCCCACTATATTTAAATCTATAAATTTAAATGTCAATTTTTAAATTGTAAAAAATAAAACTCAAATGTAATTTTCATCTCTCAAAATGCATGAATATTTCAATATATGAATTTGAAATATAAAAGAAAAAATATGTCGAATAAAAATATATTTAACGAATTTTTTTTTTTTTTATAATGCGCTAGTGAATTATAGAGGAAAAAAATCCATTTTACAGTCTCTTTAGCATAAAAAGAAAAAAAATTTATGGCCAACTTAGTCAGAGTGTCGTTTAGAATCGCAATCTGAAATGCTTTACGTTCCTACGCATTCTACTGCTAAAGTATCTCCATTTTCGTTTTATTTTAAAAAATAAAAAAAAAAAAAAAAAAAACTGAAAGTGGCAAGAAATTACTCTGGAAAAATAAGATACTGTACAATATACTGACTTTTAATAATGTACTTTACTAGCTTTTCTTTTAAAAGTTTAGCATTCCACGTCTTTCAGGTTTTGAATAAAATGCAAATTAACAAAAAATGTTTTTAATTTTTTTTTTAATTATTTTCAAAATTAAGAAAAAATTACGTTTTTTTCTAAATAATTGACAATTTTTAATATTTATTTTTTTAAATTTTTATATTAAATAATTATTGTTACTGTAATAAATAATAATTAATTATTTATTTACAATAATAAACGGGGCTTACAAAAAAAACCAAAGAGCCCTTTCGTACTTTTAAAAATAATAAATTTTATATTAAAAATTATTCGCTTTTCTCGTCAATTAGAGAATTTTTCTTAATATAAAACATCTTGTGCGCCTCTTGTTTTTGTAATTTGCACAAGAGTTGAATTGGCACTTTAGAATTAAATAATAATTTCTTGCAATCTCGCTTTTAATATTGAATTTTCCCAAGCTTCAATAATGCAAATTGTCTCTCTTTAATATTCGCGAATTTCATTTCAAAAAAAAAAAAAAAAAAAAAAACTGGGCCTATTCGCTTCTTTCAGTTGCACACCTGATTTGCACATCAAATTAAAAAAAAAAAAAAAGAAAAAAAAAAAAATCAAGTGGACTCTAAATCACAGTAGTAGAGTCGCCTTCGTGTAATTTTCATTCTTTTGTCCTTCGCATCACTCGTTGAAGGGATTTTCCATTCCTTTGGGATTTTTTTTTTCTTTTTTTTTTTGGTTCTGTTTTAAAAGGGACTATTTGTATTCATTGGAATGACTGCTGATGAAATTCTACAATTCTATAAAGTCAGAAATAAGCGAATGGTAAACCTGCCGAGTTAAAGCAGACATGCACTAATTTTGAAAGTGGCTGGTGCGTTCAAAAGGGGGGAGGGAAGGGTGGTGATAGAATATGGAAGGAGTCTTCCTCCTGATGGATGCTGAGTGAAACTGGAAGAAGACACTGAACGAGATAAAGAGAGAGAGAGAGAGAAGGTACGGACAGACAGACAGAGGAAGAAAGAGAGAGAGAGAGAGTAACATAAAAAGACAGAGAAGACATTGGGCGAAGAGGAGAATGCTCTGATCGTGGAAAGAAAAGACAGTGGGAGGGAGGGAGGGGGGGGTGAATAAAGGGGGTCGAGAAGACGCCTCACTCATACCCGCAAGCGAGACACGGATGAATAGAGACGCTAAAAGGAGTAAAGGAAGGAGACTTCTTGGAATAAAAAGGAATTGGTGAGGGTAGGAAAAGGAGGGGTGGCAAACTGACGAGAAAAGAATACTCACTCCCTCGAACATTGACGGCGTTGAAAAAGTCGCGCCGACTTTGCAAATTATAACCTTCGGTGGCTTTCACGAAAAAAAAAAAAAAAAAAAAAAAAAAAAATAGAATAAAAATTTGCAAGCTGTATATCATTTCAATATAATCAGTGCCGATTTCGCCGAGCACTTCCGCTATTGATAAAATGCCTCAAGGGCACCATTGAGTATAACATGCCATCTATATATATATATATATATATATATATATATATATATATATATATATATATACAATTCCCCTGTGTAAAAAGGTTTTCAACAAAATTTGACTAACAACATTCACCTTTTCTTTGAAAAACCCGCAAATATATACCTTGACGACATTCAAAACGAAAAAAAAATAAAAATAAAATCCCTACCAACATTTTTTACGCAAATAATATTCATTTTTTTTCTTTATTATATTTTGCTCGAGGAGAAAAATTATTTTTCTCTACTTTTTTTTAATTAATTACATGTTTAATTTTTTTAAATTAATATAAATAAACTATTATTCATTTGTCTTTTTTTTAAATATTAAAATTAATACAGAGAAAAATGTAACAATTTATTTTTAACGAATTTTTTCTTATTTTTCTTATTATTATTATTATTATTATTATTATTTTTGCTATTATTATTATTATTATTATTATTGTTATTATTATTTTTGCTATTATTATTATTATTATTACTATTATTGTTATTAATATTTTTATTTTTTTTTATTCGTTTCTATATTATTATACAATTACCAATAATGAAAAAAAGGAGAGACTTTTTTAACTTTAATGAAACTAAATTGCGATCGATCGATTAAAATTGAACGCTATATATATATGAAGTTGAACAATAAAATGAGAGTTTGTCGATGTTGTAAAGAGACTTGTTTACACGGATCCAATATTTGCGAAGGGAAAAAATTTCGACCGCGACAAATACCAATGAAAAAGAACAAGAATATCACTAATGAAATTAATGCTCGTGACACGTGAGGCGGTAAACATATATATATATACTATTCAACAAAACAAAGGCGAAGTATTAATTAAATTATATTTCTAATTAGTTAATAACAACAAAGGAGAATGGTTAACATATAATTAAAATTATGTCAATATTTTCCTTTATTCTAGAATAATAGTCAGAAATAATTTTCTCACTATGGAAAATGGTGCAATTTGAATATATATGTATATATAAATTTATTGTTTATCCGAAACAGCCACAATATTTCAAACGCAGTTGTTTATATATATTTTTTATATTTTATATATATATATATATATATATTAAAAGAATGCTTGAGAGGGAAATTTTTTTTTCTTTTTGCAAAGAAGTCTATAAGCCGGTTATTTATCGCAGTTTGAAATTCGAAGAACTCGACGATAGAGGAATTTTCATTAAAATTATGACTTTAGATATTGGAACCCAGACGGTTGCGAAGGCTCGCGCACTGAACGTGAACTGACTTTAAGGAATTCTCCTATACACAAGGAAGTTCACCCCCCCTTTCCCCCCAAAAAAAATAAAAAGATCAAAATAATTGTGAGGTATTTTTCTATTATTTTTTATTACTACATTGAGAAAAATACTTTTGTTTTAGATACAAAAAAATAGTTTTTTTAAATCTTTATGATTTTATGTGATTCATTGTAATAATAATAATAATAATAATAATAATAATAATAATAATAGTAATAGTAATAGTTATAGTAATAGTAATAATAATAATAGCAATGGTAATAATAGTAATTTTATAAAAGTAACGTATAAGCTATTTTAAACGAATTCTTTTCGTATATAGTGATAAATTTTATTGAGAACTTTTTTATTGACATGAATAAGATTTAAATGCTTTCCTATTTGAAAATAAGGATATATTAAAGAAATTATGGAAACTTCCTTTTGATTCGAAAGTAAATGCAAACTCTCGTATTTCAGTTAGATTGCATCTTTATATTATACCTTCGAGAAACTGTAGGTCAAAAAGGAACGTACGCGTACTTCTTGACATGTTTGCACGAAATTATCCAAGTGAAAATTTATATTGAATTGAAAACTTTTGCGCCTTTAGTTTCAATGATTTAGTTATTTACGTCAATTTTCTTGATAAATATTATAAAAAAAAAAAAATAGGTAATCAAATATATTTAGTCAGATTTAGTTAGATAAAAATAGTTTCATTATGGTATCAGTGGTGTAAGTCAGTCTCAGTCAGACATTTGTTTTTAATTTGTTTTATTGTCGTTCATTTATTATTATCTTTACTTAAGTCGATTTTTAGTCAGACAGGCAGTTTTAAGTGCAAAAAACAATTGAAATCAGTAGTAAAAGTCGTTTTTAGTCAGACCGAATGTTTTAAATTTGTATTCTTTTCTATATAGCAGTAGTAAAAATTAGTTTTATTCAGATTTTTAAGCTCTAAATTTTACTAATTATAAAATCAGTAGTAAAAGTCAATTTCAGTCAGACGAACAGTTTTAAATGAAAACATTGGATTCAGTAGTGAAAGTCGCTTTTAGTCAGACGAAAAGTTTTAAGTTTGTTTTTTTTGGAATTTGAGTTGTTATTAGTTAAACATAAAATTTTGAATTCATTTTTTATTCTTTTTTTAGTAGTCAAAGTCGTTTTTAGTCAGACGGAAAGTTTTAATTTTTGTCATATTTTATCATTGAAGAAAAATTACTATAAGTTTGATGTAATAAAATCGCAAAATTTTATTTATCAGTAGTCAAATCAATTTTTAGTCACACATAAAATTTTATATTATTAATTTCAGTAGTGATAATCGTTTTAGGTCAAACCGAATGTTTAAAATTCGTTTTATTTTGGATTTTGCAGAAGGGAAAATTAATTTTTTTCAATGTTACCAAGTTCTAAATTTTACTGATTATAATATCAGTAATAAAAGTCAATTTTAGTCAGACAGTCAGTTTTAAATATAAAAAATGGTATCAGTAGTGAAAGTTGTTTTTAGTCAGACGGAAAGTTTAAAGTTTGTGTATTGTTTGTATCTGTGGAGAAAATTGACTATATAGATTTGGCGAAATAAAATAGCAAAATTTCAGTTAGTAATATAAGTTAATGTTTGGACAGATATAAATAGTATTTTTAATTTCAGTAGTAATAGTCGTTTTAAGTCAGACGAAATATTTTAAATTTATATTATTTTGTATATTGCAGTAGTAAAAACTAATTTTATTCAAATTTACGAAGTTCTAAATTTTACTAATTAAAATCAGTAGTAGAAGTCAATTTTAGTCAGACGGAATGTTTTAAATTTATATTATTTTATATATTGCAGTAGTAAAAATTAGTTTTATTTAAATTTTTTAACTTATACATTTTACTAATTATAAAATCAGTAGTAAAAGTCAATATTAGCCAGACAGTCAGTTTTAAATGAAAAAATGGTATCAGTAGTGAAAGACGTTTGAAGTCAGACGGAATATTTTAAATTTATATTATTTTGTATATTGCAGTAGTAAGAATTAATTTTATTCAAATTTACGAAGTTCTAAATTTTACTGATTATAAAATCAGTAGTAACAGTCAATTTCAGTCAGGCAGAAAGTTTATAATTTATTTTATTCATCGTAGTATATAAATTAAAATTTTTTTCTGTAGAGAAAATTGGTAAAAGGTAAGCTTAACAAAATCGTAAAATTGTGATATCAGTAGTAGAAGTCGGTTTTAGTCAGACAGAGCGTTTTTTATTCCTTTTATTGATATCAGTAATGAAAGTCGATTCTAATCAGACAATACCTATTGAATACACCTTTAATAGTAGTATCAGTAGTAAGATCCAGTTTTTGTCAGACATTATATTTTTTTATTTATTATTGTTTTCTCAGTATTATCGAAATTACTCACGCATATATTTATTAAGTTTAAAAATTTGTTAATATTGTGTTATCATTTATAAAATCCTGTTTTTATCAGACAACGTTAATTCCCAACAAAATTCACAGTTCTTGATTTAGTAAAACTGAAATTGAGCTAAATAAATAAAATTTGATAAACAGAGAAAATTTATAGTTTCCAAAAAAAAGAAACTAAGAAATATGTGTGTCCTCTTTTTTGGAAAGTTGACAAAAAGAAATGTTTAATTTCAACCATCTCTCTCTGTGTGTATTTACTGTTTATAAGAAGAATATTTTATTGATATTTCCCACAATAATGGCGAATGCAATATATAAAAGGGGGCGAGTGATATTGCGCATAGGATGAGATATGGTTCTGAGAGATATAAAATTTTGCGGTTGGCATGGTGCACTACGTTGGCGGAACTCGATGGGCACGAGTGCTCGAGGGGATCTCTCGCGCGGCACGGCATATGGGCATATGCTTTCGAATATATGCATGAGAATAGACCACTTGGTTTGTAAAAACGGCAAAAGCATAGAATGTCGAGAGGGCGGGAATAGAGCGCTGAATTTGCAGAAAGGGGATGATACATTACACCAAGAACCAAGGGGAATTTTTGGGTTACGGATCGCCAAGGATCTAAAACCAGAAAAGTTTTTTTATTTTAACAAAATCATACGATTTCTTTCACTTACAATCTTGTTCTAATTTTTTTTTTTTTACCGATTTTATTATTTTTTTATTTGACAGAAATTTTTATTTTATGAAATTTACAAGTTTTTCTTATTTAAAAATTTATAATTTATTTAAATAATTAATTGAGTAATTATATAATAATAAAATGCTTAGTCTGTCCTTCTGTCCTAACATGAAGTTGGCCTTTTCTGATTTTACGTGTTTTTTTTGAATAGTAATCTAATGACGTGTCAAATTTTTGACAATTCTTTTTCTCATTTTTGCCAAAGTAGTATAATTGTGTTTCCAAATTTCGGAATAAGTTTCTTTAAAATTCCAAATTCGAAAATTCAATTCACGAAGCTGAAGTACACTACGTTTACCAACGAAATTTTTTTTAAAGTTGTATATTGATTCAAAAATTGTATACAAATACAAAAAATTTATGATGAGAAAAAATATGCGCCAGGAAATTTCGTACAAGATAGTAATTTGAAAAAAAATTATTTTTAAAAATTAATATTTAAGGTACCAGGGGCCAACGAATATCTATTAAATATTAATTATAAAAACACAGGCCTCGAATCAACTTAAAGACACAAAAAAAGTCGTTTTAGTCGATTTATATTCCAAAAAAAAGTGGATTTGTTTTTTATTTTAACAAAAATATTTTACACATTTTTAAATAAAAAATTTTTTTTTTAATAATAATCCTTTTCGAAGGGTTAATGTTGAAATTTTTAGATATAATTAAATTTCAAAAGATATTGTTTATTTTTTAAACAATTATTAAATTTTACAGAACTAAAAATAATTTATCAAACAATTTTTGGAAAACATTTTTTAAATTTAATTGAATATTCAAAGATTTAAAATTGAGATTTTTGAAATTAATTGAAACTTTAAGTGTTTTGTAATTAAAATTTTAGATGATTTCACTAAAAATTTATTAGAAAATGCGGACAAAGTACAATAATTTGAAAATCATTTTTAATTGAAAAATTGTTTCAGACAGTTGAAATTTCAAAGAATATTATTAAAATAGTTAAAAAATAATTGAATTTCCTTAGAGTTATAATTGAAATTATTAAATTTCAAAAAAAAAAAATTTCGATGGAAAATTTTAGAAATAATTAAATTTTAGATGCTTTTAAATTCAAATTATTGAAAATTCAATTAATTTTGAATTCAAATTTTTGAGAATAATTAAATTTTAATTGATTTTAAATTTGGAAAATAATTGAATTTCAGTTCATTTTGAATTGAAAATTTTGGGAATAAATTGAATTTTAATTGAAATTTTGGATAATAATTTAATTTAAGTTCATTTTTTATTCAAAATTTAAATAATTAATTTTGAATAGAAATTTTAGAAAAAAATTGAATTTTATTTCATTTTAAATTGAAAACTTGGTAAATAATTAAATTTTAAATTGAAAATTTTGGATAATTATTGGATTTTTAATTGATTTTGAATTAAAATTTCGGGTAATAATTGAATTTTAGTTTATTTTGAATTGAAAATTTTGAAAATAAATTGAATTTTAATTGAAATTTTGGATAATAATTTAATTTAAGTTCATTTTTGATTAAAAATTTGGATAATTAATTTTGAATAGAAATTTTAGAAAATAATTCAATTTTATTTCATTTTAAATTGAAAATTTGGTAAATAATTAAATTTTAAAATTTTAAATTGAAAATTTTGGATAATTATTGCATTTTTTAATTGATTTTAAATTAAAATTTCGGGTAATAATTGAATTTTAGTTTATTTTGAATTGAAAATTTTGGGAATAAATTGAATTTTAATTGAAATTTTGGATAATAATTTAATTTAAATTCATTTTTGATTAAAAATTTGGATAATTAATTTTGAATAGAAATTTTAGAAAATAATTGAATTTTATTTCATTTTAAATTGAAAATTTGGTGAATAATTAAATTTTAAATTGAAAATTTTGGATAATTATTGGATTTTTAATTGATTTTGAATTAAAATTTCGGGTAATAATTGAATTTTAGTTTATTTTGAATTCAAATTTTTAAAAAATAATTCAATTTTATTGTGATATTTTTTTTTAAATTATAAAAAATTGTTAAATTTCATACAAATTTTAATTGAAAAATAATTTTGATATAATTGAATTTGTGATGTATTTCATTAAAATTATTAAAAATAATTAATTTAGTGAAGAATCAATTTAGTTAAACATTTGTTAAATAATTGAATTGAAGAAAATTTGAAGAAGATCTACATTTTATACTAAAAAAATTTATTTTATTTACATTTTTTTCAAATCCAAAAAAAAAATGTCGCATTTTATTAAAATAAGTCGATAAAAGTCATATTTTTGAAAAAAAAGTCGGAAAAAGTCGTATAATCCGAGGCTAGTTAAATAATAATTTAGAAATTTAATTAATTTATTTAAAAATATAATATAAAATTTAACGAAATATTAATTTTTGCAGAATTTTTTTAACTTCTTGAAATTTTTGAGAAATTGATATCAAATTTTATTTTTTTTCCCCAGATATCCAAGACTGATGTTCATCAAAATTATTGGTGAGTGATGAATAATATTATAATTATTAATTGGTAAAACAAAAATTTCATAAAAAGTTTTTTTTTTGCTAATTTGTAGAGGAGAAAATTTGAATATGAAAAAAAAAAATTCCGTTTGCTATTAAAAATATAAATATGTATGTTATTTGTCGTCACAAGAGTGAAAATGAATTTTTTTTTTTTTTTTGAAATGACCAATGACATTTTAGGTTGAACTCGAGAATAGAATTTTCAGTGGTTGGAACAAAGCATTTTAATAGATTGGTTGAAATTTGTTACGCTCCATGAAACATTTACGCATGCGTGAATTCGCGACCACTCAAACATGAGCACACGAATGCACAATTCACTTCTCGTTTCCAACATGATCGCTCTTGTATCAGTTTTATTTCGATAAGAGAAATATCTCTGTGACATTTATATAACTGTGTCAATAAAAGAGCGAGGATTAAAGAATTTTACTTGTGGGATTTACAAAATTCTAAATATTTGCCAATAATAATTAAGAAAAATTAAATATCTATTAAATAAAAGCGAGTATATTAAAAATAATTTTTCAACAATTTAAAAAAAAAATTTTTTTTAATTTTATTTCTTCTGTTTGATTTTATGCATCACTGTTAATATTTGATATTCATGTTCTGTGGAATTTTCATAATTAAATTTCAAGTGTAAATGGCGATTTTCCATTATTGATTCCAAAATTTTGAATACCGGTTCTATATATTGAGTTTGTATTCTAGTTTATGAAAGTTATGGACCGATAATTTCAATTCATGCATCAAACCTCGATAAAGGATAACGACGGAACTAGTTAGCATGAGTTTGACATAATTTAAAACTCGACAAATGGTTTTTATAAACTTAATTTAAAAGTTTCTTTACAAGTAATAATAGAATTTTTTTCCCCCCCGACAAATATTATTGGAGTAGAAAATAAATTTTTATTACCACTATTTTTGTTAGTACAAACGCATTGAGGTTGTATTTTTTTTTTTTTTATTTATCTTATTGAAATTCCATTAGAGAGTAAAAAATTTATTGAATTCGAAAAAATAGGCAAGAAGTTAATTTTTCAACTTTACTGTACCCTATCGATTACTACATCTCACACCTCATGGGAATTTTCCGTTCTGAAGGTACATAATCTTGAAAGTTCATTGGGGTGATGAAACACTCCTCTTCTTTCAGTACCTCTTTGCAGACTACTCTGAGTAACGAAAAGGTGAATAAAATTTAGCTTGTAACAGTGATGGATTACTGTTGCTCATCCTTTTATTGGCTATGGTATGGCAAAATAAATGGATTCTGTGTTACAAAGCACTTTATCTTACATTATCCAATTTCAAAGATGTTTTCTTTAAAAATAAAGCAAGTTTCACTTTATGATCTTATTTTTTTTTTTGTATTAATATTCAAGATTTGTTTTACAATATTCTAATATCAAAATTTTATAAAAGTATTTCTTTAAAAAAAAAAAAATATTGCACAATTTTTTTTAAACTGAATATTCCATTTTTTGTAAATAGAAAATTGAGAAACATTTTTTCGATTTTTTTAATTTCAAATCGAAGTCCTGATAAAATGTGATTTTTTTTGTTTCTTTTGAAATTTTTCGATATCTATTAGTCTGGGGGAATTAATTTTCACAGATTTTCCTGACACCCGGTATAGATGCATGTTAGCGATATAATAGCGAGCTATATACTGAAGGTGCATTAAAGCGGTTTGTGTATCCCAAAAGAGGTATGAGGTCTTTTACTCGACTGAAAAGCTGCTTCTATAGAAATGCCCCTTCCAACTATATTTAGCGAAGTAATACATTGCATCCCGATTACCAACTTGAACACACCTGCTAAATCACTGTCTGAATATATATATATATATACAGCTGTCATGTTTAATATTCTTCAATATATCTATAATTTTTATTCTTCAAAAAAGAAAAAAAAATATACAGTAACCAGTAAAATTTTTCCCCTATAGTCAGATTTAATCGCCTTTTTATTTTGTGTACAAAAAAAAAAGAGGATTTTTCTTTATTTTTATTTTTTGTTCCTCTATATATAAGCTCTGTAACTGAATTTTTGAATATCAATTTACAGTTTCAATAACAGATGCTGGGATAATAAATTGATGTATAGAAAAAAATCATAAATATCCCAAAATCGATATAATTCCAAAAATATTCTGATAAGTATAATATATTTTTGTAAATTTTTATAAAATACTTTTTCATTAAATTCACGGTTATATTCCAATTAAAGTTTCAAAATAATTTGATAAAATACTTTTTTTATGATTTGTTAAAGAGTATAATAAATAATAATAAAAATAATAGAAATAATAATAATAATAATAATAAAGATAATAGAAATAATAATAATAAAAATAACTATTTCATTTGTGGAATATTTTAATTCAAATGATATTGAAATTTAATTAATTTTTAAATATTATACTAGCAAAATTAAACGCGCGCAAGCCCGGAATTTAATTGTTTATTATAAAGAAATTAAAATTAATATTATCAATAATATTTTTAATTTATTATAATATTATTACATTGTTAATAATAATTCCTTAATTTTTATCAAATAGAAAAAAATATTTCTTGATTTTTTTTTGATTATCTGTCGATAATTTTTCAGAAATTATTCAAGAAAATTTTCGATTTAAAATTTAAATTGATAATTTTTAATATAACATATATCGGTAAAGGTCTTGTAAAAATTTCTTATCATCAAAATATTTATCATTAAATAAAATTTTTTATTTTTTATTATATAATAATAAATAATAATTATTATTATTAATCTATTATATGAAATATATAAATTTTCAATTGCCTATAATAAAAAAAAATATTTTGCAAAAAAAATTATAACCAAAAAATAATAAAAATATTTGTTATTAAATGAAATTTTTTATTTTTTATTATTATATAATAATAAATAATAATTATTATTATTAATAAATTTAAATTAATAAATAATTTATAAATTATTTAAATTTAATATTTAATATATATTATTCAATATTCCTAATTAATTAATTAATGTAACATATATAAATATATATAAAATATAATAATCTAAATTTTATTTTAAATAAAAATTATTTTAAAAAATTTTATATTAAGTTAATATTTAAAAATAAAAATTATTAAAAAAAATTAATATTTAGTCAAAATTAAAAATTTATATTTATATATAATATAAATATATATATATATATATATATATATATATATATATATATATATATAATATAAATTTTTTTAATTATAATAACAAAAATAAATAAATATTTTGTGAAAATAAAAAAAAATTAATTTGTATTATATAATATAAATAATAAATATAATATAAATAAATAAATAATATAAAATTTTTTTTATTATTTTTAAAATTAATTAAATTATTGTGATGTAATTAAATAAATTTTTGAAATTTGATAAAATTATCAACTTATGCAGCTTACTCTAACAGCAATCGAATCAATTTTTCTCACAATCCTCATAATTTTTTTGCACGATTCTAACAATTTTATAATTTTTAATAATTAAAATACGACCGCACAAATGACAATGGCATAACATTGAAAAATTTTAACCAACACAAAATAATGTCAAACAACACATTTAAAAAAAACAAAAGACCTATAACAAATACTAACTTCAGGTGTGGACAGAATGAACGAAAGATATTCACGATTATTATTATTATTATTATTATTAATAATAATAAAAATAAAAGCGTTATCAATATATCAAATAATTAAATGCAATTGATAAACGTTATATATGTATATAAAGAAAGTTGAAACTAAATTGATTAAAAGAGTTTTCTGGTTTTTTTTTTTATTAAAATATCATGTTTCCTTTGATTTTTAACTTTCCTGAAGCTTTTATACTTGAATAATATATAAGCTTCTTACTTCATTAAATACCACCTAAGCCCCTTCAGTTTTCAGTCTCTGTTGTATTACAGTCTTTGAATGTCTTTCTAGACAGATAACCAGATGCTACGAGAATAAGTTTCCATTTCCCTTAAGGAATTTCTCTTTAGATTTGATTTCAGAAATCATCATCTTTTGTTGGAAAAAAGTTGTAATAAAATTTTTATTAATAACAAAAATTGTAATAATTTAAATTTTTATTAATAAAGAAAAAATTTAAAAAAATATATATAATAATAATAATAATAATAATAATAAAATAATAAAAAATAACAAAAATTGTAATAATTTAAATTTTTATTAATAATGAAAAAATTTGTAGGTATTTTATTTGTCTGACTAAAAATGACTTGTACTACTTCAGTTTTTTTTTTATTTATTTCTCTAAACTTTGTGTTCATTTTCTGCCTATTGTATATTAGAAGAAAAAATTGAATTAAAATAAAAAAATAAAAAATTTTTTTGCAATTCTGAAAAAGATCAAGAATCAGTAGTATAACTATTTTTAGTCAGCCGGAAATACGAATGCGCTTTCTCAGAAAGGTTCCATGTTAAAAATGCAAAATCCTGTCATGTTTTCATCTCCGAGAAGTATAGAATTTTCAACTAAATTTAACTCGACTTCAAATCTGACTTTCAGTAATATAAATCGATTCTTGTCAGACAATTACTCAAAAAAAAAGTTTTTTCATTAGTAATGCCTCAAAAATAGCAACAAAATAATGAGAAATACCTTTTTTTCCTCACGTCAATATAACGTCAATTATATTAACTGTCTTGTAGATAATTATACTTTCAGTCAGATCAATAACAATATAAAAAAATTTACCCAAAAAAATATATTTTTTTTAATGAATAAAATAGCATAACGTAACTCGTTATTAAAAATTGAAAATGAATTTGCATGTAGCATCTTTTTTTTTTTATTTTAAATCACTTTCAATATATGAAAAAAAATTTCAGATTTAGTAAAAAAAAAAAAACATCATTTATTTATGGGAGAAATATTTAAATGTATATAAAATATTAACAATACTCTATGTAATTAAAAAGAAAAAATTTAAACGAATTTCCTTTTTTGATATATATTTTTTTTTTTAGTATATTCGTTAAATTTTTATTAATTGGACGAAACTGCATTGATATCTCGAATGTATTCAGGTCCATTTATTTTTATTCGATTTTATCGCGTATGTATGTTTTACAGAAAAAAAAACGGTAAAAAAAAGAGGATTTTAAAATTCATTTCAAAAAGAACATAAAATGGTTGTTGGATTACATAATTTGGGAAAACTGCTCATTATTCATTCCACATCTTTTCTCCATCCACTTTTCCTATCTCAACTTGTTCCCTTCTCACTTTTTCTGTATCAACTTTTTTCTTCTTTTTTTTTTTTTCTTCTTATCAGATCTTGCTTCCATTTTATTTCTCTTTCTCTCCGTTCTATTTTGACTTTTTCTAACGCTATTTCTTTTTCTACAATTTCACAATTTCGAGTCATCTTATATTATTCTAAATTTGATGTATTGTTGTTGCAACAATATTGCAAATAAGAGGAAGAAAAAAAAAATTAAGATAAAAACAGATGTAGAGAAAAAAATTAAACTTCTAAATATTTTTAATATTATAATTATAACAATAATTTTTTACTGACAAGTTTTCAAAATTTTTTTGATAAATTGTAAAAAAAAAATTCGAAAATTATGTAAATTCAAAATTAAAATTATTTTTATTCTCATTCAATTAGAATAATTGGATAAGTATAAGTTCGAATGCAATCAAGAAATGAAGTTACTTTGATACTAATGACCAAAAGGAATCGCTTGTGAAAAAGAGAAAATAAAATTCCATTATTTTATTATTTAATAATTTAAAAAAGAAAATTGAAAAAAAAATTTATATATTTAATTTAATATTAGTAGTGTTTCATCTAAAAACTTTGAACAAGAATTTTCTCTCTTCTCTTTTTTTTTTGCCACACAAACTTCATCGTGAAACTACGTTCTGTGGTTGCTTATCTTTAGAATTCAATTTATTCAGTTTTACTTGAAGCAGTTTCCCATTTTGAATTGAGAAGTATATCATCACCTCGATGCACTCTAAACTTGCATAATCTATATCGCGTGAACTAAAAAAAAAAAAAAAAAAAAAAAAAAAACTTTTATAAAGTAGAAGAGATAAACTAATCGGCACGTAATCTGACTATTCAAAAAGTTCAATATCTGCTGGTGATTTCTCACTTTATCTGCAAGAGACTAATGGACCAGGTTGACATTTCAAATTGAGTTCAAAAATCAATGAGAAGTGAGCTATCATTTTTTTAATTAGATAGAAAATAAAAAAAAAGAATAGGTAAAATATATTGTTTAAAAAAAAAAATTAGCTCAAAATATTTCATAAAAATATTTCTAAATTTAAAAAGCTTTTAATTCTCATTGATACAATTTTCTATTAACATAATTATTACTTGTCAAAATTAATATTTATTATTAAATTTAAAAATTCATTTAACATTACTTTAACATAAATTGTATTTGACATTATTTTCATTTTGACATTAATCTGATTTGCAATAATTCATGCTGAGTATAAATCTTACTTGACGTACATATTATGTGACATAATTTTCACTTGACATAAAATTTCATTGTCAGGTGTTTTTTTTTTAATGCCAAGTGAGATTTCTATCAAGTTGGATTTATTACAAGCGATATTAATGCCAAGTGATATTTGTGCCAAACGATATATAAGTCAAGTGTTATTTAAAGACGAATTAATTTTATGTTAAATAAGAATTATGCAAAATAACTACCAAATGATTTTTATGCTAAGTGACATATTTATTACAAACGATATTTATGCCAAATGATATTTGTATCAAACGATATTTATGTCAAGTGATATTTGTACCAAACGATATTTATGCCAAGTGATTTTTTTACCAAATGATATTTATGCCAAGTGATTTTTTTACCAAACTATATTTATGCCAAGTGATATTTGTACCAAACGATATTTATGACTAATGATATTTGTACCAAACTATATTTATGCCAAGTGATATTTGTACCAAACTATATTTATGCCAAGTGATATTTGTACCAAACTATATTTATGCCAAGTGATATTTGTACCAAACGATATTTATGACTAGTGATATTTGTACCAAATGATTTTTAATGCTAAGTGACATTTATTACAAGCGATATTTATGCAAAATGATATTTGTATCAAATGATATTTATGCCAAGTGATATTTGTACCAAACGATATTTATGCGAAGTGATATTTGTACCAAACGATATTTATGCCAAGTGATATTTGTACCAAACTATATTTATGCCAAGTGATATTTGTACCAAACGATATTTATGCCAAGTGATATTTGTACCAAACGATATTTATGCCAAGTGATTTTTGTACTAAACTATATTTATGCCAAATAATATTTATGTCTAGTTCTATTTATGACAAATTGATTTTATGCTAAATAAAATATATGCCAAATAACAGTCAAGTGATTTTTATACTAAGTGACATTTATTACTAGCGATAATTATTCCAAGTGATATTTCTGCTAAATGATATTTATGCCAAGACTTATGTCACGTGCTATTTATATTAAGTGTTATTTAAAGACGAATTAATTTTCGGTAAAATAAGATAAATAAGAATCAAGTGATTGTTGTACTAAGTGCCATTTATTAATAGCGATATTTATTGCCAAGTGATATTTATGTCAAGTGCAATTTATAAAAAGTAAATTTTATGTTAAATAAGAATCATGTCAAATAAAAATCAAGTATTTTTTATGTCAAGCGATATGTAGGCTAAATGAGATTTAAGTCAAGTGATATTTATGCCAAGTGCTATTTATGTCAAATGATATTTGTGCCAAACGATATTTATGTTACGTGCTAATTATGAAAAATGAATTTTATGTTAAATAAGAATTATGCCAAATAACAGTCAAGTGATTTTTATACTAAGTGATATTTTTTAGAAGCTATATTTATGCCAAGTGATATTTATGTCAAAGGTTAATTTAGGATAAATGGATTTTATGTTGAATAAGAATCACTTAGTTTTATATCGAATAAGAATCATGTCAAATAATCAAGTGATTTCTATGCTAAATGAGAATTATGTCAAGTGACATTTATGCCAAGTGCTATTTATATCAAGTGACATTTTTCCCAAGCAAAATTTCAATCTAATGACCAAATCAAAATTCGTAGATACAAAAAAATTTTGTATTCTCCTTTTTCTCCTATGAATTTTTTATCCCTTTTTTTCTGTACCATATATTATACGGTAAATAAAAAAAGAGATGAGGAAATAATATAAAAAGTGTAAGATACAAAAAGGGGAGTTTTTTTTGGGGGGGGGTGGCGTATAATAAGAATGTTTAGCCGGAAGGCACACTTGAAAAGTTCGAAGGATCGACGGATGAAACAGACACTCGTTTTAATTTTAAAATGGGTTCTGGTACAAAAGCGTCATTAAATCGGAGGCCTGCGGCTTCTTGAAGGGGGTCCTGACTTTCTCGCTTCCAACAACTCTTTTGTTGTCCGGATCCCTTGATAAGTAGATGCGCACACTTCCCTTATCAGTGTGTAACCACAACGGACAATGTTGGGACCGGACTGACTCCACCCTGGCTCTCTCTCTCTCTGTTTTTGTCTCTCTCTCTCTCTCTCTAGCTCTATATTTTCGTCTCCCTCTCACTCTATCGCTGTTTTTGTCTCTCACTCTGCCATTCTCTCACCATCTCAATAATGCTCTGTACCCTCATCCCGTTCTCTCTTGCACTCATCCCTTGCCTTGCGTGAACCACTAACCACCAGCATAGTTGTACTATACATAGAGCGGCCGCTGCATTATTTAGTCAATATCGCACCCTCCCACCGTTTTGAACCTCTTGTTCGACCACCCTTTACCCCTCTCTCACCTCCCTCGTGGGCGATACCCGTCTCCCTCACCCTCTTTTAACCGAGCGGTACTACTAGCAGAAGGTATATGCTCGGCGCCAGGATCGACGAAATTGCTGGAAAATACATTGCGCGCAGGTACATGGCTATGGGGTGCGAAGTGTGGGTTTTGGCCTGCGTTCAATTCCACCCCAACCCCTTTCCCTCTTTCATTCTCCACCTCCAGGACCATTTTTTATTCTTTACGGCAACCGCTGGTATATAGTAGCAACGCCAAAATATTGATTTTCCGTGAGTGGTTTTTGTTTCATAACTGTTCTGTGTGCATCGTCCCCTTCCCCCTTTCCCCCTCACCCCCCTTACTTTAATCGTTATTTCTTGACGGTTAAAATATGCAGGCGTCTGCATTTGCAAAAAGACGTCATGATACAATGAGTTAACAAAAGACGAAGTCTCTCTTTCTCTCTTGCACACACACTTTCCTCTTCTCTAACCACAGTTTCTATAGTGGCGAACACGTTAAATGCTCTTAAAAGCTCACATACATATACACATATATACACTGATTTTCAACGAAATTGTTCCCCTGAGGGTATTTAAACTAAAGGTTCAACGCGCGTTAACCGCAATTCAATTCGAGAAATTTCAATATATTTCACTGAGAAAAAAAATTCAGTGTTTTGCAACAAAATTGTTTGGTTATAGGCAATTTTTTGTTCTTGTAACCAAATTTTGGTTGGCTGAAATAAAGTCGTAGGGTTATCTCAACCAAATATTTGGTTAGGCGAACAAAATTATTTGGTTGAACATTTTTAAATGCCAACTAAAATTTGGTTACGACAACAAAATAATTTGGTTAACACAACAAAATGGTTTATCTTTGCAGAAATGTATCTGATGAGGACACAGAATTCTGTGTCGAAACGCGTCATGTCAATTGTTGCAATAAACTAAAAGCCATTTAGGCCAAAAATGACAAAAACATCTTTTAATTGAAATATATTGGCTTTAACCTAAAAATTTTAACAAAATAGTTTGGTCTAAAAAACCAAATGATCGTTTATTGTCCTAACCAAAATTTCGTTGCGACAACCAAATAATTTGATTCTCTCTCAGCTCATAGCTTAAGAGAACATTTAGTTTAAATCTCTCACAAGGATGGGTATAGTACTGTGGTTAGAGCTCCCGACCTTCAGTTTTAAAACAAAGGTTCGATCCCAGGCGGAGATGAGATTTTTCAAAGTCCACAAATATTTCAATTGAATAAATATAAATTCAATGTTAAATTAATAATAAATAAATAATGCGAAATAAATAAAAAAGATAAAAAGTAAAGAGATAAGGTAGAATAAAATTTTTAATTTTACAAAAAAAAAACTGTTTGTTTGATCAATTAAACATTTTTGTTTACCTAACAAAAAAAATTTGGTTGAGCTAATCAAACATTTTTGTTATGCCAACAAAAAACACCCAACCAAATTTTTTGGTTGACTCAAACAAATAATTTGGTTGCTTAAATACCAATAAAATTTTTTTGTTGGCCCAACCAAATTTTGGTTGCTCTGACTAAACATTTTTCTCAGTGTTGTATGTTTAAAAAGAAAACCGTGGTAATTTATAATTTGAATTTTATTTAAATTGAATCGTAAGGTTCCAAAAATTTAAAATTGAGAAAATCAATGTATTTTTTCTTTAATTTGTACTGAAAAAAAAAATTATTTGCTTCAATCAGTTACTTGCAGGGAAAAAAAAGAAAAAGTAATTTTGACTACTTTCGGATTAAAACGGGAATGGTCCGAAGTTTCTGTGCAACTTTTACTCCAAAAATAGAAAAATTTACTCCAGAAATAGTAAAAAATTCCTACAGAAACAGTAAAAATTTACTACAGAAATAGACAATTTTACTATTTTTAAAGTAAAAGTGAACAGTTCCTGTTTTACTCATAAAAATAGTAAAAATTACTTTTTCTTTTTTTCCGTGTGACTATTACAAATATTTTTTTTATTTGTATTAAACTGTATTTTAAATTAAAATTTTCTGTACTGGAAATAAATACCATTTTCATTGACTCAAATAAACTATACACAAATAATATTTAATACAAATAAATATTTATTTGATAATAGTCAAGTAACGAATTATTTAAATCAAAATTATTTTTCAGTGATAGAATTAATTTACACCCCAGAGGAATATTTAATTTGCATTTATTTGAGACAAAATTTATTTTGAATCGCAAATAATAAAAAAAAATATGTGCCTCAAAGCCTGTTTTAACAACTTTTTATTTATTTTGAAATAATTTAGTAAATAAATAATAAATAATAATTAAATAATAAATAATAAATAACAAATAAAACAATTATAAAATAAATAAAGTTAATAAATAATAAATAAATAAAGAAAATAATAATAAATAATTTAGTGCAAATAAAATTTTTATTATAACCAAAGGGAATTTTTATATTAAACCAAATAAAATTTATTTAGCGCTTATTAAATTTTAATTTGAATCAAATAAAATTTATTTTCAATAAAGAAATATTTATTTAATTCGGAAGCAAATCCATTTTTCCGTTGTAAGTAAGAATAAATTGCAATATTATAATTTTTGTAGAGGTTCCAAGGATTTATTCTCAATTTCAGAGTACTTTTTTTAGTGTAGAAAATAGTGTACTATAAATTTAACTTATATAGAACAGAGTGAAAGTACTTTATAATCTTTTTTTTTCTCCCGTTCTTTTATCTATACTTTTTTCAATTTACGTAGTTAACTCTTTCTTTCTCATATTAAAAAATGTAATCTAAAAATTTAATCTATTAATGTTTGAATTTAAAATTAATTCAATTAAATTTAAAGAAATAATAATTGTTAAATTTTTAATATTTTGATACCACCAATTCGAAAATCACAATTTTAGTTATCTTCACTAATTTCAATTTTTAATTACAATTCAAGAAAAAAAAGAAAATTTTATTTTAAAAAATATAAAAAAAGAAATGTTTGAAAAATCATGTTAAATTACATAAAATATGCTAATTTTATATACTATATGAAAACATAATTTAACTGTGAAAAATTTTTCGCCTACATAAAAAAAAAAAAGTTTACGTACTAATGCTTCCAATGAATAAAGCAATTGAAGTCTTACTTTTTCATTCGCGCAGACGGAGAAAAAAAATCTCTCACCGTTAGTTACATTCAAAGCTTTCATTGCTAATTACCATGTTTTCGGTTCTATTTTTGGTCGGTTTTTCGGATAAAAATTATATCCTTTTTTTTTACGTATAGAAAAAGTAGCAGTTTTTCATATTAAAAGACCGTTCATGTTGCGCAAAAAAAAAATAAAATTAAAAAAAAAAAGATTTCGCTGGAGGGTTAAAAAACCATTACTATCGCATTATTACCGCGGAAACCAAAGACCAAAACGTGACAGAAAAGTGGGTACTGTGCACTCTCATAAAGATAATGAATTCTTGGTGGTGGTGAAAAAAAAAAATAAAATCTTTAGAAATGTTTTCAGTCTTCTTCATTTAATAAAACGAATTTCAATGAAATGGAATGAATATAATTCATTTTTTTTTTTTTAATAGAAATTTTTGATTAAATGAATTTTTACGAATATTCATATTTAATAATGAAAAAGAAAAAAACAAATTTTTCACTTATTAATATTTATATATATATTATTATATTTTTCATACTTTTTGTTTTATATCATATTTATGAATTTTTTATTTATAAAAATAATTTTCTTTAATTTTCCTATTAAACGTGAAAATTGTTTATTACGAGAAAATTAAATACTTACAAACGAGCACAAGTTTCGTAAAATTAATTTACTACATTGTTTAAATCGTATTCCGGGGGATAATTTTCATTACTTCCTGAACGAAGTTGAACTAGTTCTTATATAGACGAAGTCAGAGTCTACATTTTTTTTTTTCAATGAAACTTTAAAGGGAAAAAACAAACTGGCAAAGGAAAATACTTTTCTTTTGTGGATTTTCTTGATTCAAGAGAAAAGTTGTAACTCTATTCTTTATAATTATTTTTTGTCCTTTCTTTTTTGGAGAATTAGAAAAAGTTTATTTAATCGAAGAAAAACAAATTTTGTAAATAAGAAATGAAATATTAAATATTGAAAAAAGAAAATAATTACTTTTTTTCAGTATAAGCTAATTTTATTTAGACGGATTTTTCGAATTGTATTTTTTTTTTATTTTTTGTAATATTGTTATAAGTAGTGTAGGTAAATTTTAGTCAGACAAAAATTGTACTTTTCCCTTGTATTTTTTAGTAGTATAAACCAAGTTTAGTCAGACAATTTTTCGAATTATTGTACATTTTTATATCAGTAGTAAAACCTATTTTTAGTCAGACATATTTTTTTTAATTAATGCTATTTTTTTGCATTAGTAAAGCTTATTTTTCATCAAATATAATTTTTTCCAAATTCTCTCGCATTGATATTGAAAATTGTCTCTTTGAATAAAGAGCAACATATTCATCAATTAAAATGTTTGCTTTTATATACGTAATTGGTAGATGAAAAACATTTACATCAAAAGAGGTAGTTATATGAAGATTTAATATTTTACTTCTCATTAGTGTCACCTCTTTTATATAGTAGATCCTCTCTCTCTCTCTCTATCGCTCTCTTTCACTCTACTTTTCTCTCGGATAAATTTATTTTGGATTAACAGAACAAAGGGGAGGATCGATATGAAAAGAGTTTTCGATATATGAGGAATCTGAAAAAAAGAGGTCAAAAGCTTGTATATATACATTTCAGGCGGAAAAAAAAAAATTTGCAAATTATTACAGACTTAGAGATACTAAGTTTTAATAATAAGTTAAAAAATATAATTTTTTTAAATTTCTATAAAGTTGTCAGGAAAAAATTATTCCGGTATATATTTAATTCAAATATTATTTTTATTCACAGGATTCTTATTCAATTTCATTTTTATTATAACGTAAAGCTGAGAGTAAAAAATTTTTAATTCTATTTAATATTTGAGTAGAGAAAAAAAATTGTGTAATTTTAACACAGTAACAAGTTTCATATTTATTTTTATTTCTTAACAAATTAAAAAATTCGTAAACATTTAAAAATACTTTTTTTTTAATTAAGCAAATTAAATTATTTTTTATTGAAAATTGCTCTAAAAAAAACAAAATTAAAAATTAGAAAACCTTTTTGCAAACTGGATACTTTTTTTTAATTAATCCGTCTAATTAAATACGTTTTCTTCAAAAAAAAAAAATCAAATTTTTTTATATGAGAATTTTTTCTTTTTTGTTTTCATGAAATAGTTCATATTTTAATAAATAAATCTAGTTATGATGTTTTTGCCAATAACTGCGCTCTTTTTTTTATTTTTTACTACTGTTTTTATGTCAAGAAAGTATAAGCGCACAACTATTGTGATGAAAGAATGTAATAAGGTAAATTGCAAAATTCCAAGAAAAATTGTGAATCGTTGTAAACACAAAGAAAAGTCCAATTTTGCCGTCGCACGTTTCCCTTTTACAAGCTTTTGTATATATAGTGCAAAAATTTGAATTGGACTTTAAGCTTGGCACTTGCTAAATTCCATTTGTTATGTGCACTTATATTTCTTTTTCCTCTACAATAATTTATCTTAGACGAAAATAACTGTTCTTTAATGAACAAAGAAATATTAATAATATAATTAATAATAATACTAATAATAATATTTTTATTATTAATTTATATTATTAATAATTATTATTATTTTTTTATTATTATTATTATAAAAAATAGTAATAATAATAAGTACAAAATAAATTTAATTTCGAAAATTATTGGTTTTTTTTTTGTTTTAATGAACCTTACATTAACTATTATATGACACCTGCAGGTATCTTATCTAGATGAATAACGGCCATGGAATATTGTACCTGGTAACGTCATACTGAACTAATTAATTAATTATTACGTAATACACACACATGTAGTGTTATATTCTGTATGCATATATAGAATTTATAGTTGTATATACATGTGAATACAATATCCTTATGGGCGCATATAGAGTTTAACACCAGTTTCAAATTATATAGAAGCAACAGATTATGTATAATAATTCAGAAACTTCTAATTTCATCTCTTCAAATTGATATTACAATTAAAATAAAAAATAATTTCTCTTTAAATAACATTTCTAAAATATTAAAAAAATGTGTATGATTTTCCTTTTTTTTTAAGTATACCTTTCCCTAAGGAAACACAATATTGCCAAAATAATTTTAATTAATTTCTTATTCGAAAATAAATTCTATACAATTACCCTTAATAAAAAAAAATCATATTTTCATATTAAGACCTATATGATTTTCGACAGAAGTTTTCAAACAATTTCCATGAAATTTTCTCGTGGGAGAATGTCTCCAGCCAAATAGTGTATATATATATATGTATGTACAGACATACGTCCTCACGTTGCAACTCAAGATTAATTGGCATGTTGAACTCGCAACAGAAAAGTTTCTCTCGCATTTGGAATTTCCGCATGGAAAGGCAATGAATTGCGAGATTCTGGCTGCAAAATAATGTGCACAAGTGCCATCACGAAAATTGTGATAATTGTGTAATAAGTACAGTATGGTAACACAATTTTCGTTGGAGCGCGAGAGAGAGAAAATACACGAATATTAATAAATATTCGATTTTAATTCAAAAGCAATTCATATATACTTTGGAAGGAAACATTTTTTTTAAAAAAAAGAAATTCATCAGTGATTTCTTCATTTCTTTTAAAAAAGTAAAATCAATTGAAATTTTTTTTCAATTTAGATAAAAGAATGTTAGTTTTCAATTTAAAAAAATATATATTGATTAACAAAAAAAAAAGAAAAAAAAAAAAAATCAGTTTGGTTTGAAAAGAAAAAATATTTTTCTCGTTTCGACGAAATATGTTCAAAAAAAAAAACACAGTGCACTTTTTCTCTTAAAAGTAAATAAATAAAAAAAAATATGTTGATTTAATTATTTAACAAAAGAATTCAATTATAATATAATAATTTTAAACAAATTTTTAATATACAAAATTTTTCAGTTAAAGAATTTTTATTTCACACAATTCTTATTTTACAAAAATTCTAATTTAACTGAATTTTAAGTCCGACTTTTTTGTTATTATACAATTAATTATTTGATAGAATTTTTAAAACCTCAAATTTTCAATTTTCCGAAATTGCAAATCGCTGAATAAATAATGCACAAAAAGATTTAGACGCAATTTTTTAAATTGGCCAATTACAATTTTCTTTATTTCGGATTAGCGAATTTTTAAAAATTGCGCCGAAACTAGGGCAGAAATTAAAATGGCGCAATTTTTGGTATTTTTCTACGAAAAACTAAGGCAGAAATTAGAATCGCGCCGTTTTTGTTCTATTTTTACAAAAACATTACAGCAGAAATTAAAATAGCCGCGTTTTTGCCATATTTTTATGGAAAAATAGAGCAAAAAAAAAAAATAGAGCATCAATTAAAATGGCTCCGTTTTTTGCTATATTTCTACGAAAAAATAGAGCAGAAATTACAATGGCACAATTTTTCCTCTATTTTTCCGTAAAACTACAACAGAAATTAAATTGCCGCGTTTTTGCCTTATTTTTACGGTCAGAAATTAAAATGGCAACATTTTTATTTTATTTTTTATGGTAAAGCAGAGCAAAAACGGCGCCATTATAATTTCTGACCTATTTTTAGTAAAAACTAAAGCATAAATTAAAATGGCTCTTCTCTATTTTTACCGTAAAAATATGACAAAAACGCAGCTATTTAATTTCTGCTTTAGTTTTACGGAAAAATAGAGGAAAAATGGTGCCATTGTAATTTCTGCATTTTCATAGAAATATAGCAAAAAAACTGAGCCACTTTAATTTATGCTTTAGTTTTTACTAAAAATAGGTCAGAAATTAAAATGGAAGCATTTTTATCTTATTTTCATGGAGAAGTAGAACAAAAACGGCGTTATTATAATTTCTGACCTATTTTTAGTAAAAACTAAAGCATAAATTAAAATGGCTCCGTTTTTTGCTATATTTCTACGAAAAGTTTACAGCAGAAATTAAAATGGTTACTTTCTGTCATATTTTTACGGGAAAATAGAGCAAAAACGGATATATTTTAATTTAATTTAATAAGATTTTTTAAAATGAAAATTGTAACTAATTATTTTTAGGGATTAATCGTGCGTTCGTTTTTTTCTATTTACTTTCTAAATCAAAATCAGTAAAAAAATTTTACTAATTTGAATTAGTGTCTCATATTTTGCTTCTCAATTAGTAAAATTTTACAAATTTTTAGTAACTTTTATTAATAATTAGTAAAATTTAACTGATTCTGTAGCAAAAATTTAATCACTAATTTAAATTAGTAAACATTTTTATTAATTCACTCTCTAAATCTGAATTAGTAAAAATGTTTACTAATTTGAATTAGTAACTCACTTTTTGCTTCTGAATTAGTAAAATTTTACTAATTATTAGTAACTTTTACTAACAATTAGTAAAATTTTACTAATTCTGAAGCAAAAAGTGAGTTATTAATTCAAATTAGTAAACATTTTTACTAATTCAGATTTAGAGAGTAAAATTAAATTAAAATCCAAATACTTAATACAATTAAAAGCATACAAAATAAAATAATTTCCAGTAAATTTTATGTAATAAAATTTGGAAGCAAATTAATTTAAATTCTACATTGAGAGAAAAGATTGGTTTGGGTTACCATTTTTAGTTAGTAAACTATGCTGCTAATTTATTAGTTGTTACTATTTTTATTGGTTTGCATAACTATTTTATTATTTGCTTTAACTAATTAGTTTGTTTATCTATTTAATTAGTTACTTTACTAATTAAATAGTTAGGCTGACTAACTAAATGGTAACAGTAACTAATATAAATTAGCAAAAATACTCTTACTAACGAAATGGTAATCGGAACCAATCGTTTCTCTTAGTGTAAATGAATATCTTATATATAAAATATAATTCTACTCTCTAAATCTGAATTAGTAATAATGTTTACTAATTTGAATTAGTGACTCACTTTTTGCTTTAGAATTAGTTAAATTTTACTAATTGTTAGTAAAAGTTACTAATAATTAGTAAAATTTTACTAATTCAGAAGCAAAAAGTGAGTCACTAATTCAAATTAGTAAACATTTTTACTAATTCAGATTTAGAGAGCAGATTTAGAGAGTAGAAGAAAATTTTGAACAATAAAAATTTGAAAATTTTCTAAAATAAGGTATACATATACGTGTACAATGCATTGGCTATTGGAAGTGGAGCGTGCGAAAAGTAAAGTGAGGGATATAGCTGGATGGCACGTACTATAAGCGTAACCCAACGTTGGGGTGGTAGAAAGCAAGCAGAGGTATTCTATCCGTTAAGCTGAACGCCTTCCTTGCACACCCCCTCATTATCCCAACACAATGAACGTTCCCGTCCGGTATTGGCATTTGCGCGAATTCCAATAGAATTTAATTGGAGGAGATCGAACCCTGGCGTACATGCATACACATGCAGAGAATAGAGAGAGAGAGAGAGAGAGAGAGAGAGAGAGAGATTCTATGTGCTCTTACACACGCATACTTCCTGCTTTTACAGATACAAACACACATCCACACATATATAAAAGAGGGAGAGAGAGAGAGAGAGAGAGTTCATCCTCGAACGTATAAAACGACATCGCCTGCGATCCCATCACTCGTGTGAGCGGCAGGCAAAGAATTTCAACGTCAACGGTGAGAATTTGCTGCCCTGTGCCTTTTATATTATTTGATATGGAAAAGCATTTCATTTAGATGCATTTTCCCTGGCAATGACTATGCTCATCATTGCGAAAAATGGGATATCCATCAAAAGACCTCGTCCCCCCCCCACACACACACACGTTCTTCATGCCGAAAAAAAAAGAAAATTTGAATTTTTTCCGCGAAGCAAAATCTAAATTCTAATATCGATTCTCCTTGTGGATTTTAATAACCTTCCTTTTCAGCACACTTGAAAATCTGTCTGTGCACACGAAATTTTTTTTTTCTTCTTCCACATTTTTTAATTTAGTTCTTCAATATTTCCATAAGCTCGAAATTCGTTTTTTTATTACTATATATATAGGTAAATTGATTTAAAATTTCGAAGAAAAAAATTTGTAAATTTTATTTTTTTGAAAAAAGTAAATAGAATTATTTTTTGTTGTATTTTAAATTTAAAAAATGAAAATAATTTTTATTACAAAGAAGAAGAGAAGAAAAATTATTCTCCTCAATTCTTTTAATGGAGGAAAAATGTGGAAATTTTTAAATTTTCGAGTTGTGTAAAAAATTATTCTCCTAAAAAAAAAAAAAAACTGTGGAACTAAATTTTGAATTACATATCTTTATATCGACCATATGTTCTATACAGAGCGTGTTAAATTATTTCTCACCTACAGCATGAAGTGTTCTCAATTTTCTTTCATGTAACTTTTGCCGCAGTCGAAAAAGATAAAAAAAAAAACAAAAATTTTTTTCTCTAAACTGTTTTTATAAGTATCCTATACTAAAACTTGAGGAAACATTTCCAGAAATATTCAGAAATATTCCCTTCGTTCTTATATAACTTTTCAAAAACTTCTTGAAAATGTTTTTCAAACTCTCTTAAATTTCCATGAATCATCCTATATACCACCAAGTTTCCAGAGAGAGAGAGAGAGAGAGAGAGAGAGAGTGCTTTGACATGTTCGCCCAACTTTCTCAACTAACTTCAAAACTTCTTAAAATCGTCTTTAACCAACAGTAAAACTAGCTATTAATCATTTCTAAATAACATCACTTAATAATAAACAAGAGATATAAGTGTTTATATTGGAAAACTATATAGAAAAATACAATTTTTTATAAAAATAAATAATTAATTTATTATTAAATTTAATTACTTAATTAATTTATATTTATTTAATTTAATTTAATTAAATCTTATTTAATTTAGTTATAAATAATAAAAATAATAATAATAATAATAATAATAATAAAGAAAGATTTTTTTTAGGTAATTGATCTCTCCGTTAGAATAAAATTAATCTACTTTTGTCCTTGGTTATTTAAGCAATTTTGATGTGGATCTTTGTCTCTTATATAGATCGTATAATGATCCCTAGCACAATTTTCCCTTCTTTACATCACGTTGAGATACACACGTTTCCTCATAATACTTTTTTTTTCGTTTTTTTTTTTCTGATGTGTAGGTGAAATTCGCCTTGGAGAAAAACAAAAACAATTTCAAGAATGAGATCCCAAATAGATTCCAGATTGTAAGGTTTCATTAAGGGAAAAAACCCACGCCCTTGCATTCAAGTAAATTCAATATATAAAACGAAAAACTCGATTACTTTTAGAAAAAATATTTTCTTTACCAATTTAACCGGCAAGAAAGCAATATATTCCATTTTTCATTATTATGTTTGTTAAAAAGATCGCTGGGAGAAAATTAAATTTTTTCTTCACGATTATTTTTTGAAATCTCAATACAATTTTTTTTTAATAAATTGTTTTTTTTAATAGGATTTATTTATATTAATATTTATAGGAGTTTTTAAATAATTTATAATTATTTTATACAAATAAAAATTATATAAATACTAGCAAAATTACACGCGCGCAAACGCGCGTCCAACTTTGAATGCAATGGTTGTTTTAAAATAATAATAATATTAATAATAATAATAATAATAATAATAATAATAATAATAATAATAATAATTCTGCATCAGTGGAGTATTAAATTAATAATAGGTATATTTCTAATTTTCACGTTATCATTTATTTATACACAGAAAAAAAAATGAGTTCGATGTTATATAAATAAATAAATTTAAGTAAAAATTTTAAAATATAAATATTAAAATTTTAGAAATAAATATTTTTGATAAAGTCAATGTTCGATAAGTTTTTTATAATCTTTTAAATTACAAAAAATTAATTATGCTAAATATTTTTTTGTATTTTCTATAAATATTTCGTTGCAAATAAAAATTTTAAATTTATGTTTTTTTTCAAAAAATTTAATTAACTGATAATTAATAAATATTAAAAAATTATGTCATCAGAAAGAAATTTAAATTAACTGAAAATTATTAATTATATTTTAAAAAGTATTAAGCAATTAAAAAATATTTAAAAATTTTGAAAAAATAAAACCTAAAAAAAATTTGTAATGTTTTAAACTTTAAACTTAAATTAAAAATTAAAATCAAATTGAAAATTTTTTAAAAAAGCAAACTATTTTTATATTGTTTATAGATAAAAAAATATAACAATTTAATAATTAATAATAAAAACAAATTAATAATAATAATTTATGAATAATAATTTAAAATAAATAATAATTATAAGTTAAAATGTTCTAATTATCTGTAATAATCATTATATTTAAAAAAATGTATATATAATATACAAATTTATAAATAATAATAAAAATTATATTATAATTAAAACTTTTTTTTCTATAAATACCAAGTAGGAAATATACTGGTGCTGCACACAATGAACAATATTTTTTTTTTACTTTAAACTGTCACTTAGTATATGACTTAATTAATGACGATGAATAAAAATATCCGTCGTGTTAACCATAAAATATTACGAAATCAAGAATTGTCAAAATTTTAGAAAAACAAAAGGAACAAAATACGACTAACTTCAAGTGTGGACAGACGGAATGAATGAATGAATACGGAAATTATTATAGTTAATTTATAAATACAGTGGAACCTCGATTATCCGAACCTCTATTATCCGAACCCTCTATTATCCGAACCCCTGTTAACCAAACTCTTTGTTAATCCAAACCGTAAAATATTTTATCCGAACTTCTGTTATCCGAACTTTTTTTTTGCCTTTCCGAATCTTAAAAAATTCGTTTTTATTTTTATTAATGTTTTACTTTAATTATATAAAATAAAAATTGAAATTTCTATTATCCGAACCCGGCCCTATATAGGTTAGTTCGGATAATAGAGGTCCCACTGTATTATAATTTTTATTTATAATAATTTATAATAATTTAGAATAATTTCTCCTGTACTTTTAGTTTTAGTAGTGAATCTCTCAGTTTTTCTCCTTTTTTTTTTTTTTTGCTAGTAGTAAATGTCAGTTTTAGTCAAACAAAAAATTTTCATATTCTTCTTGGACAGTAATAAATAAAGTAAAACTGATTTTCAAATGAAAATTTATCTCCAGGGGAAATTAACAAATTTTTAATTTAAAAATGCAAAAAATAAGAAAAATATAATTTTCAAAGAATTGAAATTTACAAATTTCTTTTATCTCATTTAAAAAAAAATATAATAAAGCGACTATAAAATAAAGAATTAAATCTCACTGATTTGTAATAATTAGTGAGATGAAATTTTCCAAGAATAACACAACCAATCAAAAGAAGAGCTTGCGTGTGTAACGTATTATATTTCCTGACCGTAAAATGGTCCGTACGTCTATAAATTTAAGAACGAGATTAAGTTTGATCGTTTGGAAAGATGTGGTTGCCATTGGCGGGTGAAATCCCAGAGAAGAAAACGCTTACGCTTCTAAGAATAGGAGACAAATTATAGCCAACGTTTTCGGGTTTAATACCCTTATACCACATTTGTGGCTTCCACCATACAAGAGTGAGTGAGTGAGAGAGAGAGAGAGAGAGAGAGGTACAATTTCCGCACCGGAAGAAGATTCCCCTTTTTATTACCGCACAGGCCAAGAACTATGAAGCTAATTTCATAGTAAGATTAAGTCGATAATACTTGAAGTAAAAGTATGCAAAACTACTATCAACTTCTTTAGGTGGTTCAACTTCTAATATAGTAACCTCTCTCTCTCTCTTTATATATAAAACTCGAAGAAGATGTCTTAAAAGTTTTTCATCAGAATTAAGAAATTTGTAATTTTCCATAATAATTTTGTACCGAATTTTTATTTGTCGCAGAATTTTTATTTCACAGAATTTCTCTTTATCAAACTTTTTAGAATAAAAAACTAGTTTTAATTTTAGCTGAATCACAAACAAATTTTTAACTGATTCAAATTTTTAAATGTCAGAATTTCCAATTTATCGAATTTGTGCGAAAGGACGAATCTTCAAATTGTCCGAAATTGTAAATGATCGAATTGACAAAGAACTATTTTGGCGCGATTTTTAAAATTCGCTAATTAAAAATTATTTTACAAAAATTTCATCTGAAAAAAAAATTTATTTGATTCAAATACTCAATTACTTCTCAAGAAGCACGTAATATAACCTCAATATCAAGGTAATATTACATGTAAGATTCGTAATATAACGTTGTAATATTACAGTAATCTTACAGTGATCTTAAAATGTCCGCCTCAAGGTAATATTACCAGTAATGTTACTGTAATATTACGCGCTAATATTAAGGTAATATTACAGTAATATTGCAGTAATATTATACCGTAATATTAAGATAATATTACAAGAGAATATTACAGTAATATTATGTGAACATTTCTTTACGAAAAAAATCTACCCATCCAGGGAATCGAACCCCGAACTCAAAGCACACGAGTCCAGAGTTTTACCAACAAGCCAAATTGACTTATAATATATTTACGTTTTTTATGCTTTATGAATAACTCAAATCAGTCTGTAATATTACTGTAATATTACCGTTAATATTACAGTAATATTCCCGGTAATATTACCTTGAGGCGGACATTTTAAGATCACTGTAAGATTACTGTAATATTACAGCGTTATATTACGAATCTCACGTGTAATATATTACCTTGATATTGAGGATATATTACGTGCTTCTTGGGTTGAGTATTATCAAATAAATTTTTATTTGAACCAAATAATTTTTAATTTGAATTAAATAAATTGTATTTAAACCAATAATTTTTGTATTTGAAACAAATACCATTTAATTGACTCAAATAATAATTATTTCATACAAATAAATATTTATTTAATAATAGTCAAGTAATCGAGTATTTGAATCAAATAATTTTTTTTTTCAGTGTACATTATGAATTTTTGATTTTCCAAAATTTTCATTTTCATTTTCATTTTCATTGTTTTTGAGAAAATATGATTCTGATACAAGGGAGTAGTTAAAACAAACCGCCTTGTGATTATAGCAAAAGTTTATACAATTTAGATGCAGAATAGCTAACGCAACCTCTAGCGCTCGTAAAAGCAAACTCTATACATTAGAATAATTTCTCATTTAAACAATAACAACGTTATGTACTGGCGTTTGCATAAATGTATGTTACTTCGGTTATAAATCAAGACTAAAAATATACATATATATATATACATATTTCTTAACAAAACTTGTAATTAAAATTGTTTCTAAATTAAGAAAGTTATAATTGAAAAAAACTATTTTTATATAAACATTACACCGAGAGAAATGATTTATTTGAAGTTCAAATAAAATATATTTGAATTAAATAAACGTATATTTGTCTCAGAGCCTACTAACTTATTTATTTGGCGTAAATAAAAATTTTATTTCTCAGAAATAAATTTTTCTTTGGATCAAATAAATTTTTTTTTTTCAATGAAATAAAATATATTCGTAACAAATAAATGAGTTAGTCGCCTCGGAGACAAATATACCTTTACTCTGAGTGTAATAAAAAAAAAATTTTACTATTTTTTAAATTGAATTCCATTTAATAAAATGCCAATAAAACAGTTTATCTCAAATATTAAAACACTAAAAAATATATCGTTACAAGTTATCTGGAATTTTTAATCAAATATTTGATAATGTTGAATATTAAATCCCTGTAGAAATAATTGAACTAGAATTTTCTTTCTATCCAATAACATTAAAATAATATTTAAGGTAATTATTATTAAAATTAAAAAATTGAAGCTAAAAATATTATTCTAATATAAGAGAAAAAAAATGTAATAAAAAAAAGAAAAAGAAATTAAATATTTAACAAATAAAAAAACTAATAAATAATAGAAAAAAATACAATTTCCAAAGAATATTATAAGTGATAATAAATTGCACAGTTAACAAGTTAAGTGTTCTTTTCCATTATAGTAAATAAATTCTTCTTTTTTTCTGCTCAAAAGTGAATGAAAGTCTTTTTGATTTCGTAAAATTTTGTGTATACTCTCTCAAGTCCGAGGTACAGGAGGCAAAGAATCGCTTGAGGCGTTGAAACTTTACTACTTTCTATTTACCCCGGACGGGAAAAAGAGCGTAGGAATTCTCTCATTGAGCGGCGGTTAGCAAGTTTTATGAGTTCTCTTACCGACTCTGGGCTGAAAAAAAAGAAAAAGAAAAAGAAAAAAAAAAAGAAGAAGGCAGAAAAGGTTAATCTGTTTTGTGTTTATCGTGAAACTTAAATCCCTTGGCATTTCGCAATTCAGGTTATTACGTTACTCAGCCAAAAAAATTTTTTTTTTTTTTTTTTTTTTTGCTTATCTCGCTGACGTTCATAAAAATCACGCGACATAAAAAATTCATGAAAAAGGAAAAGTCTATTTTAAAATTGCTCTTCAATCATGTTGGAAAAATCATTTTTAAACTCTTGTAGATTGTGCATCATTATAAATATATTAAATAATGATAATAATAAAAATAAGAAGAAAAATAAAAATAAATAAATAAATAAATAATAATAATAATAATAATAATAATAATAATAATACTAACAAAAACAATATTAAAAATAAATAATAGAACGCTAAATTCTCTCAATTATAAAATAATTATAATTATAATTTTTTTCAGTAGTATATACCAATTTTTAGCCAAAACGCTTTAAATTCGTTAAATTCTTCAATGTAAGTAGTAAAATACCGTTTTAGTCAGACAAAAAGTTGTAAATTTTTCTAATATTTTGTCAGTAATAAAAAATAGTATCAATCATATACAGAATATTTTAAAATATTATAAATATTAGTCGCAGTAGTGAAAGTCAGTTTCAGTCAGACAAAATATAAAAAACTAGTAGTAAAAGCCAACTACAGTCAGACAATTTTTTACCTTTTGTTTAAAGTCAACTGTAAATAGTAAAAGTGATTTTAAACTGTCAAAAGTACACAGAAAATAATAATAACAACAACAAAAACAATATTAAAAATAAATAATACAACGCTAAATTCTCTCAATTTTGAAATAAGTAGTAAAAGTTTGTTTTAGTCAGACATTCAAAATTATAATTTTTTTCAGTCGTAAATGACCAATTTTTAGCCAAAACGCTTTAAATTCGTTAAATTCTCCAATGTAAGTAGTAAAAGACCGTTTTAGTCAGACAAAAAGTTGTAAATTTTTTCTAATATTTTGTCAGTAATAAAAAATAGTAGCAATCATATACAGAATATTTTACATTATTATAAATATTAGTCGCAGTAGTGAAAGTCAATTTCAGTCAGACAAAATATAAAAAACTAGTAGTAAAAGCCAACTACAGTCAGACAATTTTTTACCTTTTGTTTAAAGTCAACTGTAAATAGTAAAAGTGATTTTAAACTGTCAAAAGTACACAGAAAATTAAAAGGAATTAAAATAATAAGCGTTGCAGCTTATTTTAATACCTTATAATTTTCTGTGTAATATACGTTTGTATTAAGTGGTAAAAGACACTTTTAGTCAGACATTTATTTTCCTATTTGAGTAGAAAAAGACAGTTTTAATTAAATAAAATAAATAATTTAAAAAATAGACATATCAGTAGTATAATAACATTTAGGTCAGACACACACTGAAAAAAATATTTATTTAATTCAAATATTCAGTTACTTTACTATTATCAAATAAATATTTATTTTGCATCAATTAATTATTACATGAGTCAATTAAATGGTATTTGTTTCAAATACAGAAATTATTATTGCTTCAAATACAGTTTGGAATCAAATAAAAATTATTTAATTCAAATAAATATTTATTTGCTAATAGGTAACCGATTATTTGAATTAAATAAATAATTTTTTTCATTGCATATCATCACAAAAAAAATTTGGATATTTTGGTTAGAAAATTTTTAGATATTAAAATAAGATTTCATTTTAATGGGAAAATTAAAATAAATTAAAATTTCATTAAAATAAGAGCTCTTATTTTAATATCTCACAATTTTATGTATTTTTAATTACACTGAGTTCTAGTAGAAATTATTCTCAGTCAGACCTTGTGGTTTTGTGATATCAGTAGTAAAATTCTATTTCAGTCAGACAAAATTTAACCATATATTTTTGGTATATTCTATTTTTTTAAGTTTTTTTTTTTAAATCTAATTCTATTTAATATTGTAAATTGTAGTCTTTTCAATTTTTCAAATCACCATTATTGTAATTCCTTTCGCAATTAAATTATTTTCGACATCTGTAATTGAGAGAATTTAATTGTCTCAGAAGCTGTATATACATATATATATATATATATATATATATATATATATATATATTCTCCTCTCAAGTCTCCTGAAATGGACTAATCAATGCACTGGTTTTAGACCCCAGAACGTGCGCTTGAATACGAGAATACGTGAGAGGACGAATTTACATGCCCACTCACGGATGAATGAGTATGTGACACGCATAAAAATGTAATACGGACCACTGATCCGAACAATTTAAAAATAAAACCAACAATATTGTTTAAAATTAAGATTTAATCCACACTGAAAAAAAAAATTTATTTCATTCAAATACCGGTGTATTTGATTATTATCAAATAAATATTTACTTGAATCAAATATTTCCTATTTGAATCAAATAAATGGTATTTGCTTCAAATACTGAAATATTTGATTCAAATACTATATATTTAATTCAAGTAAATATTTATTTGATAATAACCAAATACACCAGTATTTGAATCAAATAAATTTTTTTTAGTACAATAACTTTTTTGTTTCAAATAAAAATTTAATTTTATACTTTTTGCAAAAAAAAAATTCTCCCTGACAAAAATTTATATTACAATTAATTAACAGACTACACTCAGAGAAATTGTATATTTGTCTCCGAGCCTACTAACTCATTTATTTGTTGCAAATATATTTCATTTCGTTGAAATAAAAAATTTATTTGAGCCAAAGAAAAATTTATTTCTGACAAATAAAATTTTTATTTATGCCAAATAAATAAGTTAGTAGGCTCTGAGACAAATATACGTTTATTTAACTCAAATATATTTTATTTGGTTCAAATAAATCATTTCTCTGGGTGTATTCTTATATTGTTATGTTTCGAAAATAATTTTTAATCCTTAAAAAGAATATAAAATTTATTTTGTTTCACTTTATTTTATAACAAATGTTTTATTCCTAATTTGTAAATTTAATAATAAATATTTTTGTGAAAAAATTTTTTATTACTTTTTCTTTAATAATAAAAAGAAAAAGAAGAAAAAAATTAATTTTGACGAGTGAATGGAAATTTTAAGGACTTTCGAAATAATCCATAAAGTGTAGTATAGAGAAAGATAGAAATGAGAGGAAATTCACAAAATGGATCATTCAACGAAGGGATTATATGCAGATAGACAGGTATCGAATATCGAAAAGCACAAATGAAAAAGAAAGGATAGTCGATGTACTTCTACAATTACATCAATTTTCAACGTACAATGTTTCCTGTTACCTAAAAAACTAATTGAAGTAATTAACTGTTTTTAAAAAAAAATGAAAAATAGCCATCTCAAATATTCCATAATAAAAAAAAATATAGTTTTAGAAATTTTTTTACAACCAATGGTAAAAAAAAATTTTTACTTCAGAAAATAATATATTAGGGCACAAAAATTTTTCTATTATTATATTTTTTAAAATTAAATATTCGTTTTTGCAAATTTTAGTTTAAACCTTAGGACCTAATTTATTTAATCATTAATTACCAGTGCGCCTGTTATATATAAAAAATGCTTCTTAATTATTCGAAATATTCTCGAGCGCATGATATTATATACAGTCACTAATTACTGGAGTGACACAGAATGCTGGTCGCTTATTTTCTGTTAATAAGTACCCCCCTCCCCCTTCCCCTCGAGTTTGTGGTATTTCAGAGGGGACATACTATTAAGAAAATGAACATCCCTTTTTTCCAAATGAAAAACAGCATTTTTATTATACCGGAAAAAAAAAATATATATATATATATGCGACGTATTTTAAATTTATATGTAAACTCAAAGGATTTTCTCATATAACTGCAGGCTCTTTTTGAGCTCATGAAAGTTGCACGTACTCATTTTAATACAAAATATATATTAATAATTTCCCTTTGAATGCGGTAGGTGAAAATACATTTTCTTCATTAAACAAAAAAAAATTTCAACGAAAATATAAAAAAAAAAAAATAATGTCCGTATAAATATTTCTCCTTTATTTGCAAAAAAAAAAAAATTTTGAATTAAAATTTCGATTAAATTTTTTTTTTCGAAAATTTTGTAAGACAAAAAATTTTCACCTCATATATATTCAAAAATGGAAAATATGTTTTATAATTAAAAAATTACATACATAATTATCCCTGGACATTTCGAAGAAAATGCAATTTTTCTCTCTCCCGTTGATTATTTTCAAAATGAAAAAAAGAATTTAAATAAAATATCAAATTTTTTTTGGGCACAATTGTCCAAGTTTTCACTAAACAATTTTTTTTTCTTTTTTTTGCTCGAATTGTTGATAATGTCGAATAATAAAATGCAAAAAAATAATTCGAAAACAAAGTGTGGTTGTTTGGCGGGAAAAAAAAAAGTACCACTTTTAATTAAATTCGATAATATAACATCCTACTTGATGGAAATCGCGCGCGGAACTAACACCTCACGCGCGGAACGAAGCGGGTCCAGAATCCCCCTCAGCAGCCGGAAGAGAAGCCGAGCACGCGCGAAATTCCACCCCGTTTCTCAATTCTCTCCCACTTTGACCTCATCACCCTTTACCCCCTTTTGACTATCCACAACCACCCGCCACATTCCCCTCGAATATATAATCCCCAACCTTTCGTGTGTACCCCTTTTCATGCTGTGTTCATATAACTTCCTCACACACACACATACGCATACATCATCCGTTCTTCAAACTCACCCCCTCCTCCACCATGAAGGTTATAGAATGAGGGGATTGAAAGGCAAAGACCGTTGTCGTCTAATAATTGTCGAACAATCCGTTCCGTCGCCTAAAGCTGATGACGTCGAACACAAGGCGTTCCACGTTAACAAATTTCGTTTCCTTGGATGAGATTTTCAAAACATATAACAGAAATTAAAAATAGAATTTTATATTTTGACGAATTTTTAATTTTTTTAATTAACATTTCAGGGAATTTTTAATATTCAAACGAATTTTTTATTTATCGACAATTTTATTTTACAGAATTTCTATAAAAATTTTTAGCAATTTTTAGGAGAGAAAAGATACAGCAAAAATCATCTTTTTAAAACCGGTTTTCTCATTCGAATTTATTAAACTATTTTATAGGTAATTATTAAGATTATTTTGTTTATAAATTGTTAATTGATAATTTTGCTTCCACGTAGGAGGAAGCTTTGTAGTCCTTTCGTTTATAAAAATTTTCAAAGTGGCGAAAACAAATTTTTTCTATGTAGAAACATGTTATATCCCAGATAGCACGGAAACTTGCGGCAAGCTTACCGTGCAAGGTTGTCAGTCTTTTCGCGCAAGCTTGCTGCAAGCTTGTCTGAGCTAGCGAATGTCCCACCAGGGCAAGCTTGCCGTGAAAGCTTGCTGTAAGCTTTCCAGGAAAGGTTGCTGCAATCTTGCCATGAAAGATTGCTACAAGATTGCTGCAAGCATACTAAGAATGATTGCGGCAAGCTTACCATGCAAGGTTGTCAATCTTTCCGCGCAAGCTTGCTGCAAGCTTGTCTGAGCTAGCGAAATGTCCCACCCAGGGCAAGCTTGCCGTGAAAGCTTGCTGTAAGCTTTCCAGGTAAGGTTGCTGCAATATTGCCATGAAAGATTGCTACAAGATTGCTGCAAGCATACTAAGAATGATTGCGGCCAGCTTGCCGTGAAAGATTGCTGTAAGTCTTTGGTTAGTGTCTGTCGAACCCGGGTTCAATTCCCAGTCCCCTCAAATTTGTTTCGAAAATTTTCTCGTTAAGTTTCCAAATGAAAATAAACAGGACATTCATAATAATAATAAACGTCACAAGGATTTTCAAATTTAGAAAACAAATAAATTTTTTTTTAATTAAAAATGTATTTTTTTTAAATTGCAGCAACCTTGCAGCAACCTTCCAGGAGCTTGTTGAAATTCTCCTGCAACCTTACGTAGCAAGTTTACAGCAATCTTTCACGGCAAGCTTGCCGCAATCATTCTTAGTATGCTTGCAGCAATCTTGTAGCAATCTTTCATGGCAAGATTGCAGCAACCTTTCCTGGAAAGCTTACAGCAAGCTTTCACGGCAAGCTTTCCCTGAGTGGAACATTTCGCTAGCTCAGACAAACTTGCAGCAAGCTTACGCGGCAAGCTTGCTCATTAATCATATTAATATCCCAAATCTGACCAAAGGATTTTAAAAAATACCCAAAAGAAAAAAAATTTTATCGTCTTTTTCCAAAAATTTTTTTTTTAATCGAAAAAATTTTTAAATAGACAAATTTAAGGTTATATATAATAAAATCGTATTCCTTACGTCAAGACAAATCGATTGGTATATATAAAGTATAGTTTCAATTTAAATTTAAAGAATTAATGAAAGTTAAAAAAAAATCAAAAATTCACATTTGTCAATAAAATTTTGTGATTTTTTAAATTGAAGTTTATATATGAAATAATTGTATTCCTTGCATGAAAACGAATCGATTGGTATATATAAAATATACATTTCAGGTAAATTTAATAAATTAATGAAAGTTAAAACAAAAAATTCCCATTTTAGCTGAAAAATTTTGTATTTATTTATAAATTCAAGTTTAAATATAAAATAATTGTGTTCCTTGCATTGAAACAAACCGATATAATTGTAAATAATTATAAATTATATATTATTTTTCATTAATTTTCAGAAATTTCAGCTAAAATGTGAATTTTTGATTTTTTAACTTCCATTAATTTTTTAAATTTAACTCAAATGTATACTGAAATGTTTATATTATTATATTATTAATGTATGTTTATTTTAATGTTAATGCTTTCTCCACGAGGAAGCAAATTTTTTTGCTGATCGTAAAGAGGAAGCAAAATGTTCATGTAATAAACATCTAAATTTACATCTTGTTTATAATTATAATGATTTATTAAAATTATAATAGTTAAAAATTATTATTAATTCATCGGATTTACTCACAATTATACTCAAAATTTGTCTTTAAATTGTCAAAATTTGATATGTATTTAATTTTTGATAGCATTTGTAATTTTCAAAAGAAAATTTATAAATAAAATAATCATAATAATTGTTTATATAGATTAATAAATTCCAAGGAGGAAACTGATATCGATTTCGAAACGTTAAAAATATTTTTTGATATATCTTTCCTTTTTATAAAAAATGATAAAAATTTTATGGAAATTCTTTAAAATAAAATTATTTTTACGAGTTTCAAACGAATCGGATCAATTAAAATTTTCTTTTTTTTTTTGGCTATATTGAATCCACTAAAGTGAATTTGGAAAAACTGACATCGGATTCGTAGTCAGCGACCCCGAAAACCACCGGGTAATAAGTTTCAAAGCATTTCGAGCGATTTTTAAAAATGACCGCCATTTTGGATCCGCCATTATGAATTTTGAAAAATAAACTAACTGAACCAAATAAATCGTGAGTACTCTCTAAATCTGAATTCGTAAAAATGTTTACTAATTTAAATTAGTGACTCACTTTTTGCTTTAGAATTAGTTAAATTTTACTAATTGTTAGTAAAAGTTACTAATAATTAGTAAAATTTTACTAATTCAGAAGCAAAAAGTGAGTCACTAATTGAAATTAGTAAACATTTTTACTAATTCAGATTTAGAGAGTAGGTAATCATAAACTACAAGTAACTTCTTTGATCTAAATAAATCTCAAAAATCAAGATAATCTTTAATTTTACTATATTTTAGATTTTGTATTCAGTAGTATAAATCAGTTTTAGTCAGACAAAAGGTTTTAAATTTTTACAATTTCATTGTTAATGGTCAGTGACAAAAAGATTAAAAAATCGTTATTATTTACATATAGCGATTATAATAATTTTGTAATAAGTAGTCAAAGTTTGTTTCAGTCAGACAAAAACTTTTTAAATTGTTCCAATTTTATTTTTCAGTAGTAAAAAACATTTTCAGTCAGACTATATTCCTTTCCATAATAAACAATTTAGTTTTCAATTTAAACCATATGTTTTTTTTTTTTTAATTTACTCTGGCAATTTTTCAATCAACAATGATATGTATTCTCGTTTCAAAAATCGAAAGTTTTACAATAACTAATTATCGAAATTTCAAATTAACATTGATGTAATAATACAATAACAGAATTCAATATTTACCTAAGTTGAATACCAACCAGTTATGTGGTTGAAAATACAATTTATAGACCATGACTAATAATTTGCAAACACAAAATCCGACAGTGCATGCATTTCTATTGTTTGTAAAATATCAGCACTCCATACATATATATATATATATATATATATACGAAGGGGAAAATGAAATACGATTTAATTAAATATTTTACTAAAACTCAATTTTCCCCGTCGCCACCAGTTACTCATATACATATATGTCATAAAATAATATTTATATATATATAGGGTACAAACGCATATGGGTCTTACATATTTGTACTGTTACAAATTTTGACAGTCTGATAGATACATGTAAAAATGTCTGAAAAGAAATTGAAACACTATTATACCTATTTTTTTTTTTTTTGAGTTGAGTTGACAAAAGAATTGATGGGAATAAAATGTCAAGATAAAATTTCAAATCACTGCCACAATCGGCAGCTATCGGCGTCTTGACAGTTATTGATATTTTCAATACACGTATTTGATTGAATAGAGTGAATTTTAGTTTGTTTGCTCACAACAATTTTAAGTTGGTTGTTCATTCAGTAATAATCAAATAGGTATTGGTATTTTTAAATTGTCAATAATTTTACTATTATTACTCTTACTATTACTACTACTAATACCATTATTTTACTATTATTACTATTGCAATTATTTTTCATTTCATTTCATTTATTAAGTTAACGGGACATGCCCTTTCGTACAATAGTACTTATTATAATATAGATACAAACTTGTATATAAAAAATATAAATATAATTATAACTAGGTTGGTGCATTTTAATTATTATTTAGTATTAATCTACATAATGCCGAGGTGAATCTTGTTAAATTATTGTCAAATAGGTCTATTTCGTTAGAAATTGAATTACATTTTTACTATTATGTTTACTATTATTACTATTACTATTATTTTTACTATTACTACTATTATTTTACTATTATTAGTATTACTATTATTTTTACTATTACTACTATTATTTTACTATTATTAGTATTACTATTAATTTTACTATTACTACTACTATTACTACTACTATTACTACTATTATTTTACTATTATTAGTATTACTATTATTTTTACTATTACTACTATTATTTTACTATTATTAGTATTACTATTAATTTTACTATTATAACTATTACTGTTATTTTTACTATTACTACTATTATTTTACTATTATTAGTATTACTATTAATTTTACTATTACTACTACTACACGGAGAAAAAGAAAAAGTAATTTTTACTACTTTCAGAGTAAAACTGGACCAACTCGAAGTTTCTGCGCATCTCTGGCAATTTTTACTCCAAAAATAGTAAAATTTATTATTTCTGTAGTAAATTTTACTGTTTTCGTAGTAAGTTTTACTATTTCTAGAGTAAATTTTACTATTTTTGGAGTAAAAATTGCCAGAGATGCGCAGAAACTTCGAGTTGGTCCAGTTTTACTCTGAAAGTAGTAAAAGTTACTTTATAAAAGAAATCTTTTTTCTCCGTGTATTACTACTACTATTACTACTACTATTACTACTATTATTTTATTATTATTACTATTACTATTATTTTTACTATTACTACTATTATTTTACTATTATTAGTATTACTATTATTTTTACTATTACTACTATTATTTTACTATTATTACTATTACTATTATTTTTACTATTACTACTATTATTTTACTATTATTATTATTACTATTAATTTTACTATTATAACTATTACTGTTATTTTTACTATTACTACTACTATTACTACTACTATTATTACTATTATTTTACTATTATTACTATTACTATTATTTTTACTATTACTACTATTATTTTACTATTATTATTATTACTATTATTTTTACTATTAATTTTACTATTATTTTAACAATTATTACTATAACTAATATATTTACTATTACTGTTACTCTTTCTCTTACGGATATATACTAAATATGTATAATATTTAGAAATCAATGTAAAGACCTAGTAGAGGGAGTAACTGGAAAAATTAAATAAAAATTTTTAAAAAAAATGTCTAAAACTGAATTCTAGGAAATAAATAATTATTTTATATTACAACGAATTAAAATGAAAATGTTGTATTTCGATATATTATAATTTCATGGTTCAATGGCATGACTAATATCGGTTTGCTCACCCCCTCTCCTCTCATCATTATCCACAGGGATGTAAACACTGTTCAGTGAAGCTTCTAACATGCATTACACGTCTGAAGTCACAAGGAGGAAAATTAACTTTAGCGGTCTATTACATCGCGTAGCCATTCTAAGATAATTGTCACACAAATCCTTTGAGTTGCATTATTATATAATAGTTAAGACAATTTTCTTTCATTTCTATTAAATATCAATGCAAAAAAAGTGAAAAGAAAAAAAAACAATTTCTACATTGCAAAATTATTAATAAATAAATTAAATAATTTTTATTAATTATTTATTCAATTATGATTTTAACCATTGCTAAGGAAAAGAAATCCATAGCAACCGCTCCTAAGGCAAAAAATACATAGCAACCGTTGCTAAAAAAATAAATCCATAGCAACCGTTGCTAAGGAAAAAAATACATAGCAATCGTTGCTAAGGATAAAAATTCCTTAGCGACCGTTGCTAAGGAAAAAAAACTCATAGCAACCGTTGCTAAGGATAAAAAGTCCTTAGAAGCCGTTGCTAAGGAAAAGAAATCTATAGCAACCGTTGCTAAGGAAAAAAATATATAGCAACCGTTGCTATGGATTTGCTTTGGAATCGTTCAGTTAGGATTCCTTCAATTAGAAATCCTTCAGTTAGGGAATCTTTAGGTAGGAAACATTCCGTACGGGAACCTATTCACTTAAGAATCATTCACTTACGAATTCTTCAGTTAGAAATCCTTCACTTTGGAATCATTTAGTTAGGAATCCTTCAATTAGGAATCCTTAAGTTACAAATCCTTCAGTTCGGGAATCTTTAGTTAGGAAACCTTCAGTTAGGGAACCTTCAGTTAGGAATCATTCACTTAGAAATCCTTCACTTTGGAATCGTTCAGTTAGCATTCCTTCAATTAGGAATCTATCAGTTAGAAATCCTTCACTTTGTAATCGTTCAGTTAGGAATCCTTCAATTAGGAATCCTTCAGTTAGAAATCCTTCAGTTAGGGGACCTTCAGTTAAGAATCATTCACTTAGAAATCCTTCAGTTAGGAATCATTCACTTAGAAATCCTTCACTTTAGAATTGTTCAGTTAGGATTCCTTTAATTAGGAATCCTTCATTTAAAAATCTTTCACTTTGGAATCGTTCAGTTAGGAATCCTTCAATTAGGAATCCTTCAGTTAGAAAATCTTCAGTTAGGAAACCTTCCGTTAGGGAACCTTTCCAAAGAAATCCATAGCAACCGTTTCTAAGGATAAAAAGTTCTTAGCGGCCGTTGCTAACGAAAAAAAACTCATAGCAACCGCTCTTAAGAATAAAAAGTCCTTAGCAATGGTTACTAAGGAAAAATGGTCATAGTAACGATTTCTATGGTAACTGTTAATTTGTTGCTCTGTATTATAATAAACTACAATAAAAAGCATAACATTTTTTTATTGATAGTTAATAAACATTTGAAGAAAGTGCATAAAAAATAAAATATAATAATGATGATAATGATAATAGAAATAACAGTAATAATAATAATAATAATAATAATAATAATAATAATAATAATAAATATTAGTAATAAATAATTGTAATAAATAATAATAATTAAAAAAATTAAAACCATAAAAATGTTAATAAAAAATAAAAAAAATATTTTTATTATTATTAATAAAAATATAATAATAAATTTGTGAACCAAAAATTGTACTATAAAATTTTTTTTTTGAAAAAATTTAACAGATGCCCTTTTATATCAATTTGAGGTAACTATGAATTTATCCAACGAATTTAATTTTAACTTACCCAACGAGTTTCATTTAAACATACCCAACGAGTTTCATTCATCTACTTATCAGCAGAGTATAGAAATAACTTGTAAAGAGAGGACAGCCTGGTTCTAATAGTGTCATGCGCAGTACAAAGGTAGTGCTCCGAAAAATAAAATTTCATGGCTTCTGCTTGTGTTCTAATTTCTATTTTTTTCATTTAACAATCTTGCGTGTCTTTCTGCTCGTTGTTATTTCAATTTATTACATAAAAATAAGTGCATTGTAAATTTAATTTAAAAAAAAAAAACAAAATAATTTGTAATACATTTTTTAAAAAATCATTATTTTTTTTTAATGAGACTTTTTTATATTTTTATATAATTTTTAGGAATTAATACGAGTTTAAAGTGTCAACATACACTGGAGAAGATTTCATCATTTTTTCTTTTTTAAGTGTAATTTTGTTACGTCATTGTAAGTAGATAAATTTTCATTATTTTTTCACTTTGTTTTGTTTAATAATTATATATATAGAATATGTGTTTGTGTATGCAATTTTTAGTTTATAAATCACCTTTGGCTCATTTTTATACCGGGTAACCTTGACGTGACGTATATAAACTATATTTTTTCTTAAATTAAAATTTCATCTTAAGTTACATTTTTTTTTTTATCAGTGTTTTAATCAATTCTAATCAATTTTAATAATTCTACCAGTTTATTTCATTTCTTTGATTTTAATATCAAAAGAATTTTGTACTATTATCATCAATAGATATATAATAATGTTACTAATTATAAATTGTTAATAATTTTTTTTTTTTTGATTTAGTTGAGGAATTTATGAAACATTTTTAATCTCATTTTTTTTTTCAATAATAGAGTCAACAAAAAGTAATGTTATCATTATTTATTGAAACGATAATTGTGATTTTTTTTGAATTCATTTCATTTTTATAAATTAAAAGATAAATAATAATAATTGTTTATTTTTCTTACAGGTATATGTTCAACATTTGAAAGTAAGACGTGGGTAGTAATGCCCAGAAAAGGCTTTTGAAATGTGCAAAATCAAGCAATTAAATTTTTATAAGTCATTGTACAATAAGTCCCGAGTTAATCTAAAAACAAGAAATTCTTTGATTTTACCATTGAAACATGTCTTCAGTGGAGACACCGCCTTTTATTCGCACCATCGAATGGGACATGATGGACAAAACAAAATTTTTTCCACTGAGCATGCTCTCGTCATTTTCAGTCCGTTGCTGCCTCTATCCATTGACTGTGATCAAAACACGACTTCAAATTCAAAGACGAAATCACATGTACACTGGTAATGGGATTAATAAATTTTTTTTTTTACACTTAAAATATATTAAGAAATTTCCAATAGAGTCGAAATTTTGATAAATATGTTACAAGAAAAATGTGTCAAAATGGCAAAAATTGATATATGAAAATAAAATACTTATTTTCAGAAATTAAACAAAAAATTAAAATTTGTAACGCTCTCTGAAGAAAGGGACGTTAGAGGCAAAAAAATGATAGGTTATGTTTTAAAATATCGAAGTGAAAATACACACAGAGGATCAATTCTCAATGTACAAATTATTGATATTTAAATTTTTATTACATCCGAAATATTCAATAAAAACTAATTTTTATTTTATATTAGAAAGAAACTTTTAATCAAGGTAAAATTATCGTAAACATAACCTATAATTCGTTTGCTTCTAAGGTCCTCTTTCTTCAGAGCGCGTCACAATTTATTAAAATTACTAAAAATTATATTCAAGTTTGTAAATACGTACACTGAAAAAAAAATTTATTTGATTCAAACACTCCATTACTTGACTATTATCAAATAAATATTTATTTGTATCAAATAATTATTATTTGAGTCAATTAAATGGTATTTGTTTTAAGTACAGAAATTATTGGTTCAAATACAATTTATTTAATTCGAATAAAAATTATTTGGTTCAAATAAATATTTATTTGATAATACTCAAGTAATCAAGTATTTGAATCAAATAAATTTTTTTTTCAGTGTACAAAAATTTGAAATACATTTATTAAAAATTGAAATATTTCACATTTTGACACGTTTTTTAATATTTATTAAAATTTTCACTATACTTATTGATATTTCTTAAATATTTTCTTTCAGTGTATATTTACATTTTTCAATTTCAGTAAAAAAAACGGAAAAAATGAAGAAAAAATGAAATAACTGATTTTTTTTTATATTTTAACTACTTTCAAACAAATTTTTAACAATTTTTTTATTTTTAAATTATTTTTATTGAAAATTAAATTATTATTTTTTTTAATTATTTATTATGATTTTGTTATTATTACAATTATTTATTTAAATTTAATTTAAAAGAAACAGTCATTGATTGAAAAACAACATTTAAAAATATAAAATCACAATTTAAAAAAAAAAAAAAAATTAAAATAAATAAGTTAATATTTTGTTACTTCTTTATTTGAAAGTAGTTGTAAAAAAAATTATCTCCTTTTTTACAATTAAATTACAAAGTTAATTTTTCGGAATAAAATAATTATTATCAAAGTTCACGTGGATTATCGTTGTGCTAATTATCGCGGTATTATTTTCTTTGTAATTTAAAATGTATGCTAATTAATGAAATTAACCAGTAAATAATTGTATGTATTTTTAAATTACATTCCCATATGGAAAATTTATATCGACCTCTTTATGCGCATGTGTTATGTTATTCTCGTTCATTGGTCATTTCAATTTTTCGCGCGTTTATTCAAAAATAAGTAAAAAAATATACTTGAAATTAATTTATAACTTAAACATAATTAATTTAGAAGAAAATTGAAAAAATAATTTAATTTAGTTTAATTTTTAATTAATTAATGTTTTTAAATATTTATTAATAATTACTATTTTTATTATTTAAAATTATTTTTTAATTAATTAATTAAGTTAATTTTTAAAATTTCATGAATAAAAAAATTAATGTATAATTAAATATTTTTTTTTTAAATTAAATTTTTCTTTAGAATAAAAAATAATAACAATATCATATTTATTGTTCAGGCATGATAGACGCTTATCGAAAAATTTACCTTTACGAAGGCATGGCAGGCCTTTATCGAGGATTTTGGATAAGCTCGATACAAATAGTCTCAGGTGTTTTTTATGCGACAACATACGAAGGTGTACGACATCTTCTCAGTCAAAATTCAGTCACATCGTCACTGGATTCAAGGGTCAAGGCATTAATTGGAGGTGGTGCAGCGAGCTTAGTGGGACATAGTATTGTTATACCTTTTGATGTTCTTAGTCAACATTTAATGGTGCTTGGCGTCAATGTTAAACATGGAAAATTGGTTGTAGATAAAGTGAGTTTTCATCAATATATATATATATATATAAATATATTTAACAGGGAAATTTATCAATTAATATAAAGGATATAATTAATTAATTAAAACAAAAAGAAATTACAAGAAGAGTTAATAAGGGGTAGAATTAATTAATAAAAACGGTAATTAATTAAAATAAGATGTAATTAATGATACAACTAATTAATAACAACGGTATTAATATAAAAGGTAATTAATTTAAATAAGAGGTAATTAAGGGTACAACTAATTAATAAAAACGGTAATAAATGAAGGATATAATTAATTAATAAAAACTGTAATTAACAAAAAATTTATTAATAGAGATGTTAATTACCAGAAAATGTAATTTAATTAAGGAAATTTAGGGTATAATGAATTATTAATAAAGGTAATTAATTGAAAAAGTTAATTAATAAAAAAGGTAATTTAGGGTATTAATAATTAATAAAAACGGTAATTAATTAAAAGAAGAGTTAATCAATTGTATAATTAATTAATAAAAACGCTAATTAATTAAAAGAAATGTTAATTAAGGGTATAATTAATTAATAAAAAAGGTATTAATGTAAAAGGTAATTAATTAAAATAAGAGGTAATTAAGGGTATAACTAATTAATAAAAACGGTAAATAATTAAGAATATAATTAATTAATGGAAAAGGTAATTAACGAAAAAATTATTAATAGAGATGTTAATTAACAGAAAATGTAATTTAATTAAGGAAATTTAGGGTATAATTAATTAATAAAGGTAATTAATTGAAAAAGTTAATTAATAAAAAAGATAATTTAGGGTATTAATAATTAATAACGGTAATTAAGTAAAAGAAGAGTTAATTAATGGTATAATTAATTAATTCTAAAGGTAATTAATAAAAAAAATTAATTAACATGAAACTTATTTAATAGAAGAGGTAATTAATTAAAAAAGTTAATTAACAAAAAGTATGATTAATTAAAAAAAGTGTTAATTAATAAAAAAAAAGTTAATTAAAAGAATAGGTGATTAATTAATTAAAAAAAGATTATTTAAAAAAAATAGGTGATTCAATTGAAATAAAATAAATTAAATTAATAGGGAAATGAACTAAATGTGCAACATTCCATATTGGACAATGATTCAAAATTTCGTTTTATTATAGATGAGTATGAATCCATTGGGATTGAATTTGCAACCAGGAATGTCCCGGGCGCAAATCTCATCAGAAATAGTAAAATTGATATATCAACGTGATGGTTTACGAGGATTTTATAGAGGATACATAGCTTCTCTTTGTGCATACGTTCCTAACAGTGCATTATGGTGGGGCTTGTACACAACTTATCAAGGTAGTTTTTTTCTACTATTTTCATTAACGAAACAGTAAAATTTTTCGCAATATAAAAAAATTTATTCAGAAAATAATAAATTGGAAAAAATTAATTTTATTTATTAAATTAAATTATTATTATTGTTGTTGTTATTGTTGTTGTTGTTGTTAACAAAGTATAATTTGCAGAGGAATTAATAAGGATTTTGCCATCGTGGGTAAGCCATTTGTTTATTCAGTCGGTCGCTGGCACTTTAGGAGGTTTTACTACAACAATTATTACAAATCCATTGGATATAGTGCGAGCCAGATTGCAAGTTCAACGACTCGACAATATGTATAATGCATTGAGAGTACTGTGGGTTGAGGAACGACTAAAAATGTTTACAAAAGGGCTTTCAGCGAGACTCGTGCAATCCGCTTGTTTTAGTTGTTCAATAATATTAGGATACGAGACCATCAAGAGATTCAGTGTTAACGAGGAATACAAAAGTTACATTCGTTGGTAAAAAAAAAAAAAATGAAAAAAAAAAATTTGTGCAATTCTCCAAAATATCACCACCTAGAGCTATATAAACATGAAAAAAAAAAAATTTCTAATTTTCTTTTAAAAAAAAACTTAATTTTTTAACTTCAATTTGAATTTATTTTAAATTTTCACTACTTTAGAAAGAACTTCATATGGAATTTAAAACAAGAAATTAAATTTAACAGATTTGTCGCTTTTTAATTCAGAAAATTTTTTTTTGTAACAAAAAAGATTTCATTTATACAGCTCCTATCGTAGGTCACGATATTTTGTAAATAATTTTCAAAAAAAAAAAACTAAGTCATTAAACAAAAACAAAAAAAAAATTATAATGGTGAATGTGATACAGGCATAATAGTAAAATGCAAACAAAACCCAAAGATGTTTCTTTCTTTGTATTATATATATAGTCCAAGTGTGTGTGTTAATTACACATCATGTACATATAAATTTTAGTTGGGTTTTCTTTTTTTTTTTTTTTTTAATAAAGAAAATTCTTCAATGTTATAAATTTGCATTGTAGATGAAAAAAAAAATAATATATAACGAACAATGTTAAAAGGTTCCTTTAGAATGGAAAATAAATCAATTTTCTTTTCAAATCGTTCATTTTTGAGACGATATTATTTATATTATAATTATTATAAGAGCAATAAAAATTAAATGTTACTTGTATAACAACATCAACCCTTTTTTTATATAAGAGAAGAAAAATTGTGACAACAAATGTAGAAAAAAAAGAGGAAAATTTTTTTTTTGAAAATTTGTTCTTATTAAAAATTAATTAGCAAAAAAAAAAAAAACAATGATTACTCTACACAATAAAAATGGAAATTATTTTAAAAAATCGATCAAATATTCTTTATGTTTCTATATTATTATTATATTATATTGAAATTTAAAAATTTGTTTAAAAAAAAAAAAAATATTGCATATGCAGCGCAAAATGCAGAATGTTAATAAAAAAAAAAAATAAAATATTATTGCACTTATGTGTTTCATATTCTTTAAAAATATTCCTTATTTTCTTACGTTGATCAAGAATAAAATTTCTAAATAAATTTTCTAACAATTTAAATAATTAATCCTTTTTTTTAATTAGATAAGTAGAAAATTATTATTTTTATTATTTATTACTATTATTTTTTACTATTATTATTATTATTATTATTATTATTATTATTAACTACTATTATTTTTTACTATTATTATTATTAATTACTATTATTTTTTACTATTATTATTATTATTATTATTATTGTTATTGTTAACGAAATATTAAAAATTTTAAGTGTTTCAAAGAAAGTAATATTACTGAGCTCGTGTATTTGAGTGGTATTTTCTTTCTTACCGGAAATTCTTGAAAAATGCAATTTTACTAGGTGAATGAGACACGAGAATGAACGCACAAGTTCTTCAGGCACTCTCTCGGATGTAACGAAAATTTAATTTTCATGCTTTCAATATTTAAAATGAAAAAGCAGAGGGAAAAAGTAATGTTTGAGTACTCGAGATATATATTATATATATATAGCTAAATATATAGCTAAATATATATATATAGGCTATAAACTTACTTATCGCTTGCCGAGACAATTAAATTCAATTGATTGTCTATGTTTTCACGAAATAGGTACCTAAATCTACTCTATAAAGATAAGATCACAATATCTATTCCATTAAATTCCCATAGTTCATATATCATATTCTATCAGACACATTTCTCTTTATAAATATTGCAATAAGTCTATTTTTATAAATTAGAATCAAATATATATATAAATTAGGAAAAAAAAAATAATTTTTATACAGAAAAATTTGACAAAAAAAAAAAATATTTTTTAAAGCAAAATATATAAGTCTATTAAATAATTTTTCAAATTAATTAAATTTTTTAAATCCCAATTCAATATTGTTTTTAATTTATTTAACGACCTTACAAAAGAAATGAAAGCAAGGACATAAAATAAAAAATTAATAAAATATTTTAATAATAAATACCTGAAATTTCTCACGTATTCCTGAAGTTTGTTATTGAAGCATTCTAATTTTAATATTTCTGAAAATAAAAAAAATAATAATAACATTAAAACAAAAATTAGTAAAAAATTTTTTAGTTTTTATTTTGAGAAAATACGAAATTATACATATTTTATAATATATATATAATGCTTAAATAAAATAAAATTCAATACAAACAATAAAATGTAGACGAATAAAAAAATTTAAATAATAAAAAAAAGAACTTATAGATAAAAATTCAAATAACGAAAAAAGAAGACATTGTAACAAAAAAAAAAAAAAAAAAAATTTTAAACCCGTCATAGATAAAAGTTTGAGGAAACTCCAATTTTCCAGAATCTGCTGTATAATAAAACGATACCTTCAATAAAAATCTCTCGATGTCTTCTGCAAACTGTGAGCGAGGAAAGAGAAAGAAAAGGAAAAGTATATTTATATGGTGAATGAAATAAGAAACCATCAGTTTTAAATTGATTGTAAGTATAACTTTTCAGTCGTTTGTATGTCTCTTTTCAATTATACATTCAATTTTGACATTGCTTGACAAGAGTTTTTTTTTTTCTCTTTTTTTTTTTAATTGGACATTTTTCCAGGACGTTATTATTAATTTTCTTTTTTTTTATATTAACAGTGTGTTTATTTATTATAATATTTATCTGTATAATCATTGGATCGCAAATATGTGAGAAAAATTTACAAGTAGAAATTATTCTCTGAGCCATATATAATAATATGCACAATAATTATTAACAATGAGAATAATTGTCTTATATTTCTCCAGCCTAATTTTTCTTTCCTTACTTATAATTTTAAGTAAAAATTTTTAAATCACTACAATATTGTTTCTTTTTTTTTTTTAGCGCTCAGTCGACACGTGCGCAAAAAAAAAATCATTCTTCTGTGAAACTTCTTTTTTTTTATTAACGACTTTTTCCTTATATATATATATATATATAGAAATCAATCGTACTTTTCTTTTGAACAAAGAAAAATAAAAAAAAAAGACGAGAGACAAATTTGAACAAAGCAGGCATACGCACATTTTATTATACACACACACATACATCACAGCACTGGAAGAAGAAAAGTTGCCGTTTGCTCCTCCCTTTTTTTTCCATTTCGGAAGAAACTTTTCGAAAAGTCATTTGAAAAAAAAAAAAAAAAAGACGAACACACACAGTATCATTTTGCTTTCGAGAATTGGAAGGCTTAGAGAGTCTCGGGGGAAATAAGTTGTTAGACGAAACAATTGTCTTATTTTTGCGGGATGTAAGTGTATCTATGTAAATTTTCACGAGGTGCGCGCGAAATTTGCACACACAAAAATTTCCCAGCATGGAAGACACGCGATGCATTTGGTTTTTTTTTTCTTGATTCTCCCACAGTCTCTTGAAATTTACGTATTTTTTTTTTATGAATTCTAAAAATATTCGAATTTTCCATTATTGACAATTTAATTTACAGGATTTTCCACCTTCATGTGTTTTTTCCCCACAATTTTCCACCTATGATTTTGAACGGTCATTTTCCACTTTCATGAATATTACAAGTTTTCCTTCTCATTGAAATTTCTTCTGTAGAATTTTCCACCTTTTGGAAATTTTCTACCATTTCAAAAAAATCCCACTCCTATGAAATTTTCCAAAGCTATAGCATTTTCCAAATTGAAAATTTTCTTTTCTAGAAAATTACAATTTGAGGTCCAACCTATGAAAATGACATTTTCCACCTTACATATTCAGTAGTTTTTCCACTTTTAATATTTTTTATTTTGGCAATTTTTTCACTGTTTAAAATTGCTATGTAATTTTCCATCTGGAATTTTCCACCTATATTATTTTCCTCCTATTTTACACTTTCCACCTTGGAAAATATCGGGAATCAATTTTTTTCCGTCAATAAAATTTCCCACCTTGGCAAATTATAAATCGAGTTTTCCACCTATTTTTCAGGAAAAATTTTCCACCTACATTATTTCCTCCCTATTTTTGTATTACATTTTCCACCTTGGAAAATATTAGAAATCAATTTTTTCCCGTCAATAAAATTTCCCACCTTGGAAAATTATAAATCGAGTTTTCCACCTATTTTTCCGGCAAAAAGTTTGGCTGTAAAAAAAAATGTTATTCCTTTTTTTCCCACTGTTTTGGAAAAACATATCAGCGCGAATTTGAAGAAGGTTGGGAAAATCCATCAAAAGAAGGTTGTGTTTTCTTTTTTTTTTTTTGATCCGTTCGAGAGGATGATTGTGCGGAAATAGTTTGAGTTCGGGATTAATGGAATGAATTCGTTTAGAATTCCTTTACAATCACGTGTCCCGAAAGCGAATAGCACGTTCACGTCGTGGCCCAAGTCGGGGCCCAGGTTGTCGTCATATACTGCTACCACGTGGTCCAGGCGGAGGGGCACAAACACCACCATCACTGCTCTGACTAACGCTACTGTAGCTGACACTGCTTGCCTGTCCGCCCGCTCCCATTCCCGACGTATACTGCAAGCAAAATAAATTCATTTTTTTTAAATTTTATTTATAATTAAAATAATAAAAATTGATTTTTCCAATATATTTATATTTTTTCTTGCTATATAATAATATTTAACAAAAAGTAATTAATATTTATTTATACATTTCTACGGGCGATTGAAATTTAACTATGACCTTTCTTTGAATAATTTTTTTTTCGTTTGCTTACAAAAAAAAATAGTTTTCGTATTTTTATTTAACAATCAAAAAGTTAATATAAATAGAATGTAATAATAATATAAATATAATATAAAAATTAATATTAAATTAATTAATTAATTAATTAATGCTTCTAATTAAAATAAAATCTAATTTTCCAAAAAAGAAAACTTTGGATAATTAATTAGTTTGTGACTCGCCATATATATATATACATTTCATAATTATTTTAATGTGAAACATGAAGGTGCAGAGAAAAAGAAAAAAAAAAAGTTATGAAATCAATTTCAGTGCGAGCTACAAATGTCAACACATTATAGTCGTGAAGGAAAAAAAGAAAACAAAACAAACAGAGAATCATGAATTACGCGTGGGTCAGCTATACCGGAAGAGATGTAAATGTCGGAAATGAAAACGACACGATGGCGAGTGTCCAAATAAGGGACAAGAGCAAAGCTACATTTTCCAAATCGTAAATCTGTATATGTATATATTTATGTACACATAAGTACGCATACAGCAAAAAAAAAAAAAAATGTTTGGTAAATGTGATTACATTGTTCGAGGTGTTACTAATAATATTTCATTTATACATTTTCCCAAAAATATCATCTCAAAAATAAAAAGGCAAAAAAAAAAAATGTTCCTCTCTCTCTCTCTCGTAAAACATGTGAAATTAATAAAGAAATGACATAAAATGTGTTAATAAAATCCTAAAAAAAAACTGTTTCAAAACAAAAAAATTTAATAATCTAAAAATTGCTTAAAAAATTATAATTATTTTATTTTTAAAAATTATTTTATGAAATGTATTTTTAGATTATATATATACTTAAATTAAGAATACAATTTTTAGTGTAGTAAAGTAAGTTTTCAATATAATGTAAAAGCTTATGTATAATTAACAGGAATTTTTTTTTTTTTATTGGTGAAAAATATTTCTCTTTTTCGCACTTCTAAAATGAAAGTTATTTAGCTCAATTTTCAAAGCACACCATATTTTACTTTTCTTTTTAAAGTATCGTATTCTCGCAACTACAAAAGTAACTTTTTTCAATAACACTGCTTTTCCTGGCAAATCACATTATACGCTCTCCTTCCATTCTATCAAGTAATCTCTTCTTCCTTAAACTACCTTTCTCACTATGTACAAATTTCCCAACCGAACTTGAAATTTAATCGGTTCAATTTCGATCGATTATTGAAAAAAAAAGTTCAATTTAGTTGAAAATTACTTTTCAATACTAGAAATTTCTATAGTTGATATAAATTATAATATTATAATATTATTAACATCATTAGTATTAGTTTTAGTATTAGTTAGTATTAAAATTAGTTAGTATTAACATTAGTTAGCATTAGTATTAGTTAGTATTGGCCTTAGTTAGTATTAGTATTAGTTAGTATTGGCATTAGTTAGTATTAGCCTTAGTTAGTATTAGCATTAGTTAGTATTAGCATTAGTTAGTATTAGCATTAGTTAGTATTAGCATTAATTAGTATTAGCATTGGTTAGTATTAGCATTAGTTAGTCTTAGTAGTAGTTAGTATTAACATTAGTTAGTATTAGTATTAGTTAATATTAGTATTAGTTAGTATTAACATTAGTTAGTATTAGCATTAGTTAGTATTAGTATTAGTTAGTATTAGCATTAATTAGTATTAGCATTGGTTAGTATTAGCATTAGTTAGTCTTAGTAGTAGTTAGTATTAACATTAGTTAGTATTAGTATTAGTTAATATTAGTATTAGTTAGTATTAACATTAGTTAGTATTAGTATTAGTTAATATTAGTATTAGATAATATTAGTATTATATAATATTAGTATTAGTTAGTATTAGCATTAGTTAGTATTAGCTTTAGTTAGAATTAGCTTTAGTTAGTATTAGTAGTAGTTAGTATTAACATTAGTTAGTATTAACATTAGTTAGTATTAGCATTAGTTAGTATTAGTATTAGTTAGTATTAGCATTAATTAGTATTAGCATTGGTTAGTATTAGCATTAGTTAGTCTTAGTAGTAGTTAGTATTAACATTAGTTAGTATTAGTATTAGTTAATATTAGTATTAGTTAGTATTAACATTAGTTAGTATTAGTATTAGTTAATATTAGTATTAGATAATATTAGTATTAGATAATATTAGTATTAGTTAGTATTAGCATTAGTTAGTATTAGCTTTAGTTAGAATTAGCTTTAGTTAGTATTAGTAGTAGTTAGTATTAACATTAGTTAGTATTAACATTAGTTAGTATTAGTATTAGTTAATATTAGTATTAGTTAGTATTAACATTAGTTAGTATTAGTATTAGTTAATATTAGTATTAGATAATATTAGTATTAGTTAGTATTAGCATTAGTTAGTATTAGCTTTAGTTAGAATTAGCTTTAGTTAGTATTAGTAGTAGTTAGTATTAGCATTAGTTAGTATTAGTATTAGTTAATATTAGTATTAGATAATATTAGTATTAGTTAGTATTAGCATTAGTTAGTATTAGTATTAGTTAGTATTGGCATTAGTTAGTATTAGCATTAGTTAGTATTAGCATTAGTTAGTATTAGCATTAGTAAGTATTAGCATTAATTAGTATTAGCATTAGTTAGAATTACCATTAGTCTGAATTAGCATTAATTAGTATTAGTATTAGTTAGAATTAGCATTAGTAATAATTAGCATTAATTAGTATTAGTATTATTTTTTTTATTTTTATTATTATACTTCCTTATCGACTAATTACCGATTAATTAGACATTAAAAAATTTCTCTAAAATTGCTTGTGAATTAAATTAACGAATTGATTTAATTAATTTAATGTACAAATAAATTTCAAAAAAAACGATATTAGAAGAAAAAAGAAAGCGACTGTAGAAATAAATCTTTTTTTGATTTTCGTAAACTTTATACAAGAAATGAAAAATATAATAAACTTTTAGTATATAATACGTCTTTATATTTTGTTGTTGTATAGAATGGACAAAACTTATTGAGCTGTACTCAATACTCAAAAGTAAATAAACAAAACCAAAAAAAAAAAAGAAGAAAAAAAGAAAAAAAAAACACCGTAAATGTCTACATATCTACACGTATAGAAGAAGAGTACATAGGTGGCTTGAAAGGGTATGGATTTTACGCTCAGTTTCACATCAGGGAAGCTCGTACTTTCTACGTTTTATTACTCTCTAGTTGGTGCGGGATTCCAGTAAAGTCCGAACATATATTTCATTCACGTCAAAAGAAACGTAATGAAAACGCTTCCGGACAGCGCGAGTCCAGCAATGCGGACAGCTTTTTTTTTTGCGGTTGGAAAAATCGTCAACTGAACTTTAGAATATTAAATTCGTGCCTTTTCTATATGGATTTCATTATGTTGGTATTATTAAATAATTTACTTAACTTGGAAATTATATGTTAATAAAAAATAGTTTCCTTTCATTTTATTGGAATTAATTAAATTTTCTTTCTTCTTATTTTCTTCGAGAAGATATTTTTTCTTTTTTTTAAATTAACATATATTTTTCACTGTCAAAATAAGAATTAAAGTTTTGCTTTTTATGGTTAATTTTGTTTTGTTTTATTACTGAATCAATTTGTTTAATTCAATTTAAACTAATAGTAAAAGATAATTTATGTTATAATTTGGTATCAGTAGTAAAAGATAGTTTTAGTCAGACAATTTTTTTTTTAATATTGGAATCAGTAGTAAAAATAAATTTCAGTCAGACAATTTTTTTTATGTTTGGTATTAGTAGTGAAAAATCTATTGTAGTCAGACATTTTTAGTTACCAGTAGTAAAAGTCAGTTTTAGTCAGACAATATTATCCTAATTCAAGTGATATAAGTAGTAAAAGCAAATTCCAGTCAGACAGTTTTTGAAAGTTTAGTACCAGTAGTAAAAATTCATTTTAGTCAGACTTTTTTTAGTAAAAGCTAATTTTAGTCAGACTGTGTGCTCCTAATTTAAGTTATATATTATAATAAGTAGTAAAAGCAAATTTCAGTCAGACAATTTTTTTTTAAAAGTTTGATACCAGTAGTAAAAGTCAGTTTTAGTCAGACAGAACGCTCCGAATTATTATAATATTGTAATTAGTGGTAAAAGATAATTTTAGTCAGACATTCAAATTTTTTTTTCAAAACCAGTAGTAAGAGTCAACGTCAGTCAGACAGAACATTCGCCTAATTCTATTATCAGTAGTAAATGTCAATTTCAGTCAGACAGTACAAAGTAAAAAATTAGTAGTAAAAGAACTTTTCTATTATAAAATATTTTTTCCGTCCCAATCATATTTAATCAAACAAAGAGCTCTGAATTATAATTTTAAAATCAGTAGTAAAAGCGTTTTTTAGTCAGACAAAATTATTGTATTTTTCTACAAGTAATAAAATTAATAAAATTTTTCCTTCTTTATTTTTTTTTCCCTAAATTTTTTTTTATTTCAAAAAGAAAAATATTTGCACTGCAAAGAGAATTCATTTCAATGTTTTTTATTTTTCTCTCAATCATTTTCACTGTTTATTTAAGAAATAAGCATTTTCATTCTATATTCAAAAATAATTTCAATTTATAAAAAAAACGAAAATTTTTTCTAAAATTTAAAATTTCTATAAAAAAAAGGAAAAGTAAAATAAATTTTTTTTTCCCTTGTAAAATACGAACATTTAAATTAATAATAATAATAATAAATGTTTGTCAAATAATAATGGGAGTTATTGTTTTTGTGCATTTAACTTATCATCACATTGTAATCGTTTGTTAAACTGTGAACAAATGGAACGTGCAGTTAATGGAGACCATCATGACCCACTTTTGTGTAATTTATTTTATCGTATCAATTTATTTTATGAAATATTCACTCAAAATGTTTCAATGTACCATAACGTGCGACAATGCTTTTCTTGCACTCATTGTTATCACTTCATTACAATCGGCTACACTACGTATATAGTTAGATTTTATAATTCATTGTCATTTTCTAGTGAAATAATCATAATAATAATAATAATAATAACCACTTTATAATTATTCATTTTGTTGATAAAACTATAATAACAAATTATCCCCAAACTGACATTATATCAATTTCCATTGTTATCCATTTTAATGCGCATTGTCTTTTTAATTCAAATAAATAATATAAAAAACTAGATAATAAATAAAAAATTATTTATTTATGAAGAATGAAATTAATAAATTAAAAAAAAATCAAATAAAAATTAAATATAACTGTAAATAAAAATATTTTTATTATTTATTATAAAAAAATTAATATAGAAAATATATTTATATTATAAAAAAAATAGACAAAACGTGTTAGTAAAATCTTTTTTTTTTTTTTTTTTTTGTAAATGAAGCGTGTTGCGTGAAATATATGTAAAATCCAGATGAAATTGTGCAAAAGAAAATTGTAGATTGTGAAAACGCTGACTTTATTCAGTGTTTATGACTTGGAAATGGAAAAAAATTTCATCAATTTTGACGAGTGGAGTTCATGTCATGGCGTAGACTGATATTTTTTTTCACGTTTGAGAGAAACGACTAACTGTAGATACTAATTGCAATTCAATTTTCTTTCACGGATATATAGATATAATGCATTTATTTCGATGAATAACGCAATAATGCATATTGGTGTTGTGATCGAATTTGAATTTGTCGATGAAATTTTGTGGTTCGATCAAAAAGGATTCAGGGCAAGTCAAATTTATCATGCGAATATAGAAAAAATTTATACAAAAATCTAAATTGCACAGAAAATTAAAAAGGCATTAAAATAAGCTGCAATACGCTTATTATTTTAATCCAATTTTGCCTATTTTAATTCATTTTGGTATTAAAATAAGCAAAATTGGATTAAAATAATAAGCGTTGTAGATTATTTTAATGCCATTTAATTTTCTGTGTGATTAATTTAATAAATATAATAATTAAATTTTTTTTTTATATTAAAAAAAATATAAAGAAATATTTTTAGAAATATATAAACTAAAAATTTGTTCAATAAATTTTGTTTAAATATTATAAGTATTATTTAAAAATAAATTACATCAAGTTGAAAAATATCTGTTAACTAGAGAATATATTTTCAGTTGATAATTTCTTAATTTTTTTTTTTAATAATTTGAGAAAAAAATTACTATAAATGATGAATAAATTTTTTTTTAAATATTTACAATAATTTTTGGAAAAGAAGTGATCGATCTTAAATGTACAGGTGGAAAACGAAATACTGCAATTTCAATCACAAAGCAATCGATCCGAAGATCGAATTACACGTTTGGTACAATAGTGGATAATAGGGTTAATGAGTTTCATCGAATTGTCATGTTGGCTTGCTTTCACATTACCTCAAACCACTCATCATCATTTCAGCCGATTGTATACTCGAGAGCTAAAAGTACACGCATTGAGTTTTGTAAGCTCATCATCATCAAAAAAAAAAAAAAAAAAAATTCTCCTCTATTAAATTTAACACGTCACTAAATTTTAACCTATCCCAAATACATTAATTCAGGTAAATTATTTAAATTGAATTCAAAAAATAAAATTAAATATAAACGATAAAAATTAAAAACAGTTATTTTTGGCAAAAATTTTAATTTGTTTAAAATAATAAAACAATTACAAAAAATAAATATAAAAATTTGAAAAAAAAATAAAATTTAATTTGAAAAATTCTTTAATTTTACAAAAAAAAAATATAATTAATTCCGCAAATTGGTAACAAAAAATCATGATATTCTATTTATTTAAATTTTTTTTTTTTAGAAATGTTGAAATATGCTGGTCGCTCTAGTTATTTGCGGTTTCCATTTTATTCATCTAGTTTACTTGTATGTTTTTTTGTTGTTGTTCCTTTTTTTTTTTTTTTATTTGAAAATTTATCTTTATTTTAGTCCCCCAACCGCGATACAACCGCGGAGAAACTCCAATTCCCGAACAAAAGCCAATCGACTAGATTTTCACATGAACCTTATGGATATACAGCATTGTATGAATACTACAATGTACGAGCATTGTTTAAAAAATTTTTTTCACCTTGATTCCATTATCTAATTTTTTATAAAAATAAGAGAAAAATAAGAATTGTTTGATTACAATATGAGAAAATGATTAATTTATCTTTTGTATTGTATTTTCTTTTTTTTTTGGTAAAAATTTTGTTGAGACGATAATAATTATGGTTTTATAATTGATTCTATATATATAAAAAAAATGAAGGAACTTTTTTAAAAAGTGGATAATTTTTAAAGAGGGTAAAATATGCAATTTAAGGAGAATATATAAATAAATTTGCAAATGCAACAGAATAATAAGATTTTAAGTGTCTCTGTCTAAAACTAATATATTGTGCGATTAAAATAATTTTTTTGAGTCAAATAATTAATTATTTGTTGAATTTTTATTGTTTTGATACTTAGAATAATGTAAAATTAATACATAACTGGAAAATGACTTCTACTACTGAGACTAAGGTTTGAAAGGACTGTTTGTCTGACTGTTGCGGTATTTTACTACTTAAAACTTAAGCATTTCACTTGTCTGACTAAACCGAAATTTTAGCACTAATACCAAATAATTTAAGAATTTGTTAGGTCTAATTGAAACTTACTTTCACTACACATGGGAAAACTTTACATTACTCTAAAACATTACATTACATTTACATTAGTCTACGAATTCCTAGATTTGGCTGTAATTTTCTTGTACTACTTATATTAAAATTTGTTTACTAGATAATTTTTTGAAAGTTTAGAAACCAGTAGTAAAAGACAGTTTCAGTGAGACTAAAGCTTGTAATTTGCATTTCAGTGGTAAAAGTCCATTTTAGTCAGACTTTTTAGGTACTAGTAGTAAAAGCGAATTTTAGTCAGACTACGTTTCTAATTAAAGTTTTATTATAATAAGTAGTACAAGTAGTAAAAGTAATCTTCAGTCAAACAATTTTTTTTACAAAAATACCAGTAGTAAATATCAGTTTTCGTCACAACAAAAGTTCGTAATTCGAATTTCAGTAGTAAAAGTAAGTTTTAGTCTGACACAATTCTCGCTATTCTTGTATTATTGCCATCAATAGTTTAATTTTATTTTAGTCAGACAGAACACTCGGAATTCTTGTAATATTGAAATCAGTAGTAAAAATTTATTTTAGTCAGACATTAAATTCAATTTAGTCCACATAATAGTCTGAATTCCTTTAATTATGGTATTAGTAGTAAAATTCCGTTTTGGTCAGACAAAATATTCTGAATACAAAAAAAGTCTTTTAACGTTGCTATCAGTAGTATGAGTCAAAAACAGTCAGACAAAATGATCTAAATTAAAAGTAAATATATCAGTAGTAAAGGATATTTTCCGCCAGACAAAATAATATAAATTTTTTTTGAAAACAGAATAAACAGTAGTAAAAGTTATTTTAGTCAGTCTAAGTGTTTCAAATTCGATTAACAGTACTGAAAATCCGTATTAGTTAGACATTTTTAGTTACCAGTAGTAAAAGCATTTTTAATCAGAGACAAAGCTCTAAATTATTGTAATATTGCAACCAGTTATAAAAGTTTATTTTAGTGACATAAGTAGTAAAATTAAATTTCTGTCAGACAAGTTTTTAGTACCTGTAGTAAAAGTTAGTTTTAGTCGACCCGAACGTTCCGAATTTGAGTAACAGTAGTAAAAATCGACTGTAGTCAGACATTTTTTACCAGTAGTAAAAATCAGTTCTAGTCAGACCAAAAGTTCGTGTTTTGAAATTCAGTAGTGCTTTTTAAATAAAATCAGTAGTAAAAATCAAATTTAGTCGGACACAATACTCTGAATTCGTGTTATTATGGTATTAGTAGTAAAATTCCGTTTCGGTCAGACAAAATAATCTAAATACAAAAAATGTCTTTTAATGTTGGTACTAGTAGTGTGAGTCAATATTAGTCAGATAAAATAGTAGTAGAAGTCAATTTCAGTCAGACAGAACGCTCTGAATTCTTGTAATATTGTAATCAGTAGTAAAAGTTAATTTCAGTGATATTACAAGTAGTAAAAGTAAAGTTCAGTCAGACAATTTTTTTAAGTTACCAGTAGTAAAAGTCAGTTCTAGTCAGACCAAAAGTTCGTGTTTTGAATTTTAGTAGTAAAAGTAAGTTTTAGTCGGACAGGACTCTCCGTTCTTGTATTATTGGTAGCAGTAGTTTAAATTTATTTTAGTCAGGCAGAACGTTCTGAATTCTTGTAATATTGGAATCAGTAGTAAAAGTTAATTTTAGTAATATTACAAGTAGTAAAAGTAAAGTTCAGCCAGACAAAATTTTTTTTCAGTTACCAGTAGTAAAAATTAGTTTTAGTCGACCCGAACGTTCCGAATTTAAGTAACAGTAGTAAAAATCGACTGTAGTTTGACATTTTTTACCAGTAGTAAAAGTCAGTTGTAGTCAGATCAAAAGTTGGTGTTTGGAATTTTAGTAGTAAATGTCATTTTTAGTCGGACTGGACTCTCCGTTCTTTTATCATTGGTAGCAGTAGTTTAAGTTTATTTTAGTCAGACTGAACGCTTTAAATTTGGCTAACAGTAGTAAAAATCCGAATTAGTCAGACATTTTTAGTTACTAGTAGTAGAAGTCAATTTTAGTCAGACAGAACGTTCTGACTTCTTGTAATATCCAATAAGTAGTAAAAATTTATTTTTAGTCAGCCATTAAAAAATGCTTTTTAAATAAAATCAGTAGTGAAAGTCAAATTTAGTCGGACATAATCTCTGTATTCGTGTTATTATGGTATCAGTAGTAAAATTCCGTTTTGGTCAGACAAAATAATCTAAATACAAAAAATGTCTTTTAACGTTGATACCAATATTGTGAATCAATATTAGTCAATTAAAATAGTAGTAGAAGTCAATTTTAGTCAAATAAAATAGTAGTAGAAGTCAATTTTAGTCAGACAGAACGTTCTGACTTCTTGTAATGTCCAATAAGTAGTAAAAATTTATTTTAGTCAGCCATTAAAAAATGCTTTTTAAATAAAATCAGTAGTAAAAGTCAAATTTAGTCGGACATAATACTCTGAATTCGTGTTATTATGGTATTAGTAGTAAAAATCCGTTTCGGTCAGACAAAATAATCGAAATACAAAAAATGTCTTTTAACGTTGGTACCAGTAGTATGAGTCAATATTAGTCAGATAAAATAGTAGTAGAAGTCAATTTTAGTCAGACAGAACGCTCTGAATTCTTTTAATATTGGAATCAGTAGTATATGTTAATTTTAGTAATATTCCAAGTAGTAAAAGTAAAGTTCAGTCAGACAAAATTTTTTTTTTCGTTACCAGTAGTAAAAATTAGTTTTAGTCGACCCGAACGTTCCAAATTCGAAAAACAGTAGTAAAATCGTTTGTAGTCAGACACTTTTATTACCAGTAGTAAAAATCCCCTTTAGTCAGACAGAATTCTACTAATTTTATAATAAGTAGTAAAAGTCCGTTTTAGTCAGACTTAACGTAATTATTGTATTTTTTAAACAATTTCCCAATTATACTCTGAATAAAAACAATTACAATAAAAACAATAAAAATTTTAATTTTTTTCTTCGAAATTATAATTCATTATTTGACAAAGACTATAATATAATATTGTTTGAGAAAAGGGGGTTTCTGGTGGGTTGTGTGACAACTGTGACTAGAGGTGTATATTGCAAGAGGTGCTTTCTCCGTCAAGTGCATGTGCTAAAGTAATAACTTATAATCCACGTAGAAACATACCGGTATAATCGCTCAATGAAATAGCTTGTCCTCCGTCCAGGGAGATTTAAGATGCTTATAAAGCGGGTTATCACGAGATGGGATCAGTGATGGTACCTTTTCAAATTGTCTGAAAGGGAAAAGCTGGAGACTGTGGAATCCTCGTATATATATATTTATATATGTATGTATGTATGTGTGTGTATAAAAGGAGGAAGGATGAGATTCACTTTGGTTATCCTGGACATATGGATATAAAGCAAGGAAAAATTATATCATGGAAAACGGATTTCTTTCAAGGAAAAAAAGAACTCATCGAGAATTTTGTATAGGCAAAGTCGACGATATATTTTTTTATATATATATATAGGGATGTGAAAAAGTTCTAGCGTCCTATAAATGGATTGATAATAGTGCAATCGTCATGGGCAGTATCTTGGCCATCTTGAATTTGTGATGCGGTCGTTAAATGTAGGTTTGTTCACATGAGTTCTCGCGACTTCTTCTCTCCTTATGGAACGAACGCTTCATGCAGAGTCTTCTCGATGGAAATCTCTGAAAAATCATAGGATCCATCTTGTCACCTCTGTCTCACTATTTTATAGCTAAACTAAACTTTTTCTATTTTATTTATTTTTAATTTTTTATTAATTTTTTTTTAAAAGATTTAATATCGATTTAATAGAATTTTTTTTCAGAATAAAGAATTAAATTGAAAATTAAATGAAGGAATTATTAAAATACACGAGGTGAATATTATCTATTTTAGAATAGATATATATATATATATATATATATATAAATATACGAGTGTTTCAGTGAACAAGAATATATTATGTCAGACACTTTAAACTACTGAAAGTCTCTTCCAACACTTTGCTTTAATAATACCTTTTGTTGAGGAAAGAAACCCCGTTGTCGTCGGCATTGAATAATTAAGTATAATTATAACTATCATCAAGTAAACTTTGTATAAACGTGCACTTTCAAATTTTAAACAATCGAATATGAAATTGAATTTTCATTATAATGAAACTAATTAAACTTTGTTATAAATGAATAGTAAATTTAAAAACAAATTTGGCATTTACACAATATTTAAAAAAAAAAAATTACATTAAATTTACAAAAAATTATAAAAATAGATCTATTCTAAAAAGATTTCTTTTTTATGTAACAAAATTTGTCATTGATTGTAATTTAATTGTAAATTTGTAACAAGATCTCAATCGAATATATTGAGTTCAATTTTGAAGTGTCTTTATTTCTTTTGAGATCTTTAAATTGAATACATCTAATTTTAACTTTAGAATTGAATCCTCTCTCTATCAGCAAGTCTTTTACCACACACACACACACACATATCAAGTTTATTCTACGAGGTTGAGGTTGAATTATTTCTTTAGAGATCATTCAATGTTCTATCAAATTCTGACCTCAAATTTGAAATTCTCTTCGTTCTTTTAGCTCTGTGGTCTCGGCGTTGAGAATATTGTCAATTGTGAACTCATTCACAATGAGATGGGGGAACTTGAAGGGAATCTTTGACCCTTTTCAAAAGTTCTTTAACATCAAAATGAAAAAAAAAAAACTAATACAAAAAATTAATTTAATTTCTTTTTTAAATAAAAATATTATTTATAACATAAAAATTTCTAAAAATTTGTTTTTAAATTTTTAAATTTTTAAATATTTAAATATTTAAATATTTTCTAAATATTTATATAAATTTAAATATTTATGAATATAAATTTTTTTTTTTAAATAATATTACAAAAAATTGAATTTTAATAATATTTTTGAGATTCAGATGAAAATTAATCGATATCCTTACAAAAGGAAAATTCCGATATCCTTGAAGCATCCCAAGGATATTATCATATCTTACGATTCAATAAAATTCACGAGTAAATTAATTATGGTCATTCATCTGCTAAGGACACTGATAGAAATTGAAAAAAATTAAATTAAACCTTTCATTTCAAATCGGGTACTCTTTTTTTTCAAATTTTTAATCTAATTTTACAGTGTTAAAAATAGTCACCTTCCTCTAAACTATATTCTAATTATAGCAATATTGAAAATTAAGTTAGAATTTATAATTAAAATCCCCAGCAAAGCCAATATCGCTAATTATATATATAAATCGCACATAAAGAAATAAAATTGAATTTCAATAAAATAAGATGAAATTAATTATTTTAATTAAATATTTCAACCTAAAATTATTTATTATATCGAAATTCGAAAAATTCAATATTGAAAAACAAATTAAAAATTAATTAATTTTATTTTTTATAATTCATTTTTTATATGATAAATTATTAAAAAGAATTTCTAATTTAAACTTTTCAATCAGAATCTTAATTAGAATTTTTACAATTTCTTGAATAGAATAAAAAAAAAAAAAAAGCCAATAAATACTATTTGGAATATGAGAGCCATGGGTTTATTTCAACAAAATTGATTTCAGCACATCGATTGTTTTATCGAAAATTCTATACGCCTACAAATACAATTCTATGTTGAGTAAAATGATACGTAGTTACGTGTTGCTTTGACACATGTTTCCTATATTCTATCGGTTATGGGTCACTTCCTCCGACTTTTTTTTTTTTTTTTTTTTATTGTCTCACGAATAAAAATTTAATTAGTAATACAAAATTGGCCATACATTGTTTAAGAAATAAAAATAGAAATAAAAAGTAAAAAGCAACAAAAGCCTAATTATTTACGACAATAATATATTTTATAAAAGTTTTTTTAACGATATTAAATATAATTACATATTTCTTTTTATTTTACGAGCATTCAAAAGCATAATAAAGACGATCTACCTCATGATGCAGCTATGTTAGTAAGTAATAAGAAAAAATTTTCTACTTTTATGCAAAAAAAAAAAAATATGAGCATATAAAGTTTACGTAACAAGCATCGATAATATAAACCGCAAGGGAACTGTGTACATATATATGTACTTCCCGTTGTAGGGCTTAGGGAGAAAAAAAAACTATTTTTAAAGTAAATACACTTTTTTTCTAAAAATAAATTGTTTTTTGTTTTCTAAATAAAAAAAATTTCTCTAATAATTCTAAATTTAAAAAAAAATTAACAGAAAATTATTAAAAATTTTAAAAATTATTTACCTGACTAGGTTTACATCTAAAGGCAGGTTGATAACGTCGTCGCATTCTTCTCGGACAACAGACGCACAATATCCTGACAAAAGCCCTGCAAAAAAAATAATTACAAATTTTTAATTATTCAAAAAAAACTTTATTATTAAATAAAAATTTAATTTAAGTCTTTTTTTATATATATTATTGTTTAGTATTTTATTTTAGAATATAAATCAGAAAAGTTTATAAAGTTATAAAAAAGATTTTATCCTTATAAATCCCCTAAAGCATTATAAATATATATATATATACGTATAAATATATATGCAAAACAAGAAGAAAATCGCATATAAAAATTGGTGAAAAAAAAAACAAACGAGGTTAGAAACATTATTATCAGTGACTTTTACATAGTTATTTGCAGTGTCGATCTTGAGAGCCTGTAATGTTTGAATCGCATGACTAAAATACTTTTCTAAGAGATATCTCGGTTCTTCGACTATGTAAGAGCAACACATGATTAAATGCTGCACGCAACCCGAGTTCGATCAAAGTGACCACTATCGTACCAGTAAATATTACTTCAAATATAAACTATATAGATTAATAAGAAAAAAAAAAATTGCTCATTTTCTTCTATTAAAATATAATTTATCATCAATTACACAATTAATTGTATCCTTTTTAATTTATCTCATAAACAATTAAAAAATTTTTTTTACTGTTATTAATTTTTTTTATAAATTTAAATTTTCTAATTTTTTCTCTGTGAATTTATAAAAAAAAAACATTTATTTTTCCCCAAAATTTTTTTTTAAATTATTTTTAATAATTTTTTTTTATTTTTAACAATAATTAATAATTTTTTAAAATAATAAATAATAATAATAATAATAATAATAATAATGATAATAATAATAATAATAATAATAATAATAATAATAAAAATAATATTAATAATAATAATAAAAAGGTATTTTTATTCCTTAATTATTACATAATAAACAAAATAATTCAATTTTACTTTGTCCGACTAATGCGAACTTTAACCACTGATAATGTCTGATTAAAATGAATTTTTACTACTGTTCATAAAATTAGAATAAAATTTAAAGCGTTCTGTCTGACTGGGGATGGACTTTACTACTGCTACAAAAGCTTAAAAGATTTGAGAATGTCTGACTGAAACTTTCTTTTACTACTCGAAGTGTTTTCAAAGTGTTTCGTCTGACTAAAACTTACTTTTACTACTGTTTTAAAATTTTTATGTTTTTTTTTTGTCTAACTGAAAATGTATTTCAATACTAATGAAAAATTTTCAATAGCCAAATAATACTACTTATACAAAAAAAAATTACAAAATTACCTCAATTTTGCCTGACCATAATAATCTTTTACTACTGCTATTAAAATTTTTACCTACACTCAAAAAAAAAATATGTTTGAACCAAATGTACTATTTTTTTATATTTACCCAATTTTTTGATTAGTTCAAACAAAATTTGTTTAATTCAAATAAATATTTATTTGATCTAAATAACTGTTTGGTTTATTTTAATAAATTTTTTTGAACAAAGAAAAAATTTGATTGAGCTAAATAAACGTTTGGTTTATGCAACCAAATGTTTGGTTAAAAAGATATTTTTTTATTTTGTTGATTTAACCAAAATTTGGTTGATTCAAACGAATTTTTTTCTGAGTGTAATTTTATTGAGCAAAAAAAAAAATAAGTCGCTATCAAAACTACACAAAATAAAAAAAAAATAGAATTGATCAAAACAATTCTATTTTTAAATTCAATGTTTTTACTTTTTTCTATTTTTTTTTATTTATAATTTTTCTTTAATTATTTTTTTTTAAATTGACAAACACAATTTTTTTATCATTTTGAACATTGAAAATTTGTCTCTTTTTCTTTGTTATTTTTTTTACACAAAATTTGTTTATCAATTTATTATAGTTATTACATAAAAAAAAATTTATTTGTTATTATATTTGTACTTTATATATAATATAACAATGTATAAAAATATAAATATAACAATTTAAAAAAAATGTATTTAAAATAACAAATTTAAATAAAATATGGAAAATACCAAAGTAAAAAAAATGTTCAAAACAAGACAAAATTTTTTTTCTATGTAAAAAATTAGAGAAAAATTATAAATAATTAAAATTGTCAGGGCAATTTTTTAAATAAATAAATAAGTAAAAATAACAAAAAGTATCGAATGTATAAACATAATATTGAATAAATTAATTTGTTTAAAAATTGCAAATAAATTTATGTTTATTAAATAAATAACTAAATACATAAACAAATAAAAATAACAAAAGTAAAAATATGCAATGTACAAAAATATTTAAATAGATAAATTCAATAAAAATTGAAAACATAAATTTGCTTTTTTAAAAAAAGCATTTTTTTAAATTTTCTGTTATTTTAGTTCAAAAAAAAATTTGATTTTTTCATTGAAATTTACAAAAAAATGGAAAATAAAATAACTTAATTTTTTACAACCACATTTAAGGAAAATTTTTTTTATATATATATATATATGAATATTCTATTCAAAGCATGAAATTGCGTGTCTATCGACAATATGATCAAGAGTGAGTTTTCTGCGCACCAACACATTGTTCAATTACTTTAATGTTCGCATTTTTAATAGTAAAAACTAAACTACATTTCAAATTTATCAGTTCGTTAAAGAATTCGTATGAAAGAACATTTAAATTAACTTCTTTTTTTCTTTTTCAACAATTTTTATCGTCATGTCATTAATTATATTCATTAGCATTATATTAATTGATCATTCATTCGCGATAGTTGTTCCAATGGACAATTGGAACAAAATAAAAACATATAAAAATCCCCAAGAATTAAAAAATGAAATCACTAATGAAATTCTCATTAATGAATTGCCATGTTTAACAAAATTTTTAAAACAAAATCTTCCATCAACTCGATTACCAATAATTATTCCCACCGATAAATTATCACGTAATAGTGAATATTTTCTTAAAAATCTACAATTAGAAATGTCAATTTTTATAATACGTGAAAAATTTCCAACATCAAGTAATTTAAATGGTAGTTTAAATATTCTACTTTTATTCGATGACAAAAAACAAGTGAATAAAGTGACACAAAATTTATTATACATTTGTAGTCCAAAATGTGTTTACGTGGCAATTTTAACGAAAATTTATGCTAACATAAAAAATTTCATGAACGATGCAAATGAATTAATTAAATTATTATGGATAAGAAAAATTGCAAATGTCGCAATTATTTCAATTGTCAATAATTCCTTACAATTGGCAAAAAGTTGTTCATTTAAACCACACATTATACGTGAACCAGCGGAGGCAAAATTTTTTGGTAGTTGTCAAAAAACAAATAGTTGGAATAATGATAGGGAAAAAATTTTTGCACCACTCACATTGAATGGTAGTTTGGCGAAAATTGCATTTTTTGAATCTGAACCATATGCATTTATCAATAATAACAGTGATACTATCATGGGAATTGAAGGTGATTTATTGACAGCGGTTTCAAAAAAATTAGGACTCACATTGATTGTCGATGAAATTTCATGGACAATTGAGACAGACGATCTCACTGAAATTCGCAAGAAATTCAATTCTAATCAAAGTTTTGATATTATTCTCGGTGGATTGCAATGGTCACCCACTTGGGATATTGATTACACATTTCCTTATAAGGTCAGTAAATGGAAAAATACTTTGCAATTTATTATAATTTTTATTTTCAAACTATTTTTTTAAAAATTATTTTAATTTATTTAAATTATTTTAATTTTTTTAAATTATTTTAATTTATTTTAATTATTTTAATTTTTTTAAATTATTTTAATTTATTTAAATTATTTTAATTTTTTTAAATTATTTTAATTTATTAATAATTAATTTAATTTTTTTTTGTTTCAATATATCAGTAGAAAAAGTAAATTTCAGATAATTTTTTTTCACATTTTTTGTTTTTTGTTTTTTTTTGATTTTATGTCTGACTCAAATATACTTGCACTACTAACGGCGAATTTTTTTTTTGCAATAATTCAGAAAGATTAATTTAATTTTCCATTTTATATTGATTTATTCGAGTATTCTTAATTAATTCTAAACATGACGAGTCCATATTCAATGAAAAGGTCTTGTCTCTAATAAATATTCATGTATTTGGTCAAATTCGCAACTCAAATAGTCTTCGAGGAATTGATTTCAGGAATTGTGAAATTAACGCGAGTATCTTGAAACGGAGATTTGGAGAAGTTTGAAAATCTCTTTGACAAATCAATTATTATTGAAAAGAATTAAAAAAAAATTTCCACGTTCAAAACTTGTTTTTTTTTAAATTACAAGTGAAAAAAAAAATGTTTTTTTAAGAAAATGTTTAAGAAGCTATCTTCTTTAAAACGATAAATATTCTTTTTGTAAATTCATCTTTAAATTAAAACTTATAAAGGAAACAAATAATTTATTAATTTTTTTTTATCTATTTTTCCATTTATATTACATTCAGTGTTCGTTATCGAGATTAAGTAGTAAAAGACTATTAGAGTCAGACAAAATACTTTATATTTTATCTGTTTGTAATTTTTAAAATTTTTCTTTCAGTAATATTTTTGAAAAAATATTATCAGTAGTAAAAGTGAGTTTTAGTCAGTCAAAAATTTTAATTTCTACAATTTAGTTATCAGTAGTAAAAGTGTGTTTTAGTCAGACCAATGCTTGTAATTCTTGTAAATAAATATATCAGTAGTAAATGTAAATTTTAGTCAGACGGGATATTTAATTTTTCAAAATTTAAGTTTTCGTAGCTAAAGTAGGTTTTAGTCAGCCAAATAAGTATTAATTACTACAATTTAGTTTTCAGTAGTAAAATTCGTTTGGAGTCAGACTAATGTAAATTTTTGTAAACAAATATCAGTAGTAAAAGTATATTTCAGTCAGACACAAGAATTTTAATTTTTACAATTTAGTTTTCAGTGATAAAAGTAGGATTTAGTCAACCAAAACTTTTTAATTTCTACAATTTCGTTATCAGTAGTAAAAATAAACTGCAGTCGGACATAAAAATTTTAATTTGTACAATTTTGCTTTAAATAGTAAAAGTAGGTTTTAGTCAGCCGAATGTTCCACTTTTTTTGTAATCAATATCAATAGTAAAAGTAAAATTAGTCAAAGAAAAGAGTTTTAATTTGTGAAATTTTAACTATTAGTAGTAAAATTCGTTTTTAGTCAGACCAATGTTAATTTTTGTAAATAAATATCAGTAGTAATAGTACATTTCAATCAGACAAAAGAATTTCAATTTTTACAATTTTGTTTTCAGTGATAAAAGTAGGTTTTAGTCGAACCAATTTTTCTAATTTTTGTAAATCAGTATGAGTAGTAAAAGTAATTTTCAGTCAGACAAGACTTATTTCAATTTTTTTGTTAGTTTGAAGTAGTCAAAATAGGTTTTAGTCAGACAAAAATTTTAATTTCTTCAAATTAGTCCTCAATAGTGATATTCGTTTTTAGTTAGACCTAAATAAATTTTTTATAAATACATATCAATAATATAAGGATATTTTAGTAAAACAAACAAATTTTTAATTTTACAATTTAGTGTTTAGTGATAAAAGTGGGTTTTAGTCAGACCAATTTTTCTAATTTTTGCAAATTACCATAAGTAGTAAAAGTAATTTTAGTCAGACAAGAGTTTTTTTATTTTATAAATTTAGTTTTCAGTAGTAAAAGTAGGATTTAGTCATTCAAAACTTTTTAATTTCTACAATTTCGTTATCAGTAGTAAAAATAAACTTGTCAGACATAAAAGTATTAATTTTTACAATTTAGCTTTCAGTAATAAAAGTAGGTTTTAGTTAGCCTAATGTTCCACTTTTTTGTAATTAATATCAATAGTAAAAGTAAAATTAGTAAAAAAAACAGTTTTTTAATTTGTGAAATTTTAACTTTCAGTAGTAAAATTCGTTTTTAGTCAGACCAATGTTAATTTTTGTAAATTAATATCAGTAGTAAAAGTAAATTTTTAGTCAGACAAGATTTTTAATTTTGAAAAAATTAAATTTTCATTAGATAATGTAGGTTATAGTCAGCCAAAAAAGTTTTAATTTTTAAAATTTAACTTTCAGTAGTAAAAGTAGGTTTTAGTCATCCAAATAAGTTTTAATTACTACAATTTAGTTTTCATTAGTAAAATTCGTTTAGAGTCAGACTAATGTAAATTTCTGTAAACTAATATCAGTAGTAAAAGTATATTTCAGTCAGACACAAGAATTTTAATTTTTACAATTTAGTTTTCAGTGATAAAAGTAGGATTTAGTCAACCAAAACTTTTTAATTTCTACAATTTCGTTATCAGTAGTAAAAATAAACTGCAGTCGGACATAAAAATTTTAATTTGTACAATTTTGCTTTAAGTAGTAAAAGTAGGTTTTAGTCAGCCGAATGTTCCACTTTTTTTGTAATCAATATCAATAGTAAAAGTAAAATTAGTTAAAGAAAAGAGTTTTAATTTGTGAAATTTTAACTATTAGTAGTAAAATTCGTTTTTAGTCAGACAATGTTTGTAATTTTTGTAAATAAATATCAGTAGTAAAAGTAAATTTTAGTCAGACAAGATATTTAATTTTTTCAAAATTGAATTTTCAGTAGATAAAGTAGGTTTTAGTCAGCCAAAAAAGTTTTAATTTTTGCAATTTAACTTTCAGTAGTTAAAGTAGGCTTTAGTCAGCCAAATAAATTCTAATTTCTACAATTTAGATGGCAGTAGTAAAATTCGTTTTTATTTTGACTAATGTAAATTTTTGTAATTAAATATCAGTAGTAAAAGCAAATTCCAGTCAGACAGTAAATTTTAATTTTTACCATTTCAGTTAGACTTTTACTTTTTATTATTTTTAAAATGTTATTAAAAAAATTTATTTTCACACCAAATTCTTTCAATTAAAAAATAATTTACTCATTAAAAAAAATTTCCCAAAAAAAACAGGTTGGCACGATTGTCTGGTTAATTCCCTTCGACCCAAATATCTCATTAGAAGGATTAATAGCGCCATTCACATATGATGTCTGGTATGCTGTTGGCGTTGTATTAATAGTGACAATTATTCTAAAAAGTTTATTTCTAAAAGACATATCATATCTCGATGTATTTGCACTAATAATTGGCACATCAACATCCGAACAACCAGTGAAATTATCAAGTCGTATACAATATTTATCTTGGTCAATATTTGGTTATATATTGTCACAAAGTTATCTTGCATCTTTAGCTGGTACTCTCGCCGACGAAGCTAACGAGCAAATCGAAACAATGGAGGAATTAGTTGTCGAAGGCATTCAATACGGTGGTACACGACGTTTTAGGGAGCTGTTTGCATCATTCAATAGTGATGACGATATTGATACAGATGATTTGAGTAACAACGATATCATACGAACAATATACAATAATTATGTTATTCTCAAACAAGAGAATTATCTACGTCATTTAAATGATTTAATTTCAGGTAAAAATAAAGAAATGGCACTTGTTGCATTATTAAATTTTTCATCGAGTGATGATAATTTTGATAAGACAAAAGTACAACAATTAAAAGAGCCACTTGGTAATTATCCACTTGGTTTTGCCGTTTGGCATGGATTACCATATCTCGATGAATTGGAGCAAAAAATAATGACAATGACGGAATGTGGTTTTGTTAAATTTTGGGAGAGACGCTATGTTATTGATGATGATGATGATGGCGATAATGATGATTTATCATCGATTCTTGGTATTGCACAACTTGCACCAAGTTTTCTTTTACTTGTTATTGGATTTGTGATTGCAATTGTTGCACTGGTTATTGAAATAATGTTCGACAGTTTTAAAAAACGGAAACGAATTAAAGAACGTGTTAAATTAATGGCGTTGAAATGGAGGAAAAAGACGAAAAATAATAGAATGAGAAATAAATGGGATAAAGGGAAAATAAAAAATATCGACAAAAATGAGAAAACCATTAGGAATTTTCAGAAAAAAATATTAAAGAGAAAAGTTGTAAGACGAAATTTAATGATCGATGTTTATTAATGTGTAAATTTTATGTGAAATTTACTATTAGTAGAATTTATTATTCAGATGAAAAAGTCGATTTTAGTTAAACTAAATGCTTTCAATTTAGTATTAGTAGTAAAAGTCAATTTTAGTCAGACAGAATGTTAAAAAAATTGATTTTGAAATCAGTAGTGAAAGTAAATGTTAGTCAGAGAAAAATTAAATTTTTTAAATTTCGTTTTCAGTAGTAAGTGTACGTTTTAGTCATACATTTTTTTTAATTTTTACGATATAGCTTTCAGTAGTAAAAATAGATTTTAGTCAGACCAATGTTTAAATTTTTTGAAAATTAATATCAGTAGTAAAATAAATTTCATTCAGACAAAACAAATTTAATTCTTACACTTCAGCTTTTAGTAGTAAAAGTAAATTTCAGTCAGACAAAGGATTTTTAATTTTTAAATTTTAGTTTTCAGTGAATAAATTACGTTTTAGTCAGACCAATAAATAAAAATTTTGTAAATGAATCGCAGTAGTAAAAATCAGTTTTAGTCAGACAAAAAAATCCATTTTTACTACTCAGCTTTTAGTGGTAAAAGTAAATTTTAGTCAGACTAAATTGCATTAATTTTTTTATTAATTTGATATCAGTAGAGAAACTTACTTTCAGTCAGAGAAAAGATTAAAAAATTTAAATATAAAATCAGTAGTAGAAGTAAATTTCAGTCAGACAAAAGAATTTAAATTTTTACAATTTTGTTTTGAGTAGTAAGTTTACGTTTTATTCGGACGAAAATTTTTTATTATTCACATTTTAGCTTTCAGTAGTAAAAGTAGGTTTTAGTCAGACGAATGTTAAAAATTTTTGTAAAGTTATCTTACTTTACAAAAATTTACAAAAGTTTACAAAAATATCAGTAGTAAAGGTACGGTTTAGTCAGACCAAGTTTTAAGTATTTTTGGAAAAATATTATCAGTAGTAAAAGTAGGTTTTAGACAGACAATTTTTTTTAATTTCTCCAATTTAGTTTTCAGTAGTAAAAGTAAATTTCAGTCAGACTAAATTGCATTAATTCAGTTGTTAATTTAGTATCAGTAATAAAAGTTACTTTTACTCAGAGAAAAAGAGATTAAATTCTTAAAAATAATTATTTTTTATATCATAATAATATAAATTAATGTTGGCTTTATGGATGCGCATAATATAATTTATACGCTCTGTGTCTTTCCTTAACAAGCAGAGTTTAAAGCTTAAAATGAATTATACGTTTAAGATGTATGTGCAAATTAGTATATAATATAGAATTAGAAATGCACCGACTATTATAAAATTACAAGATAATAAAAATGTAAAATGATAAAATAATAAAATCGCACGATTTGAAAATTCAAATTCAATTTCAAAAGAAATAAAAATTATAATTAATAAATAGTAATCCAATTATTTTTCTTTGTAAAATTAAAAAAAAAAAAAAAAAGAAGAAAAATTTCCTTTGTTCTAAATAAATAACTCCAATTAAATCAGATTATTGTTAAAAGCTGAGCTTTCAAGGAATTAAAAAAATAATTCCTCTTAAAAAAAATCAAGCAAATGAAATGTAATGAATACGTAAAGAAGGGCTTTAAGGGGGGAACACCAGTTGTAACTTTCGAAAAATCGATTTTTTTTTTGGTGCATTTTCTTAAAGTATACATATTTAGAAATGTGTCTGTAAATTTCAAAGTTGATCCGGTGAAAAATAAATGAGATATACAGAACACTGCAGCGGCGCGTCCCGTGGCTTCATACAAGGTGGCCAGCCATACCTGACCCTAACGACAGATGGCCTTTTCCTATGATTTAGAAACGGCAACCACTGCGGAAGAGTTATTATATGGTCCAGGAATCGATGACTCTTTGTAACTTAGAAACAAAATTTCTTCTGAACAAAAAAAAGTAAGTTGAAACTTTTAATGCGTTTTTCTCAAAATGACATTTTCCAAGTCGGTGACCACGATTACTCGAATACCATTAAACCGATTTATTTAAAATTTAGTGTGCTTCATTTACACATATAAGTCTAGTTCGTGATCGAAGGATTTTTTTTTTTAATCAAAACTTTTTTTTATATAGCTGAAAATCGACCGTATTTTTTTAACGAAAATCATACTTTTGACTTTGACAGGTCGCCATTTTGTCAAATTTTTTTTTTTTTTTAAATCCTTCGATCACGAACTAGATAATCTTATAATAAATGTAAATCAATTTCATTTTTGTATTTCAGACGAAGTATACTTGCAGAATGCTGGTCACCGCAATTCGCCTTTTTTCTTAAGACGCCACTTCAATGGCTCATATCTCCAAAAGTTTTTGTTAAAAAAATTTTTTTTTTCTTTTAAATTACAGCTTTTTACATGTACTTTTAACTAATAAATAGTATTCTTTAAAAAGATTCATTGTTCTTTTGGAAAATATTCTTGAAAAAAGCATTATTTTTTGAGTTACAACTGGTGTTCCCCCCTTAAACTCGTTAAAATCGACTTTTTTTCCAACGAGTTGTACCGAATAACAAGTTTCTTTTTTTTTTGTCATTAAAATTGCCCTATAATCAAGCTGAAAGAGTGTAAATCTCTTTGTAATAAACGGTAATTAAATTTTTTTTTTCCATCTGAAAATCGATTTTTATTCTTATTACAAGACGTTTACTTCAGATTATTTTTTGAGTTATTTTTTTTTCTGAAATAACTTTTTTTTTTGATAAATGTAAAAATGTTGAAGGAAAAAATTTTTTGTTAAAATAAATAAAGAATCACCATATAGAGTCGAATATAAAAATATCAGTAAAAAAAAAAGAAAAAGTATATTCAATTTTTTACACGCTCTTTGCATCGTAAAAACTTTTAGCCAAACATGAACTCGAAATTTTAAAATATTATATATCTATACAATAATAGACTATTGTTATAATTTTTTTCAAATATTTTTTTGATTCAATATAAAAATTAATTTTATATAGAAAAACAAAAATTTAATTTTTTTTTTCACAAAAAAAAGGAAAAATTTATCAAATGATGATTTCTACATATATACATATAAAACTGGTGAGAAATGGGTTTGTACTTCTCTATTGGTTTCATTTGCAGGAAATGTCTATTCTTCCTAAAGAATAAAATTTAAAGGGACTTTTCGGTAAATTATATAAATCGTATAACGACCATGAAAAAGAATGGCTTTCACTTACGTCGTTGGCGAATTGCCAAATTTGCTCAGCGACCCGAACCTTAATCGATGGAGAATGAAAAAACATGTCGACTTCGAGGTCAAGCAATATATATGATAATTGATTCTTTTTTTGAAAATTAAGAATTTTTTTTTTGTTATTTTAACAATAATAAAATAATTAAAAAAATTAAATATAATGAATGAAAATAAATATCGATAATCAATATTAAAATAATATTTTTTATTAACTTTTTTTTTTTGAATAGTAAAACAATTTTCGTAAATAGTTTTATTAAAATATTTTTTTGGAAAAATTTAAAATACAATTCACATGTTTTTTTTTTCTTCTGTTTTTGAACAAGAAAAAATGAAAAACTCGAGAAATTTTTTTTGACATCTATCACATTCAGGTGGAATATATTTTATACCCTGAAGCGCGATAAGTTTAAAAGAAGAAAGCTTCAAATTAAGACGAGACGATCTACATCAAAATCCAGCGAAGCGACAAGAACCTACAGATTTCCAATATAAATCTCCGTCGACTTCTGCTCTAGACTTTAATCGAAAAAATTTCAATGTGCGAATCTCAAATCTATGTATATAGATATCTCTCACAACCACTTTACTAGGGGCAAAGAAAAAAAAAAGAAAAACATAGAAATCGAGAAAAAATAAGAGTAAAAATCGATCATCTGATTACAATTTTTCTTCAAACTTTATTCGTTATGTTTTTATTTTTTCATATCTTCTTTGGAAAAGAAATCATTTTTTTTCTCAAAAAAAAAAAAATTAAGAATTAATTTTCTTTTTTAACAAATTAAAAAATATTTTTTAAATAATTCCATTTGCCCACAATTCCATTTGAGATATTTTAAAAAGTATTTTTAATTTTAGAATAATTTGTCATATTTGAAAAAAAAATTATTTAATACTTGTATATAAATAACTCATTCACAGGCTACTTGAAATTACGAGAATGTGTGAACATGAGAGAACAGATAAGGGGGGTAACAATGTCTATCAATTATTCCCTGATGTTTGAAACGTGGACTAACGTCGTTGCTTGAACGTCAAAGGGGTGTTTAAACGTAGAGCACATGCAGGAATAATCTTAAGGTCATATGGTGCAAAGTGACGCCACAACTGACGATTTATTTATAATGTGCCGGGTTTAATTAAGAAAATGAAATTATCGACCTGCATTATATAAAATGAAGATGAAATAATGATCTAAAATTATTTTTCAACTCATATTTTAACATTAGAAATACTTGCCCAATTTAATTAAACGTTTTTAGTCAAATTTAAGAAATATATTTTATATTCAAATTAAAGAAAATCGAAAAAAATAAAAATTATTGTTTTAATATTTTTTATCACTCGAGAAATTTTTTTGTTTTTAGTAGTCAGACCAATTTTAAATATTTTTGAAAAATATTATCAGCTTTCAGTGGAAAAATTATGTTTTAGTCAGACCAATGAAAATTTTTGTAAATCAATATCAGTAGTTAATGTAAATTTCAGTCAGACAAAAGAATATTAATTTTTAGAATTTAGTGTTCAGTAATAAAAGTAGGCTTTAGTCAGACCAATGTTTGTAACTTTTTAAAATAAATATTAGTAGTAAAAGTAAATTTCAGTCGGACAAGATATTAAATTTAGCTTTCAGTGGTACAAGTATGTTTTAGTCAGACAAAAAAATTAATTTCTATACTTTAGTTACTAGTAGTAAAAGTAAATTTCAGTCAGACATAAAAATTAAAATTTTACAATTTAGTTTTCAGTAGTAAATGTGCGAGTTAGATGGCAAAAAGTTTTAATTTTTACATTTTAGCTTTAAGTAGTAAAAGTAGGTTTTAGTCAGACCGGTGTTCAAATTTTTTAAAAATTAATATCAGTAGTAAAAGTAAATTTCATTGAGACAAAAGATTTTTAATTTTTACAATTTATAGCTTTCAGTAGTAAAAGTAGGTTTTAGTCGGACCACTGTTGCCATTTTTGTAAAATAATAACAGTAGTACAAGTACGCTTTAGTCAGACCAATTTCAAATATTTTTGAAAAATATTATCAGTAGAAAAAGCAGGTTTCTGTCATCCAAAAAATTTTAATTTCTACAATTTTGTTATCAGTAGTAAAAGTAAATTTCAGTCAGACAGAAGAGTTTTAATTTTTACAATTTAGTTTTCAGTGATAAAAATAGGTTTTAGTCAGACCAATGTTTGTAATTTTATAAAAAAATATTAGTAGTAAAAGTAAATTTCAGTCAGACAATAAATTTCATTTAGCTTTTAGTAGTAAAAGTATGTTTTTGTCAGCCAAAAAAATTAATTTCTATATTTTAGTTACTAGTAGTAAAAGTAAATTTCAGTCAGACATAAAAGTAAAAAATTTTACAATTTAGTTTTCAGTAGTAAATGTGCGTGTTAGATAGACAAAAAGTTTTAATTTTTACATTTTAGCTTTAAGTAGTAAAAGCAGGTTTTAGTCAGACCACTGTTGAAATTTTTGTAAAATAATAACAGTAGTACAAGTACGCTTTAGTCAGACTAATTTTAAATATTTTTGAAAAATATTATCAGCTTTCAGTGGGAAAATTATGTTTTAGTCAGACCAATGAAAATTTTTGTAAATCAATATCAGTAGTTAAAGTAAATTTCAGTCAGACAAGATATTTAATTTAGCTTTCAGTGGTAAAAGTATGTTTTAGTCAGACTAATGAATATTTTTGTAAATCAATATCAGTAGTTAATGTAGATTTTAGTCAGCCAAATAAATTCTAATTTCTACAATTTAGTTGGCAGTAGTAAAATTCGTTTATAGTCAGACGAATATAAATTTAAGTAAATAAATACCACCAGTAGAAGTAAATTTTAGTCAGACGAATGAATTTTAATTTTTACAACTTGGGTTTTAGTGATAAAAGTAGGTTTTAGTCAGACATCAGAATTAAATTTTTTACAATTCACTTTTCAGTAGTAAAATTTGTTTTTAGTCAGACCAATGTAAAGTTTTGTACATAAATATCAGTAGTAAAAGTAATGTTCAGTCAGACAAAAGAGTTATAATTTTTTAATTTTTAATTTCAGTAGTAAAAGTAGATTTTAGTCAGACAAGATATTTAATTTAGCTCTCAGTAGTAAAAGTACATTTTAGTCAGACAAAAAATTTAATTTCTACATTTTAGTTATCAGTAGTAAAAGTAAATTTCAGTCAGACATCAGAATTAAAATTTTTACAATTTACCTCTCAGTAGTAAAATTTGTTTTTAGTCAGACCAATGTAAATTTTTGTAAAGAAAGTAACTGTAATTTTCAGTCGGACAGAAGAGTTTTAATTTATAAATTTTAACTTTCAGTAGTAAAAGCAGATTTTAGTCAGACCAATATTGAAAATATAAAAAAAACTAATAATCAGTAGCTGTATTAAAGAAAAAATTAAAAGTTATAATAAAAATATAAAAGAAATATAAATAAATAACTCAAAAACAATTTTTTTTATAAAAAAAAAAAATTTTAAAGAAAAAATGTACTTTCATCTCTTTGTTATTTACATTAAGTAATTAATATTTTCATATTACGAACAAGGTTTTTTCCTCCTATAGGATACCCATAACTAGGTTTCCTCCACTCCTTTTTTCACCATTTTCACAAAAGATTTTTCATTACAACTTTCATATAGTCGTCGAGAGCAAAACTCTCACGGGTGAAACGTGCGGAAGCTTGAACTTTTCGCAGCACAAAGCAATTTAATCCCTGCCATCCTTGCAATAATATCGTAGGGATCGTCAGTCTACTTTCGAAATTTCAATTCCAATTGCGAATCAAAATTGACTTTAAATTTCTATTAATCGATTTTCAATTAAAACTTTTTCCCCCTTTTTTTATTTGGAATTTTTTTTTCTCAATACATATATATATATCTTAATTTCGCATTTCTAAAGTGACACCATTTTTTAAGGGATATATAATTTCTATTCATATATTAAAGTAGGAGAAAAATTCTTTTACCAAAGGAAAATCGTTTTCAAAGAAAAATATATATGTTTTCTAAAAATGATTTCTACTTCAAAAGAAAAAAAAAATTGATACAAAGCAAATAATCTGTTTTCTCAAAAAATAATGTTTAGAAAATATTTTTCCAATTTTTTGAAAATTATTCCCCCTTTTAAAAATAATCTTTCCTTTGAGACAATTCTTAAGAGAATATTTTCTCATGTCAAAAACTTTTTGTGCTGAAAAATATTTGTTTTCACAAATATAAAATTTTTCGAATTTTCACAAATGGCATACCAAGTTGCCATCCATATTTTACACTTAAAGTATAATTTGCATATATGTAGAATATGTAATTACAAAAGAGAGTGGTATAACGAAAGAGAAATATACAAGAGACGAAAAGAAAATAATAAAAAAAAAAAAAAATTCTACAAACAAAAAGAATACTTCAATCCTAAATTCAAAGAATAAAACAAAAAAAATTCTTCGATAAATTAATATTCGTAATTTTTTCCACAAAGATTTCAATTTTACGATTTAAAAATAAAATGAGAAAATAATAATTTCCAATGAGTTGAAAGAATTAAATTCTCCTTTATTGTATGTATGTATGTGTAAAGTGGACAATAATTTATTAGATCTCTTGTAAAGAGATGCCACAAGTGGCTATTTTCATTACCTTTATAGGAATTTTTTTTTTACCCCTCTGGGTGTGATCAGTCGCCAATCTCGCTGTTCCTATTTCATATTACGATTTCCGTCGATAAAAAAAAAAAAAGAAAAAAAAAAGTTCTTTCAAGCACTTCGGAAAAAAAACTTTTTTTTATTCATCACAAATAAACAAATATCAACACAGAAATTTGAAAATAGTAATTTAAAATAATAATAATAATAATAATAATATAATAATAATTAGTAAAAAAAACATGTTTTCATGTAAATAAATTTTAATTTATTATTATTTTTTATTTTCAACAAATTTTAAAATTTTATTAATTTTAATTAACTTATTTTATTTTATTTTAAAACTAGCAAAATTAAACGAGCGCAAGCGCGCCAAATTGAGTATTTAATTGTTTGTTATAAAGAAATTAAAGATTAATATTATCAATAATAATTTAATTTATTAGATTATTATTACATATTAAATAATAATAATGAAAATTATATATTTACAGGCCTCGGATTATACGACTTTTTCCGACTTTTTTCAAAAATACGACTTTTATCGACTGAAAAAAATTATTCATTTCGTTAAAAATGCGACATTTTTTTTTTACATTTGAAAAAAAATGTAAATAAAATTCATTTGTTTACTATAAAGTTTATATCTTCTTCAGATCTTCTTCAATTCAATTATTTAACAAATTTTGAACTAAAATGATTCTTCACTAAATTAATTATTTTTAATAATTTTAATGAAATACATCACAAATTTAATTATATCAAAATTATTTTTCAATTTAAATTTTTATGAAATTTAACAATTGTTTATAATTTAAAAAAAAATATCACAATAAAATTGAATTATTTTTTAAAAATTTCAATTCAAAATAAACTAAAATTCAATTATTACCCGAAATTTTAATTCAAAATCAATTCAAAATCCAATAATTATCCAAAAATTTCAATTTAAAATTTAATTATTTACCAAGTTTTCAATTTAAAATGAAATAAAATTCAATTATTTTCTAAAATTTCTTTTTAAAATTAATTATCCAAATTTTCAATCAAAAATGAACTTAAATTAAATTATTATCCAAAATTTCAATTAAAATTCAATTATTTCCCAAAATTTTCAATTCAAAATGAACTAAAATTCAATTATTTTCCAAATTTAAAATCAAATAAAATTTCATTATTCTCAAAAATTTGAATTCAAAATTAATTGAATTTTCAATAATTTGAATTTAAAAGCATCTAAAATTTAATTATTTCTAAAATTTTCCATCGAAATTTTTTTTTTTGAAATTTAATAATTTCAATTATAACTCTAAGGAAATTCAATTATTTTTAACTATTTTAATAATATTCTTTGAAAATTCAACTATCTGAAACCATTTTTCAATTAAAAATGATTTTCAAATTATTGTATTTTGTCCGCATTTTCTAATAAATTTTTAATGAAATCATCTAAAATTTTAATTACAAAACACTTAAAGTTTCAATTAATTTCAAAAATCTCAATTTTAAATCTTTGAAAATTCAATTAAATTTAAAAAATGTTTTCCAAAACTTGTTTGATATATTATTTTTAGTTCTGTAAAATTTAATAATTGTTTGAAAATTAACAATATATCTTTTGAAATTTAATAATTTCTAAAAATTTCAACTTTAATCCTTCGAAAAGGATTATTATTAAAAAAAAATTTTTTTATTTAAAAATCTGTAAAATATTTTTGTTAAAATAAAAAACAAATCCACTTTTTTTTGGAATATAAATCGACTAAAACGACTTTTTGTGTCTTAAAGTTGATTCGAGGCCTGTGTTTTTATAATTAATATTTAATAAGTAATCGTTGGCCCCTGGTACCTTAAAAATTAATTTTTAAAAATAAATTTTTTTCAAATTACTATCTTGTACGAAATTTCCTGGCTCATCTTTTTTCTCATCATAAATTTGTTGTATTTTTATACAATTTTTGAAACAATATACAACATTAAAAAAAATTTCGTTGATAAACGTTGTGTACTTCAGCTTCGTGAATTGAATTTTCGAATTTGGAATTTTAAAGAAACTTATTCCGAAATTTGGAAACACAATTATACTACTTTGGCAAAAATGAGAAAAAGAATTGTCAAAATTTGACACGTCATAAGATTACTATTCAAAAAAAAAAAAAAACACGTAAAATCAGAAAAGGCCAACTTCAAGTTAGGACAGAAGGACAGACCAAGCATTTTATTATTATATAATTTTGTAAATTGATTATTTAATTAAAAAAGTTTTTGTGTTTTTATTTTTAATTGTGAGAAATTATAATTAATTTAAAAAAAAAAATTGATAATAATTTTAAAAAAATTGATAATAATTTTAAAAAAATTGATAATAATTTTAAAAAAATTAATTATAATTTTTTTGAAAAAATAAAATTATATTTACAAGTTATAATGAACGATTGGTAGGAGTAACAATTTTATATAACGGGTTTGGCTCGAAGGCACTTTGAAAAGTAAAGGAAATTTAACTATGTCTTTAGGGATAAAAGTTGATTACGCGGTGACCAACTTGCAATCCTCGCCCAGTTTTGAGCATATCTCTGCCTCAGGTAATTAGCATTGTTCTCGATTACACGAGTTTATCGGGTATAAACTACTAACTTGCACGCTCAGTTTTGGCGTTAACTCGCTGTGCGACTGGTAAATCCAATTAACTTGCACCTTGAATCTGATTACGATCCTTAGAATTGTCATTGCTCGCGATCTAATTGAATAATACACCAAGAAAAATAATATAGCTCCGAGACATCAAAAATAAAAAAATCACCTAAAACCAACACTAAATTTAGTTCATAACAAAAAGTTTTTTTTTATTGATTTAAAGAAATCTTTTTCTTTCACTTCTTATTGTTCAAAATAAAATTTTCTACACGGTTTTTGATTAAAAGAAAGTTTCTTTAACTTAAATAAATTTTTTTTTATCAACAAAAATTAAAACAAAGAAATTTTTCCATTAATATAGAGTGAAAGAAATTTTTTAATTTAAAATTGAAAATTTCTTGGAAACAAAAATAATTTTTTTGAATCAAAAAAATTTGTGCTTTAAAACAAAGAAAATCATTTCATTAAATCAAAAATTTTTTTCTCGGTGCATAAAATTGCATTAAAAAAAATGTGATTTAAAAAAACATATTGGCACAATTTATTGAGAGTGTAAAAAATTTGAACTGAAAATATAAGTGTTTTCTGTTTCTCACGTTGTAAAAGTTTCTAATGTCACGAAGAGAGAGAGAAAGAGAGAGAGAGAGATGAATGTCGATAGTAAAAAGTTTTGGAGTTTATTCAACGTGATTGAAATTTAGTCTGCATATAAAAATGATGTCTTGAAACAAAGTTTCTTTAACGTGTTTCATCATCTTTTTTAAAACTTATTATAGAAGTTACACAGAATATGGTAATTTATTTTGCACACATTCTTCATATAATTTTTTTATTATTAAATCAAATTAGATTTCATTTATTCGTCAATAATAATAAAATTCATAATAATTTGAAAAATATATAAATAAATAAGAAAAATATAATTTGATCTAAAATACAAAGAAACGTGAGAAAAAAAAAATTTATTTGTAATAATCAATTACTTGACTATAATTAAATAAATATTTTCCTGAATTAAATAATTTTAATTAGAGTCAATTAAATTTGTTTCGAATATAGAAAATTATTGGTTTAAATGCAGTTTTTATTTGATTTAAATAAAAATTATTTGATGGAAATAAATATTTATTTAATAAAAATAAAAATTATTTGATACAAGTAAATATTTATTTAATACAAATAAAAATTATTTGATACAAATAAATATTTGTAAATTAATTAATTTTATTAATAAAAAAAAAAAAATTCAGCAAAGTTTATCTTTCAGGAAAGTGATGATATAAACCCTCATTTTCGCGATCAACAAAAACACCTTTCAAAGTTAACTTTTGCCCTATTGATACTTTGATGGACGCGCAAAACTTCATTAACCTTTAGCCCACCTTGTTTACTTTTGTCCACAATTTCCCAACGACAATTATTAATCAAAGTTTTAAAAACAAATAAAATTTATTTTACATTAATAGGTAAAAAAAAAAACCTCTTAAAATTGTTTAAAAGTTTTTCACCTTCTTTTTTTTATTATTATTAAATTTTTCCAGAAAATGATTATTAAAACACATATTTCTGATTTTGTAATTAATTATAATCTCAAATAATGTAATTTATTAATTAAAATATTCTCCAAAATGTAAATTTCATTATAAATTGTAAATATTCCCATTTAATCGGATATTAATGAACGTTGGATTATTTTATAATTGTCATCGGTTGTACAATATAATAATTATTATTCTCTAAATCTGAATTAGTAAAAATGTTTACTAATTTGAATTAGTGACTCACTTTTTGCTTCTGAATTAGTAAAATTTTACTAATTGTTAGTAAAAGTTACTAATAATTAGTAAAATTTTACTAATTCAGAAGCAAAAAGTGAGTCACTAATTTAAATTAGTAAACATTTTTACTAATTCAGATTTAGAGAGTACAAAAAATTTTGTATAAAAATAATATTTACTTTTAAATTTATTTTAAAATTTATTTTTCTTCTAATTTAGTTAATTATTTTCTTTGAAAAAAAATAAATGGAGTGGGGGGGGGCAAATTGAAAATATTCATGCCAAGACAAAGCTATATGAAGTGCGGCCAATTTGAAAAAGAAAGGAACTCTTCAAGAATTACAAAGCTTCTTTTGGACCGTGATCCAATGAAAAGTTTGTTCAGCTCTCGAGTGCTTACCAGCTACACTTTCGACACGATAAGCTCGACTGATCTTCTCGTTACGTTAAAACGCTAAAACAGTCTCTATTTTCAAGATGGAATATGTACCATTTTTTTTTTTTTTTTTTTGCATTTCATTTTTTTTTTTGTCTCAAATTTGCAACACTTTAAAAAAAATTAAACTTGTCCAATTTTTTCTATTCGCGAAAAACAATCGAATTGTCGAACCTAACCTCAAAATTCAGATCCTATGGGACCAACATAACCTAAAAATTTAATATCAATAAAAACCAATATGAATAATATTTAATGAAACATTGAATTTGAAAAGAGTATTAAATTTCAATAAAATTACAGTCAATTTAATTATTATTTAATAATTAATAATAATTTTATAATTAATTATAAATTATTAATTATTCAATAATATTCACTAAATAAAGTATCTTTTAATATACAGAAAGTATGTTACATAATCATAATTGAATTTGATGGCTACATATAAAGTGAATAAATCTTCCGAGGAAATATATATATATATATTTTTTTTAGTTGAAAAATTTTACACAAGTTTTTTTCCTACTTTTCGATAATACACGAGGAATAAAGTGTGAAGAACGCAGCAAGTTAATCTTTTAATGTTCTGTATAACTCGCATTTCTTTCCAAGTCACATCGTATATCATTTTGACTTAATGCCCTGCTAGAGAATGGTTTGTCCGATAAGAATGTCATTCTACTTAAAAAATAAAAAAAAAAGAAAAGGATTATATTCTAACGTGCATTGCAATATATAAATTTTTACAAATATAATTCCTTGTCTTTATATATGAAAACAAAAAACAATCAAATAACTGATTATATTAAATTGGCTATTATCAAATAATTTTCAATTCAATTAAATAATTTTTATTTCCTTCAAATAATTTTTATTTCAATCAAATAATTTCTGTATTTAAAACAAATATAAAAATTAATGAAATAAAAATTATTTGATTCAAGGAAATATTTATTTAACAATTATTTTTTAATCAAAAATTTTTTTCATTCAGTATAGGAAATATTTATTCAATTATAAAAATTCACTGATTAAAAAACTTATACGGCCCATGGAAGTAATAGAGAGTTTTTTTTGTTCAACAGTAAATGGAAACCTTTTTTTTTTTTTGAGAAGCAAGGAAAATTCACGGATTTGGGATCCTGATCCTTAAATAAAATGTTCTGCTCGCGAATGTTCCAGGTTGTTTGGAGAAAATCCGCTCATAGGTTACCCAGAGACTTTAGCTTCGTAATTGCAAGCACTCAAAGTCCACTATTTATCTCAAGGGCTTCTGGTGTGTATTTTAGCAAAAAGTTGAAAAAAATTTTTTAATTTCAATTAGAGTCAATTTTTTTTCTCTTACTCCAATATTTTCGAGTATTATCACTACAATTACAATTTTTTTATATTTGTTTATCCAAATTTTATACAATACAATCAAATTAATTTTTTTTTTTAGAGTTAGAATTAAGAAATAGATTTCTATTTCTAAAATTTTCATTCAATAAATTATAAACCCAGGTGGAAAAGTTCCCGGTAGTGACTACCGGTAGTCATTACCGCTCCCGCTACCGGAATATTCACTACCGGTAATTTTTCCTAGACTACCGATAGTCACTACCGGTAGTCATTAACGGGAATTTTTCCTAGACTACCGGTAGCCACTACCGGTAATTTCTACTACCGGTAATTTTTCCGGTACTACCGGTAGTCACTATCAGTAATTTTTTCGTTACTACCGGCAGTCACTATAGGTAATTTTTCCGGGACTATCGATAGTCACTACCGGTAATCATTACCGGTAATTTTTCCTAGACTACCGGTAGCCACTACCGGTAATTTCTACTACCGGTAATTTTTCCGGGACTACCGGCAATTTTTCCGGTACTACCGGTAGTCACTACCGGTAATTTTTTCGTTACTAACGGTAGTCACTATAGGTAATTTATCCGGGACTACCGATAGTCACTACCAGTAGTAATTACCGGTAATTTCTCTAGACTACTGGTAGCCACTACCGGTAATTTCTACTAACGGTAATTTTTCCGAGACTACCGGTAGTCACTACCAGTAATTCTTCCGGTACTACCGGTAGTTACTACCGGTAATTTTTCTGGTACTGCCGGTAGTCACTACCGGTAATTTTTTCGTTACTACCGATAGTCACTACAGGTAATTTTTCCGGGACTACCGATAGTCACAACCGATAGTAATTGCCTGTAATTTTTCTAGACTACCGGTAGCCACTACCGGTAATTTACAATACCGGTAATTTTTCCGGGACTACCGGTAGTCACTACCAGGAATTCTTCCGGTACTACCGGTAATTTTTCCGGTACTACCGGTAGTCACTACCGGTAATTTCTACTACCGGTAATTTTTCCGGTACTACCGGTAGTCACTACCAGTAATTTTTTCGTTACTACCGGCAGTCACTATAGGTAATTTTTCCGGGACTATCGATAGTCACTACCGGTAATCATTACCGGTAATTTTTCCTAGACTACCGGTAGCCACTACCGGTAATTTCTACTACCGGTAATTTTTCCGGGACTACCGGCAATTTTTCCGGTACTACCGGTAGTCACTACCGGTAATTTTTTCGTTACTACCGGTAGTCACTATAGGTAATTTATCCGGGACTACCGATAGTCACTACCGGTAGTAATTACCGGTAATTTTTCTAGACTACTGGTAGCCACTACCGGTAATTTCTACTAACGGTAATTTTTCCGAGACTACCGGTAGTCACTACCAGTAATTCTTCCGGTACTACCGGTAGTTACTACCGGTAATTTTTCTGGTACTGCCGGTAGTCACTACCGGTAATTTTTTCGTTACTACTCTCTAAATTTGAATTAGCGAAAATTTCACTGTTTGAATCAGCAAATAAAGTTTTCACTGCAAATCAGCGGTTACAGCTAATAAAATAGCGAAACACGAATCGGCGAACGTCGGTCATTTTCGTCGGAAGATAAATTTATTTTTAAAATGGAGTATTCCGCTGATTGAAATAGTTGTTAGTCGCTGATTCGCAGCTGCATACTTATAGCTTTTTCAATCAGCGACTATTCGCTGCCAATCAGCGGATTATAGCTGATTCAAATTTAGAGAGTACCGATAGTCACTACAGGTAATTTTTCCGGGACTACCGATAGTCACAACCGATAGTAATTGCCTGTAATTTTTCTAGACTACCGGTAGCCACTACCGGTAATTTACAATACCGGTAATTTTTCCGGGACTACCGGTAGTCACTACCAGGAATTCTTCCGGTACTACCGGTAGTCACTACCGGTAATTTTTTCGTTACTACCGGTAGTCACTATAGGTAATTTATCCGGGACTACCGATAGTCACTACCGGTAGTAATTACCGGTAATTTTTCTAGACTACCGGTAGCCACTACCGGTAATTTCTACTAACGGTAATTTTTCCGAGACTACCGGTAGTCACTACCAGTAATTCTTCCGGTACTACCGGTAGTTACTACCGGTAGTTACTACCGGTAATTTTTCTGGTACTGCCGGTAGTCACTACCGGTAATTTTTTCGTTACTACCGATAGTCACTACAGGTAATTTTTCCGGTAGTCACTACCAGGAATTCTTCCGGTACTACCGGTAATTTTTCCGGGAGTTACAATCAAAATTTGTTATTTGGTAATAAATTCCGGAAAAATTACCGGTAATGACTACCGGTAGTGACTACCGGTAGTGACTACTGGTGGTCCCGGAAAAATTACCGATAGTGCCTACCGGTAGTAACTAAAAAATTACCGGTAGTGACTACCGGTAGTACCGGAAAGAGTACCGGTAGTAACTACCGGTAGTACCGGAAGAATTACCGGTAGTAACTACCGGTAATCTAGGAAAAATTACCGGTAGTGGCTACCGGTAATCTAGGAAAAATTACCGGTAGTGACTACCGGTAGTGACTACTGGTAGTCCCGGAAAAATTACCGGTCGTGACTACCGGTAGTACCGGAAAAATTACCGGTAGTAACTACCGGTAGTATCGGAAGAATTACCGGTAGTGACTACCAGTAGTCCCAGAAAAATTACCGGTAGTGACTACCGGTAGTCCCGGAAAAATTACCGGTCGTGACTACCGGTAGTGAATATTCCGGTACCGGGAACGTTTCCACCTGGAAATTGTTATTTTTCCTTTCAATTAGTTTGACAATTTTTTTAAATTTAATTTAAATTTTTTTTTCCTTATTTTTTTTGAAAATAAAGAAATCTTGCTTGGAATATTTTCAAGAGAGAGCGCATGAAAAGGTGGTTCCTTAAAGGCAAATATATATATATAGTCTTTTGGATGGAATTTCAATATTTAATTTAAAATTTCCACAGCTGGGATTGGGAAATATATGAATGTGAAATTTCGCTTTATTAACCAACGAGAAGAGCCAATCAGACCGAAATGTGGAGAGATCACAGCCGCATAGTTAACGAACCGTTTGCCCATAGTTCACAATTTGCTAACTTAGTATAGAGGTTTGACTTTGATCCACGTGACTTACACTCGCTATGAAAGCTTCAAGGCCTTCTATTCGTATTATATCCACTGTATAGTAATATATAAAAAAAACTCAATTTAAAATTACAGTAAAACCTCTTTAATTAGACAGTTACGCTTTTTGTAATATTTATCAAAATTTAATCAATTTTATTTAGAAATTTATTTCATATATATTTCATTCACATTAAACTGATTTATTGATATTTATTTAATATACATATTTTAAATAATTTTATCAAAAAAAGCTCAGCGTTCAATTAAAGAGGTTTCACTGTAACCAAAAAAAAATTTTATTATCGCAGAGAGTAAAAATGTAAAAATATTCCCCCAGGAAATTATTTATTTATTTATTTAATTAAATTATTATAATTATTCAAATAATTAAAATTATTACAATTATTAAAATAATTAAAATTATTATAATTATTCAAATAATTATAATTATTATAATTATTATAATTATTATAATGATTAAAATAATTAAAATTATTAGAATACATTCCATATGTATAATAATATAAATTTATTTATTCTAAAATTTTTTGTTTAATTTTCTAAATTATTTATTTTCATAAATACAAATGTCAAAAAATATGTGTCAGTTTCATTTATCGAAATTCAATTTTCAGAGGTATAACTGTATATTTGAACTATAAATTATTTGTGTATGTTTTTTTTTATAAAACAATAACGTAGATTGAAATAAACATGAACTGCTCAAAGTGCCAAAAATATAATGCAATATCCGAAATTGATTTTGCGTAAATTAAAAAGGAAATAGAATGCCTCGTAAAATATAGAATTTTGTTCGTGTTTCGAATAAGTTGCAAGGGATTCGAGTTGCCTCGAGTGAAAATTAACCAGTTGCGTCGCGCGGGCGCAAAAAAAAAAAAAATTGTGAACTTTGTGTATGTTTCGACAGCATAGACCTATTATTTGCTCTCTCAAAACTCTCAAGATAAACTTTAAACAACAATATCTATATATAGAAATAAAATAAATTTTAAGAAATTTTTTCTAAAAAAATTCTTTATCCAAAAAAAAGAAAAGTAAAATATCAAATAATAAAGAAAATTAACATAATACACTCAAACCTTGTTAAGTGAGACGTAATATTTCAGTTGAAACAAATTTAAATTAATAGTCTTTTCACAAAAAAAAAAAATTAAAAGCAAACGTTTTTTCAAGTCTCACTTAAGGAGGTTTCACTGTAATACGAATATTTAATAATACATAGCAGAAATAATATTAGATATTATAAAAAATATTACAAATAATAATAAAAATGCTTCCAAATTTTTTGTAGAAAAATTTCTTTTATCAAAAATAGAAAAAAAATTGCACTTTTCTAATGTAAATGTCGAGAAACTAACGCAAGAAAAAAAAATCTCTTTTCATAGATTAGAAAATACCAATCTTTTGTGGCAAGATTCACATTGTGTTGTTACATGTATAAGAATGAATAAAAAGAAGTCAATAAATTCGATGCCAAAGCAAAAAAAAAAAAAATAAAATAAAAATAAATAAAATAAAATAAAAAACACCCGGATATTTATTTATGTCAACCAACCCCCAATATTTCAACAGCAGAAGACGCATATCAATCAATTCACTGACTCCCTATCAGATTTGTTCTTTACAATATCTGTTCAGATTGGATTTCCAAGCAAAACGTGAAGAACAATTTTTCAGCTTTTTTCCTTCAATTTTTTTTTTCTTTTTGCTTTTATTTTTTTTACAAAACTGAAATTGAGTTGGCAAGTTGAAACTTCCCGAGACAAACTTTAATGAAGTTTGTTTCCTTTTTCCTACATATATATATATATACATTCTTTGGAAAGTAAAGACACATTTTGAAAAAACAATTGAATCAACTTTAATGAAGAAGAACTGCATTTATTTTTCGTGTTATGTTTTTTAATTTTATTTACTTTTAAAAAAAACCAAATAAATAATAAAAAATCGGAGAATTTTTAATTTCAAAAAATAAATAAAAAAAATTGAGTATAAAAAAAATTCGATTTAAATAATAAGTTACTTTGATTTTTTTTTTAATGAAATTGTGTGGGTATTTAATGACAGAGTAATTAATTTATTGGAGTTAGCTTATTCTGTTTGTGAAAAGAAATTATTTTTTTTTTACAAGTTTAATAAAGCATGCTACTTTGTGTACTCAGTTACATACACATACTGACCTTTGATGTGCGTTAATTAGTTATATATATATATATATATACAGATAGTGCAATATCCCCCGAGTGGTATCTCTGCTACGTTAATTATTAATTTTTTTTGTCAGCGACAGTGCCAGAAAGTACTGCCATAAAAACGCCCGCGCTTAAAAATGAGTGGAATATAAAAAATTCAACAAATTTCTATTAGTTCAAGCATGGACGACGACAACGATGCTTTAATCGAGGTCAGATTTTCTATTATTTCCATAAGTATATCATCCTCGTTCTTTTTTTTTTTTTTTTTTTTTTTTTCATTTTCTCTTTTATTGCTTATTACTTACAATCATAATTTGTCAGAATCACCACAAAAAAAAAAAAATTTCCCACAAAATATGTGAATCGTTTTTCCACTGAAATTTGGAGAAATTAAAAATAAAATGAGAATATCTAGAGTTATTTTGAAATGATGCTTTAATTAAAATATTTTTTTCCATTATTGACAATTAAAATAATAATATGGGTAAAATCATAAAAACCATGGGCGATATCGATTGCCAAGGAAAAAACGATTAGACCCATGGTTTAAATCTTGGCAAAAATCTCAAAAACCATATTGCTTATGTCCGTTTCCCATGTTTTCAACTTCCCATAGGAAATTTTTTTTTAATTTTTTCGGATTTTTAACCATTGCTAAAATCTTGGAAACCATGGGAAAATTAATTTATTAATTTTACTAATTTTAGGCCATTGCTAAAATCTTGGAAACCATGGGAAAATTAATTTTTTAATTTTACGGATTTTGGACCATGGCTAAAAACTTGCAAACCATGGGAAACAATTTTTTAATTTTACTAATTTTAAACAATTGCACAAATCTTGCGAACCATGGGAAAATTTTTTTTTTCTTTTTTATGGATTTTGGACAATGGCTAAAAACTTGCGAGCCATGGGAAAATTAACAAATTTAAATAAAAAAAAAAAATTAAAAATTAATAAATAAGAAAAATTAATTTTAAAAACTTCCCAATGGTTCGCAAGTTTTTAACCATGCTCTAAAATCCGTAAAATAGAAAAAAAAATTTCCCATGGTTCGCAAGATTTTAGCAATGGTTTAAAATCAAAAAAAAAAATATAAAACTTTTTCCCATAGTTTTCAAGATTTTAGCAATGGTTTAAAAACCGTAAATTAAAAAAAAAAATTTTCCCATTGTTCGAAAGATTTTAGCAATGGTCAAAAAGTCCGTAAATTAAGAAAAATAATTTTCCCCATGGTTCGCAAAATTTTAGCACAGGTCCAAAATCAGTAAAATTAAAAAAAAATAATTTTTCCATGTTTCGCAAGATTTTATCAATGCACAGTGGCCGATTTCTCGAAAAACCTGGCCAAAAATCGAAAAATGATATGATTTCAACCAAAATTGGTATACCCATGTTTTTTGGGCTTCTGAATTCAAATTTTACATTGGTTGTGTCAAATTCAAAATGGCGGATCCAAAATGGCCGTTTAGATTTTAAAAAACTTTGCTGAAAATCGAAAAATGATACGATTTCAACCAAAATTGGTATACCCATGTTTTTAGGGCTTCTGAATTCAAATTTTACATTGGTTGTGTCAAATTCAAAATGGCGGATCCAAAATGGCCGTTTAGATTTTAAAAAACTTTGCTGAAAATCGAAAAATGATACGATTTCAATCAAAATTGGTATATCCATGTTTTTTGGGCTTCTGAATTCAAATTTTACATTGGTTGTGTCAAATTCAAAATGGCGGATCCAAAATGGCCGTTTAGATTTTAAAAAACTTTGCTGAAAATCGAAAAATGATACGATTTCAACCAAAATTGGTATACCCATGTTTTTTGGGCTTCTGAATTCAAATTTTACATTGGTTGTGTCAAATTCAAAATGGCGGATCTAAACTGGCCGTTTAGATTTTAAAAAACTTTGCTAAAAATTAAAAAATTGTACGATTTTAACCAAACTTAGTATACTTACGTTTACTAGGTTTCTGAAATCAAATTTTACATTTGTTTTATCAAATTCAATATGGCGGATCCAAAATATTTGCTGGTATTATAAAATTGCGTAAATGTGTTAGAGCTTATTTTTTTTAAATTACAGACAGTGCTTAAATTTTAGTTTAAAGCGAATGCGAATGAAGAAAAAGTCAGTCTTTCACGTTCAGTTGCACCGCCGGCCGGTGCAACGCGCTGTCGGTAAACCGCGCTTAGTGAAATAAAAAGTGATACCAAAACTGCAGGGGCAGCTTGGGGCAACTGATTTCAATTAAAATGAATTAAAAATATATTCTAGTTTATGATAATACCAGGTAGAGCGCGGATATCGGTGGATTTCACAACTATTTTCATGATTTACGTTGATAAAACAATACAAAAATCGTCGCCATGAATAGCGATGTTTAATGTCATTTTTTAAAAACTGTACGTTTTAAATGTGATTATAAATACATTCAACATATTTCATACACCTTTGTTAATAATTCCCAAAAAAAGATATTCAAAAATCTGCTGTATATTAGTATATTTTCACTATTTTAACTGTGACGAAAATTTATAGTTATGAAACGTTCTGAGTAAATCTCTGGCAAAGATCACTTTTACTTGTTCACATAATAAATTGGTGATAAAAAAAGTGAAATTTTTTTTCGCAAAATTATGCAGTGAACCCTCCTTTATAATATTCAACAATAAAAAGTATAAATTTCTAAAAAATTTTTTTTGACTTTTGGCCAGGTTTTTCGGGAAATCGGCCACTGTGCAATGGTTCAAAATAAAAAAAAAAAATTTTTTTTATTTCCCATCGGTTGGTAAGATTTTAGCAATGGTCCAAAAACTGTAAATTTAAAAAATTAATTTTCCCATGGTTTTTAGCAATGGTCCAAAATCAGTAAAATTAAAAAAAAAATTTCCAAGATTTCCAAGATTTCAGCAATGGTTAAAATTTCGTAAAATTGAAAAAAAAATTTCCCATGGAAAATTGTACCATGGGAAATGGACATGAGCAATGATTTTTAAGATTTTTACCAAGATTTATACAAAAATAATAATTTTATAACAAAAAGAATGAATTCTTAATTATTTATTTAAATAATTAGAAAATAAATTAACCAATGTGTTTTTTTGTAAAAAGGAGAATTTTTTTTCCCAACTCTGATGGAATTTAAATACTTTTATGAAAATTATAAATAAGAAGAGATATTTCCTTATAACATTTTATTTTCCTCTTTTCCGGTGCATTGTAGTTCCGCATAGCTTTTGTCCATCTTTGGAAAAATAAACCGAAAACGAGGTAACGAGGTTACTGGGTTTTGATTTCAGTCGTGAAAGAGATATTTACTTTGTTTTGAGAATTATTAGCTTCTGCTTTTTTCAAGAATAATACATTCCAAAATTAAATTAACCCATTCAAAATATATAAAACAAAAAAATATTTTCTGCATAAACAATGGTGTTTTTTTTTTTTTAATTTATTTATTCACCTATAGATAACGAGTGGAAAATTTCTTTTGTTGCAATTGTACTTTTTTTTTTTGTTGATTTTTTATCTATTTAAGTATTCCATTTAGGAAAATAATTTGCCTGTTTGTAAAGAGATAGAAAAATTTTAAAAAGCAACGAATGAAACTCGTGATGTTTCATTTAGTCAGTGATACGCAGTTCAATGAAAGAGAACAATGAGAGAAAGAGAGGACAAAAAAAAAGAAGGAGAGAAAGTGAAAGATAGTGAAAAGGGGCACAGTGTGACCATTTATAGTCACTTCACAGCGTGTAGCGAAGCATTCTAATGCGATTTCAAGAGAAGACGAGAGAGAGGAAAATATACCGAGAATGTGCGACGGAAAAAGGCAAACTTGCCCGAGAGGAAGAAAATCTCTAAACAATTTCATTTAAATCGACGTAAAAAAAATAAATTTTTTTTTTAATTAATTTCAACGCACCTTTTTTACACTATTTTTATTTTTTTTTTTTTATATTTTTATTTCGAATTTGAATTTAATAAAATAATATAGAGACAAAAAGATATACTCTTTATTTAAGATTTCTCAACTAATTATAATACGAAAAAAATCCTCTCCACTATACACTCAGAAAAACGATATATTTGTCTCAGAAGAAAATAAATTTTTTATTTATTTCACATCAATTTTATTCCGTTTAGATAAATTTTATTTCGTTTAGATAAAAATTTTATTTGCTGTAAGTAAAATTCTATTTGTGCTAAATAAATTTTTTTTTGAACAAAATAAAAAATTATTAACCTCTCATATTTTTATTTAAAAACTAAATTTTATTTCTAATTATTTTATTTATTATATTTTATTTGCAAATAAAAGATTTCTAGTGAATTTATTGACTATTATAATTTAAAAAAAAACAAATACTAATTAAAATTAATGATAAAAAAAAATTTTTTTGTGAAATACAAAAAATAATACGAGAGTTTCAAGAAAGTTTTGCTATAAAAAAAAATCAGTAAAAAAAGATGAGTATAATGAGATATAGTGTGAGAATGTTTGAAAAAGAGAGTTAGATAACGAGACTCAGTTTTATATATTGACGTCGAAGAAAATAGATGTTTTAAGAGAAAAGCGATGTGAGGGAGGTGAGAAAGATTGGGTCGAAAAGAAAAATACATCCGCATTTTTGTATGCAGATGATATAATATTATGTTGTTAAGCGAAAAAGAAGAGGAAAGTATCAAAACTGATCCCCATTGCTGGAAAAATATTTTCATAGGAAAAAGATATCCTATTAGGTGTAGAGAAAAAAAGCGAAAATTGAACGAGAGATAGAGAGAGAGAGAGAGGAAAAAAGACAAAGCTATCAGCATCGAGAAATTGCGCAATAATTAAAAAATAATTAATATAAAAAATGTAAAATATTTTTTTAAATTTAACAAATTTTTAAAATTAAATATTAACTGTATGGAAAATAATTTTTTTTTATTAGTAGTAAAACACGATTTCAGTCAGACAGAATGATTTTATAATTGAAAATTTTATTCTAAGTAGTAAAAGTGATTTTTAGTCAGACATACCGAAAAGTATCAGTAGTAGAAGACAATTTAAGTCAGACAGAATGCTTTTAATTTTTATTAATTTATGTGTAGTGTCAGTTTCAGTAGTAACAGTTGTTTTTAGTCAGACATTGATTAAAATTTTTTTATCATTAGTAGTAAAAATATTTTTAGTTAGACAGAACTGTTTCAAATTTTGTATTATCAGTTTTAGTATCAGTTACAGTTTCAGTAGTAAAAGTAGTTTTCAGTCAGACGTCATTTCAATTTTTTATTTTAATCAGACATTGATTTAAATTTTTTTATCATCAGTAGTAAAAATATTTTTAGTTAGACAGAACTGTTTCAAATTTTGTATTATCAGTTTTAGTATCAGTTACAGTTTCAGTAGTAAAAGTAGTTTTCAGTCAGACGTCAATTTCAATTTTTTATTTTATTCAGACATTGATTAAAATTTTTGTATCTCTATAAGTTTTTGTAATTGAATATTTGTAAATTTTTCATCAGTAGTAAAAATGTTTTTAGTCAGACATCGGTTTCTGTCACATATAACTTTTAAAAATTTTGGTAGGTAGTTTTAGTAGTAAAAATGTTTTTAGTCAGACATCGGTTTCTGTCACATAAAACTTTTAAAACATTTTATATATAGTTTTAGTAGTAAAAATCTTTTTAGTCAGACATCGATAAACTTTTTTTGTATCTGTATTAGTAATATCAGTTTCAGTAGTAGAAGTGATTTTTAGTCAGACATAGATTTAAATTTTTTATCGTCAGTAGTAAAAATATTTTTAGTTAGACAGAACTTTTTCAACTTTTGTATTATGAGTAATAGTATAAGCGAGAGTTTCAGTAGTAAAAGTAGTTTTCTGTCAGACGTCGATTTCAATTTTTTATTATCAGTAGTAAGAATCCTTTTAGTCAGACATTGATTGAAATTTTTATTATCAGTAGTAAAAGTGATTTTAGTCAGACATCGATTTTAATTTTTGTATCTTTACAAGCAGTGCAGGTTTCAGTAGTAAAAATGTTTTTCAGTCAGACATCAATTAAATTTTTTTTTGCATCTTCATTAGTACTATCAGTTTCAGTAGTACAAATTATTTTCAATCAGACGTAAAATTTTAAATTCTCCAAAAATTTCCCTCAGTAGTAATACCCAATTTTAGTCAGACATAACTTGTAATATTTTTCCCAAAATTTAAATGTTAACAAACAAAATCTGCATAGAGAAAAAAAATGAATGCATATTTCCGCCACTAAGTGTCTGCGTGTCTGTGTGGTTTAAAAAAAAAAACTTGCACCAAAGAATTCACGAACTAAAGAAAGAATGAAAATAAGGTAAATGGAACTTGGCAACAAAAATTTTGGCAAGAGATAAATGAGTGTGGAAAAAGCTGTAGAAAAGTTACAATGTGAAAACGAATGAAAGAAAGATATTTTCAGTGGCAAAAGAATCGTAGAATTAATGAGAAGAAAATATACGACGACAATGTGCAAAAGAAGAGAAAGAGAAAGACGGACATTATATAATTCATATAAAAATGAGCGTTAAAAAATAGTAATAGATAATAAAATCAAAATATAATAAATGGTGTAAAAAAAAATTGTCGAGACAAATTTAATGAAAATGTATGTGTGTGTTAAAAAAAGGGTAAAATTTAAATTACCCTATAAACTGCAGTTATAATAAAGAAAAAAGAGTAAAAAAAAAAAAAAGTTTATGCAAATTATATCGAACAAGAGACTTAGAAAATGCATGTTGTGAAAGGATGTGATCAAATAGAAAGTTTAAAAAAACATGAGTATACCGTGTGAAAGTGAGAGAAAAATGAAAGCAGGAATTTAAAAGAAAAAATTACTAAAACCCCTGTTATATAAAAGGAGGGAAAAAAAATTAACAAACGAACCAAAAGTTTAAAAAAATAATAAATAGAAAATAAATCCATTTTAATTCCGAAAAAAAATTTTTTTTTCTCAAATCCAACCCTTTTTTGCCAAAGAATAAAATTTTATCTCTTCTCTTTAAAAAAAAAAATGAAAAATACTTTTCCAATTTTTTTTTCAATTATATACTTTAATAAATATATATAAAAAAAATAGTTGAAGTGATATAAGGGAATGTAATAAAAAAAAAATGAAATCAATGTTAAAATAAAAAATACAGCAAATGTCATATATATAAAAGCGAACCCCTGCGAACAAGGGGTGAACTTAATGGCGAAGGGAAGGTTTCCTTTTATTTTATTATTTTTTTTTCTGTTTGTGTTTTAAAAGTGAGACGCACAAGTGGAACAAACGTGTGTGTGTGTGTATGTGTGTGTATGATGGCTATGCAGTTGGAAAAATTTCATAAAATTGTGAAAACAAAAATTGCAATCCCCTGGGAAGAACTCCTAGTCAACTAGTCGATAGTCACCAAGGTCTCGATTTCGCGTTGTGTGACGGCGCCAACAAGTCTCGAGGATCGAAGTTATATATAGCATATATGAAACTCTGCAGTGTCTTCAAATTCGCCAGGTTTTCCTCGAAATACCCGCGGTGTAACAAATTTAAACCCCCCCCCCAAAAAAAAAATTTTTTTTGACACTAATGAAACGAATGTAAAAAAAACGAAGCAGTTAATTTTTGTAATTTTAGTTTTAATTGGCAATATAAATTTCTATAATTTCGCTTTCAGTAGTAAACTTCGGTTTTGGTCAGACCAAAGTCTTAAAGATTTTATACATTTAGTAATGAATATAGTAAATTAAATTAAATTAATTAGAGAATAGCAAAATCACATTAAATTTTTAAGTTTTCATGAATTGTATTTATTGATTACTATGAATAATAGAAATATTCTAGATATTTAGAAATGAGTAGTAAAAATCAATTTTAGTCGGACACAAATTTAAGTATTTAATTTTTCTATTAGTAGAAGAAGTCGGTTTTAGTCAGACGTAAATTATTCAAATGTATGTAATTTTTACATTAGTAGTAAAAGTCCTTTTTAGTCAGACTGTAATGTTCCTTAAGTAGTAAAGGTAATTTTTAGGCAGACAATTTTTTTTTGATACTGGAAATGATATATTGAAATTTAGAAATCAGTAGTAAAATTCGGCTTTAGTCAGACGTAAATTATTCAAATGTATGTAATTTTTCCATTAATAGTAAAAGTCATTTTTAGTCAGACTGTAATTTTCCTTAAGTAGTAAAAGTAATTTTTAGTCAGACAATTTACTAATTTTTTTAATACTGGAAATTATATATTGAAATTTAGAATTCAGTAGTAAAATTCGGTTTTAGTCAGACGTAACTTATTAAACTAACTGTAATTTAACCATTAGTATAGTAAAAGTAAATTTTAATTAGACATAATTTTTATAAACTTTAAAAGCACAAAATCAGTAGTAAAAGTCAATTTTAGTCAGACGAAGTATTATTTGTGAATCAGTAGTAAAAATCGGTTTCAGTTAGACATAACTTACTAACAAATCAGTAATTTTTGTAATTAGAAGTAAATGCCATTTTTAATCAGACCAAAATTCTAGAAATTTTTCTAATTTTTTTATCAGTAGAAGAAGAAATTTGAAGGCGGACAAATAATTTTTCAAAATAGTATAATTCATAATTTAGTAGTTAATGTCGGTTTTTGGTCAGACGAAAAATTTAAAATTTATTGTAATTCGTAATATAGTAGTAAAAGTCAATTTTTGGTCAGAGAATTCATTAATTTTTTTTAATACTGGATATAATGTTTTGAAATTTAGAAATCAGTAGTAAAAGTCATTTTTAGTCAGACTGTAATTTTCCTTAAGTAGTAAAAGTAATTTTTAGTCAGACAATTTTTTTTTAATACTGGAAATAATATATTGATATTTAGAAACCAGTAGTAAAATTCGGTTTTAGTCAGACGTAACTTATTAAACTAACTATAATTAAACCATTAGTATAGTAAAACTAAATTCTAATTGGACATAATTTTTATAAACTTTAAAAGCACAAAATCAGTAGTAAAAATCAATTTTAGTCAGACGAAGTATTATTTGTGAATCAGTAGTAAAAATTGGTTTCAGTCAGACATAACTTACTAACAAATCAGTAATTTTTGTAATTAGAAGTAAATGCCTTTTTTGATAAGATATTTTTTCTAGAAATTTTTCTCATTTTTTTTATCAATAGAAGAAGAAATTTTAAGGCGGACAAATAATTTTGCAAAATAGTATAATTCATAATTTAGTAGTTAATGTCGGTTTTTAGTCAGACAAAAAAATTTAAAATTTATTGTAATTCGTAATATAGTAGTTAAAGTCAGTTTTGGTCATACAAAAAATGCTTAAAAATTTTTTCTAATTTTTCTATAAGTAGAAAAAATAATTCTCAGTCAGACAAATAATTTAAAATTAATATAATTAATAATTTAATCATTAAAATCAGTTTTTATTGTGACCAAATGTTTGAAATTTTTGTATCAGTAGAAAAACTAATTTTTAGTCAGACGACAAATTTTAAAATAATGTAATTAATAAATTAGTAGTTGAAGTAATAGACAAAATACTAATTTTTTACAAATTTGCTTTCAGTAATAAACGTCAATTTTAAAAAGAATAAAAAATTTTTTTCTACTCTTTACAGAATTAGTAAAATTTCAACTAATAGTAAAAAAATTCTTTACAATCGAATTAGTAAAAAAAACTAATTCAAAAAAATGAGCATTTAATTTTGTAATTTTAGTTTTAATCGGCAATATAAATTTCTATAATTTCGCTTTCAGTAGTAAACTCCGTTTTTGGTCAGACCAAAGTCTTTAAAATTTTAGACATTTAGTAATGAATATAGTAAATTAAATTAATTATAAAGAATAGCAAAATCACAATAAATGTTTATGTTTTCATGAATTGTATTTATTAATTACTATCAATAATAGAAATATTCTAGATATTTAGAAATTAGTAGTAAAAATCAATTTTAGTCGGACAGAAATTTAAGTATTTAATTTTTTACAAATTAGCTTTCAGTAGTAAACGTCAATTTTAAAAAGGATAAAAAAAATTTTTTTCTACTCTTTACAGAATTAGTAAAATTTTAACTAATAGTAAAAAAATTCTTTACTATAGAATTAGTAAAAAAAACTAATTCAAAAAAATGAGTCACTATTTAAAAATTTTTGTTTCCTACTAATTAGTTGTAATTTATACTAATTCTTTAGAAAATAATTTCTGAGTATTAAAAGTATTAAATTCCGTAAACTCAGACCATTTTAAATTCCTCTACAACTGATATCAGTAGTCAAAGATTATTTTTCTTATCCAGTACAAAAGAAACTAAAAAAAATTTTCCTATTCAAAATTGGCTCGAAATTGGAGTAATGTTATTTGATTGAAATAGAATGCATACATATATATATAGAAAGAGAACAAAAGTAACTCAGATTGATGAAAGTGAAAAGACTTTTAGATCTGGAATGAAATATATATCTCCTAGATAACCAGCAGCGCGGAGAGTCATAAGCCACATCATAAATTCAGTTATTTTTCCATTCGTTCTTTATACTTTTCTGTGTGATTTTTTTTTCTTTCTCTCTCTCTCTCACTCTCACCCCTTCTATTTTTCTCGATGCTTGCGCGTCCTTCCTTTACTCTTTGGCATATATAAATTCCCTCAACTGGGTTACATTATGGTTACGATAGTTTGGCGCCCACCGGAATCGAACAACTCAGCGCGCGCTTGACCCTTCCTTATATTCTTGGTTGGTGCCGCGGCGACACTCTTTCATTCTCTCTCTCTCTCTCTCTCTCTCGCTCTCGCTTCCCTAGACTTTGAATCGGTCAAAGGACGTCACGCCTGGCGAACCCCGACGAGAATATCAGAATGCGCGCTACTCGAGTATCTACGTCACCACATGGGATACGTCAGTATATAGACCGTCCTTGACCAACGGAAAAAGACAAACCAGACTCAATTCTAGACTTCAAAACAAAGTCCAGAGTGAGAGAGAGAGAGAGAGAGAGAAAGCGAGAGTTTCACACGTAGTAGACGGTTAATAACGTAAAGAATCTTTAAATATATGACTATCGAGATCACTTTCTTGATTCAATTATTTTTATTTTCTGGCAATATGCCAAAAGAAGGGTATAAATATTATTTTTATTAAAATAACAGAATTATTGTTATTGAAATATATTTTCTTTTAGTTTTTGTTTCGTTTTAGAATTTCGAAATCAGTAGTAAAAGTCGGTTTCAGTCAGACACAACATACTAACAAGTATGTAATTTTTCTATAAGTAGCATAAATCATATTTGGTCAGACAATTTATAGATTCTTTCAAATAATGAAAATATTATATTGAAATTAATAAAATCAGTAGTAAAATTCGGTTTAAGTCCGACGTAACTTATTAAAATATTTAATTTTTTTATTAGTAGTAAAAGATATTTTTGGTCAGGTAGTTTAGTTTATGTAAATCAGTAGTAAAAGTCGATACCAGTCAGACATAACTTACTAACACATCTTTAATTTTTCATTAGTAGTAAAAGGCATTTTTGGTCAGACAATTTAATGATTTTTTATGAATAATGAAAATATTTTGAAATTTAGAAATTAAGTAGTAAACGTCTGTTTTAGTCAGACGTAACTTTTTAAACTGTCTGTAATTTAACCATCAGTATAGTAACAAAAAATTTTAATAAGACACAATTTTTACAAAATTTTATACTATCCCTAGTAGAAATTTGTCGTGGATGCACTAGATTGACTCAAGTTACTTGACAGTTTTTCTCGCGGACGCTGATTCTAGCTGAACTGATAAATAACTGTGAAGTTACTGATCAGTGCTTTTTGAAAGAAATTCAAGTTGAACTTGATAATTCCACGACTCAAAGCTATCCAGTTTTTTTAATGGCACTGTCCAGTGCTGCTCGAAATTAAATTCATATCCTTGTCATGGCGGTGGCGCTTCAATAAGTCTAGTAACTGGACAGCTATGCTAGGATTTTGTGTATTGACATTTCGCTTGCTTGATTTAAAAAAATTACAACTTGTTTATAAAAATTAATAATAATAATATTAATATTCCTTTCTCAAAAAAAGACAGTGCATACAAAACACATGAAAATGTATCGAAATATCTCGGTGGTCGAAAAAATTGAATTTAAGAAAAAATGAACTTTGCTTTCCAGAGCATCTAAATCAATATTCATTTTATGAAAATCACTGTAAATTATTGTTCCACATATATATTTTTTGCATAACTTATCTTATTGCAATAAATATACACTTGCAAAATATTATTTGTTGTAAATGTTTGCCAGCTGTCATGAATCAGAAACGAACATAACCTATATTTAGTTGAAATCACTTGATTGGCCCAAGACAAAATAGCGCGCGCTTTTTTAAAATAATAAAATTTATTAAATTATAATAAAATAATTGCAATAAATTAAATTATTATGAAAATAATATTACCTTGAATAAAAAGTGTTTTTAGTTTTTAAAAAAAAATGATTAAACAATTATTATTATTTTCAGACAAATTTTACAAATATAGTAGAATATTATTTTTCTGTTTGAGTATATTATAATAATATAATAATAATAATAATAATAATAATAATAATAATAATAATAATATTATATTATATCAATAATTATTAATTTATTAAAATAATTTTATTTATAAAATTTTACATATAATTTTTGAGGATAATAAATAAAAAAAATTAGTAATTAGTTTTTTATAATTGTCTAATGTTTAAATTAAATTATAAGTAAATCATTTAAAATCAAATAAACATCTAAAATGTTTATTTGCCTAGAAAATAATAAAAATAATATGCACAAATTCATAATATTATTAGGTACAGTGAAATACGTCAAGCATTTATTCTAATATCACTGATCAGAACGGCCGAGTTGCGTAAAGCGTGCGTTTCTTTCGTTCCCGCCCAGCGGACCCGTGTTCGCTCCCCGGTAGCCCCAAGATTTTTTCGTTGAAACTGCGAGAAGTGTTTTAAGGTTTATGTTATGACATTCATATTAATATAAAAATTATAATTGTTTCAGTGTTGTTAACAGTTCAGGTCAAGATGTTGCTTCAATCGTTTTACTTATGTAAATTTTTTTTTTAAATCCAGTTTAATTGTGAATGAAAAATTACATTTTTATAACGAATTACTATATTTAGTGCAATATATTTTCTTATAATAATTTTTGTTGATAATTGGAATATTTTTTTTAATTACATAAAATAAACGTGTTTACTACATTAAATCTTATTATTAAATGAATTTCGAAATATTTAAAAGAATTAATTTGACTAGTTTTTCAAAAGTCCTATTGATAAATAATTATCAAGTTGGGCTGGATAATAACTTGATGAAAAAAGCGTGACATGACATTCGAGTTTTTAGCTAGCTGGTCAGTCAAGTAACTAGACAGACTCCAGCGCGACTAGGCAGTTCCTTTAAAATAGCTAGGACAAATTTCTACTAGGGATAGAAATCAATAGTAAAAGTAGGTTTTAGTCAGACGTAAGTAATTCAAATGTCTGTAATTTTTCTATAAGTAGTAAAAGTCATTTTTAGTCAGACAATTTATTGATTCTTTCAAATAATGAAAATATTATATTGAAATTGAGAAATCAGTAGTAAAAGTCGGTTTTAGTCAGACGTAAGTAATTCAAATGTATGTAATTTTTATATAAGTAGCAAAAATCATTTTTGGTCAGACAATTTATAGATTCCCACTTGAAAAGATTCCCCAGAAAGAGCCCCCTGGAGGTTCTATCAGAATTCCGCCGGAATTTCCAACGTAATTCCGTCGGAATTCCATTGGAGTTCCAAAGAATTTTTGATGGGATTCCGATGGAATTCTGACGGAATTAGGATTCTAAAAATTTTGAAAAAAATTAATCGGAATTCCGTCATAATTTCGATGGAACTCCGTCGGAATCCCATCGGAAATTCTTTGGAACTCCGATGGAATTCCGACGGAATTACGTTAGAAGTTCCGGCGGAACTCTGAGAGAATTTCCAGAGGGCACTTTCCGGGGAATCTTTCCAAGTGAGTACTTTTAAATAATGAAAATAGTATATTGAAATTAATAAATCAGTAGTAAAATTCGATTTAAGTCAGACGTAACTCATTGAAATATTTACTTTTTTATTAGTAGTAAAAGTTAATTTTGGTCAGACAATTTATTAATTCTTTCAAATAATGAGAATATTATCTTGAACTTCATAAATCAGTAGTAAAAATCGGTTATAGTCAGACGTAACTAATTCAAATGTATGTAATTTTTCTATAAGTAGAAAAAATCATTTTTGTACAGACAATTTTTTGATTATTTCAAATAATGAAAATATTATATTGAAATTGAGAAATCAGTAGTGATAGTCGGTTTCAGTTATACGTAACTTATTGAAATGTCTAATTTTTCTATTAGTAGTAAAAGTTATTTTTAGTCAGACAATTTATTAATTCTTTCAAATAATGAGAATATTATCTTGAAATTTATAAATCAGTAGTAAAAATCGGTTTTAGTCAGACGTAACTAATTCAAATGTATGTAATTTTTCTATAAGTAGAAAAAATCATTTTTAGACAGACAAATTATTGATTCATTCAAATAATGAAAATATTATCTTGAAATTCAGAAATCAGTAGTAAAAATCGGTTTTAGTCAGACGTAACTTATTGAAATGTCTAATTTTTCTATTAGTAATCAAAGTTATTTCTAGTCAGACCGATTAGTTTATGTAAATCAGTAGTAACAGTCAGTTTCAGTCAGACATAACTAACTAACACTCAGTAATTTTTGCAATTAGTAGTAACTATAATTTTTGTAATTTTTAGTCAGACAAGATTATAATTCATTTGAAGAATAAAAATATTATTTTAAAAATTTGGAAATCAGTAGTAAAAGTTGGTTTTAGTCAGACGTAACTTATTGAAATGTCTCATTTTTCTATTAGTAGTAAAAGTTATTTTTAGTCCGACAATTTTTTAATTTTTTCAAATAATGAGAATATTATCTTGAAATTCTGAAATCAGTAGTAAAAATCGGGTTTGGTCAGACGTAACTTATCGAAATGTCTAATTTTTCTATTAGTAGTAAAAGTTATTTTTAATCAGACAATTTATTAATTCTTTTGAATAATGGAAATATTATCTTGAAATTTTGTAATCAGTAGAAAAGTCAGTTTTAGTCATGACGTAACTTATTAAAATGACTAATTCAATCAGTATACTATAGTAATTTTACATTTCTTTCATTATCACTTTTTCACCAATTTTTTTTAACACACATCTCGAATTCTCAGTACAAAAAATTTTTTTTCTAATAATTCCACGTTCAATCGATTTATTTATTTCTTGAAATATTCAACCTTTTATCGATACTGATGTGAGAGCGAGGTTGAAACTTTTTCAAAGAAATAAAGGTGTCGTTTATGATTTTCATATTTTTGTGTGAAAAGAATATGGACATGTAATTTTTTTCTCTCTCAAAACATATTATTCAAAAATTTATTTTTAAAAAGATTTGAAATTTAATTTTGTGTTCAATATAATACAAATTTTGAAACCAATTTTCAAGAAAAAATATCAAATATGAATTTTTTAATAATAATAAAAAATAAAATTATTTCAACGAGATAATACACTTATAAAGACGCACGCAATCAGGTTTCGATTATAATTTCCAATCGCGTCAACTTAACTAGCTCTCTCTCTCTCTCTCTCCCTCTATACGAATTTTCACCTGATTGAAATAGTGACGATTGTAAATGAGCAGCTTATATCGTTCGATATTTACCTTTTAATGACGATTCAACACGAAAGGGGGAATTCATTTCGTACGGAAATGGATTCGTGTGCGGGAAATACCGAAACCGGAAATCGATACTTCTCTTTAGACGCGATTCAGGGATCTATAAACGAAATCCCTTTTAGAATTCACAAGCACACACAGAATGATAAAAAGATGTTACTGTTATTGAGCGCAGAAAAAAAAATTTCATTTCAAGAGAAAAATCAAAAACAAAAATTAAAAAGAAATTCTTATTCTTTATTTTACAAGGAATTTAACAGAGAAAAAAATAAAATTTCTAAAGATTAAATAAAACAAAAAAATATAATTTAAAAAAAAAAATCCTGATTTTCTTTTCAATATTGACCTTAATTTGAAGGAAATAGAATTTAATTGTAAAATTCGATAATATGGTAAAAATTTAATCTAATTAAAAAATTATGTTGTAGAGAAAAAATATTTGCTTAGAAAAACATTAACAATGCAATCTCATCTAAATTGCACAAGGCAACTATGGTGAGCTTATTCTAGTTATAATTAACACTCCTAACACTATATGTTGAACCATATATGTTCGCATGAAATTTAATGAGGAAACTTTGAAATGGGCAAAATCTTGCAATGTCGAACGTGAGCTAACTAATGGTTATTCTGAATTCAATACGGCAATTTACGGGTAAACATAAACAAAAATAACAACAACAACAACAACAACAAAAAACGAATAAAACATATTCAAAAAAATATTTTTAAAAAAAATTTCTTTCCTAAAAACAAATTTTATTTCCAGAAAAAATATATAGTAAATTCTTTGAATAAAAGAAAATTTTTCTCATTGGAAAATAATACAAAGCAGGAGGTGGATTATGTAATTTCACTTTCACCAATGCACTTTCGCTTTCACATTCACTATTCCACATTCATAATTCTATTTCGACTTTCACTTCCATTTTCCCTATTCTACTTTCACCTTTCCAGTTTCACAATACAATTTCCATTTTGATAATTCCGTTTTCACTTTCGGGAAAATCGAAAAGTGAAAGATGAAAGGTGAAAGTGGAATGATGAAAATGGTAGTGAAAGTGAAAGATGAAAGGTGAAAGTGGAATGATGAAAATGGTAGTGAAAGTGAAAGATGAAAGTGGAATGATGAAAATGGTAGTGAAAGTGAAAGTGAAAGATGAAAGGTGAAAGTGGAATGATGAAAATGGTAGTGAAAGTGAAAGGTGAAAGTGGAATGATGAAAATGGTAGTGAAAGTGAAAGTGAAAGATGAAAGGTGAAAGTGGAATGATGAAAATGGTAGTGAAAGTGAAAGATGAAAGTGAAATGATGAAAATGGTAGTGAAAGTGAAAGTGAAAGATGAAAGGTGAAAGTGGAATGATGAAAATGGTAGTGAAAGTGAAAGGTGAAAGTGGAATGATGAAAATGGTAGTGAAAGTGAAAGATGAAAGGTGAAAGTGGAATGATGAAAATGGTAGTGAAAGTGAAAGATGAAAGGTGAAAGTGGAATGATGAAAATGGTAGTGAAAGTGAAAGTGAAAGATGAAAGGTGAAAGTGGAATGATGAAAATGGTAGTGAAAGTGAAAGATGAAAGGTGAAAGTGGAATGATAAAAATGGTAGTGAAAGTGAAAGATGAAAGGTGACAGTGGAATGATGAAAATGGTAGTGAAAGTGAAAGTGAAAGATGAAAGGTGAAAGTGGAATGATGAAAATGGTAGTGAAAGTGAAAGGTGAAAGTGGAATGATGAAAATGGTAGTGAAAGTTAAAGTGAAAGATGAAAATGGAAGTAATAGTGAAAGTAAAGTGAAAGCGAAAATGGAAGTGAAAGTGGAAGTGAAATTCACATTTTGACAGAAGACTGACAAGGAGGACAAGCTAACTCCAATTCCACGTGTTTCTATTACGCTTCGCGTATATTTACCCGAGTAAATGCAAAATCGATATAGGCATTTGTGTATATAGTTTGCAGGGCTTTGGCTATACAACAGGCATATCAGGCATATCTTGGGAGGTCGGAACCGCAGGCAAGAGCCTCGATAACGTTGCCACACACGTGTGTATTAATAACAAATTGATCGTTAGTCGCTTGTATACTTCGACGAAAGAAGAAAATGAGATTCTGGTTCTTAAATCCTTCTAAATATAATAAACAGCATAATCATCACATTTCACAGCCCTAATTCCGAAATATATTTCTCAAAGAATTTTTTTTTACACCAATGAAACGAATGTAAAAAAAACCAAAAGCATTTAATTTTGTAATTTTAGTTTTAATTGACAATATAAATTTCTATAATTTCGCTTTCAGTAGTAAACTCCGGTTTTGGTTAGACCAAAGTCTTTAAAATTTTATACATTTAGTAATGAATATAGTAAATTAAATTAAATTAATTAGAGAATAGCAAAATCACAATAAATTCTTAAGTTTTCATGAATTGTATTTTTATTGATTAGAAATAATAGAAATATTCTAGATAATTAGAAATTAGTAGTAAAAATCAATTTTAGTCGGACACAAATTTAAGTATTTAATTTTTCTATTAGTAGAAAACGTCATTTTTAGTCAGACAATGAACTATTTTGAATAATAAGAATATTATTTTAAAATTTAGAAGTCAAGTAGTAACAGTCGGTTTTAGTCAGACGTAAATTATTTAAATATATGTAATTTTTTCATAAGTAGTAAAAGTCATTTTTAGTCAGACTGTAATTTTCCTTAAGTAGTAAAAGAAATTTTTAGTCCGTCAATTTATTAATTTTTTTAATACTGGAAATAATATATTGAAAATTAAGAAATCAGTAGTAAAATTCATTTTAGTCAGACTGTAATTTTCCTTAAGTAGTACAAGTAATTTTTAGTCGGACAATTAATTAATTTTTTTTAATACTGGAAATAATGTATTGAAATTTAGAAATCAGTAGTAAAATTCGGTTTTAGTCAGACATAACTAACTAACAAATCAGTAATTTTTGTAAGTAGAAGTAAATGCCATTTTTGATCAGACAAAATTCTAGAAATTTTTCTAGTTTTTTTTATCAGTAGAAGAAGAAATTTTAAGGCGGTCAAATAATTTTGCAAAATATTATAATTCATAATTTAGTAGTTAATGTCGGTTTTTGGTCTGGCGAAAAATTTAAAATTTATTGTAATTCGTAATGTAGTAGTTAAAGTAAATTTTTGGTCAGCGAATTTATTAATTTTTCTTAATACTGAAAATAATATTTTGAAATTTAGAAATCAGTAGTAAAAGTCATTTTTAGTCAGACAATTTTTTTAAAATACTGCAAAATAATATATTGAACTTTAGAAATCAGTAGTAAAATTCGGTTTTAGTCAGACGTAACTTATTAAACAAACTACAATTAAACCATTAGTATAGTAAAACTAAATTTTAATTAGACATAACTTTTATAAACTTTATAAGCACAAAATCAGTAGTAAAAATCAATTTTAGTCAGACGGAGTATTATTTGTGAATCAGTAGTAAAAATCGGTTTCAGTCAGACATAACTTACTAACAAATCAGTAATTTTTGTAATTAGAAGTAAATGCCATTTTTGATCAGACAAAATTCTAGAAATTTTTCTAATTTTTTTTATCAGTAGAAGAAGAAATTTTAAGGCGGTCAAATAATTTTGCAAAATAGTATAATTCATAATTTAGTAGTTAATGTCGGTTTTTAGTCAGACGAAAAAATTTAAAATTTATTGTAATTCGTAATATAGTAGTTAAAATCAATTTTTGGTCATACAAAAAATGCTTAAAAATTTTTTCTAATTTTTGTATAAGTTAATCGTTGTATCGTTAGTCGCTTGTATACTTCGACGAATAAAGAAAACGAGATTCTGGTTCTTAAATCCTCCTAAATATATAAACAGCATAATCATCACATTTCTCAGCACTAATTCCGAAATATATTTCTCCATTTTTTAAACAAAATAAAAATTTTATCGCTGCCTAATAAAATAATCATTTATTTAAATTACAAATTTATTTTATTCAAATAATCAGTTACTTGACTATTATTATCAAATTAATATTATCCAATAATTATTAAAGTCAAATAAATGGAATTTCTTTTCAATATTGATTAAAATAGTTTATTTAATTTAAAAAAAAATTATTTCTAAATATTTATTTTTGACAAGTGAATATTTATTTGTAACAAGTAAATATTTTCAAATAAATATTTATTTGATAATAATCTAATTTTTTGAATGAAATAATTTTTTTTTCTCGGTGTAATGTATAAAATACCGCATCAATAATAAATGGTCTCATCGGTTTTTTTTTTTTTTTTTTTTTTTGCGTTTCGTCATTCTTCAAGAAAAAGAGAAGCAAACAAAACGTACAGCTCATAAATTGAAATTACTATCGAGTTCATCGCTCCGTTGCCGTCAGCAATGACGTCGTTTATTACTAAGTAACATGCTTCGATAACCTTCTAATCGTCTGTTAACCGGCTGTATGTAAATATCATTCCCGTATCCACATATACATATATATATACGGAATCGATCCTGTTTAATGTTTTATCAGACAAAAAATATGAATAGACGTCATTTTTTTAAATACCCGATTTATCCACGCCCCAGTAGGAAAAAAATTAATCTTATAATAATAAGTATTTTTTTTATCATTTAGTATAATCACAAACAATATATCTCTATAATATTTTTATATAATTAATCAATTAATTCTTTTGTCTAATGAAAATATTTTCGATGTAATTTTTAATTTAGTAGTAAAAATCAGTTTTAGTCAGACAGAATAATTGTTAGTTAGATTTAGTAAAGCGCTACTTACTAATGTGTCTGTAATTTTTGCGTTAGTAGTAAAAATAATTTTTGGTCAGACACTTTAGTGATTTTTTTGTAATAATAAAAATATAATCTTGAAATTTGGAAATCAAGTAGTAAATGTCGGTTTTAGTCAGACATTGCTTATTTTATTTTTCTATAAGTAGCCAAAGGCATTTTTAGTCAGACTTAATTTTTTTGAATAATAATATTATCTTAAAATTTAGAAGTCAGTAGTAAAAGTCGGTTATAGTCAGACGTAATTTATTTAAATATCTGTAGTTTGTTTATTAGTAGTCAAAGTAATTTTTAGTCAGACGATATATTAATTCTTTTGAATAATGAAAATATTATCTTGAATTTTAGAAATTAGTAGTAAAAGTAGCATTTAGTCGGACGTAACATATTTCTTTATATTAGTAGTAAAAGTTATTTTTGATCAGACCGTTAAGTTTGTGTAAATCAGTAGTAAAGGTCGGTTTTAGTCAGCCATTACTTATTTTATTTTTCTATAAGTAGCCAAAGGCATTTTTAGTCAAACTTAATTTTTTCGAATAATAATATTATCTTAAAATTTAGAAGTCAGTAGTAAAAGTCGATTTTAGTCAGACGTAGCTTATTTCAATATCTGTAATTTATTTATTAGTAGTCAAAGTAATTTTTATTCAGACGATATATTAATTCTTTTGAATAATAAAAATATTATCTTGAATTTTAGAAATTAGTAGTAAAAGTAGGTTTTAGTCGGACGTAACATATTTCTTTCTATTAGTAGTAAAAGTTATTTTTAGTCAGACTGATTAGTTTATGTAAGTCAGTAGTAAAAGTCGGTGTCAGTCAAACATAATTTACTATAACACGTCTGTAATTTTTTCATTAGTAGTAAAAGTTATTTTTAGTCAGACAATTTTTTATTTTGATCAAGTAGTAAAGTTCGGCTTTAGTCAGGCATAACTTATTTAATTGATTAATTTTTCTATTAGTAGTAAAAGTCATTTTTAGTCAGGCTATTAATTCTTTTAAATAATACTATTATCTTGAAATTTAGAAATCAGTAGTAAAAGTCGGTTTTAGTCAGACGTGACTTATTAAAACGTATGTTATATTTTTCCATTAGTATAGTAACGGTAAATGTTAATAAGACATAATTTTTATATACTCTTGAAATATAGAAAATCAGTAGTAAAAATCAATTTTAGTCAGACAGAGTAATATTTGTGAATCAGTAGTAAAAGTCGGTTTCAGTCAGACAATTTACTAATTCGTCAGTAATTTTTTGTAATAGTAGTAAATTTCATTTTTGGTCAGACAAATTATTTTCGATACAATGTTCGTATTTAATTTACAGTTACTTTAAATAAAAAAATTTGTTAATTAGTAGTAAAAGTCTGTTTTGGTCAGACAGAAGTCCTTAAACGTTTATTTAATACTTAGATAACAGTATTAAAAAAAACTATTTTGTATTAGTAAAAATAGTCACTTATCAAAAATATTCGATAATTTTATAATAAGTAGTAAAAGTTAATTCAAGTCAGACGGTTAATTTTTTCCCAAATTCAGAAAATATTTCTTATTTAATCATTCAAAATAATTGGAATTTAAAAATAAACTTATTTTGCATATATCTTTCATAATATAAGAGCGTCAATTTTTCATATCATTTGTTATATATAATATATTTCACGTTTCTTCATTTCTAAGCACTTTATTCTTTTTTCTCTTCTTCTTTTTTTTTCCTTACTTAATACTCGTTCTTCAACGGTTAAAGCATTTTCTTCAAATCTGCAAAGTCATTCTCCTGCTTTCACATGCATGCACTACTCTATATGTCCACTTCTTGCAATAGCAAATATCCTGGTCTACATTTATCGACCACCCAACGTCCAACTTATATAATCCATTCTTAACTCTTCACTTCATTTCAACATGAGATATATTCTAGTGCATCAAAATTCTAATCTTTTTTTTACATATTCCATTCTATTTATTATATAAAACAAAAAAATCTCACAAAAAAAGAGAGAATGTTATAATTTTTGAAAAAAAAAAAAATAAGACACTTTCAAAGAAGATATTTTTAAAGAAAAGAAGATATCAAAGAGAATAAGACGTCTTCGAAGAGAAGAAGAGGTTTTCGAAGAAAAAAAAATCAACTTTCAAAGGATGAAAAAAAAATCAAAGATAGAAACTATTAAAATGGAAATTTGTCTCTCAAGATTAAATTTTTCTAGATAATTTTTTAACTTTGATCTTGGTCTTGTAGCTTTTTATTCTTACTCATATTTTTTTAGATATTCTTTTTTTAAATAATAATAAAAAATAAGAATTTTCAGATAATAACAGAAAATTCAGAAATATAGCCAAAGTAATTTTTTACTGTTCAAAAGACTTCCAATAAACGTCGTTAACGTTCCTATTTTCTTTCGCGTCTTAAATCCAATAGACATAAGAATAGATGACTGAGCACATTCCAAGCCATATATGAGCTTTAAAAGAGGCATTTCTTTGCACATAGAAAAGTAATTTTCAACTACCATATCTAAATTTATATAACGTATTTTTATAATTTTCAAATATTTTCCAATTTTTCTTTTCTCTCTCTTTTTTTTGCAAATATTCACTATTTTCAAATTACTATTTTTTTTACTATTTTCAAATTACTATTTTTTTACTATTTTTTTATTACTATTTTCAAAAATATATTCATTATTTTAAGAGAGAAAAAAAATTATTTCTAATTTTGTTTTTAAAAGTTGAAAATTGATACTAAAATTCTATATTTATTTTAAAATGTACTCTTTAAAATTTTTCAGCCTTGTTTTTTCATCGATCTCATTGTCAACGTTTGCCTGAGAAAATTTTTCTATCGTTTGAGTGGAAATTTTATATTCTCTCTCTCTCGCTCTCAAGACTCTTTTACCTCAAGTCGATGAGGTTTTTAAGCGTCAAATTGTTTAAAGTGAACGTAGTCGAACATCCAAGGGAATTTAAAATTATATTTCAACAAAATATCACATGTATATATATATATATATATATCCTCTGATATATTCAAAATATCATAAAAAAATATCCTCATGAATTTTTCAAAGATTCCACACATGAATTATATTTTTATAGAAAAATCTATTTAGAATATATTCATTCGCAAGATGCTTATACATAAAACTTCCACATTAAATTTTTCCAAAATTATCTGTCAATTAGAAAATTGATGCAAAAAATTTTGTTTTAATTCAAATACTCGATTACTTTATATCAAATAAATATTTATTTTGTATTAAATAATTATATATAATTGTATCAAATAATTATATTTATTTGTATCAAATAATTATATTTATTTGTATCAAATAATTATATTTATTTGTATCAAATAATTATATTTATTTGTATCAAATAATTATATTATTTGAGATAGTTTTTTTTCAAATATACTTTATTTGATTCAAATAAAAATTATTTGGTTCAAGTAAATATTTATTTGATAATAGTCAAGTAATCGAGTATTTTCAAATAAAAAAAATTCTTTTTTTTCAAGATCATAACTTAAAGTGACCATTCGAGAATAAATTTCCTTTCATTTTCTAAAAACAATTCAAAAGATTAGTATCTCGCACGAAAGTCAAATAAGCGTGAAGAGTTCAATTTCGTATTCAAACATGAAAGCAAACCAGATGTAAAATTTAGTTTTTACATCCGACACACGTAAAATGAAACTAAACCGATGAGTTTAGTTTAATATCCGACAATTGGAAGGGGAAATAGACAAACAGTATATATATACATGTCTAAAGTGTATGTGCTTTTTTTCGTGTCTTCTGACACGAAACGAAAGTCATTTTAAAATTCGTAACGGTTTGGTGAAGGTCCCGGTTTTAAAATATTATTTACATACAAAAGAGAAAAAGAAAGAAAAATATTTTTAAAAAGCATAACACAATGTCGTAACTTAATCTTCAAAATATGTTGAACAAAAGTCATTTTTTCGTACAAAAAAAAAATTCTCAATAATCCTTTAATTTAAACACTACTTTTTCTATGAAATATTAAATTTTCTTTTGGCTACGAAAAAAAAAATTAAATTCTATAAAAAATTCATTTTATAACTATTACAACAACAAAAAAAAGAGTAAATTGAAAAGAAAAAAAATTATGCACCTGAAATAATATTTAATCAATTTTTGGATAAATATATAAATATTTATAAATACGCTGTTAATTTTTTTTTTATATCTATTCTTCCATTGTCACATTATACACATCATTTCCATGGATTTTTTTAAATTTTGTTACTGGATGTCCTTTTGTACAACCACGATCACAATTACAACCAAAAATATTACATGGTCCGTTGCCACAATAAATTCCACTTTGTAATGGTTTTCCATTACCACAAACAGAAATTTTACATTTTATATTAGCAAATTCAGGAAGAGGATAAACAACTTTTGCATCATAGTCAGAACAAGTTTTATTGTTTTTAATTCTAAACTTCAATAAAGTCGTACCACAACATTCAGTATGATTCAAATGTGGAAATAATGAAAGTATTGTAATAAATAATAAAAAGAACAATTTCAACATATCTATAAATTTCTTTTCACTTTTTTTTTTCGATTTGCATTTATATAATCGAACGTTTCTATATTGAGAAATAATTGATTAATGTTTAAATTTTAAAATATTTTTTTATATTTATATATCAAAAATTATTCACTTTAAGACTCTGCAAATATTGAATAAATTAAACAAACATATCAAGAATTTTTTTTCTTTTCTGTTCAAATTCTAAATTATTCTAATACTAATATTTAATTCTTAAATTTAAAATAAGATAAGCGATGATTATTAAAAAAAATTCCACAAGTGGCGAGTTCGATGAAATTTCTCAAATTTTATTTTAAGGAAAATATAATAAAATAAATAAAATAATAATTTCTGAAACAGAAAATTTCAAATTAAAAATTCTTTCATATTGAAAAAGTAATTAATTTTACTAATATTTCTTTATAAATAATAAAATAAATATTAAAATGAAAAAATTTAACACTAAATATATAATTAAAGTATATTTTAAAAAAAACCTGTTCTATTTTATTTTCAATTTTAAAGCAGAAAAACTGTCCAGTCTTTGAGCAAATTATATCTGATCAGGTGACTTTAATTCACGTGTGGAAATATTAAACCCGCCAATTTTTTAATTTCTAGACAAATAATTCTTTGAAATTAAAAACCTTGGAAAAATGTAAATTAGAGAAACGTTAACGTTAAAAAAAGATATGAGGAATGTTAAATTATATATAAAAAAAAATTATTTCAAAATATCTATGATAAGACACGTTTACATAAATATATAAATAATAAATATAAATTATTCATAAAAATTGAATTTTTATTTAAAATGGTTTATAATCATAAGTGAATTATTAATATTATTTGTGCTGAATTGTTTATTTAAAACAAATAAAAAGTTATTAAGGTCTGAGGCAAATATATTTTTATTTGATTCAAATAAATTTTATTCTTCTTAAGACTTAAACAAACGCCAATAAAATATTTCTCTTGAAATACAAAAATTATTGGTTCAAATACAGTTTATTTAATTGAAATAAAAATTATTTGGTTCAAGTATATATATTTATTTATGTCAAATAAAAATTATTTGGATCAAGTAAATATTTATTTTAAAACAGTTAAGTAACCAATAATGTGACAATTGAAAATTAGATATAAAGTAAAACAAAATGACAGCCTACTAAATATTTTGTGTACTACAGTTTTTTTGTTTATTTTTGTATATAAATATTTTTATAAACTGTATTTTAAAATTTAAACTAATATAAAATTATTATATAATAATGAAAATCCTTCTGTCCTAACTTGAAGTTGGCCTTTTCTGATTTCACGTGTTTTTTTGAATAGTAATCTTATGACGTGTCAAATTTTGACAATTCATTTTCTCATTTTTGCCAAAGTTGTATAATTGTGTATCCAAATTTCAAAATAAGTTTCTTTAAAATTCCAAATTCGAAAATTCAATTCACGAAGCTGAAGTACACAACGTTTATCAACGAAATTTTTTTTAAAGTTGTATATCGATTCAAAAATTGTATACAAATACAAAACAAGTTGTAAATTCAGATGTTCATTACATGAACATTTTTTTTCCTCTTTACGATCAGCAAAAAAATTTGCTTCCTCGTGGAGAAAGCAAAGTTTTATTGCTAAAATGTGAATTTCTGATTTGTTAACTTTCATTAATTCTTTAAATTTACCTCAAATGTATACTTTATATATATCGATCGATTCGTCTTGACGTAAGGAATACGATTTTATTATATATAACCTTAAATTTTTCCATTTAAAAATTTTTTCGATTAAAAAAAAAATTTTGGAAAAAAGACGATAAAAATTTTTTTTTGAGGTATTTTTAAAAATCCTTTGTTCAGATTTGAGATATTAATATGATAAATGAGCCTACCAAATTTTATCTAAATCCATTAAAACCTGTTAAAGTTATCTTCTAAACAAAAAAGGGATCCACACACACACACATACACACACACATACATCCGGACAATTGATCAGGATCTCATATAACATGTTTCTATAAAGAAAAAAATTTGTTTTCGCCACTTTGAAAAGTTTTATAAACGAAAGGACTACAAAGTTTCCTCCACGAGGAAGCAAAAATAGTCAAAAAGTTTCGAACAAAAAAAAAAAAGTGGCGAACAAAAAATGTACAGCGCACTTTTTGATTGGTCCAGCGGAGGCTGAGCTACACTACAAAACATTTTGGAAAAATTTTCAAAAAATTAAATTTGCGACATAATCGCTCAAGAATACCACCAAAAAAATAGTCAAAAAGTTTCGAACAAAAAATGTATGGCGCACTTTTTGATTGGTCCAGCGGATGCTGAGCTACACTCACTAAAACTGGGGAAAAATTTTCGAAAAAAAAAATGTGCCAGATAATGACTCGGGAATAATGCCAAAAAATTGAGCAAAAAGTCTCGAACAAAAAATGTATGGCGCACTTTTTGATTGGTCCAGCGGATGCTGAGCTACAGTAAAAAACAAATTTGGAAAAAATTACAAAAAATTAAATTTGCGAGATTATCGGTCGGGAATACCGCCAATAAAATAGGGAAAAAGTTTCGAACAAAAAATGTATGGCGCACTTTTTGATTGGTCCAGCGGATGCTGAGCTACAGTAAAAAACAAATTTGGAAAAAATTACAAAAAATTAAATTTGCGAGATTATCGGTCGGGAATACCGCCAATAAAATAGGGAAAAAGTTTCGAACAAAAAATGTATGGCGCACTTTTTGATTGGTCCAGCGGATGCTGAGCTACACTCACTAAAACTGGGGAAAAATTTTCGAAAAAAAAAATTTGCCAGATAATGACTCGGGAATAATACCAAAAAATTGAGCAAAAAGTCTCGAACAAAAAATGTATGGCGCACTTTTTGATTGGTCCAGCGGATGCTGAGCTATACTCAAAAAGATTTTGGAAAAATTTTCGAAAAATTAAATTTGCGAGATAACTGCTCCGGAATACCGCCAATAAAATAGGGAAAAAGTTTTGAACAAAAAATGTATGGCGCACTTTTTGATTGGTCCAGCGGATGCTGAGCTACAGTAAAAAACAAATTTGGAAAAAATTACAAAAAATTAAATTTGCGAGATTATCGGTCGGGAATACCGCCAATAAAATAGGGAAAAAGTTTCGAACAAAAAATGTATGGCGCACTTTTTGACTGGTCCAGCGGATGCTGAGCTACACTCACTAAAACTGGGGAAAAATTTTCGAAAAAAAAAATTTGCCAGATAATGACTCGGGAATAATGCCAAAAAATTGAGCAAAAAGTCTCGAATAAAAAATGTATGGCGCACTTTTTGATTGGTCCAGCGGATGCTGAGCTACACTCACTAAAACTGGGGAAAAATTTTCGAAAAAAAAAATTTGCCAGATAATGACTCGGGAATAATACCAAAAAATTGAGCAAAAAGTCTCGAACAAAAAATGTATGGCGCACTTTTTGATTGGTCCAGCGGATGCTGAGCTATACTCAAAAAGATTTTGGAAAAATTTTCGAAAAATTAAATTTGCGAGATAACTGCTCCGGAATACCGCCAATAAAATAGGGAAAAAGTTTTGAACAAAAAATGTATGGCGCACTTTTTGATTGGTCCAGCGGATGCTGAGCTACAGTAAAAAACAAATTTGGAAAAAATTACAAAAAATTAAATTTGCGAGATTATCGGTCGGGAATACCGCCAATAAAATAGGGAAAAAGTTTCGAACAAAAAATGTATGGCGCACTTTTTGATTGGTCCAGCGGATGCTGAGCTACACTCAAAAAGATTTTGGAAAAATTTTCGAAAAATTAAATTTGCGAGATAACTGCTCCGGAATACCGCCAATAAAATAGGGAAAAAGTTTTGAACAAAAAATGTATGGCGCACTTTTTGATTGGTCCAGCGGATGCTGAGCTACACTCAAAAAGATTTTGGAAAAATTTTCGAAAAATTAAATTTGCTAGATAATCGTTCGGGAATACAGCCATAGTGGTTAGAAGAAAGTTCTGAACACAAAATGTATGGCGCACTTTTTGATTGGTCCAGCGGATGCTGAGCTACACTCAAATAAATTTCGGAAAAAATTTTGAAAAATTAAATTTTTGAGATAATCGCTCCGGAATATCCCTAAAGTAGTTAGAAGAAAGTTCTGAACAAAAAATGTATGGCGCACTTTTTGACTGGTCCAGCGGATGCTGAGCTTCACTCACTAAAACTGGGGAAAAATTTTCGAAAAAAAAAATTTGCCAGATAATGACTCGGGAATAATGCCAAAAAATTGAGCAAAAAGTCTCGAACAAAAAATGTATGGCGCACTTTTTGATTGGTCCAGCGGATGCTGAGCTACACTCAAAAAGATTTTGGAAAAATTTTCGAAAAATTAAATTTGCGAGATAACTGCTCCGGAATACCGCCAATAAAATAGGGAAAAAGTTTTGAACACAAAATGTATGGCGCACTTTTTGATTGGTCCAGCGGATGCTGAGCTACACTCAAATAAATTTCGGAAAAAATTTTGAAAAATTAAATTTTTGAGATAATCGCTCCGGAATATCCCTAAAGTAGTTAGAAGAAAGTTCTGAACAAAAAATGTATGGCGCACTTTTTGATTGGTCCAGCGGATGCTGAGCTACAGTAAAAAACAAATTTTGAAAAAATTACAAAAAATTAAATTTGCCAGATTATCGGTCGGGAATACCGCCAATAAAATAGGGAAAAAGTTTCGAACAAAAAATGTATGGCGCACTTTTTGACTGGTCCAGCGGATGCTGAGCTACACTCACTAAAACTGGGGAAAAATTTTCGAAAAAAAAAATTTGCCAGATAATGACTCGGGAATAATGCCAAAAAATTGAGCAAAAAGTCTCGAACAAAAAATGTATGGCGCACTTTTTGATTGGTCCAGCGGATGCTGAGCTACACTCAAAAAGATTTTGGAAAAATTTTCGAAAAATTAAATTTGCGAGATAACTGCTCCGGAATACCGCCAATAAAATAGGGAAAAAGTTTTGAACACAAAATGTATGGCGCACTTTTTGATTGGTCCAGCGGATGCTGAGCTACACTCAAATAAATTTCGGAAAAAATTTTGAAAAATTAAATTTTTGAGATAATCGCTCTGGAATATCCCTAAAGTAGTTAGAAGAAAGTTCTGAACAAAAAATGTATGGCGCACTTTTTGATTGGTCCAGCGGATGCTGAGCTACAGTAAAAAACAAATTTTGAAAAAATTACAAAAAATTAAATTTGCCAGATTATCGGTCGGGAATACCGCCAATAAAATAGGGAAAAAGTTTCGAACAAAAAATGTATGGCGCACTTTTTGACTGGTCCAGCGGATGCTGAGCTACACTCACTAAAACTGGGGAAAAATTTTCGAAAAAAAAAATTTGCCAGATAATGACTCGGGAATAATGCCAAAAAATTGAGCAAAAAGTCTCGAATAAAAAATGTATGGCGCACTTTTTGATTGGTCCAGCGGATGCTGAGCTACACTCACTAAAACTGGGGAAAAATTTTCGAAAAAAAAAATTTGCCAGATAATGACTCGGGAATAATACCAAAAAATTGAGCAAAAAGTCTCGAACAAAAAATGTATGGCGCACTTTTTGATTGGTCCAGCGGATGCTGAGCTATACTCAAAAAGATTTTGGAAAAATTTTCGAAAAATTAAATTTGCGAGATAACTGCTCCGGAATACCGCCAATAAAATAGGGAAAAAGTTTTGAACAAAAAATGTATGGCGCACTTTTTGATTGGTCCAGCGGATGCTGAGCTACACTCAAAAAGATTTTGGAAAAATTTTCGAAAAATTAAATTTGCTAGATAATCGTTCGGGAATACAGCCATAGTGGTTAGAAGAAAGTTCTGAACACAAAATGTATGGCGCACTTTTTGATTGGTCCAGCGGATGCTGAGCTACACTCAAATAAATTTCGGAAAAAATTTTGAAAAATTAAATTTTTGAGATAATCGCTCCGGAATATCCCTAAAGTAGTTAGAAGAAAGTTCTGAACAAAAAATGTATGGCGCACTTTTTGACTGGTCCAGCGGATGCTGAGCTACACTCACTAAAACTGGGGAAAAATTTTCGAAAAAAAAAATTTGCCAGATAATGACTCGGGAATAATGCCAAAAAATTGAGCAAAAACTCTCGAACAAAAAATGTATGGCGCACTTTTTGATTGGTCCAGCGGATGCTGAGCTACACTCAAAAAGATTTTGGAAAAATTTTCGAAAAATTAAATTTGCTAGATAATCGTTCGGGAATACAGCCATAGTGGTTAGAAGAAAGTTCTGAACACAAAATGTATGGCGCACTTTTTGATTGGTCCAGCGGATGCTGAGCTACAGTAAAAAACAAATTTGGAAAAAATTACAAAAAATTAAATCTGCGAGATTATCGGTCGGGAATACCGCCAATAAAATAGGGAAAAAGTTTTAAAGAAAAAATGTATGGGGCACTTTTTGATTGGTCCAGCGGATGCTGAGCTACACTAAAATAAATTTCTGAAAAAATTTTGAAAAAATAAATTTTCGAGATAATCGCTCCGGAATATCCCCAAAGTAGTTAGAAGAAAGTTCTGAACAAAAAATGTATGGCGCACTTTTTGATTGGTCCAGCGGATGCTAAGCTAAACTAGAAAACAAATTCGGAAAAATTTTCGAAAAATTAAATTCGCGAGATAATCGTTCGGGAATACCGCCAAAAAAATTTTTGGAAAAAGGACGATAAAAATTTATTTTTGAGGTATTTTTAAAAATCCTTTGGTCAGATTTGAGATATTAGTATGATAAATGAGCCTACGAAATTTTATCTAAATCCATTAAAACCTGTTAAAGTTATCTTCTAAACAAAAAAGGGATCCACACACACACACACACACACACACATACACACACATACATACATCCGGACAATTGATCAGGATCTCATATAACATGTTTCTATAAAGAAAAAAATTTGTTTCCGCCACTTTGAAAAGTTTTATAAACGAAAGGACTACAAAGCTTCCTCCACGAGGAAGCAAAATTTATGATAAGAAAAAAGATGCGCCAGGAAATTTCGTACTAGATAGTAATTTGAAAAAAATTTATTTTTAAAAATTAATTTTTAAGGTACCAGGGGCCAATGAATACCTATTAAATATTAATTATAAAAACACAGGCCTCGAATCAACTTAAAGACACAAAAAGTTGTTTCAGTCGATTTATATTCCACAAAAAGTGGATTTGTTTTTTATTTTAACAAAAATATTTTAAAGATTTTTAAATAAAAATTTTTTTTTTAATAATAATCCTTTTCGAAGGGTTAAAGTTGAAATTTTTAGAAATAATTAAATTTTAAAAGATATTGTTCATTTTCAAACAATTATTAAATTTTACAGAACTAAAAATAATTTATCAAACAATTTTTGGAAATCATTTTTTAAATTAAATTGAATTTTCAAAGATTTAAAATTGAGATTTTTGAAATTAATTGAAACTTTAAGTGATTTTTAATTATGTAAAATTTTGAGATGATTTCACTAAAAATTTATTAGAAAATGCGGACAAAATACAATAATTTGAAAATCATTTTTAATTAAAAAATGGTTTCAGATAGTTGAAATTTCAAACAATATTATTAAAATAGTTAAAAATAATTAAATTTCCTTAGAGTTATAATTGAAATTATTAAATTTCAAAAAAAAAATTTTCGATGGAAAATTTTAGAAATAATTAAATTTTAGATGCTTTTAAATTCAAATTATTGAAAATTCAATTAATTTTGAATTCAAATTTTTGAGAATAATTAAATTTTATTTGATTTTAAATTTGGAAAATAATTGAATTTCAGTTCATTTTGAATTGAAAATTTTGGGAAATAATTGAATTTTAATTGAAATTTTGGATAATAATTTAATTTAAGTTCATTTTTGATTGAAAATTTGGATAATTAATTTTAAATAGAAATTTTAGAAAATAATTGAATTTTATTTCATTTTAAATTGAAAATTTGGTAAATAATTAAATTTTAAATTGAAAATTTTGGATAATTATTGGATTTTTAATTGATTTTTGAATTAAAATTTCGGGTAATAATTGAATTTTAGTTTATTTTGAATTGAAATTTAAAAAAAAATTCAATTTTATTGTGATATTTTTTTTTTAAATTATAAACAATTGTTAAATTTCATAAAAATTTTAATTGAAAAATAATTTTGATATAATTGAATTTGTGATGTATTTCATTAAAATTATTAAAAATAATTAATTTAGTGAAGAATCATTTTAGTTCAAAATTTGTTAAATAATTGAATTGAAGAAGATCTGAAGAAGATATAAATTTTATACTAAAAAAATTGTATTATTTACATTTTTTTTCAAATGCAAAAAAAAATGTCGCATTTTATTAAAATAAGTCGATTATTATTCAATATGTAATAATATTCTAATAAATTTAATTATTATTGATAATTATTAATCTTTAATTTCTTTATAACATACAATTAAATACTCAATTTGGCGCGCGTTTAATTTTGCTAATATTTAATAAAAAAAATGAATTTTTTAATAATAGATTATTAATAAAACTAAAAATTACAACAAATATTAACATATTTTTTTCCGGAAGGAAAAAAGTAAAACGATATAGATTATCTAAACAGACTTTATCGACACGAAGAAATTAAGAGCTTCTTCTAATAAGACAAGTTAAGCTGTTTGTCCTTCCTACTTTTGATCACTCGAACCACTTGTTTAATCTCTTTGAGGAAACTAGAGAAGCTTAACCTCAACGTCAAGAATTCTCAAGAGTATTAGAGCGTAAGAACATTTTTTTTTTTTCTTATTCCTTTTTAAGTATATGATTTTCTTTAGTCCCTCTGTACCCAAGAGTTTCTTTTAACTTTTCTTTAAAACAGTTTTTCCTTGGAACTGCTCACACGTGAAAAATGCGAAAGCTACGCGACCTGTCACGTTTTCTTTTTGTCTCAACGGAAAATTTTCTTTCGTTTCAATTGAATTTTTTGCTATATATATATATACATAAATTCAAAAATGTGTTCATTTGATATTTAAATTTTTGATAAAAATTTTCTTCCCAAACGTTGAATTGATTCGCGCAATTTAAATAATTTCAAAATTATTTTTTTTGTAATATAAAAAAAGTGTTTTAAAAAAAACTCAATTAACTTAGAAGAATTGTATAAGTAGTTTATTATACTCGAGATCATTTTATGTGCGAGATGAAAAATAATACACGAATAACATGCAACCGTGAAAATGAGTGGAAAAATGAATTAGCTTTTTTAGTAAAATAAAGAGAAGAAAGTGTGAATTTTTTTTTTTTTAATTTAAACGATAATTTTGTTTCCTTATATATATATATATATATATATATATATATATATATATATGCGTAACATATATGTATAGTTAAACAAACAAATAACAAGCGCAAATTGTAGTTAGATAAACATATGTGCTCACACCAACAACAAGACAAACGCGAGTACACTCATCAGAGCCAAATTATGAGCCTCAAGTGCACGTGCATCTGACTAATTTCCATAAATCCCTTTTGGTATAACAAAAGATCCTGCAAGTCTAAATGTTTATTCATGAACTGATTACGCACATTCCAAAAGAGAAGAGCCATTCAAAAGGAGTATGGTACACAACTTGACACTTAACAAATTTTGACAGTGTAATAAATATTCACTCGAAGCTTCCATATATTTATTAATATTTATAGCAAATATTCAAAATTGACCATTTTTTTTTCTACAATTCAATTTTACCCTCATTATAAGAAAACACCATTGAAAAAAATTTTATTTCATTCAAATAATCGATTACTTGACTATTATCAAATAAATATTTACTTAAACCGATTATTATTATTATTTGAGACAATTAAATGGTATTTGTTATAAATACAGAAAATATTGGTCCAAATACAATTTATTTAATTCAAATAAAAATTATTAGATTCAAGTAAATATTTATTTGATAATAGTCAAGTAATTATTTAAATAAAATAAATTTCTTTTTCAGTGTATACCTACTTTATAAATATGAATTAGTAAATTACTATTTCAATTAGTAAATGACTAAAAAAATTTGTATGAAAAGAAAATATATTTTATTCCTACAATCAATTGCTTGCTATTTTTCAAATAAATAAATAGAAAATAATTATTAAATCAATTAAATGTTTGAAATAAAGAATTGGTTTGAATATAATTTATTTGATTCTATTACAAACAATTATTTTGACTCAACTAAATATTTATTTAAGCAATAAATTATTTGAATTAAAAAAATTTCGAATACAGAAATTTTATTAGCTTAAATGCAATTTATTTAATTCAAATAAAAAATTATTCGGTTCAGGTAAATATTTATTTAATATTAGTCAAGCAATAAATTATTTGAATCAGAATTTTTTTTCATAAATACAGAAATTATTAGTTCAAATAAAATTTAATTCAAATAAAAATTATTCTATTCAAGTAAATATTTATTTGACAATAGTCAAGCAATTATTTGAATTAAATAATTTTTTTAAATTTAGAAATTATTAGTTCAAATACAGTTTATTTAATTTAATTGAAAATTATTTGGTTTAAGTAAATATTTATTTAATAATATTCAAGTAATAAACCATTGAATTTTTGTTTCAAATACAGAAATTATTGCATCAAATAAAATTTATTTAATCCAAACAAAAATTATTCGGTTCAAGTAAATATTTATTTGATGCAAGTAATCATTTTTAAATCAAATATCAAATAAATTTTTTTTCAATACCACTCAATAAATTAAGAAGAAAAAAAAATTTCTAGTGAAAATTGATTTTTAAGTTAAAAAGAAAAGATGCTAATTCATCCCGCTAATTAGTTTGCTTAATTTAATAACGTTTCTTCCACAAATTCAAAACTAAAGAAACCACCACAAGTCTTTGAATTTAATTCTATAATATTTGATTTCCGTTGGTTTTCGTAATAACGCTAATTAACGAACCAATTACCAAAGAAATAAACAAAAATTCTACAAATAAAAAAAAATAATATAAAAAATAATAAACAAAAAATAAATAAAAAAAAAAAGTTTTTTTAGCTGGTAATATTGTAAATTTTCATTCTTATCCCCGCCGCGTTTATTTTACGAAACACACACAATAAAATTGTACCATTTTACAAAAGGCCAACTATACACAGTATATATTTTTCTATTCGTAGAGTTTTCTCTTCTTTAAGGGAAATGTAATTTATGTTCACGAACATATGGTGAAATAGAGACTTGCGTTGTGCATTTGGAGCAAGTTAAATGTCCGGCGCACAACGATTCAATGTAGGAAACAGCTTATACGCTCTGAAATACTCCTGAAATGTGCAATAGTGGTCCCAAATTGCATTATGCATGAGAATTTTATATTCGTGTTGCACCTATATATATATATATATATATATAAACGCTATACTATAAAGAAAAGGTACGTGTGAATCATCCATTTCTATTTTCAGCAACAAAATTTAGCTAAAGCTGACACTATATATAAACTAAGTTAAAACTACTTCAACGAGACTTTATGTAAGAATTATGTAAAATAACAGCAAACATAAAAATTTACAACAATTAATAAAGCGAGAATTTTTTTTTTCTTTAACACGGAAAAAAATTTTTTAAAAATTCTAAAATATTTTCAAAATTCTTAAAATCAGTATATCAAAATAAAAATATAAAAAATAAATTCTCACTCTCTAAATCTGAATCAGCGGAACATCGCTTTTTTTAGAGAGTAGATTAAGAATATATTTTTTATTTTAGGAAAAATTTAATTTAATTATAAATTATAATATAGATTCGAATTAAAATCTAAATATATATAATTTTCAACTATAAAACTGATAAAACTTTATTTGAATTGAATTTAAATTCAATGAAATGATAAGAAAACAGTAAAACAAAATATATCACTTAGAAAATAGATCAGTTGGTAAATTAAACAAGTTTCTACAGCCGTCAATCGACAAGTACCCTCTGAATAAAATTAATTCGATTCTTATCGTTCAACTGTGTAGACAAAATCGAATAGAGTTTATTTTATAAAGAATAAAAATTTATTTCTTCTCAAATTATTAATATTAATTTAATAAAATTTATTTTTTATTTACTAAAATAAAGTAAATCAAATTGAAATAAATTAAAATTAAAATTAAAATTAAAATTAAAATTAAAATTAAAATTAATTAATTTAATAAAAATAAATAAAAATAAAATAAATTATAATATAAAACAAAAAAAATACACTTAAAAATGATTAATCATTAAAATTAATAAAAATAAATATACGAATTTAAAAAAATTTATCAAGAGTACGGTAATTAATATAAAATAATGGCTCAATTCAATTATTATTATTACATTAAAAGCTTCCTGACTCTCATATCTATATAGATAACATATTTGATAAAATAAGTCGTCGTATTACGGGGCAAATCTAATTTTTCTAGGGTGAAAAAAAAGAAAGGCTCAGAAGAAGTTACTACCTAACGTGACTGCCAACTAATTGAATCCTTATCATATATAGAGTTAAATTTTTCCACTTTTATCAGAATTGAACACTACTTCCTTAAATCGACAAAATTTTTATTGATTAAAAAAATTTTTTTTTCCAAATAAAAAAAAAATAGTATAGTAATTGAAAAATTGTACTAAAAAAATTTTTATATTTTCTTTAAATCTATCAAAAATTAATAAACTTTTAACTTTATTATAGAATTTACGTTAGTGGCACTAATTAAAATCTTATTTCAGAAATTATGTTTTAAGTCAAATTAAAAGCGTATAAAATCTTAACGATTAAAATAGTAATCTGGATTTAAATAGGTATCTTAATAAATTATTTCTATACATAATTTTTAATAAATTTTCATATAATAAAATAATTTTTAAAAAAATAATAGTAATTTGAATATTAATTTAAGCGAATTTTATTAAAATGAAAAATTCACATTTACGAATAGCTTTATTACTAAAACTTTTCAATATATGTTAAAATAAAAATTCCAGTGAAAATTATGTAAGACAATGTCTTGAGATTTTAATACAGTTTCTCGAAAACGTTATAAGACCATAAATATGATAATTTTATTTTACTCTTTGAATATCATTGACAAGAAAACGATTTCGTTTTATTGTAACTTTCTCAATAAAAATTTTTTTATCGACATTTTTCGAATAATTCAAAACTTTGTATTTTTTTTACACACATGGAATTTATATATATAAAAAAAAAAGAAGAAAAGAAAAGAAAAAGATGGGAAGTGTTTCAAGTTATGCATAAATTTTCTTTTGCTTGTGTGGATTTTTCATTTTTTTTCTCCTCTTTTTTTTTGCCTAAGAACAACCTCAGTTTTCAATCAATCATTTTCATAGAGATTAAATGACGTCAAAACGAAACGTGGGTTGAATCTGATATGTGCATCCCGAGCATCAGCATCATTTGTGTCACTTATGATAAATATATATATGTATAAAATCCATGCATCTCAGGTCCCTATACGTCTATTGTACGAGAAGATCCTATAATAATGCAAAATTTTTATTTGTATTTATTAAAAAAAAAAAAAAAAAAAATACAATAGAAGGAAAAATTATATTACATTCCGGAATATTTTTTTTTTCATTTGGAAAAAAAAGCAAAAGTCAATTTGATTTTAGTCGCTTGATTCTTTACTTTTTGTTCACTTAGGAACATTTTTAATTGCTTTTAATTACTTGATGAATCAGAGGTATTTGTTTTTCTTTGATTATATAGTGAATGAAATGAGAGAAAATCTCCTGTTTTTCTTTACTCAAAAGTCCGGTAAAAATAAAAACAAACTTTTCTACAGCAAACCAAAAGAAGTGATTTACATAAAGATTTCTTCGCGCTAAAACTCTCGAGAATACGTTTTGATAAGTATTTTGCATTTTCTTTTCTCGCAAACTTTGTGTGAAACGAAAAAAAAAGTTAATATAAGAAAAAATTTGACTAAGTACACAAAATACCAATGTCGATAACAAAAGAGAAATTAGAAATATTATTATTATTATTATTATTGTTCTTACCCCCTCCAATGTCATGGATATTAAACTTTTTTTTATATCAAAAAATTTCAAATTAATAAAGAAAATTGTATGGTTAGCAGTTCTATATATGAAGGACATAAAGTGATTAGAATTTCTTAATTGAGAATTATTTTTTAATTAAAAAATGCAAATAAACATTTTTTTTTTCCCCTCTATAGAACTTCGAGTGTACTTTCATAAAAATCCGAATATGAGCATTTAAATCTTTTTATAAATAAACGTCAATTACTAAAAAAAAAATTAATTCAAGAAGAAAAAATTAAATTTTTCTTTTAGTTTTTTAATTATTAATAAATTACCAGGATTATTTTACTCTTCATTACTTGCGAAAAGGTGAAACCATTCAACAAATAAATTATTAATTAATTATTTAATAGCAAAATCATTAATTAATTATTTAAATCATAATTTCCAAAACGACTATCAAATATCGTCACAGTAATTACAAATAAAAAATATTAAAATTACTAAACATTAATTTTTTAACATTATTTTTTTTTTTTATTGTATAATAGAAAAATAATTAAGTGATAAAAACAACAAGCGCTAATTGAAAAATTGGAACCCATAATGTTTTTGTGTATTCTCAGCAAATTTAAGTATTTGTGATATGGAAAAAAAAAAATTGGCGTGTCACAAAATGCACATATTTCAAAAAAAAAAAAAAAAAAAAAAAAAGCTGCGGGAATGGCGAGAAACGGTATATGCATGTATGGGTTGGTGAGGTGGAATAAATGGCCTACGAGTGTCGGTATTTAGTACGAGCTGGACGCAAGTTTTACATTGCCATCTCCTCGCAGTTATATTGGTGTGAATGTGTGTATATATATTTGTGTGTGTGTGTGAGGACAATGATAGATTGTAAACTGGCCACTAGTCGTAAAACGAGTACTGGGTTAACGGGCTGTTTGCGTTAATACGCAAGACGAGATAATATTTCACCTCCCGTATATATATAATACATTTTTAATTAATTTATCAATTATTCCTTCATTAAAACGAATCAACAATTTTAATACCAAAAATTATTAATTTATTCCATTATCACATTGTTATTAAATAAATAAATAAATTTTTTTTTTTCAAATTTCCAACTCAATTTTAATTTTACATTCTAAATTTTCTTAAAAAAATAAAAATTATTGTTCAATATACAATTTAATCATGAATAAAAATATTTATTTACTTCTAATAAAATACAATAAATAATATAATAAAAAGTTTGTTAAAAAAAAGTCTCTTTTCACAATTTTTCAAATCAAAATTGTTCGAGTTGACTGGGCAAACACTTCAATTCAATCAACTTTTCATTGTCCACTTTTTCGCAAGTTTCAGCAAACATATTGACAAATTGAGAAAAGTAGATCATTGCAAATATATATATATATATATATTTGCTGGACACATATAAATATAGAATTCAAGTGGTAAAATACGAAAAGTACCATCACATATAGTGAGATGCAATACAAAGAGGAAATTCATGTTTGATTAAGAAAAAACGAATTTTTCTGAGAAAAAACTTTTTTTTACACAAAAAAAAAAAAAGTAGCGAATTAAAAAAGCAAAAAAAGAGTGTATTGAAGAATGCGAAAATGTGACCGAAAAAAAGAGACGAAAAGAAAAGAAGAAAGATTTAAAGCTTTGAAACTAGATTGAGATAAATATATATACTCTATATGGTCCATCTAGTTAATGCCACACACGGTCTCTCTCTCCTTAGACAATCTCATTTCTTTTCACCCATTCTCATTTCCAGTATGCTTCCATTTGCCTTATGTACATATATATATATATCTATATTCGACTAACCAGCTCCTATATCTCTCTCTCTCCCTCTCTTCGCATGTTACCCATTTTATGCCAACGTTATATACTGACTTTTCCTTATTTATCTTCATGCCCCTACCATGTCTCCATTTGTTTGCCTTTCAAGTTTTCAATTACACTACCACTCCACCTGTAGCCGTACACGAATTTCTTTCACGAACATCTTCCGCTCAAATCCTTTACATTACGCTTTGATGCATTCAAAAATCTAAAGTTGAATTTTTATTTCAATCATTTCTATTTTTATCACCAAATAATTGGGACTGTAATATAATATACAGTATAAAATATACTATATAGAATATACAATATAAAATATAAAATATAGAATATAGAATATACAATATATAATATAGAATATACACTATACAATATATAATGAACAATATACAATATACATTATACAAAATAAAATCTCTATATTATATATTGTATATTGTATAACGTATATTGTATAATGTATAATGTATATTGTATATTGTACATTATATATTGTATATTTTATATTCTATATTATATATTCTATATTATATATAGTATATTGTACATTTTACATTGTATAATGTATATTCTATATTCTATATTCTATATTATATATTACATATTGTATATTACGTATTGTATATTGTACATTATAATATACAATATATTATATACAATATATAATATAGAATATAAAATATACAATATATAATGTACAATATACAATATACATTATACAATATAAAATCTACAATATACAGTGTATAATATATAATATATAGTGTAAAATATACTATATACATTATACAATATAAAATGTACAATATACGTTATACAATATACAATATATAATATAGAGATTTTATTTTGTATAATGTATATTGTATATTGTACATTATATATTGTATAGTGTATATTCTATATTATATATTGTATATTCTATATTCTATATTTTATATTTTATATTGTATAATGTATATAGTATATTTTATACTGTATACTATATATTATACACTGTATATTGTAGTTTTTATATTGTATAATGTATATTGTATATTGTACATTCTATATGGTATATTCTATATTGTATATTATATATTGTATATTCTATATTGTATATTATAATGTACAATATACAATATGTAATATATAATATATAATATACAATATAGAATATACAATATACATTATACAATATAAAATCTCTATATTATATATTGTATATTCTATATTATATATAGTATATTGTACATTTTATATTGTATAATGTATATAGTATATTTTATACTGTATATTGTATATTTTATATTCTATATTATATATTGTACATTCTATATGGTATATTCTATATTGTATATTATATATTGTATAATGTATATTGTATATTGTACATTATAATATACAATATAGAATGTACAATATATAATATAGAATATATAATATAGAATATACAACATATAATATAGAGATTTTATATTGTATAATGTATATTGTATATTCTATATTATATATTGTACATTCTGTATGGTATATTGTATATTGTATATTATAATGTACAATATACAATAAACAATATATAATATAGAATATACAGTATACAATATATAATGTACAATATACATTATACAATATATAATATAGAATATACAATACTTAATATACAGTATATAATATACAATATAAAATATAAAATATAGAATATACAATATACATTATACAATATAAAATATACAATATATAATATATAATATATAATATACAATATATAATGTACAGTATACAATACGTAATATACAGTATATTATATGCAATATACGATATATAATATTATAGTTATTTAGTTGTATTTAAATAGTAATTATAATAATTCTTCAACCCCCTTTTTCGAAAAATATTCATTTCAAATTAAAAAAGTGAAATAATTTTTAATTTATTTGAATTAAAATAACAATTGCCTATGTACTATTTTTTTTAAAAAACTTATTTGGTGTTAAAAAAAATAATTGAGTTTCCTGAACACTTGATAAAGTATAAAATTAAGCGACAGAATAAGTGGCCATTCAGAACCTTATCTCAGTAGTGTAGATCAGGGAATAGTCAGCCTATATGAAAGTTGAATAATAGAGGTCAATGTTTAATCAGCCAAAAAGTATGAAAATCCCATAAAACAAATTTAATAACATATTTCCTACAAGGTTATCTACAGCATTAAATAAAAAGAACATATTTTTTTTTTTTTTTTTGCATAACTAATATAAAAAGAAATGATTTTTCTCACTTTTTAATCGAATTTCTATCTATATAAAAAAAAAAAATATCATCACATCAGAAGATACACAGATCATAAAACTTTCCTTGCGTATTATAGAGGAAAGTAAAAAATGAAAATATAGTTGTAAAAAATGTTTAAAAAAAAAAAAAAATTGTGTAAATAAATTTAATTGGTTTATAAATTCGAAAAATTGACTTTCATATTTTTCTTTGCTCTACTTCCGGTGAACGCAAATATTTTTTTTTTTATGCATTGTTTGATCATTTATGAAGCGATATTGAATGAAGAGAGAGTGAGAAGGAAAGAAGTAAAGAGAATAGAGGTTGTCTGACCAAACACGGTGATTTCTACTTAAACTGTTCATTCAATACAAAAAAAAGGCAAGCGATATCAGAGTTCAATTTTCCCTTAATTAATTAATTAATTAATTAAGAAATTGTTTTCTTAATTATACAATTTTTTAATTATTTCTATTTATTTTATTCTTTATGTTCTATTTTATCGTTATAATTAAATTCTTAACTTATAAAAATTAAAGAATATTCTCATGAAAAAAATAAACTCTTTTATCTATTCATATATATATATATATATATATATATATATATATATATATATATAAAGCAGTTATGTTAGCAATTCACATAAACGAAAATTGACATTTAAAATTTATTTTATAATTTAAATTTAAATTACTTTAAATTGACACCATAAAGTGAATCAAATAAAATAAAGTTAAATCAATATTTAATTAAATAAATAAAAATTTTAGTAAAAAGAATTCTATTTGTACCAAATTAATATAATATTAAAAAATAAATTTTAAGAAAAAATATTTAACATTAAATATGATATTTTAAATAAATATTTCTAAATAGAAATGAAAATAATTAATTAATTATTAATTAAAGAAAAAATATATGAAAAAATTATTTACTGTTGAGAAACAATTGCCATTTTTTTTCTAGTAAAATAGAAAAAAAAAGAGAAAGTTTATTTCTATTGACATTGCGCAGATATATATATAGGCGTATTAGAAGAAATAATTTGGACGACGCTCGGGTTAAATTGCTTGAAGTAAGAGCCACAATTGTTCTTCAAATGATTAATCAGCCGGAAGGTGCCTATTGGATTGGTTTGGTTGGTTATCTGCCAGTTTATCAACCCCTACGAACCATCGACCTTTACTGATTCTATATAGCATATATATATATACCGTCGATTTCACCTTAAAATTGCTTCCGATTTCATTTTAAAATCATTTTTTTTTATTTTCATAATTTTCAAACAAATTTTTAATTTTTTTTTCTTTAAAAATTATAATTTTTGTAAGATAAAATAAATATAATATATACACTGAAAAAAAAAATTTATTTGATTCAAATACCGGTGTATTTGGTTATTATCAAATAAATATTTACTTGATTCAAATATTTCTTATTTGAATCAAATATTTCAGTATTTGAAGCAAATATCATTTATTTGATTCAAATAAGAAATATTTGATTCAAGTAAATATTTATTTGATAATAACCAAATACACCGGTATTTGGATCAAATAAATTTTTTTTTCAGTGTAAATAAAAATAATAAATATTAATATAAAATATTAAAATAAATATAGAATAAGAAAATAAAAAAAAAATGAGTTGAATAGAGAGGAAAATTAATTAATTTAGATTTTGAATTAACCGTGTCACTCCACCTTTTATGATAGACTTTAATTTTCAAACTCGTGAACAATTTTGTGCATTTGCAAAATCGTGGATAAAAAGAAAGTTGGACTGTAGTTAGAATTAAATAGCATACGAATGGTACTGTTTAAATACTTGTCTGAATATTGTACTTCTTTCTCTCTCACTCTCACTCTTTCTCCCTCTAAGGCATCATTAACTTTCACATCACTGAGCGATCTTCTGGCTACGCTCAGTCCATTCGACCTAACGTTTTAATTTCTCTCTCTCTCTCTCTCTCTCTTTCCCTTACTCATTTGACATGTCTCGAAAAAAATTCTATTTTCGGGGGACTCTTATTACTTCCTTTTTTTGCCTCTCAAGCTGCGCACAGCATTCTCAGTAATGGAATGAGACTATCTTTCTATACGAGCGTCAGGAAAAAAGTGTTAAGAAAAAAAAGAAGCAGGTCGAAATTGTGGATTCACCGCAATCAAGGCATTTTAAATGAAAGGACTTATGATAATCCTTTTTTTGTATGTATATATATATGTATTCGTAGAGGAGGGAATTTAATAAACGAGAAAGGATAAAATGGAAAATGTATATAATTAAACTCGAAAAACTATAAATGTGTATATCGCAGATTTTTATACAAAAAAAAAAAGCATTACGCTAAATTATTATTATATTCTCGAGAAATTTAAACACAAAGTATTTTAAAAATTCAGAAACAATATAAAGAAATTTGGTATCAGAAATTTTATAATTATTTGATTAATTATAAAAATTTACTTAAACCAAATAATTTTTATTTGAATTAAATAAACTGTATTTGAATCAATAGTTTTTATATTTGAAACAAATACAATTTAATTGACTCATAATAATTATTATAATAATACAAATAAATATTTATTTGATATATTATTTTTGAATCAAATAAATTTTTTCCCCAATAAGAATTGTTGTTTAAAAACAAAAATAAATAATAATTAAAAATTATAATAAAAAAATTCAGAATTTGAAAGATATGAATTTTTTTTACAAGTTGATAAAATATTTTCTAATCAAAATATGAAGATTAATAAATAAATTATAATCCTTAATTAGAACCTTAAATGCGGTTTTCATTGAATGTAGTTGTAACGACCAACCTATGTGTCTGAATTCTAATTAGGGTCCGAGCATAAATTGCATAAACGTTCATGGTGGGTATAGGGAGTGGTCAACATTAACTTTACGATGATAGTTATATAAAGATATAGAAGGGGGAACTTGGCAAAAGTTATATATATATTTATCAAAAAAAACAAGAGCCAAAAATTTCAAAGAAATTTTTTTTTTTACCAATAACTTATTTATCAATACGAAAAAAAAATCAGAAATCTTTTTTTGTTGGAAAATTTTTTTTTTTAAATAGAAACAACAGAATTTAGTCAGACGAATTATTGAAGTTATATTAGTGAAAATAATTAAAAATTTAGTTAAAATGCTTCTAAATTGGAAATAAGTTGTCTATAATTTAGTGAAAAACACCGTGTTTGGTCAGACAGGTCGATGTTATCATTTCGCTCGCAAACAATCGGTGCTACTAAGTAGAAGAGACAATGTTAGGTCAGACATTACTTGAATATGGATTATTCTCTATGAAACTGTACATTATTTCTAATTAGAAAATATATACAAGATTGTTTGATACCAAAAGATGTTGAAAATTAATTGACTAAAAATAATTTAAAAAATTAATATCATCAATTTTATTAGAGCAGATTGAAATAAAATCAAAAAAAAATTTCAAAGTAAGTAATAATGGACCCTATTGAGATGAAAGGAAAAGAATGAAAAATATTTTCACAAAGTTATAACCCAGTCAGGTGACATTGTCCGAATGAAAATAGAAAACACAATCGTATATCTAATATGAATGATTTGAAACAATCGAGAGAGATTTCTTTATTATCTTCTCATAAATATGTATAAGATAATAAGTATAATTTCGGTTCAATCTGATAAATTATTATTATTATTATTATTATTATTATTATTATTAAACTTTTACGAATACTTAAAAATTTCTTCTTTTTTCAATAATTTTAATAAAAAAAAATTATTTATTACAAATAAAAATATTTGAATCAATTAAATGTTTTTTTTTCTGCAAACAAAGATTCAAAATAATTTATTTATACTTGCTAAGAATATATACCCGAATTCATGAATTTATTTTAAGATTTCATTTAATAATGCTAATTGAGTGGGGCATTTCCGCTTTAATATCAAATAAACTTTGACCTGTTTCCTCTAGAGAAACTCTGCTTAAAATATCATTAGAATCAAACTGGATTCTGGTCAGATTTTCGGTTTGCTGAAATTCCCTCGAGCACTCACGCGGGGGACGTACATATATATATATATATAGTATATAGGAAATTCATTGAGTGATTTCAATATAAATCTGGTCAAATGCCAGTTATAAATTAGGGTCGAAAATTTTCGAGTGCAAATCAATTTCAAATCAAATTTTCAACATATAACAAAATTGCATCTATTTTCGACGTTTGGAAATAAAAATTAAATTTTTATTAACATTTTTTTGGAAATATTTTTTCGAAAAAAAAAAAAATTTTTATATACACAAAGTTATAACTCGCTGAAAAAAAGAGAGCTATTAAAAGGTATATCATAAATGTTGATTCACTGCTTTTGGGATTATACAAAAATCCATTGATCCATGTTTCTCATGGCGCTCATAAATTTAAATTCTATATCCAGTGGATAAACATTTGAGATCAATATCAGAGTAAATATTTATAAAATTGTGTTTTTTTTTAAATACAGATTTTTTTTGGAATTAATTAAAAATTCCTACCTTCTAAAATCACGACTCCAGCACGCATAGATCACGGGATTCATTCCACTGTTGATCCAACCAAGCCACGTGACAGCCGCCGATACAATTTCCTCCTGCCAAATGCACTTGCTGCAAAATCCTGACCACAAATTCACAACAAAAAATGGCAGCCAACAAACAATAAACACACCCATAACAATGCCAAGTGTTTTTGCTGCTTTCTTTTCCTTAGCAAATTTTGCCAATTTTCTCGATAGTGAAAAATTTTTGCCCATATTTTGTTTATTATTTAATCTTGCCGATGGTAACCTCGTCAATCCATTATTATGTAATGCAGTTAATGGCTCTTCTAAATCTTGTAAATCCTCAGGTGTACTCGATGCAGTACGAAATAAATGTCTTGCATCAGCATTTGTACCACCACCTCTATGTATTCTCAATGTCAATTCCAATTCACCCGATGCCATCATCACTTGTTTTGTACCCAATTTAAGACTTCTCGTTTGTATCACCGCCGCTCTATATATCCTATAATATGTAAATACCATAACAAATAATGGCAAATAAAAACTAATTGTCGACGAAAATATCAAATAACCCAAATGTTCAGTAAATGGACATTTATCCTTTGGCACTTCCTCAGTTCTAACAGCGCGCCACCATGCAATTGCAGGAAATGAAATTGCACTCGAGCATATCCATACAATTCCAATTAAAATAGCCGCCCTTCTACGACTCATACGCGTTGGATAAGTAAATGGATCAGTTATTGCCCAATAACGATCCAAACTAATTACACATAAATTAAGAATTGATGCTGTCGAAAATAATACATCAAGCGAACGCCAAACATCACACCAATCAATTGTAAATAGCCATCGATTTTCAAGTACCTCATAAATTGCACTAAATGGCATCACCACTAAACCAACAAGACAATCGGCAAATGCCAATGATGTGACAAAATAATTTGTCGCCGTATGCAAATAACGTTCACGTATTACCGCCAATATTACGAGCATATTACCAAAAACAGTTGCAACAGAAAATAAAAGTAATACCACAGCTAAACCAGCGCGATCTGTTGCTAAATCCCATAAATTATTATTATTAACATTATCAACACTCCATGGTGTATTATTTCTATTAAAATTACTACCACTAACACTACTATCACTGATGCTTGTGCTATTGTAATAACTTCGATTTAAATCGAGTTCATTTAATATTGGTGCCTCTTGGTCGAATCCTCCAAGTAAATAGACCTCACTCTCATTCATCTTAGTTGTGAATCTTCCACGAGAGGCCAGTCGATCTGCTGATCGAGCTGCTTCTTTCACCGCACCACTCCCTTTACGTCACGCCAATTCCTTTTTTTTTTTTTTCTTCTTTTTTTCTTTCTATTCTCCACAATTTTTTTTTATTCTTCCTCGACCTTCTTTCACTGCACTTATCGATTTTTCAATCAGTGATTCGATCACTGATTTTCTCTCCATTCGTTTTCGTGCTCTCTTCTGTTTTCGCATTGTTTCTCGATTACTCTTGCACCACTTTTTAAAATTAAAATACCCCTCGTACAAAATTTGATACTTTTTTCGATTTAAAGAATTAAAATTTATTTTTCCGATTTAAATATGTTAAAAAGTATTTGTTTATAATTTTTTCATTTAAAATTAATTTTTTAAATTTTGTTTTTAGTTTAAAAATAATTTTTCCCAACAGTTCAATTTTTTTTTAATTTAAAAGCATTTTGTCGTTTAAAATTAGTTTTTTAATTTTGTTTTTAGTTTAAAAAGAAGTTTTTTTTTGACAGTTCAAGTCTATGATTTAAATAGTGACAGTTTTTTTTTGTTAAACAGTTCAATAACAGATTTTTTCTCTTTTGTAAAACTTAATTTTTAAATTTTGATAAATTAAATTTTTTTTCAATTAGTCTTTCTATTATAAAATTAGTCCAATATTTTTGCATTATATTTAAATAATCTTTAGTAAAAAAATAATAAATATTTTGGATATATTATATTTTTTGTTAAAAATAATAAAATATTAATCATTTTTTTTTCTGATTATTATATTTTTTTTCCTTTTCTAGTATAAAATTAATTCTCTAAATATAAATAATTTAGTAAAAAATAATAAATATTATTTCTCTAGCAAAAAATAAAATATCAATCTTGTAAATCTATGGTAAAAGATATAAAATAATTAACATATCACCAATTTTATGGCGAAAAATTAACCATAAATGTTAAAGAAAAAAAATTTATCGCTTTTTTCAAAATTTAATTCATCAAAACTTTAATTAAATTGTAGCAAAAAAAAATTAAATATTTTTTTTATAAATATAATTAACATTTCATAGAAAATTAAATAATCTCTTTTTAATCGATAATATTTTCTATAATTTAATGATTTTTAAAAATTTTTATGACATTTTCTTGTGTTTAGAACATTTTTTTTCCAACTATTAAACTGTATTTTTAGCAGTTGATTATTTTTTTTTTATATTTAAATATTTTTTTTTTTAAATAGAAAATTCAACAGTAGTTGTGGGATTTAAGTAATGTGATGACAAAAATTCACTCTATTTTTGCCATATACAACTTCTTGATGCACGATTTTGATATTCACTGAATGAACTAAACTCACTCGCATTTTTACACAATGGTTGTGTAGATGGTGGTAGAGGTGGTGGCGACATAGCTTTATATCACACACTTCCGGCTTCGTAAGGGCATGACGAGGGTATAAAATTCCGCTATAACCTGAAACACAGAAAGTGCTTATTTAATTTAATGCAGAGAGAAAAAGATTTCGCTAGGACAACAAAATTTATGTTTGCTTAACCACAAAATTTTTTTTTTTTGTAAAATATTTTTAAAAAAATTGTTTTCAAAAATAATTTTTATAAAATAAAAAAAAATATTAAAAATTTAATATAAAATAAAAAAAAATATTAAAAATTTAATAAAAAATATTCAATTATTTTCAAAAATGTTATTATAATTATCGTTCATTAAATAATACAAATAAAATAATATTTTTATTATAAAAGCAATTTTTACCGCAAAAAAGAAGTTCTCATACTTTCATTGCATATTATGTATATATATATATATAGAGGTCCAGAAAATTTTTTGCATCAAAAGCTCTCCTTTTATATGGCAAAGAGAATACTTTTCTCATCACTTTGCCTTAAGAAGATATCTTTTTGACTGAAAAAGTTTAAAGACAATTCTCTTATTTCAAGGATACCACTTGTTTAAGTGCACTTTATGCTTCTCATAAAATAAATTTTTTTTTTTCTCATCAAACCTTTTTAAACAATAATTATATTGTTATTCAAAAATTATGTATTTCAAAAAAAATTTAATACGGCAATAAAAAAATTTAAATATTTAAAAATTGAAAATAATAAAAATTTAATAAATCAAATAATAATAAAAATTTATTTATTTTTATCTTTTTGTTAATTAGATAACTCAATATAGGGGGCAGTTTTAAAAAGATTATTCTATTCTTGATTTATTTTTATCACAATATCACATCGATATTTTCGAGAGTTTACATTTCAATACGCGAACAAACATCCTAGATTAAAGTAGATCATTAATATGGATACTTTTCATATATTTGTGTATCTAACAAATAATTATGTTTGTACTAATATTGACGTTAAATATTAAATATATATATGTATACGACTTTATAAAATTTTGTGATTTATTTGTGAAAATTAATTCCATTGCATGAATAATAAAATTATTGTATAAACTTTGTATTATTACACAATTATTATATTTAAACAATTTCGTAATAATTGAGAATAAAATAATATTAACAGATTGAAAATGTCACATGTGCAAATAAATACACTTAAACATCGAAAATTATGTGCTTTGTTTACATTCATTTTGATGTTTAACTGACATTGCTTTGTATGCAAATTACCCCCAAGGCTATGCAAATTTATTAGTATTTTATTCATTTCAAGAATTTCTTGTATCTCTTGGAATAAATGTATTTCAAAGAGTACAATAAATCAAATAAATGATTTTGCAATTAAAAAAAAAGTGCAATAAATTCAATTATTTTGTTTTAAACAAATTTTTTATTCATAAATTAATTTTTACCAGAAAAAAAAATTGTAAATTTTAACACATAAACGAAATTGTATTATTTTTATTTTATCGCGCGTGTGTTTTTTTAACACCAAAAAAAAAAAAAAAAAATAGTCAATACAAGAAGCATAAAATCTGCATGACATTATTTGTAACGACATTAAGCATAAACGTTTTCATATTTACAATACACACACACACGTTCGATTGTCCATTAACCTATATTGACCTCCAATATTGCAGTCATTTTTCAAACTCATTTTTCGTATGAAAAAGAAAATTATTATAATAATGAATATTCTGAAACAAAATTTAAATACACGAAATTTTGTATTTCCATCGACAAATAATTTTCAGACTTTAATTTTGATAAATTCATTAATATCCATATATATATAATTAATGTTATTATACAATCAGGTGATAAATCTCAATTTAAATTAATCATCGATCAAAGACAATTTCTTTTATTGATTTTGGATTCATTAAAACAAACACTCCAATCAATCACAATAAATTTTTTATATTTTCTTATTTATAAATAGATAAAAATAATTTCTTTTTGTATAAAAATTTACAATTTTTGTAATTTGTTTATACTAAGAAATAAGATTTTTGATCCGTCTGACTATTATTATACTTTTCTACATAAAAAATAAATTGCAAAAAAATATTAACATTATCTTTCCATCGTATTAAAAACTGGAATGTCTGACTATTGAAAAAATTTTCTACTTAAAAATATACTTTGCAAGAAAATTGTCTGACCATTGTCGGTCTTTTCTACTTAATAGAAATTACTAAATAGTATTTGCTACTGAATGGTAATTATTAAATAGTAATTTCTAAATAGTATTTACTCATAAATGGTAATTACTAAATAGTATTCAATACTAAATAGTATTTACTACTAAATAGTAATTACTAAAAAGTAGTTACTAATAAATAGTAATTACTAAATAGTATTTACTCATAAATGGTAATTACTAAATAGTATTCAATACTAAATAGTATTTACTACTAAATAGTAATTACTAAAAAGTAGTTACTAATAAATAGTAATTACTAAATAGTATTTACTCATAAATGGTAATTACTAAATAGTATTCAATACTAAATAGTATTTACTACTAAATAGTAATTACTAAAAAGTAGTTACTAATAAATAGTAATTACTAAATAGTATTTACTCATAAATGGTAATTACTAAATAGTATTCACTACTAAATAGTAATTACTAAAAAGTAGTTACTAATAAATAGTAATTACTAAAAAGTAGTTACTAATAAATAGTAATTACTAAATAGTATTTACTCATAAATGGTAATTACTAAATAGTATTCACTACTAAATAGTAATTACTAAAAAGTAGTTACTAATAAATAGTAATTACTAAATAGTATTTACTACTAAATAGTAATTACTAAAAAGTAGTTACTAATAAATAGTAATTACTAAATAGTATTTACTACTAAATAGTAATTACTAAAAAGTATTTACTAATAAATAGTAATTACTAAAAAATAGTAATTTCTAAATAGTAATTACTAAATAGTAATTACTAAAAAGTATTTACTAATAAATAGTAATTACTAAAAAGTAGTTACTAATTAATAGTAATTACTAAATAGTAATTACTAAATAGTAAATACTAAATAGTATTAACTACTAAATAGTAATTGCTAAATAGTAATTGCTAAATAGTAATTGCTAAATAGTAATTGCTAAATAGTAATTACTAAAAAATAGTAATTTCTAAATAATAATTACTAAAAAATAGGAATTTCTAAATAGTAATTACTGTTATATAAAGTATAAAAATTTTGTTAACAAATTACAAAAATTTGATATAAAATAAAAAAAATTGTGAATAAAAAACAATTTTTCTTAATAAAAATAACTAATTAATTTTCTTTTTTTTCTAAAACACATATTTCTCCCCCGACAACAGTTTTAATTTCCGCATGTTAATTAAAAATAATACCTGTCGAAAACCAACGAAACAACGATGAGATTAACGTAAAATCAATGGACTTTTCAATCGAAAACCTATTACTATTATTGTTCTCATTCGCAAACATTATATGTGCCAATAAATTGATTCATATGATTATTATACCATTGTGATCACACGGGCCATCACATGACGTTTGCGGAACACGAGGCAACGAAAGAGTTACAACTCTGCCGAATTATTATTTATTATTATTATTATTATTATATATTATTATCATTATTGTTATTATTGCTGCATTATGTTTTTTTTAAAAATACATTAAATTATTATTATTTATCCAAGAGAAAATTTCTAATAAATTTTCTCCCAATTACGTGTTTATAATATAGTACAACCAGTATGAGAAGTTATGAGGATAGAAGTGAAGTGTTAAATTTCAGTGATGAAGAGAGTATAGAGATGAGTTGCAGAGAGAAAAGTGGTTACTCATATTGTATCGACTCGTCGACTATACTGGCGCCAAGTTCTCTCTCTCTCTCTCTCTCTCTCGGCACTCTGAGTGATGTATAAACCTTTCTATAGTTCTCTCGCGCGCTTACCCCCCTTCTTTCCACCTGATGATAAATATCATTCGAGGAAAACAGCCCTCAAGGGCAATCACATACAGTGATGATTGCTTCCTCCAACTTGAGAAACCGAAATGCCGCGCTGTCTAAAACTTTGAAATGAACTTTACTATCTTGATTGATGCAATGGCAAATGGCTTTAAATTCCCTTGTGGTTTTTCAAGTTTTAACCCGTTTTGTATATATGGAACTTCAATTACATTCACTTTTATCGATTGAATCAAAAGTGATTTTTATTCATTTTATCAATTTGTTTAATTAATTCTAACGATCAATTACATTTTTTTTCATGCTTTGGCGTCTGTCCGTCCGTCCGTCTTACACTCGTACAGTTGCCAAGGTAACTGTTATCATAGCAACCGTTTCTATAACAACTGTTACCATGACAACTGTTACCATGACAACTGTTACCATGACAACTGTTACCATAACAACCGTTATCATGCCAACCGTTGCTAAGGATTTTTTTTTCTTACACTGTGAAAAATGTTTAGTCAGAGCAACCAAAATTTGATTGGGCGAACAAAAAAATTTTGTTGGTATTTAAGCAACCAAACTATTTGTTTGAGTCAACCAAAAAATTTGGTTGAGTGTTTTTTGTTAGCATAACAAAAATGTTTGGTTAGCTCAACCAAATTTTTTTTGTTAGGTCCACAGAAAATTATAAGGTATTAAAATAAGCTGCAACGCTTATTATTTTAATCCAATTTTGCTTATTTTAATACCAAAATCGATTAAAATAAGCAAAATTGGATTAAAATAATAACCGTTGCAGCTTATTTTAATGCCTTTTAATTTTCTGTGTCAACAAAAATGTTTGGTTGATCAAACAAACAATTTTTTTTGTAAAATTAAAAATTTTATTCCACCTTATTTCTTTTCTTTTTATTTATTTATTTTTTATTTATTTCATTATTTATTTATTATAAATTTAACATTGAATTTATATTTATCCAATTGAAATATTTATGGACTTTGAAAAATCTCTCTGGGATCGAACCTCTGTTTTAAAACTGAAGATCGGGAGCTCTGACCACTGGACTACCCGCATCCTTGTGAGAGATTTAAACTAACTGTTCTCTTAAAGCAATGTGCTGAGAGCGAATCAAATTATTTAGTTGTCGCAACCAAATTTTGTTTAGGACAACAAACGATCATTTGGTTTTTTAGAACAAACTATTTTGTTGTGTTAACCAAATTATTTTGTTGTCGTAACCGAATTTTGGTTGGAATTTAAAAATGTTCAACCACTCTCTAAATCTGAATTAGTAAAAATGTTTACTAATTTGAATTAGTGACTCACTTTTTGCTTCTGAATTAGTAAAATTTTACTAATTACTAGTAACTTTTACTAACAATTAGTAAAATTTAACTAATTCAGAAGCAAAAAATGAGTAACTAATTCAAATTAGTAAACATTTTTACTAATTCAGATTTAGAGAGCAAATAATTTTGTTGGCCTAACCAAATGTTTGGTTGAGATAACTCTGCGACTTTGTTTCAGCCAACCAAAATTTGGTTACACTAACCAAAATTGCCTAATCAAACAATTTTGTTGCAAACATTAAATTTTTTTTCTCATTGTAGCAACAGTTGCTAAAGATTATTTTCCTTAGCAATTATTTTCTTTCAATAAAGAACCAAACAATAAACAATTTTTTTCAAAAAAAAAAAATTCCAAATTGAAAAAAAAGAGAAAATTTCTAAAACAAAAATATTGTACAACAATTATTAATAATATTATAAAAATATTATTTTATTATTAAATAATAAAGTATTGTTGTAAAAGAATTAAAAATAATGATAATATAAAAATGTAAATGCCGATGACCTACACGCCTACCGGGTGAAAGTGTTCACTTAAAAGTCATTATATATACGAAAAGGGAGGAGAGAGAAAAAGGAGATGAGGCAGAGGAAAAGAGTAAGCCACGCGGTTGAGAGGACGTTTACCAAAAGGTTAGGCGTCGAAGCAAGAGAATTGAACGGGCGATCAAGCTTTTCATCCATGTTCCGGGCGAATGTTTACCGTTCCTTGATCAAAGCAGATTCGATCGAGTCAGCCTGTGGCACACTAGCTTCCGAAGTGGGATTGATTCTCTTTCACTAACACCACTAGGCTTCCCTCTACCCCCCCCCCCTCTCACTTTCCCCACCAATCCCCTTTTTGCCTTTACATTCAACGTACATCTCTCCTATATACATCAACATCCACTACATACAAGGTCAATTTGACGAAATACCACGTCTCAACCAGGTTTCGCTATACTCTCTCTCTCTCTCTAACACAATTCACACTCAATGCATCTCTCCCTGATGCAAACAGCGCATCACACTTTTATCGCATGTGTGGTGTTCCTCCCCCCCCCCCCTTGTAAAATCCAACTTTTCCTTCAACTTTCTCTCGTATTTGTTTACAATTACCATCTATTTTCATACTACAACTCCTTCTCATTTTTTTTTTTATTTTTACACACTCTTTTATTTTACACAAATAAATTGTTTTTCTTTTGGATAAACAATGTGGTAAACAAATTTGTTTTTTTTTTTAATAAAAAATTTATATTATTAAATAATTTTATCTATTTTGTAAAAATAGATGCGAACCACCAAATTGTCAATAAGGCTCACGATTGGCTTAATATATTGGATCAATTTTCGTTGCCAATATTGGCCCAAGGCTGGGAGGCTGGCTATTATATAAATTTAATCTTGTATTTATTATAACCGATATTATAAAACACGCAAAAAATTTCTGTCTGACTATAAGTAAGCTTTTCTACTTATACTAGATTATTCTACTTAAAAATTATAATTTACAAAAATGATGTAAAAAAATTTTTTTAAATACTTTTTTAAAATACTTTTTAAAAATGTTTGTACTTCAAATACTAGTACTTAACAGGTCTGACTAATGGCAAATTTTTCTGTAAAAAAAAAATTACAAGAAAAATTATAACTTGTATTAAATTAACAATAAGTATAAATACGTAATAAATACTCTAAAGAAGGAGACATTTGTCATGTCTGACCATTGACAGTCTTTTCTACTTAGAAATATTAAAATATGAAAAAATACACTTTTTAAATAGTAAATTTTTCTGTCAAAAAAAAAAAAAAAATTACGAGAAAAATTATAACTTGTATTAAATTAACAATAAGTATAAATACCTAATGAATACTCTAAAGAAGGAGACATTTATCATGTCTGCCCATTGACAGACTTTTCTACTTAGAAATATTAAAATATGAAAAAATACTCTTTTTAAATAGTACATTTTTTTAAAATAGTACAATAAATAAATATACTACAAAAAACGAGATATTTTGTTGTGTCCGACTATTACACCGTCCGACCCAATTTTTGACCCACAAAAAAATTTAACATTTTCGGAAACTAGGACCCAAAAAAAAATACCCGTATCTGGCCGTTTTTGCTAGATCAAGTCGTTTGTGGTTTTTAGGGGTGAAAACAACCCCTAAATGAAAAGTGACAAAATATCTTTTAAAAATTATTAATATTTTATAAAACTTGGTATCTAGGGGTTATCGGGGTCACTGATTATTAATCTTATGTCAGATTTTCAAAATTCAAAATGGCAAATCCAATATGGCGATCAAATTTTTAAAAAGTTATTAATTTTTTATTTTATATCCGCCATTTTGAATTTTGACAATTTAACATCAGATTCGTCATTAGCGACTCAAAAAACCCCTAGATAACAAGGTTTAAAAAAAATTTAATAACTTTTTAAAATTTTGACCGCCATTTTGAATTTTGAAAATCTGATATCAGATTAATAATCAGCGACCCCGAAAACCCCCAGATACCAAGTTTTATAAAATATTAATAATTTCTAAAAGATATCTTGTCACTTTTTATTTAGGGGCTGTTTTCACCACTAAAAACCACAAATAATTTGATCTAGCAAAACGGTCAGACACGGGTATTTTTTTTTGGGTCCTAGTTTCCAAAAATGTTGGATATTTTTGTGGGTCAAAAAAAAAGTTGAATTTTGTCGGACGGTGTTACTAGGTTCACAGAAAATTATAAGGTATTAAAATAAACTGCAACGCTTATTATTTTAATCTAATTTTGCTTATTTTAATGCCTTTTAATTTTCTGTGTTTTTCTACTTTAGAAAAAAACAAACGAAACAAAAAAAATTAGCTGTTCTAATTATAAATAATCAATTACAACAAAAAATATAATATTACAATTTGAAAACGTGATTTTCATTTCTTGTATTGTATTATATTGCAATGTAATGTCTGACTAAAGTAAAAATTTTCTACTTAAAATTAATTTACAGATAAAATTTAAAGATTCATTGAATTTAAAATTTTTTAAAATAGTTTCTTAACATTTCAGTGACTGTCACCAGGTTTCGCTATACTTAAAAATAAAATCTACATTAAAAATTCTATATTTTTAGACTTAATTAAAGTAATTAAAATCATTAACTCTTGAAACGGAACTTCAATATATATAAATTCAATTTTTAAATTTACTTAAAAATTTAGAATTTATTTTTATGCATCATTCAAGGTAATATATTTTTAAAATAAACAACATTTTCTATTTAAAACTTCACAATAATTCCAATTCTAATTAAATAACATGGAAAAAGCTTTCTTATGCTTTCAACAAGTAATAAAAATTTTATCTGTAATCCATATTTAGAGAGTTAATAAAGCAATATAATATTTTCTCTTTTACACATTTTATTTTCCAAATAAAAAAAAGAAAAAAATGTAAATTAAATATAATTTTAGATATAAAAAAAAATTCAATAATTAAAAATATAAATTATAAAATAGAAAAAAAAACATCTTCTATTAAAATACAATTTTTATAGAAAAATTTAAAAACAACAAACAAGATTGAGATAGTTTTTGATATGTTTATAAAGTAGAAAAACGTCTAAGTAACCGGCATGTCTGTAAAATAAACGGTTGACTGCCTAAAGGCAGACTGAAGAATAATGTTAAGAATATGCGAATGAGATTTGAAAATGGAAAGATATAAGAAAACTAAAGAAACAGGAAAAGCTTGCATGAAAATGTAAATGGATGAACAAGAAACTAAGGCATTATATCAGTAATAGGGAGATGAGAAGAAAAATTGTCTTGTTTCTAACAAGAAGAAAAAAAAAGTATCTAAAAACCATACAGCTCCATTCATTAGAATATCAAATAAATAAAAAAAAATATTATCAGCAATATAAATCTGATAGGACTTGAAACTTAAAATATTTCTAAAAATAAAAATTATAAAACGAAAATAAACAAAAATCAAAGAAATAAATTATTATTTGAAGAATACGAAACAAAATTGATAAAATACATTTCCTTAAAATCGATTTTACTAGATATGTCATTCTATCCGAGCGTCAATTTCAGCTTTGACGCTTGGAATTTTAACGTGTTGTGATCCGAGTGGTTATAATCATAAAGAGTCCATTAGCCTTAATACGCTTTTAATATATTTAACAAGTAGCCAGCTGATGATTACATTATCAAAAACAGTTAATATTTTATTTCCCCATTGTCTGATAAGTCAAAATTGAAATTTCAAAAATTTTACACCAGAAATTCTATAATAATCAAAATTTTCTCTGGGTGCACTGAGAAAAAAAAATTTAATGTTTGCAAAGAAAATTGTTTGATTAGGCAATTTTGGTTAGTGTAACCAAATTTTGATTGGCTGAAACAAAGTCGCAGAGTTATCTCAACCAAAACATTTGGTTAGGCCAACAAAATTAATTGGTTGAACATTTTTAAATTCCAACCAAAATTTGGTTTCGACAACAAAATAATTTGGTTAACACAACAAAATAGTTTGGTCTAAAAAACCAAATGATCGTTTGTTGACCTAACAAAAAAAATTTGGTTGAGCTAACCAAACATTTTTGTTATGCCAACAAAAAAAACTCAACCAAATTTTTTGGTTGCCTCAAATAGTTTGGTTGCTTAAATACCAACAAAATTTTTTTGTTCGCCCAACCAAATTTTAGTTGCTCTGACTAAACATTTTTCTCAGTGTAAAAAACAAAAATTTTCTAAATTTTTTTCTTCTGCCGTAAAAAAATATATATGATTGTGTTGAAATTCTTTTCACGAGAATAATATATTTTATAGAGAGCAAAAAAAAAAAAAATATATATAAAGATATAATTCATTGACTTTGAAACGTGTCTAAAACAATGTTTCAAAATTAATGGAGACACAGACGGAGACATGTATATTTTTCCTGTTCATGACTATCAGGATCTCGGAAACAATGAATTTTGATGTTGGCTCGGTAAAACTTTCTATCTCTTGCTCTTTGCCGAGAGTTCTTCTTTCCCTTCATTCGACCCCCTGTCTCCAAAGCTTTCCCCATCTATATCGTTAGTCTTTACACTCTCAGTATCTTCTTTCTCGGGCCAAAGCCGCTACGTTAACGTCAAGCTATGAATAATAAAGTTAATTACACACAAGAAGAACTTGAGAAAACTTTCTCATTACCCAAGACCTGCGAGAGTCTTTTTCATTATTCTGATTTTTAAGTGACTCTCTGGGATGCACACTTAGTGCATATTACAAACTCGCGGACATAGATCCTTCAATGAATTTTTATTAAAAATGATGGATAATGGACACCTTAAGTAACTGATGGCACTATACAAACTTACTTAATTGACCGAGAGAAAGCCCCCAAGGATTTCAATTAATATTTCATTTTACTTTGCCAAGCGAATAAACCCGAGTAAAATTTATAGTTTCAAAAAAAAAGATAATTTCATTCCAATTGAAAAAAAAAACAATAGGAATAATAATTTGTATTCCTTCTTTAAAATTGCATTATAATACAAATTTTAATTTTATTTCAAACTAGCTGTCGCACCCGTCTTCGACGGTTATAATATTTAGATTTAATAAATTTTGAAATTTATAATTACATCCAACTATACGTGTTCTCCTGTATTAAAATATCTTTTTATAAATTTTTAATTATTATTTATTCAATTCAATTTAATATTTCCACTGCTTTTAATAAAATTAAAATAATTTAAAATTGTATTTAATTTTATAGTATTGAAAATAAAAATTATTTTAATCAATACAATTTAAATTAAAATTTTTAAAGTTTTTTAAAATTTTAATTTAAATTGTATTGATTAAAATAATTTTTATTTTCAATACTATAAAATTAAATACAATTTTAAATTATTTTAATTTTATTAAAAGCAGTGGAAATATTAAATTGAATTGAATAAATAATAATTAAAAATTTATAAAAAGATATTTTAATACAGGAGAACACGTATAGTTGGATGTAATTATGAAAATAATTTAATTTTATTATATTTATTATATTATATTTAAGTTTATTTAGTTTATTTAGTTTTATTATATTTAAAAATAATTTGTAATAATAATAATAATAATAATAATAATAATAATAATATTCAATAATAATAATAATAATTTAAATATAATAATTGTTAATTTCAAAGAGTAAAAAAGTAATTTTCGATTTTTTATTTTTACAATATCTGATTTCATATTCAGATTTGCAATTATTAATTTTAAAATTCTGATAAAATTCTTAAATTAAAATTCTTAAAATTTCTTGTTAAAAGCATACTTAATTGGTCACAAAATTTTAAATAAAGAACGTTTAGTAAAGAATTATCAAAAAATAAAAAATGTTAAACTTTTTAAATTTTTTGAAAGTGTCATATTTTTGTTTAAATTAATATTTTTCATTGGTGTGCAGCTAAGATTGCGTTTAATACCCAACAGACTAAAAACATTATTGTTTTACTTATAAAAAGTTGAACATAACGAATTCTTAGATTACAATGTTATTAAAAAAATTGGAAATTCAAAAATTTGATTTAGACTTTTAAATTCAGACTATTTACTTAATTTAATAAAAAAAATTGATTGTATTTATGTGAAAAAATTAGGTACAAATAGTTTCAAATCAATCTGACAAAAAATAAAAAATTTGCATTTTTTTGATTTTTTTAAATATTTTGAAAAAATGTCATAACTTTCGTTCATGTTAATATTTTTTAATCAAATATGGCTAAGATTTTAAGTTACGTTAAGACTGAATACACTGCCAAGTTTCACCTCAATCGGTTGAGCCGTTTTAAAGTTGTGCCGGTACAAAATATTGACGACAGACAGACAGACAGACAGAATTTTTATTTATGGCATATTTGTTATCTTTACTACTTAAAATGATAAACTATGCAAGAAAAAATTAATTTGAAGCAATGTACAGACAAAAGTCTGATTTTATTAATATAGATTCAAAAACAAATTCCAAAAAGTACAAATTTAATTTTTATTTCAGAAATAACATGAAATAAATTAACACTAAAAAATTCATATTTTATAAATTTTCTACATACAAAAAAATGATATATTTGTCTCAAATATTTAATTTAAATAAAAAAAAAATTTATTTTACTTCAAATAAATTTAGTTGGCTCGGTTTATTTAATTCAAATATATTATATAATTTAGTTCAAATAAATGAGTGTAAATAAAGCATTTTCGTTCATTGAAGTCATAAATCGACTAAATTAATTAGAAAAGGATTAAATAGAGAAGGATTTAAAACTTGCATTTTGCGCACTGATAAAATTTATCAGTTTCCATCCCCTTTAATGCATTTGCGTAAAGAATGTTCTGTAAAACAATTTTAATATATTAAATTTTTTTCATATAGAATAATTTCAATCATTTTCCAAAAATTCAATCGAAGGAGAATTTTTTATTTAATTTCTATAAATAAAAATTTGATATTCAATTTTTCAACAAAAAAAAAAAATACATATTGAACGAAAATTTATCATATTTTCTATTTACTCAATTTTATTTGAAGAGTATGTTTACCATTAATTTTATTCTCACAAACAATATGCATATATGAATTATTGCCCACGCACTTTAATCACCCTGAAGGGGGTAAAATAAATAAGGTAACTCTACATATACAAGGTTAAATAAAAATATTCCAAGACCTTTTAGGCCGCCCACTGAAAATTATATGTCATGACCCGATTTTAACATTTATTTAAAAAAAAATTTTTCTACATTTTTTTAAAACTCTATATAGAAAAAAAAAATTCTTTTTGAAGGAACAAAAAAAAATTTATTCAAACCAGACATAAATATAAAGGAATATACTCAATAAAATATATTATTCATTCGCAATACACAATTCATTGACAAATATTAACTATAAATTCAGTTCTCGAAATATTTAATGTTATTCGGGTGAAATAAATTTATGTCTATAATAATTATTGCTTGTCTGCATATTAAAAAAAAGCGATTACTCAGTAAAGCTTTCAATGTTCTCGTTAACAAAATTTGATTTAAAATGTAATTTTTTCTTTAAAAATGTCATTGTGAAATTGTTTTTTTTTTCCTATTATTATTCGTTCTGTGAAAAAGTATGATAATATTACAATTTACATAGATTTCACTCGACCTGACTTATGTATATTGTTAAATGCATTATTTTATGACAATCCGCTTTTATCGATAAAAATTATCATATTTTTCTATCATAAAATTTACAAATTTTATTGCAAAAATTCTCTATACTCATGAAAATTTCAAAAATTATTGTAAAAACCATAAATAGTAAATATAATATTAAAAAATTAACAAAATAAAATTCTATTAAGAAATATCCCAGGTGAAAAAATTAACGTTACTAACGTTACTAATGTTACTAACGTTAGTACCTATAAAAAAATTAAGAGTTTCTAAAATATATTTTCATGGAAACTTTGCCACTACTTTCCCATTACCACTTTCACTTCCACTTAAACTTTTTATAATTTTCATTCCCATTTCTACTTCTACTTTTTCTAATTCTCATTCGTCATTCCATTCTCACTTCTACTCTTTCTAATTCTCATTCCCACTTCACTTCCACTTTTCTAATTTTCATTCCCATTTCCACTTCCACTTTTCTAATTTTCATTCCCATTTCCACTTCCACTTTTTTATATTCATTGCCACTTCCACTTTTTCTAATTTTCATTCCCATTCCTATTTCCACTTCCAGTTTTTTATATTCATTGCCACTACCACTTTTTCTAATTCTCATTCACACTTTCACTTCCACTTCCACTTCCACTTGTTCCAATTTTCACTCCCATTTCATCTTCCACTTTTTTATTTTCATTACAACTTTTTTATATTTTCACTCCCACTTCCATTCCTATTTTTTAAATTTCCATTACCACTTTTACTTTTTCTAATTTCCATCCATTGTAATTAAAAAAAGTGGAAATGGTTGTGTAAATGGAAACTAGAAAGAGTTTTAGTCGAAATGGCAACAGCTAATGAAAATTAGAAGTGAAAAAAATGGGAGTAGAAGTGGGAATAAAAATTAGAAAAAGTGGAAGTGGAAGTGATAATGAAAATAAAAAAGTGAAAGTGGAAATGAGAATTAGAAAGTGTGGAAGTGGGAATGGAAGTGCGAATGAGAATTAGAAAAAGTGAAAGTGGAAACGGTAATGAAAATAAAAAAGTGGAAGTGATAATAGAAATGAAAATTAGAAAAAGTGCGGGTAAGAACATTAAATACTTCCTGGTGGTCGATTTTTGACAAGTTTCTGCAAAAATACAATTTAGAAACATTTTCTTAATTTTTTTATAGATACTAACGTTAGTAACATTAGTAACGTTAGTAATATTAATAACGTTAGTAATGTTAATTTTTCTACCTGGGATTGTATTTTTTAATAATTATTATTTCTATTTTTGTTATCATTATTATCGTAAATAAATTTTTATTCTACATTATTTTTGAAAAAAAAAAAATTATGATCTCAAAAAAAAAAAAATATTTGGATATTATGAATATCATCTGATAATAATGATAACAATATAATAAATAATAGTAATAATATGAACTTAATGATCTTATATTTTTAAATGGTTCTTTTCTAGTAATACAGCCACCCCTCTTAAATTTATATAATTCTTTAAATACCATTTTAGATAAAAAATAAAAATGCCATATCAATTTCATGGACTATTAGTTACTTTTTTAGATAATCCTTAAAGCCCAGATACATATATATCATTCGTCTATCTATAATCTAATCCTCCTGTCTAAAGTTGACCCTCCTTAGTACTTACAATTGCCACGTGCTCTTATGAGACAGATTAATTTAACGTTTTTTTTTTTTTTTTTTTTTTTTTCATTTTTTCCCCTCCACAGATTACTATTGAACGATTAGTACTCAAAAAATGTAAAAAGATTTTTTTTTCGAGTGCATTGGAAAATAAATTAATTTTAAAACTTTTGGAGAAAAGATTTTTTCACCCCAAATTAATGGAAATAAAAAACTAAATATAATAATTTAATTATTTAAATAAATAATTTAATACGTGTCTAACTATTGACGAATTTTTCCACTTAAAAACAATAATTTACAAAGAAAACAAAAAAATTGCGTTTATTTTAAAGTTTTGCAGTTTTTGATATGTCTGACTATTGCAAGATTTTTCTACTTGAAAAATAATTTACGAAAATAGTGTACATCCAGAGAAATGTTTTTATTTGAACCAAATATAATATATTTGAGTTAAATAAACGTATATTTGTCTCACAGCCTACTAGCCTATTTATTTGGAGTAAATAAAATTTTTATTTAAATCAAATAAAAATTTATTTAAATCAAATAAATATTTACTTAAACCATATAATTTTTATTTGAATTAAATAAGTTAATAATTAAATTAAGTAAATTATATTTAAATTAAATAAATTAATATTTAAATTAAATAAATTATATTTGAACCAATAATTTCTGTTTTTCAAACCCAAATTTAATAGACTCAAATAATAATTACTTAATATCAATTAAATATTTCTTTGACCGATATTATTTGAATTAAATTTTTTTCAGTGTAATTAAATTGACAACGAATACTTTAAAAAAATTGAAATGTCCATTCTGTCCCACCATTAGCTGTCTTTTCTACTTAAAAAATAATAATTAACGAAAAAAATTGTTAAAAAATAATACAAAAAGATTTATAGGAAAAAAAGCGTTTGTAAACGATTGTAAAAAACACCCAATAAAGCGTTTTACAAAACTCTTTTTAAAAATAAAACCCATTTTTTCCAATTAAAAAAAAATTCCATTTTCAGATTAAGAACGGAATTATTTGAAAATGAAATTGAAGAAAAATCAGATTCAAGAGAGCGAACACGTACACTACATATATATATATATATATATATATATATATATATATATATATATGCAAACACAATGTGTGGATAACGCATATGAAACTTAATCTAAAAACTTGTGCACGCTTTTAGATCTCTATATATTTTCTTGGTTTTGTATTGATCGTAAGCAGAAAAGAGGGCGATTTATGTACAAGAATAAAATTTATAACTCTCCGCATATTTTACGTTGGCATAGTTTATTGAATCGTTTCAAATATGTGCATAACATCTTGAATGTTGGGTCCAGGGAAGAAATAAAATGCATAGTGTCCTGTTTAGTTGCATATATTTATATCTCTATATATACAGGTTGTCCAAAATATTCGCTTCAGCGCCTTTTTCCACATATCACACGATTTGGCTTTCTCGGCGTTTTTCTCATGATTTATATTGTCGCCAACTCTCTCACGGAAATTCAACTTTTACTTATTGTATAAAACAACTCTCTCAAGATAACGATTAGTCGCGTGATCCGGGAAAAATGTTTTTTAAAGAAAAAAAAAAAATAAAAAAGATTTTTTTTCTTGTAACCCTTTTCATCGCATTGGTAGACGAAAAAGCACTTGAAGAAAGTTACTCTTTTGTTGTCGGAACGCGCGCTCTTTGTATAATATATATCACAATGAAACTCGCAGAAAACTATTAAACTAATGCCATCCTCGCGATGTTTACGATGGGAAAGGTAACCTCAAGTGCGGGTACAAGTATCCAACACTGTCAGTAACAAAACTTATGATGAGATTTAAGCGACAATTTGTAAAAATAATGTCATTTCTCTGGAATTGTTTTTTTTCCCTTTTTTTATAACCGTTAAATTTTTTCTAATATTAATAATTTGAAAATTTACTAAATAACTAAAAATCTACAAGCAATGGTAAAATAGACAAAAAAAAATTTTAAAAAAGCCCACACGCATAGAAAATGTTTGCTATGGCAAAAAAGTTTGCTGTGACAGTAAATTTAATTAAACAGTAAATTTTTAAAAATTAAAAAAATTGTTTATCACAGCAAACTTTTTCGTTGTCATAGCAAAAATATTTAGCTGTGATTACTAATATTTTGATAGATGCGCTTGCACGTATAGAAAATGTTTGCTACGGCAAACAAATTTTCTGTGAAAGTAAATTTTTGAAAATTAAGAATGAAATTGTTTATCACAGCAAACTTTTTCGTTGTCATAGCAAAAAAATTTAGCTGTGATTACTAATATTTTGATAGATGCGCTTGCACGTGTAGAAAATGTTTTGCTACGGCAAACAAATTTCCTGTGAAAGTAAATTTTTGAAAATTAAGAATGAAATTGTTTATCACAGCAAACTTTTTCGTTGTCATAGCAAAAAAATTTAGCTGTGATTACTAATATTTTGATAGATGCGCTTGCACGTGTAGAAAATGTTTTGCTACGGCAAAAAAATTTCCTGTGACAGTAAATTTTTGAAAATTAAGAATGAAATTGTTTATCACAGCAAACTTTTTCGTTGTCAAAGCAAAAAATTTAGCTGTGGTTACTAATATTTTAATAGATGCGCCCACGCGCATAGAAAAAGTTTGCTGTGCCAAAAAGTTTTCTGTAACAATAAATTATTAAACCTTAAAAAAATTATTTATCACAGCAAACTTTCTCGTTGTCATAGCAAAAGAAGTTAGCTGTGATTACTAATATTTTGATAGATGCGCCCACACGCGTAGAAAATGTTTGCTGCGGTAAAAAAATTTCCTGTGACAGTAAATTTTTGAAAATTAAGAATGAAATTGTTTATCACAGCAACCTTTCTCGTTGTCATAGCAAAAAAAATTTAACTGCTGTTACTAATATTTTTATAGATGCGCCCACGCGCATAGAAAAAGTTTACGGTGGCAGTAAATTTTTAAAAATTTTAAAAATTGTTTATCACAACAAACTGTTTCGTTGTGATAGGAAAAAAATTTAGCTGTGGTTACTAATAATTTGATAAATCCAATAGCAAATGTAAAAGCAATTCCTTTTTTCCCGTGAAATATTCAAAAAAATTATGAAGAAAATAAATGCGATTTGAAAAATAAATTATTAAATATAATTTTTTCTTTTCAACTAAAGTTTTGAAGTTTTAATTTAATATTCAACTGAAGAACACACTAACACATTGAGAGATAAAGTCATATCAATGAGCCAAACTATTCCAAACAATGCTTAGCCGAAATTTAGTTGGAACTTTATTCCAATGGAATTCGGCTTTACGTTCGAGCTACTTTGTAACGCATTGTAACAATGTATATATGTACATTAAAGAGCAAACGTGATTTTAAGTCAGAAAACTCGAAGCACGCTTTTGCATAACGAAAACACACAAATAATACTAAAAAATAAAAAAATAAAAAATAACAAAAAATAGAAAATAACAAAATACAAAATAAGAGAAAATTGAAAATATACAATTTGAAAAAAAAGCAATAAAATAGAAATTTATTTTAAATAATCTAAAGAACCTACACAATTTTTATAAATACATATAAAGAAAAGGAATCCCTCGATTTTTTTCTCTCTTCTTTATTGAGTTCCTATTATTCTCTTGAATGGAAAGTTAATAATTCACGATTTTTCAGAGAAGAAACTTCTAAACTATAACTTTCTCTGTTATCATAATTTACCGTTATTGCATAAAGACAAAAGTTTTCTCGTATTAAAATAAATCGATTGACCTATAATGTTGCGATTTCGAATTGAAAATTGATGATTCTCAAAACATCTGCTTCGAATTGTGTATATAAAATTATAATTATAAAATATGATATCGAAATTAATAAAAATTAATAAAAACAAAATTTTTTTTTAGTTTATAAATTATTAAAAAAAAATAAGCAAATTTATTTTTTCGATAGAAATATAATACTCTCAGGGTATATGGAGTAATATTATATGAATCTATGCGACTGTCACATGTGCTAATTTGTCCCTCTACGTGGTCATGAGAATTCTAGATGGTATGCAATCTCGCTCAATTCGGTACGGCCAATTCATTAAGAACGTTGCGAGATATCCTAGCAAATGCAAATAGTTGTGTTATTCAGCTCCTATACTGTTCCTGGACTGTGTTACAAACACACCTTCTAGTTAAGATTGCAACAGATAGTTACCTGTGTGTTTTAATTAAAATTACTCAAAAGTTACATCAAAAACCCCAAAAGATATTATTAATGCAATTTTAATAAATTTCCATTCTAAATATTTGTCATTTTATGAGTTAAAAAAAAAAATTGTAATAAAATAATTACTTAAATGTTCAAATTTCTCTTTTTTTTAATAATGTATAAAAAGCTCGCGACCAGTTTCGATAGTCGCGTCAGTAGCTCGAACGCAACAGGTGTAATTGTATAACAATGTTTTTAATGTAAATCAAATTCTTCTTTCATTACGTTATGTAATGAACTGAAAAATGGATTCAACTTTTAATAAAGTTTCGAAAAAAAACTAAATAACAAAAAAATTTGCTTTGTTTAAAACAATATATATATATATTTTTTTTAATTTTGCAAGATAAAAATTTAATTAACCTAATTAAGGTAACGTTTTAACTAACTTTAAACTGTATACATTATCTATAACTTTATGCACAAATGTATGGAATAGTTTGCAAAATTATTCATTTAATTAACAGTGAAACGTACAATAAAATAATAATCGAATTGAAAAAAAATTGTTATTAGATTTAAAAAAAAAAATTAATAAAAAAAAATATTTATAAATAGGTATATTTATAAATTAAATAAATAAAAAATTTATTAATAAAATAAAATAATTAAATAATAAAATAAAATAATTAAATAATAAAATAAAATAATTAAATAATTATCAATTAGAAAAATTGTTTTTTTTCATAAACAAAAATCATTTAGATAACGATTTTTCAAAAATTTAATTTTATATATGGGCTGTGAAAAAAGCGTGAAAATGAAAAATATCATAATTAACTAAACGTCAAGGAAAATAAAAATCGTAACGCTCACTTAAAGCTCGTTCTGCTTCACTTTACTCTAATATGATTCTGCATGACTGCGCACATTCATATATCTCTTTTAGTAATTGAATTAGCGGTTGCGAAAATGGAATTTGTTCATTTTCCCCCTGGATGACAGAAATGTGAGAAATTCAAGGCTACTACTCCCAGATAGACAAAAAAAAAAAAGTTAACTCTTTCCCGATTTACGTGTTATTTATGCAAAAATAAATGACATTTAGTTTTACATGGATAAATTAATATCGGAAATTCACAGCATTCCCCAAACAATTTTCGAAAAAATAAAAAATTCCTTTAGTTAATTTTCCATTAATGAATAATTGTATCAGTAATTAAAAAAAAAATGCTCTCAATGTTTTATGATTTCAGTTGTGCTTTACAAAAAAATAATGTTCCTAGAGCTAATAATATACTCTATTATTTATTATTTTTAATAAATAAAATTTTTAATTAATTTTTAAAGAACAATAAATTTTTAATGGGGAAATTTTTTTTAATTTTTTTCCTAAATCCGTATATATATATATATATATATACATATATTATATAGTTGTTGATAATATTGGTGCGTAAGCTTTATTGACTAGATTCCCACAATCTCTGGCTTATAAAATAAGCACTAGGATCTCGCTGTTAAAGGCAGCCTTAAACCCACTTACGTGTCCAATGCAGAGAAACCATAAACCTCATCAAAGATAGGATATCCTTTCTCTTGCCAAGTAGTATGCATAATCCACTACAGTCATACATGTATATATATATATATATATATATATATATATATACATACAATTTCAATAATAAAATATATATTAAAAGCCACACGAAAACAAATTAATTTTAGAACGCAAAAATATGCGCATCACACTGAAAGCATTTCTAAATTTAAATTCAATGTATTTTTTTCTTATTTATTTATTAATATATATCTAAAATAAAAATCCTGCGACATTTCCCTGGCATTAAAAAACTTTCACTAATAAAAACTTGTTCAAAGTATAATAAAATATGTAATAATTTTTAAAAATACGATCATTTTTGAATTTCTAGAAGCTGATTTTAAATTCATAATCATCGATCCCTAAAAGTACTGTATGTTAAATTTTATAGAAATTTGTCAATTTTTTGAAAATTTAAATCCACTTTTGAATTAGTAAGCATTCGTTCACTAATTTAAATTAGTACAAATTTTCACTAATTTTTTAGTAAAATATTATTTTAGTAATATATTTTTACTAAAGTTTTAGTGAAAAATTACTTTAAAAAAATTAGTAGAAGTTTTCACTGGTACCAAATTGGTAACAAATTTTATTTGCTATTTTTTATTTTACAGAATTTCTTTTTACACAACTTTTTATTTAAAATTCTAATTTAAACGAATTTTAATTTGACAGAATTTTCATTTAATAAAATTTTAAGTGCTTTAAATTTTTAAATGTTAAAATTTCTAATTTCCCCAATTCCTAATTTGTACAAATTGTTATTTGATAAAATTCTTAAAACGCCAATTTTTCATATATCCAAAATTACAAATAGCCAAATAAATAGACAGAAAAATTTTGGCACTATTTTAAAATTTACCAAAATTTTGGTAAATTTTAAAAATCGCGCCGGAATCTTTCTGCTGATTGTATTTAAAATTGGGGACAAATAAAGATTCGTTGTTTTAAGAATTTATGTGAATAAAAATTCTGAGGACTCGGTAAATTAGAAATTTTGACATTCAAAAATCTGTATCACTTAAAATTCTGTTTAATGAGAAAAATAATAATTAAATGAAAATGCAGCTAAATTAGAATTCTTTTAAATAAAAATTTAGGTAAAAAGAAATTTTGTGAAATAAAAATTCTACTAAATAAAAATTCAATATCTAAAAATTTTGTTAAGTAAGAATTTGTTTAAAAAGAAACTATGTAATTCGAAATCCAAAACTAAAAAAAAAATAATAAAATAATAAAATAATTAGTACAAATTTTCACTAATTTTAGTGAAAAATGACTTTAAAAAAATCAGTAGAAGTTTTCACTGGTACCAAATTGGTACCAAATTTGGTAACAAATTTTATTTGGTATTTTTTATTTTACAGAATTTCTTTTTACACAAATTTTTATTTAAAATTCTAATTTAAACGAATTTTAATTTGACAGAATTTTCATTTAATAAAATTTTAAGTGCTTTGAATTTTTAAATGCTAAAATTTCTAATTTCCCCAATTCCTAATTGGTACAAATTGTTATTTGATAAAATTCTTAAAACGCCAATTTTTCATATATCCAAAATTATAAATAGCCAAATAAATAGACAGAAAAATTTTGGCACTATTTTAAAATTTACCAATCACGATTTTTTTTTGATAATTTTTTGATTGGTAAATTTTTAAAAATCACGCCGAAATCTTTCTGTTGATTGTATTTAAAATTTGGGACAAATAAAGATTCGTTGTTTTAAGAATTTATGTAAATAAAAATTCTGAGGACTCGGTAAATTAGAAATTTTGACATTCAAAAATCCGTATCACTTAAAATTCTGTTTAATGAGAAAAATAATAATTAAATGAAAATGCAGCTAAATTAAAATTCTTTTAAATAAAACGTTAGGTAAAAAGAAATTTTGTAAAATAAAAATTCTACTAAATAAAAATTCATTATCTAAAAATTTTGTTAAGTAAGAATTTGTTTAATAAGAAACTATGTAATTCGAAATCCAAAACTAAAAAAAAATAGAAATAAAATTATTAAAATTTCAACAAATTAAAACAAATTTCTATATATATATATAATAAATTTCACTAAACGAAGTGTAAACATTTGTGATTATTAGCGACATAAGAAAAAATAAAGAGCGAAAAAAATTTATTCAAGTTGATGAAACTTGAATATATTTATACAATTCACGATTCAGGTCTTGTGCGCGCGATAAGGAGACTCGACAAACGACATCCGCTTTATTTGATTCGCGTATCAAAGCAATCTTGTGCAATCTTTCAATTGGCACCCCTAATAAAACTCTCGAGCCTCGTAAATTCGTATGTAGCATTTTATACTCCCTCTCTCTCTCTCAAAAAGTAAGTGGTGGTAATCGTTTGTCTCCAACTATTTTCGTTAGGATAAAAAAAAATTTACGATTCGCATGTAACAATATAGATCAAATCACAAGATTTTTGTTTAGCGTTTTTTTTTTCAATTATCTCCAAATTGATCAATCATCAAATCCCTTCTGACGAAATTCTACTAACAATTACATTCACACTGGAAAAAAAATTTATTTGATTACTTAACTATTATCAAATAAATATTTATATTGAACCAATCAATTTTTTATTTGAATCGAATAAACTGTATTTGAAACAAATACCATCTCAAATAATAATTATTTAGTTCAAGGAAACATTTATTTAATAATAAAGTAACCAATTGAGTCAAATTTTTTTTTCAGTGCAATGTAATTTTTTTACAGAAAATTATTTTCCCTATAAATTATAATAAAAAAAATGAATATTTATTATTATACGAAGCATTTTATGAGACTTTAATGTATCATAAATAAAATAAAAAATCCAAATAAATCATAAATAAGAAAACAAATTTCTGGGAGAAAAAAATAAGAAGAGGAGAATCAGAAATTTTGAAAAAAAAAAAAAAAAAAATGTTAGCAAAGGGATTATAAAGTTTGATCAAATATGAATTGAATAAAGTTTTAGACATTCGCATCCGAAGTAGAAAATTTAAAGCAGCTCCGGGAAGGATTGCTTCCTCAGGATGTAGCCCTATATGAACCTATGATTTCATCAAATAGTGTGCTGTTTCAGTTTGATGGAACATCAAATACAGTCTTCCAGGTAAATGCTTGAATGTAACTACTTCCTCTCTCTCTCTCTCTCACTATATATTTCTGTACGCCTATGTGTACTCGCAAGTCTCGAAGCACATACTAATATCTAAGTTTCTACAAAGCACAGCTGAAAGCTTCTAAAATCTAAATGGAGCCGAGAGAGGAAACACCACCTAAATTTAGGTGGTGTGTTCCATGAGGTGTTTGACTAACCTTAATCTTTATCACTACTGTATCAATTTAATAATATTCAAAATTCCAATTTCGTCATTTAAAAAAAAATTCACTTTTTCAATCATAAATAAAAAAATAATTTTTAATTATACTCCAAATTATATTATTTTTCTTTTTAATTAAAAAAAAAAGAAACGAAATAAAATTCTTCTTTTTAATATAACAAAAAAAAACAAACCACTTATGATTCTTTGAAAAAAAAAAAAAAAAAAAGTTTTACACGATTTTTGTAAGTGGAAAATTGTGAATGAATCTTTGACGTGCTTACTGGCAATTAATTCGCCCAGCAGTTTAAACGCAATCACAGCAAATTTTCTCGTTGTCATAGCAAAAAAATTTAGCTGTGCTTACTAATATTTTGATAGATGCGCTTGCACGTGTAGAAAATGTTTGCTACGGCAAAAAAATTTCCTGTGACAGTAAATTTTTGAAAATTAAGAATAAAATTGTTTATCGCAGCAAACTTTTTCGTTGTCATAACAAAAAATTTAGCTGTGGTTACTAATATTTAAATAGATGCGCCCACGCGCATAGAAAAAGTTTGCTGTGGCAAAAAAGTTTTCTGTAACAATAAATTATTAAACATTAAAAAAATTATTTATCACAGCAAACTTTTTCCTTGTCATAGCAAAAAAATTTAGCTGTGATTACTAATATTTTGATAAATGCGCTTGCACGTGTAGAAAATGTTTGCTAGGGCAAAAAAATTTCCTGTGACAGTAAATTAATAAAAATTAAGAATGAAATTGTTTATCGCAGCAAACTTTTTCGTTGTCATAACAAAAAATTTAGCTGTGGTTACTAATATTTTAATAGATGCGCCCACGCGCATAGAAAAAGTTTGCTGTGGCAAAAAAGTTTTCTGTAACAATAAATTATTAAACATTAAAAAAATTATTTATCACAGCAAACTTTCTCCTTGTCATAGCAAAAAAATTTAGCTGTGATTACTAATATTTTGATAGATGCGCTTGCACGTGTAGAAAATGTTTGCTAATAATTTTTGAAAATTAAGAATGAAATTGTTTATCACAGCAAACTTTTTCGTTGTCATAACAAAAAATTTAGCTGTGGTTACTAATATTTTGATAAATGCGCTTGCACGTGTAGAAAATGTTTGCTACGGCAAAAAAATTTCCTGTGACAGTAAATTAATAAAAATTAAGAATGAAATTGTTTATCGCAGCAAACTTTTTCGTTGTCATAACAAAAAATTTAGCTGTGGTTACTAATATTTAAATAGATGCGCCCACGCGCATAGAAAAAGTTTGCTGTGGCAAAAAAGTTTTCTGTAACAATAAATTATTAAACATTAAAAAAATTATTTATCACAGCAAACTTTCTCGTTGTCATAGCAAAAAAATTTAGCTGTGATTACTAATATTTTGATAGATGCGCTTGCACGTGTAGAAAATGTTTGCTAATAATTTTTGAAAATTAAGAATGAAATTGTTTATCACAGAAAACTTTTTCGTTGTCATAACAAAAAATTTAGCTGTGGTTACTAATATTTTAATAGATGCGCCCACGCGCATAGAAAAAGTTTGCTGTGGCAAAAAAGTTTTCCGTAACAATAAATTATTAAACATTAAAAAAATTATTTATCACAGCAAACTTTCTCGTTGTCATAGCAAAAAAATTTAGCTGTGATTACTAATATTTTGATAGATGCGCTTGCACGTGTAAAAAATGTTTACTACGGCAAAAAAATTTCCTGTGACAGTACATTTTTGAAAATTAAGAATGAAATTGTTTATCACAGCAAACTTTTTCGTAGTCATAGCAAAAAAATTTAATTAAAAAAAAAGAAACGAAAAAAAATTCTTCTTTTTAATATAACAAAGAAAAAAAAACAAACCACTTATGATTCTTTGAAAAAAAAAAAAAGTTTTACACGACTTTTGTATGTGGAAAATTGTGAATGAATCTTTGACGTGCTTCCTGGCAATTAATTCGCCCAGCAGTTTAAACGCTATTAATTGTGTTCATGTAAAAAAGAATTTTAATTCGCTCTCGTTTCTCCACTCTGTGTAATTAAACCTGATTGCTCGTTAGGGCAAGTACATAATTGTTACCGCGGATTATTACACATTCCCTTTTTAAAACACGAAAAGTATACAGATTTTTGTAGAAATATTTTTCTTTTTGTGTCAAGAACGTTTGTTTTTTTTTTTTTTTTGTTTGCTTGTGAAAATTGGGAAAAAAAGAATGAAATTCCAGCTAAAGGGTGTAAAAGACACTTTTCCCTCGATTGCTACAATTTTCTATATATATAAAGTGGAATGTACGAAAGAGGAAACTTACAACTGATTCACTCGTTTGCTCTAATAGATCAGTGACAGGGTTCAGTTTCCCGTCCATGTCTTTTGAAGATCGATAAAATTCTGACATATTATATTTCTTAACAGTTCTCTCCAAATTCTTGAGATTTTTCAAGTTCTTGGGATATATATATATGAAATTTAGACAACTTTTCCTGATCTCTGACAAATTGTTCCTTCAAAACATTTTTATACAGACGACAAAAAAATAATAATATAATATTTCTATTATTTATAATAATAATAATAATATAATATTACTATTATTTATAATAATAATAATTATTATTATTTATTTAGTAAAATAAAAATAAAAATGCATCCAGAAAAAAAATATATTTTGTTTCATAGTTAAATAAATATTTATTTTAGCCCATGGAGAATTAAAATGAATTTGTATTAAAAAATTTATTTTTTTTTTAAACTAAATTTATCGCGTCTATAAAAATTTGCTATCACTGGAACCTCATATAGAGTTTAGTGAACCACTCGCTTGAATATCGAAAAATACACGAATGCTCTTCAATTTTATTTACAGATAACCCTCTTGATTTGGTATTCAATACTGAAATTGCTCTAGCGAAAAACTGTTGAATATTTAAAATATATATATCAAATTTTTATACTAAAAAGAAAAATGCCATTAGAAAGCGAAATGGATCAAATTTTCTAAAAAAAAAAAAACACTACAATTACCTAATCAAATTTTTTTAATTTAATTTTTGTTTTATCGAATTAATTGCATAGACAAAAAAATTATTTGATGCAAATAATTGATTACTTTATTATCAAATAAATATTTATTTGTAAAAAAAAAAAATAATTTTTATTTGAAGTAAATTACTTTTATTTGAAAGAAATAAAAATTCATTTCACTTAAAATTTATTTGGTCCAAGGAAATATTTATTTGATAATTATTTGAATTAAATTTTTTTATCTTTTTTTTAAGAACATGATGTATGTTAATAATTACCATATATATTTATTTTGAATGATAGTTCTTTTAAAATGATGTCCAGGCAAAACGTTTCACTATTTATAAACGTCAAAAAGTTTTTCAAACGTACACGACACAGGCGGACTTTTTAGTAATCTACAGAGAGTAATTAACGATTCACAATTAAATACGAACAGGTCTTTTCACTTTATCTCGTGAACTTAGCTTTCTTTGAATAATTTCTACTTCTTAAATTTCTATCGAAAATAGAAAAAAAAAAAAAAAAAATGTTATAAAGGAATTTTTTAATCCCATCTCTTTAAAGTATTCCAGACAAATTTTTCTTTCTTTTTTTTGAATTAAACAATACGTGTAAAATTTCTCTAGAAAAAAAAAAAATTGGAAATTTATTTTTAATATCAGTAAAATATAAATTATCTTGGGAATAAAAATTCAAAAGTTTCTCGTCACAATTTATTTTTTAAAAATTTAAAACCTGATGAAATCGGTATTGCGACGAGAAACATGAATTTTTATTTAATTTATCTTTTATATTTCACACATATCAATCATGAAAGGATATAATTTTTAAATATTTAATTTATTTTTAATTCTCAAATATTGATTATATCATTTATACATATTATTTTTTATACTTTATTATTTTTTTAATTATTCTTATTTTTATTATTATCACTATTATTATTACTATTATTATTTTTATTATTATAATTACTAGCTGACGTATCCGCCTTCAATGGAATTATTGATATTTTACATTCAATAAAATCTCTTTGAAGAGAATGAATTTGTAATTAGAGACGCATGAATATGCCCTAAAAATCATTGGTCAATATTTGCAATTCATCGAAATTTTGTAATGTCGAATTCCTCTTTAGATAAATTTTTAATATAGAATTTTTATTAAACCGAATATTTTCTTTTCATAGAATTTTTTTATTCAACTAATAATTTCATAGTAGATTTTTTTTTTAACACGAATTTTAAAATCAGAAAAAAAATTTTTTTTTGATCAGAAATTATCAAGAGAAAATTTTTGATTACTTTTAAAAATCACATCAAAAAATGTTTATGTCAAATATTTCAATAATTCATTGAATAGAAATTTTATAAAAGAAAATTTGGTTAAATAAAAATTATAAGGAAATTGGAGAATTTTAAATTAATTTAAAAACAGTTTTTTAAGATATTTTAATTGTAATTATTTTTAAACATAAAATTTTTTTACTTTTATATTTATAATTTTGACAATTACTTTTCATAATTATTTTAATGCTTTTTCCAACAATTGTATAAAATTTTTCTATTCAATAAATTTATCTTTCTTTTTTTTTTGTTTTCTCTCTAGAATCTTTTCTAATTTTGGTCTCTTTCTCTTAAGTCAGATTACAACAAAACGAAAGTTGGCGCCACGGAATCGTCTAGGCAATATATTACCACAGGAACATATAACTTTGAGCTTTTAGTCATTCTTCGAGTAGGACTTTACGCACTCTCTATATAGTCCTTTTAAGATCCACCCTCTTCTGATTCCTACTAATTTCCTTTATTCCTATATTTTCCTATCCCCGCGTGTGTATGCCATCAAACTAATCAAGGAAAATCATTCACTAATCTTCAAGTTATTATTATCCCCACAAATTATACAATGCGCTTAATCCATTTTGAATCTTTACACAAATTACCCCCAAAAAAAGTAAATTAATCCAAGAATACATATTTTCTAGTATTTTTTTTTTTTAATTAAAAATTTTATTTAATTCAACTTTCAGGGTGTGTACTAAAAATCTGAATTACAATTCCAGGACTTTTCCAGGACAAATTTCTTATTTTTCCAGGACATTAAATTGGATGACTTTAAGGAATAAAATAATTTTAGTTTAACTATTGTTTTCAGAAATTATTAAAAAATTAATTAATTACTTAAGTAAATTTTCATTTTTTACTTATTTAATGAATTTTTTTTAACTTGATTGACAAAATTAGAAATTTTTGAAATTTTAAAAGCAAAATATAAAAAATTCAAGGACAAAAATTAAAATTCCAGGACTTTCAAGGACATTCCAGGACATTTTTTCAAATTCCAGGACATTTCCAGGACTAGTAGACACCCTGAACTTTTAGAAATTAAACTTTTAATTAATAGCCCACTTGGAAAGATTCCCCGGAAAGTGCCCCCTGGAGGTTCTATCAAAATTCCGCCGGAACTTCCAACGTAATTCCGTCGGAATTCCATCGGAGTTCCAAAGAATTTCCGATGTGATTCCGACGCATTTCTAACGGAATTCCGATTAATTTTTTTCAACATTTTTAGAGTTCTAATTCCGTCAGAATTCCGCCGGAACTTCCAACGTAATTCCGTTGGAATCCCATCGGAAATTCTTTGGAACTCCGATGGGATTCCGACGCAATTCTGACGGAATTCGGATTAATTTTTTTCAAAATTTTTAGAGTTCTAATTCCGTCGGAATTCCGCCGGAACTTCCAACGTAATTCCGTTGTAATCCCATTGGAAATTCTTTGGAACTCCGATGGAATTCCGACGGAATTACGTTGGAAGTTCCGGCGGAATTTTGATAGAACCACCAGGGGGCACTTTTCGGGGAATCTTTCCAAGTTGGAAAATAATAAATTTGTAATTAAAAAAATTTTTAATAATTTATTTAGTTCAAAAATTAATTTAATTTTAAAAAAGTGATAGTTTTATATTATTGTTGGACATTTTAAGAAACTTTAAACAAAAGTGAAACCATGAATTTCATTCTTTTTACTTCTTAACCTGATTGGTATCTTTGTAGCAAACGAAGTATATATATATATATAGAAAAATAAAGATCTATATATATAGATCTTTATTTTCTTCTTATTTTTATAGTTACTAAGTAGCAAGATACGAAGAGAGGTAAGTCTGTTTAATGGAGTGAGCCACGATTGGAAACTAGGGAAAAAGCAGGGCAACTCAAACCATAGTCAAACTGCTGAATCACTTTACCTATTATTTTTCGGTGATCGATAGTTTATTTCGAGCGGAAATTGCACTATGTTTTAACGGAATTTAAAAATGAAAAAATAATATTCGCCACTCCATTTCTATAATTAAATTTCAAATTATACACTTCTTTTATATATATATATAATGAAGAAACGAAAGAATAAAAGAAAAAAAAAATACTTCAATCCATTACTAAAAAAAGGGGAATTTTCCGCCTTTTAATATAACGTTATTACACCTTTTATATATATATACAAATATTTAATAGTCAAAAATCAATTTTCAATATTAAATTAAAATGACAAAAAAAAATCATTTAAAAATAAAGAAGATAAAATTAAATTTTCATTAATTAACGAATTGGGGAATTATTTTTTTGTTGCACGACTCTTTAACGGTGAAGCCTATATTCCCTTGGGAATTGCTCGATTCCATATATATATATATATATATATATATATATATATATATATATATATACGTCTCATCTAAAAAGGGTCATTTCACATAAAGTCAATCACGATATATAAGAGATCAAGTATTGCCCGTAAATCACACGTTTTTCACTTTCCCAAGTTCTAATCAAAAAAGAATTCAATCAGGAAAGTAGAATTTTTTTTTAAAGATTAAAATATTAAAAGATACTGTTAAAAAATGAGACTAGATTTTATATATATATATACATATAGTTAACAATGGAAATAAATCCTTCACGGGTAGATTATGGATTTTTACTGCGTATATAAAAGCATTTGTCCCCATATATGGTATATAAGGCAATTTGCATATCTTGTATTAAATGTACGGAAGAAGACTAATGGAAGTCGGAAAATCTGTTTTATAAGTTCACTTTACTCATTTCATGTAACGACTGATTGTAAAACGACCCTAAACTACCTCTCCTAACGTCATATAAATAGTAGTCCTTTATGACCCTTTTCTCGATCCACAAACTCCACTTTTTACCATATGGTATTCTTCCCTGCATCTTTGCGTAGCACAAAAAAAAAATTAATTTTATATTTCACCTTTTATCCTTTATATCAATTCTATTTTTTATACAAAATATTTTTTTATTTTTCGATTTTTTTTTATAAAGTAAAATAATAATAATAATAATAATAATAATAATAATAATAATGCTATTGTTTAAACAAACTTGCAATCCACATTTTCAATTATTAATTTCAATTAAATATTATAAACAAATTTTATAAAATAAGTGTAAAAAAAAATTATTTACAATTAAAAAAAGCCCTATAATGGTAGTATAAAAAAAATCTTATAATAATTAACTCTTGTATCCAAATTGGTCAGGAAATAAAGCATCATGTTTAGATGGCCTTCTCGAGTTAACGCTCATTATTATGCCGATAATTAACCGATGATCTTGAATTATCGTCATTGATCATCACTGTACCAACAATATTTAGCATCATTACTGATAACTTTAATTAATTATTATATATCGATGTTATAATCCTCTTATAAAAATATTCTTAAAAACAATATATTTAAAATTAATATAACTTTCTTGTATATAAAAATTATTATTTTCATTATTTAAAATCAAAAGAAAATATTTCTAATTTTTATTAATTAATTAATCTCATTATTTAAATGAATTCTGTTTTTAAAACAAAATCCAAATAGTCTATTTAATTTATTTTTACCGTTTTCTTTTTTGTTTAAAAAATTTTTTTTTTTTTGATATACTTTTAATTGTTTTTTTTTTTTTATTAATGTTTTAATTATCATTTAGAGAAATTAATTTTATTAACTATTTTATAAAATTGATATCTAAAAAAAATTCTATTAATTCTAATAGATTATATTTGAAAGAATATTTTATATTTATTGTCATATACAATGTTAGAAATAAATTTAGTTTGCCTACGTAAAATCTGTACGTGACATCATCGAATATTTCGTTTTGATCCCAATAATTGCCCCACTTTCATTAGTGAGCAATGCTTTATTAATTAATGTTCAAAGTCATTAACTTAGAACACACGAAATAATATAGCAATAATTTAGAAAACACATTGTAATTACCGATTTTCGAAAATAGATTCTACCATTTATTTTCTAATCCATTCGATTAAAATTATTTTTTCTTCCATTTTAAAAAATATTTCACTCAATTTTTTTTTGTATTTTACTTTTTTTTAAAAAAATATTATTTAATTTTCCTTAAAATTTTTTTGTTATTTAATTTTCTCTATATTTTAATAATTTTTATTTTTATTTTTTTTTTTAGTATTTATTTTTTCTTAATGGTTTCGACAATTTATTAAAAGTTTTTATTTAATTTTCTCTTCAATGAACAATTAAAACCCTTAACGTGAAAAAAATTGAAAAAACTAAATTTGTGCAAACACAGAGAAAAACATTGTTATGAAATCAATGTTTTGCAGAAGGGAGAAAAATTTGATTTTTATCTTTTCACTGATAACTCTATTTATAAAATTGCTATTGTATGGAATTTATATAAAAAAAGAAAGATTTTTCCCATATAAATTTATTTTTATATCTTCTCTATTAATAACAAGAGGTATTTTTCCATTCAAACAAAAAATTTTCAAAAAAATTTGTTTTTAATTCAAGTTAAATTTTTTTTTTCTTTACAATTTAAAACTATTTTTTCAAACAGTAGCAAAAAAAAAAAAGGATTTAATTCATAAAAATACTTACTATAAAATAGTTATAACTTTTGCTGCTTTTAAAAAATTATTATTTTTATCTATATTACTATTATTATTATTATTACTATTATTATTACTATTATTATTACTATTATTATTATTATTATAAATATTATTTTATTACTTATTATTACTTCTGTTATTATTATTATTATTATGACTCATAGTTTAGAACTATAATTTCTGCTTTAAAATTATTTTTTAATTTTATTATTATTCCTAACTTTAAAACAAATTCAATTTCCTCTCATATTATTGAAAGAAACATTCACTACAATTTTTTGACAATAACTGCCAATCCTCTATTGATAAATAAAAAAAAATTTTTAATTTTGAAAAAGAAAAATTTGCCTGAGAACACTAAAAAAAAACTTGCGCATTATTGCAAAATTTTCAAATTAGAAAATTTAGAATAAAAAAAAAACAATAAAAAATGCAAACAGAGGGAGAAATTTAAGAAAAATAAAATCTTTTTTTCTAAACAAAAGAAGAACAAGAAGAAGAAGAAGAAGAAATATTGTAATCACACCTCGGATCGAGAACGGCGCCGGCGGGAGTTTCGCGGTTTGAGAGAGAACTGTCGCCACCGCGTGGCCCGAAAAGCTCGGAATTTCGAGGCGCTTGCGCGTAAAGCTCCTTTTCTCACGGCAGCAAGAGGTGCTTTTCATATCTTTCCCTCTCTCCCTCCCCTTTTTTTTCTTCCAACCCTCAAAACTTTCCTCCTTCTCCCTCTTCGCTAGCCACAAGTTTCACGTTGTATTTTTCATCCCCACTTATTAAAAATAATAATAATAATAAAATGAATCACTGCGTTTTGTGTTCGCATCCTTCATAATATTTCACGTGCAAGTTTTAATTGACGTAAATCTTGACTTTTCCCGCGCAACAACAAATATGTAACAAACGTTACGCAAAATTTGTTACTCATCTCCCTCCCCCCTACCTTCTATTCATTTACGTTTATTATTTATTGTTTTGTTTCTTTTATATTATTTTACACTTTTGCTTTCAATTAAATTAATATCACCTGACTAATTTCTTCTTCCGTAGGCCATCGGAAAGAATTAATAATAGCATCAATCGTTTTTCAAGGTCAAAGTTTATCGTTCATCGTGCATTATAAAAATCCCTGATGTTATATACAAAAGCCGGCTTCACTGCTTTCACTCAAACTAACACTCTGGGTTTTTTTTTTTTTTTTTTTTTTTATGTAACAAGGCTGACACAAGAGTACATGTGTGATGGGGAAAAAAAAGTGATTGTGAATTATTGGATTTTACTTTGAATAAAACACAGTGCTTCAATAAATTCCATTGGAGCATATTTGAAAAAAATCACTACAAGTGTATTACACAGCGAATTTTTTTTTTTTTTTTCAAGTTCATTAATTGAAAGTAAAGGGGCAATCGTGAAAAAATAATTATGGAAAAAAAAACTTTTTTTTTTTTAAAAAAACTGTTTTAAAATTATAATTTTCTTTGTTTAAAAAAATTATTTTCGATTTTTATTTTGTTCTTTAATAAAATAAATGTTTTTATTAAACAGTAATTTTCAATTACCAAAAATATGATTTTAAAAAATAAAAACTAAGTTTTTTGTTATTTTTATTTAGATATTTCTATCTATGTATAATTAATTTAAACATGCAAATTGAATTTTTTCAATTAAACAAAATTATCGAACCAATTAAAAAATTCTTTGTATATTCCAATTTAATTAACTCCACTCAATGAAATCGCGCCAATCTTAATCGCATTTTTTTTTTTTTGTCTATACCCATTTCATTTATTTTCTCTACAATAATTGTCGCTTATAAATTAGTATTTTTTAATTAATTATCAATCAAGGACAAAAATCAGTTCGGTTAAAGTTTTATTAATTTCTACAAAATCAGATCTTTTACCAATGGAGATTCTAAACAAATTTTGAGAGACTAAAAAAAATTTCGGATTTTTTAAATTTACCACAAAAGTTTTAATAAACGTCATATTATTATACAGTGAAAAATAAATTTGATTCAAATAATATTGATTACATTAGCATATAAATATCTGTTTATATTAAATTATTATATTAATAAAATTCTATTTGTTAGTCAAAAAAGTTCTATAGAATTTCACTAGAATGATTCTATAGAATCACTCTACATAAATTCTAGTGAATATTCTATAGAGTTTCACTAGAACGGTTCTATAGAATTTCTATATAAATTCTATTAAAATCTAATTCTTAAATAAAAATTCTTAAATAATAACATGAATTTTCTGGCTATTTTCTGGCTAATATCGCAGTGATTATGTTGAACAATTTTATTTTTCTTAAAGATCAATGCGTATAATCATACATATATCCAATTGTCTTTTTAAACAATTTTTCCAAGGAACTTTTTTAATTACCCCTCAATGTCACAACTTTTTTTTCGAAAGCGGAGGTCTCATACTGGGTAGGTGCCACCCATCGTCATTTTCAAGTGGCTGTAAGTTGGAAATGGTTAATTTTACAGAAACAGCAAAATTTGTGGTTGCAATTTAATATTTTTAAAACCATTTTCAATGGATTTTGATTAGAAATATAAAATCTGTAATAACCAAAAAAAAGTTTCAGAATCTTAGGAAAAAAACATTAACCTTTAAGAAAAATAAAATTGTTTAACATAATTTATAGCAATCAGCTATAGAATTTATGTCCCTTTTTTGTTTAAAAATTAGAGTTTACTGAATTCATGTAGAAATTCTATAGAATATTCACTAGAATTTATGTAGAATGTTTCTATAGAATCATTCTAGTGAAATTCTATAGAACTTTTTTGACTTGGTTTTAAATACAGAAACTTTAGGCGCCAATAAAATTTAATTCAAATAAAAATTATTTTGTAAATATTTATTTGAAAATAGTCAATAACCGAATTTTCGAATTAAATAAATTTTTTTGTCATAAAAGGATTGTAATAGAATTTTTTTTTTTTCAATTAAAAAATATTTGCAATTTGATATGAACATATGCGGCTTAGTAGAATAATGGCAAAGGGATACGGAAACATTTACGTGTATTTGATGTCAATTGATTTGCCGCAGAAACTTGTTTTGGCAGACATCAAGGGATTCAACTTGAGACAAGCTCCTCTAAGTTCAATTTCTCTTATTTTCGACTAACTATGCATGTTCTAGTTAAAGCAATGTTTCTCAGTGACATAAGCCATTATACCTTCTACCAACGACTATACTTCGTTGCTCGTTTAATTGGCACCTGAGTTCCACATCACTTTAGGTACTTTAATAAGTTTCAAGAGAGAAGTCAGGGATAAATTGTTCAATTTTACTTACAGTTACCGCAGGAAACTACCTACGTATAACAAGGTGCAAAGAATGAAAAAAAACACACACACACACTCTAAATTTCCTTCCTATTTTTAAATTTTTTCTTTTTTACAAAAAGAATTGTTTTATTCTTAAGGAGCCAGAATTAAATTGTTTCGAAAGAAATTAATTTTATTTAAAAAATGAAAAAATACTAAATTTTAAAACTTTGTCAACGATAAATAATCTAAGTATCCATGGAAAGATACATGATTTCTATTAAATATTTTTTCTACTCTGCAAAAGAAGTGTGTCAAGCGGAAAATCGGACACTAAATCGAAAATTTAGAATGTCTACATTCAATTTCATTTGTCGATAAATCAATTGTATTCGGGAAAGCTTTTCTGGTACTTGTAATAATGTCAACTGCAGCCCACAGAGAAAATTTAGTATTTAGGGATTTTCGAAATTATTGAGAAAAGTAGATAACATTATACTGCCGTACGAAGTAAAAACTTAGTTAACTCATATTTTGGCGAAAAATGAGTTTTTGGTATCAATGGATTCGTAATAAAAAAACGCGTCTGATGGTATTATTAAAAAATTTTTATTTAATTATTTATTGCAAAAAAATAATTATAAAAAATTGTCGAAAACCCAGAAAATGAAGAAATACTACATAAAAAGTATGCTAACTCGAGTTAAGGAGTCCGAAAGTCGTAGCTCGAGCATGATATAAGAAACAAAAACTCAGTCAACTCGAGTTGAGTATTTTTGCTGTCAAAAACGTAGTCGAATTTCATGCATAGTTTCGAAACGAAAACCTTAACTCGAGTTAAGTGAGTATTTATTTCGAAAAGTGGCGTGAGCTAGACCCTGTGTTTCGAAAGCAAACTCCTCAACTCAACATCGTTTAACTTCGGTTTCTCGTCGGGTTGGTTCGGAATCTCGCGTGCTATGATCATGCCGGTTTGTTATTCTTGCAAATAATGCACCGGCTTTTTAGAAAAAGTTTACTTTAGAAAAAAATAAATAAGTGAATAAGTGAAAAAAAAAACGAAAAAAATACAAAATTTTCTTTGATTTTTTTTACTTTTAAAAAGTTTAATTAATAGTTTTTTACTGTTGATTATTATATAAAGACTGTTGTAGTAATTATAAACAGCTGTTGTAAGTTATTTGAATATTATAAGCAAATATAATCAATGTTTTTCCACTAATAACGCCGTTTTTTCATACAATCCTTCTACACATTTTTAATTGTAATAAATTTTATACTGAAACATGTTGATTAAAATTTAATTTTTAAAAAAATATTAATAAATAATAAAATAATAAAAAAATATATAAATTAAAAATAATAAAAATAATCTTTGTTAATCACAATCAGAATAAAATTTAACTCAAAAACAAATTTTTTATAATGTGTATTTATTCCCCCACCTCGCGTGCTAGCTTGAGTTAGGTGAGTTTTTACTTCTGAGCGGCGGCTCGAACTCGCCTACCTTTTCGGAAAGCACTCCTTAACTCGAGTTAACTAAGTTTTGCTTGTGTAAAAAAACACTTATCTCAATTATTTAATATAATTTGTTTAAATAATCAATTTTTGACAACGGATTTAGAAAGAACTCTATTTATTTACCTAGAAAGTGAAGTTAGATTAAAGAATTATTTATATTATATTAGGTTTTTTAAGACAAACAGTCTTTCATCATTTTCTCGGTTTCACGAAAATATGAGTTAAGTAAGTTTTTATTTCGTACGGCAGTATAATAATCTTCAAATATAATTTTTGTGTCTGTAAATTATTTTAACTAACTGAAAATAGAAAAATTCACGCAAACAAATATTTTTATTATTTAAATCGTAAAATTCTAAAATAATTATAATAATTAAATATAAAAAAAATAAATATTCGATTAGTTTACTTTGAAATATCAAAAATTTTTTTTTTTTTCATTTTGGATTCTCTCAACCATGCGTAAGTATAGCAATAAAGACTTTTAAGCTAAAGAAACTGAGAATATAAGAAGAATAACTCCATTGCTGAGTTTATGACTGCAGTCAAGAAACTAATAATTTTAATCTTTATATACGTATTTCATGAAACTTTCCATAATGGATATATATAACTTTTCATAACCAAAGGTATAAAAATACTTTTCTACAAATATTGTAAGAAAATTTAAAAAACATTTATCTATTACAATTAACAAATATTTTAATTTGTTAACAAAGAAATAAAAAATGAAAAATAAAATAAAAAATAAGAAGAACTAAAATAAAATGGAACATAAAGTAGCAAAAACGAAATCAACAATAATGCCAACAATAACTATGTCACATTAATAAAAAAAAATACAGCCACTTTAAAGCACAAAATTGCAGCAACAATAATAACAACAATTAACATCAATTTGTTTTCCCTCAATTATTCTTTGCTTTATAAAATATAAAAAAAAATAGTAGTTTCTATGTAATATAAAAAATAACTTCTTTTTGTATTTCATTTCAATAAAAATGAAATGCAAAAAATTTTCATGAAACGTAAAAAAATTATGTATACAAAGAACTTTGAAAAAAAAAAAATATTTTCGATTGTGAATTTTCAAGAATATGCCTTTAAAAAAAACAACATAAAATTGTTATGCAAATCGTATGCAATTTATAAAGATTTTTTTTATTTTGAAGAAAAAAAATATATATATGTATCATTTTAAATATAAAAATAGCATAAAAAAAAAGTCGTAAAAATATGATCGGTCAAATTTTATTTTATCAGAGCAGTTGTTATCGTCAGCCAGAGTTAAAAAAAAAAAATTCACAGCGACAATAAATGAGGTTTATATTTTCCGATTTCATTTCCTATCTCTACAGCATCCACCTCTTGATTCTTTCTTCGACTGAGAAGAATTAGATCTTCCATTCTTACAACACGTCGGTGGACAAGCACCTCCACCTAATGACTCCTTAACTCTAAAAAAAAATATTTATAAATATTTTAATATGTAAAAAAATCTAAATAGAAAAATTATATTTATTAATTAAAAAAGATATAAATTAAATAAAAAATATATTTGTCTTAAAAAAAATTTTGAGCTAAATATATTTTTTCTCTATAATTGTAAATTTATAGGAAAGCTTTCAATTCTAACTTTGTGTATAATATATATATTTCGCGTATCATGATATGATTTTACACGACACTCAAAATGACCCTGCGGTGGTTACAAGGACAAAATTATATTATACATGGTTAGGTGATAATTTTGCCAGAAGGGTTTTATCAAGTATATAATCATACATATTATTGAAATATTAATCTACTCTTCCCTATTAATTATTTTCAACAAAAAAAATCCATTTTTTACAAAAAATAATGAATTTTTTAATCCACTCGAGATTCACTGAGACAACATTGCACAATAAATTGCACCCAAAGTTGAAGTTAAAGAAAAAGCTTTTTAACTTATTAAAATATTCTCGAGTTCTTTCTTTATATTTCTACCTTTCTTTTAATGTTTCCAATAACTCTTATCTCCTAAAATTATATAAAAACGAGGCAGTTATATCGACTAATTAATTTAATTACCTACTATAATTCAATTAGAAGATCGTTTCTCGATATTTTTTTGCACTTGATTCAAATATTTTAACGAGTATTTAAACAGTTCATAAAGAAGAGAGACGAGAGAGAGAGAGAGAGAAATAGAGAGGGAGAGAGAGAGAGAGATAACAAGGATAGAAGCCACAATGAGGCAACCTCTTTCCGGAAACGGGGAGTATTGTCATAGCAATTCAGGACAAGGTAATAGGCAAGAGAAATTACCAAATGCATATACACTCTACCTAAATATGGAAGATAGGTGCCATCCATCAAGCATGTCATTGATACATGCTCATATGCATAATAATGCGCGCCTCGGATTACATATGCCAATGAATTCACTTCATTTTCCAAAAGACCTATATAAAATCACTTTATATTTTCCTTAGAAAAATATTTTCTAAAAATCCTCACATAAATTCACAATTTTCTACTCCAAAAAAAAAAACAACGTATGAAAAATTTGATAATTGAAAAACAATCCAAATTGACACACTGAAAAAAAATTTATTTGATTCAAATGAGAATTATTAAATAAATATTTATTTGAACCAAATAATTTTTATTTGAATTAAATAAATTGTATTTGAACCAATAACTTTTGTATTTGAAACAAATATCATTTAATTGACTCAAATAATAATTATTTGATACAAATAAATATTTATTTGATAATAGTCAAATAATCGAGTATTTGAACCAAATAAATTTTTTTTTTTTCAGTGCAAAAATGGATCTAATCAAACGAAAATAAATTAAATTTGTATAACAAAATTTTGGGTTTTGATGTTAAAAAATAGAAATTAATTAAATTTTGATGAAATAGGAAATAAAATTAATTTTCCAAATTTTTGAAAATTCAAAAAGAATAGAATTTTGAAAGTCACACAAAGAAGTTATCAAGAAAAAAAATTTGTGAAAAATGTGGCTCATAAGAATATTGTATTCATATGGATTGAAATGATGAAATTGACTATATATATATATTGTATCTCATATATATGACCGCTAACCGATTCTCATTTCCCGAAGAAACGCGACGATGTTTCCTGAAAATCAGAAATTTATCGCTCGTAATAATTCATTGACAATAACTCTTAGATTTCATTTTCTTTACGAATATATACAATTTTTGAAACTAATTTAAATCATTATATAAGCTATATTTTATATTACATTTATTTATAATATAATAATAAATACAATAAATATATATTAATATATTATTTATTTTTTATTATTATTATATTTATTATTATTATTATTATTTATTATTATTATAATATTTATTATTGATAAATATTTATTGTAATAATAATTTATTATAATGAAATATTTAAATATGCAAAAATAAAGTATGAAGTTTTATTTTTCTATAATTTAGTTACTTTTACTGTTCAAGAGAAATATAATTTTTCTGCTAAATGTGAAGAAAATTTATACTAAATATTATCGAAATCAAAATGAGTAAAGAAAATATAGAAAATAAAGAAAATATAGTTACAGAAAACATTAGACACTAAAAACTATATTTGTAATAAAGAAGAAAATTCATAGTCCTACTTTCTGCCACAGCATCCTCCAGCATCCTTTCTTTCCTCTATTTTCTTTTCCGGACTGTAATAAAAAAAATAGAAATATTCTATAAAATTAATTTTACAAATAAAATTATTTTTGCATATGAAAATACATCATTTATTTAAAATTAATTATAAATATCAAATTTTTTTTTCTTTTATAAATTTTATTTAAAAAAAAAATATTAAACTTACTGTTCACATTTGCATGTCACGTGGCCAGAATAATCCTTTTGTTTTGTTACTTTTCTAAATAAAAATAAAATTAATTAGAATATATTCAAAAATCAAATGTGAAATTAAAGTAAATTGTAAAAACTTACGCGCAATGATCACACATGATGAAAATTTATAAACGTCTAAAACTTTATTGAATTATTTATTTATTATTATTTTATTCTTTTTATATTTATTATTATTTTATTCTTTTTATATTTATTTTTTATATATTATATTTTTTATTATTTATATTATTTATTGAATTATTAAGTTCAATTAAATGTCAATTTTAAAACTTAGAATTTTTTCAAAAAATTAGAAACTTGTAAACAAATTTTTACAGTTGACAGTTACTCAATAAATGAATTCATAATTTTCTGATTTCAATTTTTTAACCCTGTTTTGTTTTTTTTTTTCATTAAAAATTGTTTAACTATTTAAATTTTTTACTTATTTTAATTAATCAAAAAATTAATTATAATTTCAATTACTCAATTTTAATTCTTAAATATTAAAATATACATTTAATATTTTAATTATTAAATTATTAATATTATTTATTATACTTATTTTATTATTTTTTTTATTATCATTATTTAATTGTTAAGTTACTAATTATTTTCATTAACATTATCCATAAATCATTTATAAATTTATTTCGAATTATCATCATAAAAAAAAAAGAATTATGTAAAAAATATTTTTTTTGAAAATATCAGATACACTTGCAAATGAGAAAAAGTATCTAATTATGAATAATCAAGTATAATTTTTGATTTAATTATAGATATATAAACATTTGATTTGCAAATTAGTTTGTAAAGCCAAATTCAAGTTGAATATTTGCGAGACTTTTTCCCTTAGTTTCACGAATGAGAAAAAATAAAAATATGGAACCAATCCAAGAGAATGATGCAAATATGAAAACAGTTGTGACTGCATCATAAAATACAATTAACATGTACAATATTAAAATTGCTATCAAGGACATGGACCAACTTAAAAAAACAACAACACTTGAACCAATTAATTTCATTTCAACTGGAAATGAATCTGCATGAAGTGTCCATGCCAATGGACCAATTCCACAATTAAATGATGCAAAATAAAGACATATACATGTCAATGGTACCCAATAATATTTATCACTATATTCAATATTTTCTTTTTGAAGTTTCATAAACCAACCTGCAATTTTATAAATATTATAAAAAATTCTTTGAAATATATTTGTTAATTTTATAAACAAAAATTAGAACTTAGTCTTTATTATAAATTTAAATATTCTAATTTAAATTTAAGATTTAAAAATGTTTTTTCTTTAGTGGAAAATAGTATTCAATATTTCGACAAAAATAAAAAATTTTAATTTTTACAAAAAAGAAAAATAAAAATTTCAAAATAATCGAAAAAATTAAAAAATAAAAAAAAATAATAAAATAGAATATCTAGCATTTATAATACCTAGTAAAGCAAGAAAAATTCCCATAAACATCGATGAAAATATCAACAATTTTCTCCTGCCAATCAAATCAATCAAAATTATGGCCAAAACACTGGCAGCTATTTGAACACTGCCGATAATGAGAATCGTTTCATTCGTATCAAAATCTCCACTTGGATATTTCAATTCAAATATTGAAAATGCGTAGAAAATTATGACATTAATCAAACTAAATTGATGAGTTAAGATTGAAACAATAGTTGCAGAAAAGGAGCGCCAAACTTTTATATTTTTAAATATTGAACTTGACACCTAAGATGGAAGATATATAAATATCAAGAAAAAGAAAAAAATAATATAATTATTTATATAAATACATGCCTTGGATTTATAAATAGTAGCAAGACTTTTAAGTTCCTCTAATTCTTCGCTAAAATCATCGAAATTATTTCTATATCTTTGTAGTGATTTTTTCGCCATTATCTCATCATTTTTTGTTAAATAATAAAATGAACTTTCTGGCAAAAAAATTATAAACGCAATTGGTGCACATGAAATTGAACAAATGAGACTATATTGCCAAATTATTTTATGTTCCTCCATGAAATAATCAATCACAAAAGCATACATGATACCACAATTAATTAATAAATGCAAAAATGTTAGTAGACGATTACGAATTTCCTTATCGGCTATTTCTCCTATATAAATTGGAGTAAGAACACACAAAATTCCACCGCAAATCCCACAAATTAATCGACCAATCAACATATAAATAATCTAAATTATAAAATTAAAAATTATAAAATTAATAAAATAAAAAATATTCTATTTTAATTTATATTTAATCAATATGATAAAATGAAAAAAATCAAAACTTACTTTTGTACGCGAAAAGGAAATAAATGACCAACCAATTAAAAATAGAGGAACCATTAGAAACATTCCATTTGTGAAACCAAATATTTTCAAAATAAATGGAGCACATATAGATCCAAAGCAAGCTCCAATGTTTAAGATGAATCCAATAAATCCTATTTCGAAGATGGTAGCACCTGTGTCATTTAATTGATAACTAACGCTCGAATTCCAAGCTATCGACACTCCAAGAGCAAAACCGCCAAAAGAAGCTTTTAATTAAAAATTAAATCAATTAACACTTTTGTGTGATAATTAATTCATTAATTAATCGAACGAGAATTAAGAATAAATCATACCTAACAATGCACCAAAATATTGCTTTAACCTCATTTTAACTGACATTTCTCAATTTGAATAAATTCCGTCAATTTATCTTCACAATGAAACAGAAATAGTTCGCTTTTTTTTTAAATTAAAACGTCATTAATTAGAAGTCGTTACTTTTTTTCCAACGTGAAAACAAAAATGGAATAATTACTAATTAATCAACATCACACTATGAAAAAATTTTTTATCGATCTTCCAGGAGAGAGAGGTTCGTGTATGTTTACCATTTGTCAAACAAAGCCAGTCATCACCTCCTTTTTTTTCTCAAATTCACATATATAGAGATTATTCGATGACACGTAATACAATTGAGAATAATAATTTTAATATATCATTTTGTTAAATAAATACATACTCGACAATTTATAATATACCTATATATATATAATCCTCTTGTTTCATGTATAAATACGTAAATAAAACAAAAGTATCGAATTGGGATTAAAATTTAATTTTCCCGCGGATTTATTGTCTCATTGGCAACAAAATATAAATCAAATGACAATAAAAAAGAAAAAAAAAAAATTTCAATAGTATTTTTATGCTCATGAATTTTAGTTATTTCATTTTATTAACGAAATTCAAATTTTATGAAAATTTAAACCAACACAGAAGATACTGTTTTCAGGATCTATAAAAAGAAACGAAAATTAATAAATTATTACGTGATTAAAATTACGAAGCTGAAGTACGCAACGTTTATGATAAACGATTTTTAAAGAAATAATTTTTTAAAATGAAAAATTCTATAATTTTTTGCCTAAAAAATATTTCTAGTAGTTTTCATTAATCAAAAAATTATAAAAAAATTATTTTTTTGGCAAAAAATTATAGAATTTTTCATTTTAAAAAATTATTTCTTTAAAAATCGTTTATCATAAACGTTGCGTACTTCAGTTTCGTATTAAAATTTTAATAATTCCAAATATTATACTATTTACTTTCAAAAATGTTTACTCACTTCCGGTTCTAATTTAAAGAAACATTTTGCTACTTGAAAGATTTTATCACATTTATCTTTGCCAGCTATAGAAATAATAAATTTTTATTTTAATCATAATAATTATATTAAATAATAATAATTTAATTGAAATAATTTTATTTTTTTGAAATTATGACTTACTAATGACTTTGCATTTATCAAAATTACTTCGCACTCGAGCCTGAGAGTTTTGAGGGAAAAATTTCAAAACTTTGCCAAGATTTATTACATTCTTTTCGTTAAGAACGCGATGTTTAATTAAAACACAACGTAAATAACACTTTAAATTTCGATCCTCAACATTAAAGTCACCAGCTCTTAATTTTTTCAAGGATTCTGAAATTATTTTTTTTTTTTTAATCAAAGAACTTTTTTTTAAATAAAAAACGAAATAAATAAAATGTATTTAATAAATAATAATAGAAAGAAAATTGAAATAAAATTAAACAATAAATAATTGAGCTCACCAGAAGAAACGCCTGTTTCTTTTCTACACTTTCTTAATGTATTGGCATTAACAGAAATCTGTAAAAACATGAAGAAAATATGCGATGGAAAAATGCATCTCAAAAAATAACCTTGGAAGAAAATATGAAACTTACGAGGCAAATTGAAATAATCAGAATAATATTCTTCATATTAAAATCGAAGAGAAAATTAAAAATCATCAAATCCAATGTTATTTTATCGCTAAAAGCAATGATTAAACAATTAATTTTTTTACATAACAATCCTAATAGAAATTTTTTTTGAAAGAATTTTTAGATAAACGAAAATTTCGAGACAAATTCCAAAAAAAAAATGTATAATAAAAATAATAATTACAATTGTCTAGAAAATTGTACAATTTATATACGTAATTATGAAGAATCATTATATTTTTAAACAATGTATCTAATTAAAAACTCACCAAATTTTAAATATAATAAGAAATAACTAACATGTTGTTAAGAGAACCAAAAGATGAATAATGAAAAATCAATTAACTTTACCTATATCACGAATTTATTTTCAAATTTAATCTTAATTTTGAATGATTGTTGTCGATTAAATAAAAATGAAATCGATTGAACCTGTTTCTCTTATTGATTAAAATCCAATTAGTATGGGTTTCTAAATCGCCAACTGCTAATTTAGACTATAGCAAAAAATAAGCCAGAAAAAAAACTCTTAAATAAAATTGAATATTTTCAATTTAGGAAAAAGGGAAAAATATTTTTTTCGATAAAATATCTATAAAATGATTTATGGATAAAATGTATTAAATTCCGCTAAAAAAAAACCCCACGATTTTCCCTAGCAATATACTTTTTTTAACTTTAAAAATTTTTTATTTAACTTTCGAAAAATTTACCAATATTTAATTATATTTTATTTAAATAAATTATTTAAATATTTAAATAAAAAGAAAATTATAATTTTTGTTTGCACATACGATTGAAGTTACAGTTAACTTTAAAATATTTTAAAAAATAAATAAATAATACTTACCTGAAATATATAAATTTCACTCTCAAAACACTTTATTACACTTCGCGTTGTTTAATTTCGCGAAAATGGTTAATATCTCGTTCTCAATAATTAAAAATTTCCAAAAATTATATCACTAAAATTTTTTAAAAGAACTCACCGATTCACAAATCCCACGTCGAAAATGTTGAAGAGCCATAGCTGCATTGCTCAAAGATCCTCCAATTTTTTTGCAGCCAAAAATATCACAACACTTTCACTAAATTTTATTTGCATATTTTTAAACGCGCACTGATTCTAAAAAATTAATAATTTATTAAAATGTTGTGAAGTAACAAATTATTTGTAATCATTATTTTAAATAGTCAATTTTAGCAAATATTAAATTTTGCAAAAATTCAACAAAAATCAATGATTAGTCACATAAATTGTCACTTATTCACAATATTGATTATTTTCTCACTATTTTAATTATTAACATTGCAAACAGAAAACTAAAAAGCGATTTAAAAAAAGGCGCACTGACATTATTTTAATTGAATTAGAAAAACTTAATTTTCATTGAAAGAAAAAATTTTTTTTGTTTTTATATTGGACCTTTTCTTTTATTTATCCTGACTCTGTAAAACAAAAACATATATTTTATTAATTATGCATTAAAAAGTTGAATAATTATTTCAAATTAGATGTACAATAACTAGGAAATAATATATATATATAAAAAATATATTTTCAAATGGATGCGGAAAAATTTAATTTTTTTAGGTTATCATTATAAATATTTTGTGAAATTAATAAATACTCACCAAATAATTTGTTTGCACAATGAAGACGACCAAAAGATGATATACTTATCAAGCCATTTGTCCACGGAGATCCCTCCTCTAGGTTAAAATCAAAATTTTCATTTTGACAATAACCATTAACAAGGAGACCGTGTTCTAATGGCTCAAATTTCTCCTCTTTGCACCGCCTGCAGGTCGTCATGTCTCCAAATAACGGGAGCTGAAAAAGAAACAAATCATTACTTTATGCACAAAATCGAAAAAAAAAAATGAAGAGAAACAAAACATTTTTAACAATGTACAATCGACGCCATTTTGGCAAAATGTCATTGTTGCAAAAGAATTACAAATTTTTTACCACATTGGAATAATTTTCAATAAATTTCAATGTTTTTCCTATATTATAAAAGCACAACTATGAAAATTTTCGAGAAATTGGAACAATTGATAAATAAAATTCTGATACAACACGTGACAATACATTGACGATTTTTACACATTATGTCGATAATTAAATAGTCGAATATAATGATATATTAGAAAATATTACACCCCTCAACTAAAGAAACAATCAAAATAAAAAAAAATTATAAATAATACTTACCATTTTTACAAGATTAATGTAAAAATTAAGAGCCAACAACAAGATCACAAAAAATTTTCAACGTTAGAATTGACACTAAGAAAATAAATGCTATGATTGGTTGAATATAAAAATGGCGGTAAAAGTTCAAAATCAGCCCTGACACCTATCATCCATTTAAAGAACTTATAATCTAATTTCCCTGAATTATCGACTACTACATATTCCCCACAGTCGATATCTCAATAGTTTGCAGGTTCTCCGCGTGAAGCCGGCGGCGCATTTGTCGAAATGTCTATACAAATTGACAAATTTTCATATTTTCGTCTGCTAGGAAGATACGCATTATAAAATAGTCACTTTGATATAAAATAGTATAAAAATTGTTATAATTGACACAAAATTTATAAAAAAATAATAGAAATTACAAAAATTAAATACCAGCTGTGATTTTGTAACATCATTTTCGGATATTATTACGTAATTTTGTGACATGCAAACATTTTCAACGATCGTAACCATCATATGATGACTCAATCTGCAATGTTCACTTAAAGTGCCATTGGATTGTGTGATTTTGTAATAATAAATTTAAAACTTCAACAGCCTGTATATTCTAGAAAACAGATGAACAATTTATTGAATTGATACAAAGGAATCAAATATAAAATATCTTCATTTAACAAGGTAAGATATATGTTTTACTTTTGGAGGTTATCTTTTTGATATAAAGAAAAAGTAATATTGATTTTAAATTCGTAATTTATAATAATAAAAATTCTGTTAAATTTATTTCAATTTTGAATTAATTATATTAATAATAATTGAATTTATTAAATAATAATATGAATTGGATTTCTATATATATTTTCAATTAAAAATAAAATTACTTTTATATAATGTAGATTTTACAAAAAGTGATATTATTTGATTATGAAATACGTGTTTATTTAAAAATTGTAATTTTCCTTTGTATTTCGTCTGGTATATAAATATTAACATAAAAAGCATCTATATTGTGAAAATGTATTTTGTCAAGGTTAAGACCCAGGAATAATCCATTTTATTAACTCCAGTTATCTGTGTAATATATAAAGTTAAAGCTCGTGTCTATTAAAGTTTTTAGCACACTATCCACTTGAAGGGACATTGACCATATGGTGCAAACTTACACTTTCAATGTCTCTCGATGTACGGGGTGTAATAACTCAAGGTTGTGGGACCATTATCCTAATAATGATTTGTTGTTTTATTAATCTAATAATTGAATGTGACAACCGCTAAATTATGTAGCTTTAAGTTAAGAAAAAGAGGCCAGGGTCGTCTAAATTAATAAAATAATCTACAAAATTCATTTTTTAATTATATTTATTAAATAACAAAGAAAATTTTCCATCAAAATTCGATTTCAAAAATGAAATTTAAAGTTTTAAAACAAAATATAAATAAATGTATTATTTTCTTATTAAATTTGAAAATTGACCTGGACACATAGTTATAGTGTTTTATTTGCAAAAAATAAAAAATACAACTTTTTAATTTTCAAAGTTTATAACATCACAAAGCAATATATAAAATGAGTATGCCGCTTGCGTTTTGTCAGAAACAATGTCCTGGTCATAAAATATTAATTCAATGATATTTCCTCACAATATATTCCAAACAAATAATTTTATACCACATTTGAAATTCCACTTATTTGCAGTCGACAAAAATATATAATATAATAATATTCTCAAACAAATAGCTGAAATATTTAAAAGGTCATTTAATTAGGTCCGTTAACCTGGCTTGTCCACATTGTCCGATCTGGATAAAACCTATTTGAAAATTAAGGGCTAATTTAAGGCTAATTTAATGCCCTAATGCCGAATTTAATGCTCGGCATTTTCTTTAAAAAACTTGTGGACAAGCTAGCTTAACATTAAGGTGGCTTGTCCACACAATGAAGGAGCACTCGTAGGAAGGTCTGCTATAGGTCAAAATTTAGGGCTTTTTTAAGGCTCTTGAATGCTGTATTGTGGAATTTAATGCCGGCATTATTTCGCGAAATATTTGCAAAAATTCCATTTTTACGTTATCTCAGTTTGTCCACATCATGAAGGAACACTCGTAGAAAGGTCTACTATGGATCAAAATTTAGGGCTTTTTTAAGGCTCTTGAATGCTTTATTGCCGAATTTAATGCCGGCATTATTTCGCGAAATAATTGAAAAATTCAAATTTTACTTGATATCAGTTTGTCCACACAATGAAGAAGCACTCATAGGAAGGTCTACTATAGGTCAAAATTAAGGGCTTTTTTAAGGCTCCTCAATGCTCTATTGCCGAATTTAATGCCGGCATTATTTCACGAATTATTTGCAAAAATTCAATTTTTACTTGATATCAGTTTGTCCACACAATGAAGAAGCACTCATAGGAAGGTCTACTATATGTCAAAATTAAGGGCTTTTTTAAGGCTCCTCAATGCTCTATTGCCGAATTTAATGCCGGCATTATTTCACGAATTATTTGCAAAAATTCAAGTTTTACATTACAACAGTTTGCCCAAAAACAAAGGATCAGTCGTAGGAAGGTCTGCTATAGGTCAAAATTTAGGGCTTTTTTAAGGCTCTTGAATGCTGTATTGTGGAATTTAATGCCGGCATTATTTCGCGAAATATTTGCAAAAATTCAACTTTTACTTGATAAGCTGGCCCATTTCTGCTGCTACTCAGCCACTAGTCAGACCCTAAATAGCGTCGCTCGTCTGAAAAGTCTAGCCAAAAAGGTCGTTAATCCTAGAAGTACCACTTCCACGAAAAAAGTTGTTATATATGCTAACATTTAGCTTGACGTCAAGCTGGATCCGAATTAGTAGTTTTCTACTAATGAAAGAGTGCGTATTCGTTTACTAATTGAATTAGTAACAGTTTTGACTAATTTGTAGTAAAAAAAACTACTAATTGCAAGTAGAAAACTACTAATTTATGGAGTAAGTCGTATTTTTTACTTTTTTAAATTAGTAAGTCGATTTACTCCATGAATTAGTAGTTTTTTTTTACTAAAAATTAGTCAAAACTGTTACTAATTCAATTGGTAAACGAATACGCACTCTTTAATTAGTAGAAAACTACTAATTCAGATTTAGAGAGTAGGGTTCTCAACTAAGACTATTTAAATTTTTCAAAAACCACACCTAAGTTCAAAAAAACATCCCCAATTATTAAAACTTGATTTAACCAAACAATAATCATATAGGACTTAGGAGCTAAATTAGTGTTCTTCAATAGCACAAAATTGACTTTTTAAAATTGCACTCCCAAGCACCCCAATCATGTAACTGATAGAAAACCAAACACAAAACCTACCCTCAAATAATTCAACTTAATATTTTCAAAAAACAAACACATACACATTTAGAGTTCTTAAAAAGCACTTAATTAGATGTTCAAAAATGATCCACCAATTTCAAAAACTACCCCTGAGTAGTTCAAACTCAATTTTTTCAAAAAAAAGTACTAAAGAATTTGGGGCTCATAAATAGCACTAAATTGGATGTTCAAAATTGATCCACCAATTTTAAACACTACACATAATTAGTTCAAACACAATGTTTTCCAAAAACAAGTACTTATGAATTTAGGGCTAATTTAAGGCTCTTAAATAGAACTAAATTAAATGTTCGAAAATGATCCACTAACTTCAAAAACTACTCCTGGGTAGTTCTAACTCAATTTTTTCAAAAAACAAGTACTTAGAAATTAAGGTTAATATAAGGCTCTTAAATAGAACTAAATAAATGTTCAAAAGTGATCCACTAATTTTAAAAACTATACATGAGTATTTCAAACTCAATTTTTTCATGAAAAAGTACTTAGGAATTTAGGGATAATTTATGGCTCTTTACGAGCACCGAATTGGATATTCAAAAATGATCCACCAACTTCAAAAACCACCCCTGAGAAAATCAAAATCAATTTTTTCAAAATCAAGTAATTAGAAATTTAGGGCTAATTTAGGGTTCTTAAATAGCACTAAATTAGATGTTCAAAAACGATCCACCAACTTCAAAAACTTCGCCTCAGTAGTTCAAAAATTTCTTTTACATTTTTATATCGAAAATAACGATTTTTAATAAACAAATTATTTTTTTTAAACTGTGAAAGCTATTATTTTTACTTTTTTTTATTTTTAACATACCTGAAAATAGTAAGAATATTTTGCAAAAAAAAATTTCGAGTAGTCATCCAAAAAGGGTAATCAGATTATCAGTAAAACATTTTGCAAAGTATTTTAGTAGTATTTCCATGTATGTAAATATAAAAAAAGTAAAACAACGGGTCTAAAGTTACAAAAAAAAATTTGTTTATAAAAAAATCGTTATTTTCTATAAAAAAATTCAAAAATAAAATTTTGAACTAGTCGGGGGTAGTTTTTAGGATTGGTAGATCATTTTTAAACAGCCAATACAGTGCTATTTACGAGCAATAAATAAGCAAGTAATTCTAAAGTGCTTATTTTTTAAAAAAATTGTTTAGACTTGATAAGGTAGTGTTAAATTTGGCATAAAAGCATTAAAGAGTTTTAAATAAGACCTAAATTTTGACACCTAGAAGACCTTCCTAAAAGTATTCCTTCAATGTGTGGACAAACTAATATAGCGTTAAATTTGAATTTTTGCAAATAATTCGCGAAATAATGCCGGCATTAAATTCGGCAATAGAGCATTGAGGAGCCTTAAAAAAGCCCTAAATTTTGATCCATAGTAGACCTTTCTACGAGTGTTCCTTCATGATGTGGACAAACTGAGATTACGTAAAAATTGAATTTTTGCAAATATTTCGCGAAATAATGCCGGCATTAAATTCCACAATACAGCATTCAAGAGCCTTAAAAAAGCCCTAAATTTTGACCTATAGCAGACCTTCCTACGTCTAATCCTTTTTTTTGTACAAACTGTTGTAATGTAAAACTTGAATTTTTGCAAATAATTCGTGAAATAATGCCGGCATTAAATTCGGCAATAGAGCATTGAGGAGCCTTAAAAAAGCCCTAAATTTTGATCCATAGTAAACCTTTCTACGAGTGTTCCTTCATGATGTGGACAAACTAAGATTACGTAAAAATTGAATTTTGGCAAATATTTCGCGAAATAATGCCGGCATTAAATTCGGCAATAGAGCATTCAAGAGCCTTAAAAAAGCCCTAAATTTTGACTTATAGTAGACCTTCCTACGAGTGTTCCTTCATGATGTGGACAAACTGAGATAACGTAAAAATTGAATTTTTGCAAATAATTCGCGAAATAATGCCGGCATTAAATTCGGCAATAGAGCATTCAAGAGCCTTAAAAAAGCCCTAAATTTTGACCTATAGCAGACCTTCCTACGACTAATCCTTTGTTTTTGGACAAACTGTTGTAATGTAAAACTTGAATTTTTGCAAATAATTCGTGAAATAATGCCGGCATTAAATTCGGCAATAGAGCATTAAGGAGCCTTAAAAAAGCCCTTAATTTTGACCTATAGTAGACCTTCCTATGAGTGCTTCTTCATTGTGTGGACAAACTGATATCAAGTAAAAATTGAATTTTTGCAAATAATTCGTGAAATAATGCCGGCATTAAATTCGGCAATAGAGCATTCAAGAGCCTTAAAAAAGCCCTAAATTTTTACCTATAGCAGACCTTCCTACGAGTGCTCCTTCATTGTGTGGACAAGCCACCTTAATGTTAAGCTAGCTTGTCCACAAGTTTTTTAAAGAAAATGCCGAGCATTAAATTCAGCATTAGGGCATTAAATTAGCCTTAAATTAGCCCTTAATTTTCAAATAGGTTTTATCCAAATCGGACAATGTGGACAAGCCAGGTTAACGGACCTCATTTAATTATTGAAATTAATCTTTTTAACATACTACATTCTTGTAAAGTAAAATGTTAAAAATTCATTTTAATTATTGATGCATTTTAAATGATTATACATTACAATTGATAATTTACAATTATGATGTGCGATTATTTTTTCAATTTTTTGGTATGAATTTTCATGACAGATTTTATCATAAACGTTTTTTTTTTTTTTTTTTGAATTTTTAATAAAGAAATATTAATAATTATGGTGATTACAATGTTTTAAACATCTTCGAAAATAGCGATTTAAAATTAAATTTTTCTCTATTTTAATATTTCTTCATTAATTCTTTTTTTTAATTTTAATTCTAGTCTCGTACACAAATATCAAAAAAATGTTCGTGAATAAATTAAGACAATGATACGTGAAGACCTTTTTCACAACATCGTTTTTGTGCTAACTGTATATATAGCTTGTTCCGGACTTCACTTTCACTCTCAACGCGAACGAATTTCATTTTTCTCAAGTTGTAAGAATTTTCATTATCTTAAATTTATCATACTTATCATGATAATTATTATTTTTTAACATTATTATTATATTTTAATAATAATAATAAAAATTTAGAAACAACATAACTAAATAATTATAACAAATTTTAATGAAATTGAAAAAATAATTACAATTTTATAAAATTATTAAAATAAATCTACTCTAATGATAAGAATTTTTAAAAAAATTTCTTTATTTAAATTTTTATCATACATAATTAGAAAATGTAAAAATAATCTTGTAAAATTAATTTTCCTTTATACATTTATTTAAAAATGATACTTGAAAGATGTTAAAGATTAATTTGCCATTATGGCTAATGGAGAATAAAAATCGTTTTGACATAATCAAATCAATTACCAAGTCAGTAACGTCAAGGTTGCCACTCTCACTCATCCCACTTTACTACTTTTCAATTTGCCTAACATTATTAAGAACGAATTTCTGCTAGAAAAATTTGTTAGAAAGTATAAGCTCTTTCCGCTCTTAACAATAATTCGTTTATTTATAAAAAAAAAAATAAATAAACTTTTATTAAACATTTAATTAAAATTAAAGAATAACATTTATATATCATTAAAAAAGTTAATATTAATAAATAAATTAATTTATATCACTTATTTAATCTAATTTTTTTATCACATAGGAATATTTTTGATAAATCCTGATTTTGAAATTTAAACTCAGAAAGGTGATTTAAATAAATAAAAAACTTGAAAAAATTTGAATCTAGAATTCTTTGAAGGGAGATGAAACTAATATTTATACTATTTGATTAGAATCATAACACATTATTTCTTTGTACGTGTTTTTTAGCAAATATTCCAAAGAATGCGTTTAAATATAGAATGTATACGTGTTTTCTCTAACTTTGAAATCTCGAATACATAACTACATAATATTTCGAAAGGACGAGACATCTTATGTCATACGAAAGTTTTATCGAATACAAACCGCCATGTCCCAGGTGTTGAAGAATTTCATTCACAAGACTCGTTATTCCTCAAACATTTTCAAATTCAAGTGCAAAAGAAAATTTAAAATTGAGGATTTAAATAATTCATAAAATTACTTTTTCTAATTTGAATTGTACAATCTATAATTAAAATTAAAAGAGTTCTAATTGAAACAGAAAAAAAAATTCTTATCTTCATAGAACTTTCAATTAATTTTAAATGTGAAATTTTTAATTACTTCAAAAATTCTTCTTTTTATTTTGATTTTATCTTTCTTCTACAATTGTTTAGTAATTTATCGATATTAATTTTTCAGATCAAAAATTAGAAGAGGAATGGTAACAGCAAGTTAAAGGTGAATGAAATAGATGATTTTAATTGATTTTTCATCAAAATAAATTGTAACTGATGGCAAACGTGAAAGACCGAACTCTTCCGGACCTTGACGATCGGCCTTTCGCAGCGGGATCAAGAGACTGACTTGAAACGTGCTCTGACACAGGAAAATCAGTTGAGACGCGACTTTGTAACCGAGCGGTTTGTGCCTACCTATTTACCTTTCTAATTAATAAGCCCAATTATCAGTTAAACGTCCTTGAATGATTTCTTAACACCCTACTTTGTGTTGATGTTTTTTTTTTTTTTTTTTTTTTTTTCTTCAAGAGGGGAAAGTTTTAATTTTTTAATTTTTCAGCCTCTTTTTTTTCATCTCTATTATCAAGTGTTGAATAAATTTTTTTTTTAAATTATGTTTTGTTGAAAAAAATTGTAATTATTCATTCCTGACGAATGAGAAAGAAAGATTATTGGGAAATTCTGGAATTAAAATCTGCTCACTTAGGTCATGAGGCGCAACCTCACTTTTTAAAGTCGTGTGACCACTAGTCGATGGATATTTTGGGTTGAACGTTTATATAATAGGTATGTAAAGGATGAAAGTCACTTGCCAAACTTGCATTTAATTGCAATTTGTTTCTGGTTTTTTCTTCTCAATATATCTTCTTTTATTCCGCTTTGCAATTTTCACTTTCGATTTTAGCCGGGAGCGGAGTTTTTTTTTTCTTCTTTTTTTAACGAAGCATAACAAAACGATTGATTTTGAAATTATAATTGTCTCTTGTTGTTATTTTTTTTTTTTTATTTATTTGTTCTATTTTATGTAATAAAACAGCAATTCTGGAGCAGTTGACTTGGAATTGATTGCAGGAAATGAAATGAAATTTTTCTGAGAAAGTATATGAGAGAGAGAGAGAGAAAAAAAATAATAGAATAAGTTAATGAAAACTTAGATTTATCATTGTTGTATTTTGAAATCGCTTTTTTTTTATCAATAATTTGAATAATTTTTTGAAAAATCAAATTGTCATTTTGATATTTTATTTTTAGTTCTTATTTTATTTCTCTTTTTCTTCGTTCTCACGTGAGAATAACATTGTTGTTTTCTTTATTTCTTTTTTGTCCTTAGAATCGATATTTTTTTTTTTATTCATACAAAACACGTGATCTAATTGTAATTTCTGGTCCATTCAACATCAGAGTGCGTGATGCGTTTAAAGAGCAATGAGAAATCTGAATTTCAATGTTTTCAGTGAAAAAAAGAAAAAAAAAAAAACTCTTCTGCGAACAAACGCTCAGTATTTCAATATTTTCAATGACATATTCGAAAAATAGAAACTTTTAAATCATCTCAGAAAATGTTGTTTAATTTCAAAAGCGACTATTGTCATTTCTTTTTCATTATCTAGTCAAAAAAAAAAAACTGTACATTTATATACATATATATGTATATCTATATATACTTTGGTGTGGCTGCCTTTCTCCTTTTTATAGTTTATTTGAACTTTCATATTCTTAGTGAATTCCAAAGTTTAAGTAATTTGACTCTATGTCAATTTATTTATTACTGTTTTCATAGATAACTTCCTTTTTTATTGGAAGGAGATTATTGTTTTTATTCATTAGTTTATAAATTTTTCAATTAAAGATTTATTCTTTTTCCCCATGAAAAAATCAGAATATTAAAATAGTTTTAATTTTATGTTGTACAATGTCACGTTGTCATGAATGTAGAAGACAAAATTAGCGGTGCAAACAGTCAAAGTCAGGGCCAAGAAATTATTCGTATTTCGAAGGCATTTTGCACGTGACTACTACAAAGGATACTTACGGGAAAAAAAATTAATAATACATCGAGTAAATTTTAATTTATAAAAAGAAAATGAATTCTTTATTTTAAAAATTCAACGAGTTTCTATATTTATAAATAAATGAATTAAAAATTAAAAATAGTAATTAATATTAAATATATTTTTTTTTAATTGAATTATTTTTATAATTATGTATTTTTGTAGGGATGAAGTGTAAATTTGTATTATGTAAATTTAAATATTTTTTTTTATCCGCGATAAGAATCCATCTTATCATTTCTTTATAGTCCCAGTTTCACTCTATTTCCTTTTTCAATTCATTGTCTGACTAAACTCAGTTGCTTCTACTGTGGAAATTCTAATTATATGTATGAACAATTTTTAAATAGTATCAATTTTTTATTAAAGATAATAAAAGATAAAACAATGGCAATTTAATATACTTTCAATTACTTTTTAATGTCAATTTTTTGAAATAATTATTTTTATATATAACTATAATAATTAGAAAAAATTTAATTTTTAAATATATATATAAATATTGAAATCGAATATTTTGGATAATTTAAAAAAAGTTGCCTAATTTAAAATTTTCATTTTATTCTTCTGGCTATCAACAAGTGTTGATTATTAAATTAATTAATTAAAATTTCTGAAATGTATTTTTAAAAAAATTGAAACTGATACATTAACTATATCACTTTGATATGCCTATACCACACGTGTAATTGAAAAAAAGGGTAAAAAAAATAATGGAAAATCCTCTCGATTAATAGATCATCATCGTTTGACATACTTCACCTTGTCACATTAATCGTTGATTCTTTTTTTTCTTATCTGTTTTACTATATATTATATATACTATTTAAAAACAAAAATATTACAATTTTATTTATTACGTTAAAATAAGTTCGACAAATAGAATTTTCTCATAAATATTCATCATTTAAAAAAAACAATTACAAAAAAATGTATTTTTTTAGAATATGTAAATTATAGTATGTATTTAAATTTATTTTCCTTTTTTTATCATTCCCTGAGAAAGAAGTAAAAAAAAAAAAATGAAAAAATTAACCTTTATGAGCGATATCGAAAATTATTTGGTATTTAAATTTTATTAATTATTCGAGAATTTTTTTTTAATTATTATAAAAATGAGAAATTTTAGATAATATAAAAAGTTTACAATTATTTATATCATTATAATGGGAAATATAAATATTCTTACTTCTTTTTGTTATAAAAAATTTTTAATTTAAAAAAAAAATTGCAGGCGCATATTTAAAAAAAATTTTGTTTTTATTTAATATATATACCTATATATATATATATATATAAGAAATAACAGAAATATATCATAATTTTATTGTACAAAGAATACAGGTTTTTCTGTGAATATAAGGGAAAAAAAAACCATCAATGGCATGGTAATTTTTTTTTATATATAATTATCATGCAATATACACTTAATGTGCAATGTGTAAACGCAGTCATCGCACTCTGATCATAGCCGATGAAATCCTTGCTTGCCTTGAACGATTAAAGGTGTCTCGTGTAATTTCGTGACATAGATTTATCAATTGCTAATAGAATGTTAAAATATTCCATTTTCATCAATGTGTGCCATCTCATCTCAATTTTTCTATCTTTGTAATAAATTAGAGTATTTTATTTTATTTCTTTTCATTTTCCAGTGAGTAATTAAATTAGTAATTTTATTATTTACTAATTATTATAAAATAGTAATTATTAGTAGAAAAAAAATTGCCATTTTTCGATGAATCATAATTATTATAATGAAATGTGGATTTTTCTGTTATATTGTTGCAGAAAATCGTTTCTTGCATCAATTGTCTGGAAGAAAAGATGCTGGGACCAATATTCGAAGTACATGGTCGCTTTTGCGCGAGCCATCCTCTTGAGGTGATTGTTGCCACATTCACCCTGACAGCATGCATTCTTAACATTGAAATCGGAAATAGTCAAACGAAAGAGGAAAGTCTGTCAGCCACGCATTGTTGGCATGATCGTTGTTCATTTGAGGTAAAAAGAACTTGATAATTTCACTAACGGTTCATTTCTTTTTTTCAATATTCAATAACAAAAGAAAACATTCTTTTTTAGAATTTAATTACATTTCTTCGTTTTTTATTCTCTTGAGTTTTTTTTTTAAATACTTCAACCGCAAATAAAAATAAAAGAATAAAATTTTCGTAACACAGTTATTGAGAGACAATAGTGTAAAATTATTATTTAAAACTAGGGAAAAATGTGTATTTTTTTTTTTATTTATGCAACAGCAAAAATTTACAATTCTGAATTATTTAACAAGAAATATTTGCGAGAAAAAAATATTCTAGAATACATTTTTTTCTAAATGTCAAGATTGTATAATTTTTGCTGAATTCTAAAATTGAATCAGTGTGGAATTTCGTCATTTCAAAAAAAAAATTGCAACATTCTTCTTCCAGGATCAAAATGCAGCTGATGTAATATTGATGACTATAATTCGTTGTTTGGCGATACTCTTCAGTTATCATCAATTACGAAATCTTCAAAATACAGGATCTAAATACATTCTTGGTATGTTTAAAAAAAAAAAATGCTAGAATTTTTAAATTCGCTAATTTTTCTTTAAAAAAAAAATTTGCTTTTATTTAATATTAGAAATGGATTTATTCTTGAAAACTAATCAGATTCTAGACATCAATAATTCGTAAATTTTTTTCAAATAATATTTTTGGATTTTCAACATTGATGACTAATTTTTATTTTGTCAACAAAATCATATTTGAATAATTTGGATTGATATGTGTATAAATTAATTTATGCTTCGATTACTTATATATTGATGTTTGTGTTTGTTTTTTTTAAATCGATTAATTAACTAATGATTTTATTGAATATTCCAATTAGAGTTGAAATTATTCAAAACTACAGAAAATATGTTTTTTTTTTATTTATGTAACATCTAAAATTTACAATTCTGAATTATTTAAAATATTAAAATTATCATATCATGGGTTGTAAAAAAACAATCGTTTTAAGAAAAAATAATTAATTTGAACTATTTTAAAAAAAGGTCAAGTGCCTGAATAGTTAGAATAATAATAAATTTAAATAAATAATAAATAGCAAATAATAAATTACGTTGACATTTTTGTGAATTTTTTTTTTATGACGGCTTAGAAAAATGTTAGTTTTTCATGATTTTTTTTTTTATGAGTGATGCATAATTTTAAGTAATAAGAAGTGATCATTGATAAGACAGATGCTTTAAAAGACGTGTGAAAGCATTGAGCGCCAGTGAAAGTTCCATAGAAAGTGATAGCGTTTCTTTCGAGGCCAATGTGAGGTCATTGTCTATCAGAATTACCGAATTTCCTCAGAATCTGCGTATTTATTTGAAAAAAAAATTATTGATTTTGACTATTATAATTTTATTATTTAATTAATTTAAAAAAATTTGTCTAAAAAAAATTGTTTTAATTTATTAAAACAATTATTATTGCCCGATACTATTTTTGCCCCTTGGATAATTTTTATGATTTTATTTTTAATAGAAAGTATTATTATTTATTGCAAAATTTAATAATTTATTCTTTAATAAATTTTTCATATACGTAATGAAGAATTAAAAAAGTAATTAAATTATTATTTACAGGTGGAGCTGGACTTTTTACCGTATTTTCCAGTATAGTGTTCACTTCAAGTGTTGTGAATTTTGGCCAAAGTGCTATTTCCGATTTAAAGTAAGTATTTTCAGCAGTAAAAAGAAAATTTCTTCCATTTTTTTTAACATATTTTTTATGAAACAAAATTTTTTTAACATTCTTTACTTTTTTTGTGAATTAAATTTTTAGATATCATTAATTTACAGTTATACACCTTCTTTTAATGTCATAGATTTGAAAAAAAAAACGGAATAAATTATCGAAATTTAATTTTAAAATTCCGTTTTTACATGAATTTCTTATACGATTTTGCTTCTAACGCATGTTTTAAATTTCATTTTAAAATTTATTGACTGATTAAATTGAAATGTATATTTAAATTTAATTGAGACTTTCCTGCACGTTAAAGCTCTAACGTGAAATAAATTTTATATTTGAAATTCAATGTGGGATTCCCCGGTCATTTGAAACATTGTAATAAAAATGAATTTATAATATAAACTTGTTTATGAATGGTAAAAATTTATTTTTATACTATCCGGCAATTTCAGGGATGCCTTCTTTTTCTTTCTTCTGGTCATTGATTTGAATAAGGCACGTTTGCTGGCACAAATTGCTTCAAGTTCACGAAATCAGGAGGAAGTTCGTGCAAATATTGCACGTGGAATGACACTATTGGGTCCAACAATTACACTCGACACTCTTGTGGAAATTCTTTTAATTGGCATTGGATCACTTTCGGGTGTCAAGAGACTTGAGATACTTTGCACATTTGCCTGTCTTGGTGTCGTTGTTAATTATCTCGTGTTCATGACTTTTTATCCTGCCTGTTTGTCACTAATTGTTGAGGTAATATTTTCTTTTCTATTTTTTTTTCTCTCATTTATTTAACTTTTATATATATCTATTAATTATAATTTTATTTTAATTAATTTAGACTTGAATTTTATTTTGATAATTAATTATAAAATATATTACAAAATTTTTAATTACGAAAAAAAATAGTTTGCAAGAAATTGAATTTGATTTTGCAATATGAGGAAAAGTTTTTTTTTTTATACATGATTGAATAATGTATTTTTGCTTTCTCTGCTTTTGTTTTTCTAAGGAGAGTGAAATTTTTATTTGATTTACAGTTGTCGCGCGGCAATCACGTAATGGGCGCTGACAAAATACTAATGATGCCAGGTTTAAATGAAGAAGACCGGAAACCAAATCCAGTTGTCGAAAGAGTCAAACTCATCATGATTGCTGGACTTTTCATCGTTCACGCTCACAGGTAACTCTCTTTCACTCTCTCAAAAAATCGGTTTTGTAAAGAAAAATAGCTTTCACAAAAAACACACACACACACATATTTCACAAGAATTTCCGATTACAGTTGTATTTCACAATAATAATAATATTGAAATTAATTTCACAAGAGAATTTAATAATTGAAAATTGTTTTAAAAAAAGAAAGAAAAGAATAATTTAAATATGTTGTAATTATTTTCGTAAATAGAGAAAGGACTCGTGAGAGAAATGAGATCGATTTTAAATTCTGCAGGTGAAAGAAGGTCAGGAACCGGTCTAATTTTATTACAACATTCTTATGAAACTGACGACGACCTTTAGTAAAAGATGTCGAATGATGAAACGACCGCTTTATTGGATGTTAAATACGACCTAGACATAGAATTTTCAAAGTAGGGTAGTCTTTTTTAAAAGTATAAACGTTATATGTATGTAATAAGAAAGAGATAAAAATCTCTTTTTTCAAAAAATAGGAAAAAAAAAAGAGAATCATGAAGAGGGAGAGAGGGGAAATTTGTGACGTAATTTAAAGACTTTCTTTTTCCAAATTGAAACGAGGAAAAAGAAAAGCGTCACCAACTGAAAAGCTATCATTTCAATCTGACCTCTACGAGATTTTTCAACCGTTTTATATATACATGTTTATGTGTGTATGTAGCGAAAAAAAGTCTTTTTGTCCCCGTAGAAATGTCACATGAGTCAGGGTCACGTCGACAAGACATTAAAAAAAACGTTAGGAGATGCGTGCACGGTGCATATATTCAGTGAATTATGCAAGTTCCGTGGAAGCGCGATCGTATCATACCGATCTTCGGCAGTTTTCTTCCAAATGCAAATGAATCACGTGGTGAAAAGTCGAATGCAGAGTGTAATGGTACGTGTTTCGAAGTATATTATTTTGTGCTTGAGTTTTTTTTTTTCTTATTTTCTTCTTCTTCTTATTCGTTTTGGGGGCGTCGTCGGACTCCGAAATTATTTCGATCTTTGACAGTCGGCCGGGTGGATCTTTGTTCGTTTTTTTTTTTTTTTTTTCGAGAAGTTTCTTATTCAAAATGGCTCTTGGCGCGAATGAATGGAACTTGAGGACCATATATGCCTCTATGATAAAAATAAATGTCGCGATGCGAGTTTAAATATTACATGAGAACGTTTTTTTAACAATACCCATTGGGAAGAAAAATTTCTCAAACGTCGAGTTTTTAAACTAAAAATATATTTATACAGATTGATGAAAAGAGGTGGGAATATATATGCCTCAGTCTCAATATTTCTTGTTAGGAAAAAAGAGAGACGCGCGTTTCAGTATCAAACAAGAATTTCTTCCGTCTACACATGATATTAATTTTTAATCATTAAAAAAAAAAGTGGATTTATTTTATTTAAAGCTTTTTTTTTCTTTCTCTTTTATATTACAGTCGATGGCCATTTAAGGAACAGGACCAGGTTGTGATTAAGGAATCGGTCTCACCGATAAATCAAAATTTAATTTTAAACAACGAAAACTCAACGGATTCACAATTGAGTTTGGGAAAATATTTTTTAAATTGGATGCCATTTAGTCCTGATAATATTGTGATTGTCATTCTATTGGCGGCGTTGGCAATAAAATTTGTCTTTTTTGAAGATAGGGGTGATATTGCGAAACAATTGAAATTGAAGGAGGAGAGCGCAGACGCGCAAAAAACCGTTACTGAGGAAGGAACGGTGATGAAAAGTATGCATGCAACTGCCGCGAATTTGGAGTCACAAACGAGGCGTCGATTTGAATCCGCAATGCCCACAATGCACTCGACTATTTTTCCTCTTTCTGGAATGGGTGGCGATTGGATTGAAGTTGTTGATGATGAGGAATCATATGTGAAACTCAGCGACAAAGAAGTGCAAACTGATGATATTCAACTTGTTGGTTCATCAAGCGATGTCAATAAAGATGTTGTTCCAAAAATTCCTCGAACCTTAGGAGAGTGTCTCACCATTTATAGATCAGAGGTAAGAACATTTCTGTTTAAATATATTTTTGTATTTTATCAATTTTTCTAATTTATATATTTTTAAATATTAAAAAAAATCTTAATTATTTTTTAAACAAAAAATTTGTTACAATAGTTTTTTTTTTTTTGTTGTTGATTAAAAATTTTTCAACAAATTTAGCAATAATTGGAAGAAAATTCGTAAATAAAATAAAAGTTTTCAAAAGAAATAAATTCTTTGAGAATAAATTAGATCTAAAAATGGAAATTATGAATGCTGATTTGACAATACCATAGAACGAATGTATAGAAACATGAGTTGTTCTATTTTTTGGATTTTCTCGAGAGAAATAAAAAAAAAATAAATAAGAATGTACTGTCTAATTTGAATATCTTGAACATAAATCTAGCGAATTGTGGCAATGGCATTGAAAATTAATGACATAAAATAAACTGAGAAAAAATACGAAACAAAATTACGATGATTTAGTATCTAATGAAAGTGAATTTTTAAATTCTGTTTGAAAGTCACGTACGCAAGTTCGATAGTCTTAGAAATTTGAATAATAATAAATTGATATTATCACAAGAGAATTTAGTATTTGAAATTTTATAAGTTTTTTATATATTTCTTTTTTTTTAATTATTTCATAAATTTTCGATGATACTAAAAAATTTGAATCATGTAATTTTAACTTATTTCTCTATTCAGAATTAAAATGAACAAAAGTTGATAATGTATGTTGATAACTTAAAAAAAAATTTTTTTTATAATTATACTACCAAATTTGTTAGAAAATAGATTAAAGCTTGCGTGGCTTATAAATATCCAAATGAACGATTTTAATAATGGAAAATTTAATTTTAATTAAATTAATAGAAAATTTCATCGATTTTTTATAAACAAAAAAAAACATATAAAGTGAATAATTAAATGTAACTGGCAGTTTATTTTATTTATTAATTTTGTTTGTAACTTAATTGATTAATTTTCTTAATGTAAAATACAAATTAAATAATTAGATTGTTAGTTATTTGATTAATTTGAATTATTATTTTTGAATTTCAGTTGGGAGCCGATGCACTGACGGACAGTGAAGTAATTGATCTCGTGAAACATAAATATATTCAATCGTATCAATTAGAAAAGGCCGTTGGCAATATGGAGCGAGGAGTTGGAATTCGTCGCAATATGCTTGAGGATATTGGTAATTTTTCCGAGAATCTCGATGAATTACCATATAAAAGTTATGATTACAGTAAAGTCCTTGGCTCATGTTGTGAGAATGTCATTGGCTATGTACCTGTTCCGGTTGGTGTTGCCGGTCCCCTTAAGGTTGATGGTGAATTTATTCACGTACCAATGGCAACAACTGAAGGTTGTCTTGTTGCATCGACAAATCGTGGTAGTCGTGCTCTTATAAATTGTGGTGTAACAAGTCGTGTTGTAGCCGATGGTATGACAAGGGGACCAGTTGTTAGATTTCCAAATGTTGTACGCGCAAGCGAAGCAATGGTTTGGATGCAAATAACAGAGAATTTCAATTCAATGAAAGCGAGTTTCGATACTACTAGTCGATTTGCAAGATTATCAAAAATTCACATTCGAATTGCCGGTAGACATTTGTTTATTAGATTTGTGGCAAAAACTGGCGATGCAATGGGAATGAATATGTTGTCAAAGGGTACGGAAAAATCACTTCACACAGTACAGGAACAATTTCCCGATATGGAAGTATTATCGTTGAGTGGTAATTTTTGTACTGATAAAAAACCAGCGGCTGTTAATTGGATTGAAGGACGTGGAAAAAGCGTTGTTTGTGAGGCTATTGTACCGGCGAATATTGTCACAACAGTTTTAAAAACAACAGTGCCAAGTATTGTGGACGCGAATATTAGTAAAAATATGATTGGTTCGGCGGTAGCTGGTAGTATTGGAGGTTTTAATGCACATGCTGCAAATATTGTAACGGCAATATTTATTGCGACTGGACAGGATCCAGCGCAAAATGTTGCGAGTAGTAATTGTATGACATTAATGGAACCATGGGGACCAGATGGTACGGATCTTTATATTTCTTGTACAATGCCAAGTATTGAAGTTGGTACTATTGGTGGTGGAACGGGACTTCCGGCTCAAGGTGCTTGTTTGGCAATGTTGGGCGTAAAAGGTGCAAATTCCGATGATCCTGGACAAAATTCAAGTAAATTGGCGAGAATTGTTTGCGCGACAGTTTTGGCAGGTGAACTCTCGCTAATGGCAGCTCTCACTGCTGGACATTTAGTTAAAAGTCACCTCAGACACAATAGGTGAGACATAAATTTTATTTTTTATTTTAACTTGCAGAATTACAAAATTAAAAATTCATAAGTTTTTGTTGAGAAACAAAAATGCTTTTGGCTAAAAAAAAAATTTTCCCTTCAGGTCGTCAACGACAATAGGAAATCCAGTACCGGTAACACGAAGCGATGCTTCAGGAAATTTGTCAGTTGCCAGTGTCCTTCCATCGCTTCAGGCAATGTGTAAAGACTCGAATCGATCGTAGTATTAGTTATAAACATTAATGAATCCGTCACTATTTTTTTCGAGGATTGAGAAAAAAAAACCCCCTCTTTTTTTTAAGTGGAGAAAAAAATCAAACAGAAACAAGAGGGGAGAAAATAAAGTCAAAATCCTTGAGAAAGATTTTTTTAATTAATAACTTAGAAAATAATTAAATTGGGCTTTGTCTGATTTACTTTCAGATTTTGTAATTTAATTTCTAACGGAAGAGAATAGAAAGAGAATTCTTTTTTCTTAACACATTATAAATATTGTACAAATGGATTGCTTAAATGAATATAGTTTTAATAATTAAAGTTAAATAATTGTAATTAGCGTACGAGAAGAAAAAAAAAACAGTTCTTTTTTTTTCTTCGAATACATAAATAGGTTTAGGTTTCTTTTAATCGGAAATAAATGCAAGTAACCCTTTCTGCGGATACAATTCTTAACAAAAAATTTTTTTTTATTACCTAGAAAATGTAAAAGATTTTTTTTTTGCTTTCTTTTTATATTATTGACAAAAAAATACTGCCTAAAGTATCGTGCCAAAGACGGAAAGGGTTCATTAATTGCAATTGACAATAAACACTTTACAATTTCTCATTAATGTAATAGAAAAATTGCATAAATTTGAAATATCACTTTTACAAATATTAAATACGTAAAAAAAAGTTTGTGTATTTAAAATGTAAGTTGAATCAGTCACAAAATTTACATTATATTAAAATGTAAGACAATTTATATATTGATTTGAAATATAAAATTTTTTTTTTTATCGATTTTTAATGCAAGAAAAATTACATTAATTTTAAAAATGTAAAAAAAATGAGTTACGGATTAACTTTAAAGTAATAATTAAAATTTTATTCGAAAAATTTTTTTTTTATCAGCAATCACGTGAAACAAATTAAAAATTCGTAGAATTTATCTGCATGATTCAGGATTTATTTATTATTGAAATATTCAAAATTAATTCAATTTATTCAGAATAAAGAAAATATTCTTTAAAAAATATAACATTAAACTGGAAAAATATCATTGACCATATAACAGAATAGTCAATTTTGACGTTAACAATGAGTAAAAGAAAAAAGTCTGATTTTCATCGATGAGAAAAAAATAATTTCATATTCCTCTAAGTAATTATTATAATTTATTTTTTACATTTTTTTAGTAATGAAATTCCAAATTTATTGACGATTTCTTTTCTTTGCGTTTATATGCATAATATTATTTTAATAGGTATAATTTACTGTTACAAAGATTTGAAAAAAAAATCTTTTTATCACATTGTACATAATAGATTAGGAATAGGATTTTATTTGTAAATTTTTTTGTTATAGACATTAAATAGCGAATAGAGATAAAATGAAAATGCAGCTGAATTGCAAATATAGAAATGAATAAAAATGCGCAATTTAAAATGCAAATATTGTTAAATCCGATTTTAAGAGTTTCATTGATACTTGAATTAGTTTTTAAGCAATAAAATATTTGTCGAGTTTTCATTGTTCCTTGGATTTAACAACATTAAAGCGCCATAAAGAGAGTGAAGTGAAGATTTTATAAAGTAAGATTTGGAAGAGTACCTGCCAAAGGAACATTTTTTTTGTAAATTATTTAAAAAAAAAAAAAAAAGATGTTAATGCATAATTCTAATAATAGTTTTCTTCAGTTAATAAATTTTATGATAAGTTATTTTTCGCGACGTAGATTTTAATTATATCAATGTTATAACAATTCTACAACAAATTTTTAAAATGCATTTTTGGGAATTATTGAAACATTCATCAAATTATGAATAAATGGAATAATTTAACATGTCTTTCTTCTATTTATTTTTGGTTGTAAAATAAGTTAGTTTAAATTGAATAGATTTTTTCTTTAAATTAAACAATTTAATTTTTTAATGCAAAAAAATATATACTTTATTGAAGCATAAAAATATACAAGAATTGAGCGAGTATAATAAATTTTTTTTAATTATTTTAATTCTAAATAAATTATAATACTTGTAAAAAGAGTTAAAGGATCCTCATTTTTTTTTATCAATACTATTGGAGCCTAATTACATTTTTTCGTAAGTATTTTCATAACCACAGGTAGTGCAAGTTCGTGTATAAGTATCTTCATCTTCATCATAAGATTCTGGACCGAATTTATGTACATGAGAACCTTTTTGAGTTTTATCATACAATGAACTTCTCACTTCCATTCTCAATTGTTTAATCTGAAATATTTCACAGTTTTTATATTTCATTGAATTTCAATTTTCTATTATAATAATTAAATTAGTTAATTAATGTTATTAATCTGTTTAATTAATAGTTATTAAAAATTTATTACCTTTTTATTGAACTTCTTGATTTTCGATCCTTCTCGTTTCTCATCTCGTACTTCACGTTCGGTCATTAAATTTTCTTCAGAGCCCCACACTTCCAGTGCACGTTTTTCTATTTGAAGTTGTAAATATAATTTCATTTCACCCCAACGTGGATTATGTGGATTTTTTCTAACAATATATTTTAAAGTCGGTTCTCTTTTATCTAAATCGCAATCTTTCAAGAGATATTCTGCCTTTGCCTCAGTTCTTGTGATCAATGAATGCTTTCCATCATTGTCCCTAAAAAAGAAATAAAAAAAAATTGAAAATATTACCTTTGTTTTTAATTTATATTTCTATTTAAAGTCTTACCGGCAAATATTACAAACTGGATAATCAAATTTTTGCAACATAAATGAATCTTTAAATTCTTTTTTACATTCCTCGCAAATAGGTAAATCACTGACAATTGGAGCAGGAATGTCTACAAGTTTTATCTATAAAGCAAAGGAAAAAAAGTTAATATACTAACTCTGAGAAAGAAACAGAAAAATTAAAATAAAATTAATGATTTTTCATTACAAGCTCATTTTCTAATTCATCGTTTTCTTCAATTAGAAAACCAGCTCCACTGTCAATAACACGTTGACCTTGAAGTTTAACAACTTTTCCCACTGAAGCCTCAGAATTCTCACTGAAAAATTAATAAAATTTAATTAACATTCTGCTTTATTTAAAAATTATAGATCATTTTGCATTATCTACACTTTAAATTAATTACATTATTGTGTTCTACAACTTAAAAATAGAACAAAGGAAGTTAAATCATAAAGATGAAGAACAATAGAAAATAACAATTAAATCATGACAGAAAAAAACACTTACACTTTTGCATATGGATGAGTGACAACTTTGGATTTTTTAAGAAGCAGAGCTTTTTGTCGATTTCTCTCTGCTCTTTTGGCATATTCCTCAGGAAGATCGTTTTCCTGGAGATCACTACTTTCGAGGTTAGGTTCCATTGTTGTCATGAATTTATAAACTAGATATTCAATTTATAAACTATAATAATCAAACACAAATATAGTATAAAGTATAACAATAATTCCTCATTATGAAAAATTTATTTAGAATGACGATTAATTATATTTATATACTTAAAATCTTAAAAATTATACAAAATTTGACGTTCTGTCAACAAATATCAAAACAACTGTTCTGAAGTTGGCTTTTTTTCAAATGATACTATTGGATGATTATTGGTTTAACGCTAGTGGCGCAGAAATTTAAAAATTAATCAGTATTATTTTTTAAATTTTAATATTTTAGTGTCATATAATAAAATTATCATACTTGGTATAAATAAAATTAAAATATTAAATATTTTACATAAATTAGTAAAAATAATACATTAGTAATTTGTTTAAATAATCCAGAATGACGTAAAATAACATTAAAAGGTGACTTCACGTGTTTCTTAACTCTTTAAATTATATTCATTTTATAGAAAAGAAATAATCAAGAATTAAATGATTTTCTATTTTCTTGACTCTTATAAAGTGAAAATTATGTTTTACAAGATTTTTATTAAAGTGTTTAAGAATATTTTTCTAGAAATACATTTGAAGTGACCTGCGGGTTAATTGACGTTTGACTCCCTCTGTCGGAGCGAATCGTGTAAAAACATGACCAAAGTGTAGAAATAATTGATTTCTTGTTTCGAATTGCAGCAAGCAAAACAGTGATGTAAAATTGTGATTGTAAATTATTTTAAAAAATTTGGATTTAAAGCCTTATTGGTTTTTTTGTGTGTCGCGACGTTGAAACAACTTTATCCTCATCCACGGGTTCTTTTTGGTGTCGATTCTATTTTTGTACGCTGCTTCGCTCAAAATTTTACGATAACTCCCAGTGAAAAAAAAAATGACTGATAATTCAGGTCAGGATGAGAGGGATTTCTATTGAATCGATTACATTCTACGTTTAGAAACACAATTGACATGTCATGTATCATCATCGAGCGTCAAACGCAAGATCAACATGCCTTCTCCAGGGCAAATATTCCAGTGCCTCCGGACGCTTATTTGACTTTAAAAACAACATTTTCCATCGAAGGATCACAAGAGTCCTCGAAACATCATCAAGAATCTTTAGTATCTCATCGACGACCTGAAGATAGTGAGAGTTTTTTGAAAAAAATTGAGAATCTATTACTTTTTTTACAAAATTTAAATAAAAAATTTGATGAATTTTCAATATCAAAAAATATCAAATTTGATTCTAATTCATCATTTGTCAAAATTGAAGAAAATTGTTCACGTATTTCAGATATGGATTTACATATTATTAATGTAGGCACAGGTGCTCCGATTTTAACAGGTGACAATATTTGCGATATTTGTAGACGAAAAACGATAAATTTTGACAAATCTAATAATTTAAATTGTTTAATGAAAAAAAATAATTTATTAAATGAGCCGAATTTGTGTGAAACTTGTGCAACTGTTATTATTAGTGATAAATGGAAGAGTTCTCATAATATTATCACTGAGGACAGAATGAAAGAGACATCAAATAATAATAATAATAATAATATTCCAAAAAGTTTTTTATCCAGCGTTTATGTCGCTGTTACTTTAATAGCCAATTTTTTAGCGGTCATAACAATAAATAATAAGAAATCAGAGAAGCTCAAAAGAAATATTGAAAATGCTGCACCATTAGCAAGACTATCAGTGTTATTCACTGTGATGTTTATCTTTCACATTTTACCACTGACTTCTGCTGATAAACCACTTGGAAATCCTTATGAAATTTTAGGAGTCAAAAGGCATGCCGCTTTACAGGATATTAGAAAGGCTTATAAAAATCTTGTGAAAGAATGGTAAGTTTAATTTTAAAAATCGTTTTATTATGATTTACTATTTTTAATGTTTTTTGTATTTTAGGCATCCTGATAAGACTGATCACCCGGAAGCTGAAACGAAATTTGTCGAAATCACCAAAGCTTATGAGGTAAACGAATTTTTCGATTTAGTTTTTGGGAATATGAATTTCATCGTACGAGTATAACTGAAAAAAAAAAATTTATTCTTAGCTTCTCTCCGATCCTGAAAGAAGAAGAAAGTTCGATATCCATGGAATAACGGAAGAAAGTGTTCCCAGATATAGAAGAGATAGTCATCAAAATATGCCAGATCCTTTGGAGGATTTATTTTCTGGAAATTTTAAATTTCATTATCAAAGCAGAGACATCACATTGTTTCATAAAATGAGCATCACATATCGGTAAAGATTTTTAAATCAAATTCATTGCTAATTTTCTCTTTTTCTATTTTTATGAAATAATAAATTTTCAATTTTTTTTTTTAGAGCATTTGAGAAAAATGTAATACCAAAAAGTTATCGAACTCCGCATTTACTACTCTTCTATTCGGATTGGTGTTTCGCGTGTCTACAAGTTGAACCTACTTGGCGACGATTAATGGATGAATTAGAACCACTTGGTGTTGGTTTATTCACCGTTCACGCTGAAAGAGAAACAGCTCTTGCAAGAAAAATTGGTGTTCATTCCTTGCCATGTCTTGCCGTTACTGTTGAAGGACGAACCAGCATTTACAAAGAATCTTTATATAGTGTTCAAAAAATTGTTGGCAAGTATTTTTTTTTTGTATAAGTTTTAAATAATCTACTGAGAGTTGAAAGAAAATCATTTTTTTTTTTTTCCAGAATTCTTGAGAAAAATATTCCCGTACAAATTGATTGCCGATGTGAATAAAGACAATTTAAATCAATTTCTCTCGGGATGGATGGACAATCGAATTCGTGCTTTAATATTTGAGAGAAGAGATGTGGCACGTTTGCGTTATCTTTTGGTTGCTTATCATCATCGTGATCGTGTTGCCTTTGGTTTTGTTCAAGTGGGCAAAACAGAGACTCACAATATTACGGGAAAATATAAAATAACTGGCGATTTAGATACATTATTATTGTTTAATGAAAATATTGAGAAACCAATGGCATCGATTAGTATGAAGGATATACCAAGTGATACAATGCACAATGTTATTGCGAGTAATAAATTTCTCACATTACCAAGACTCTCGAATCAAGCAATGTTGGATTCTGTATGTCCACCTGAATGGCTACGTCCACAAAAACGTCTTTGCGCTGTTTTAATTTCACAAAATAGTCCCGTTCATGATTTTGCAAGACTTAAATTTCGTCAAGCTGCTCATGAATCGCCTTACAGGTAATTTTTATTCATTTAATTATATTAAGTTGCTTTTTTTCCATTTAAAATAAAATTTTATTTTTATTTTATAGCACGGAACGTGTTAGGTATACGTATGTTTTTAAAGAAGCGCAACCGGAATTTGTTTCGGCTCTTTTAAATGGCGAAGGCAGTCCCATGGATCCTTTGTTGCATATTGTCATTATTTGGCGACGAGATGCAAATAATTTAAAATACGAATGGTTACCAAATGGATGGATTGATGGAAATCAAAATGAGGATCGCTGGAATGAATCGCGACAGAATTTGGAAAAAACAATACAAAAATTATTACGAACATCGGAAGCATTGCCTTATGCAGCAGAAGTTGGGGAATTAGCCGATGAACATGCGCTGGTAAAATTTTGTATTATTTAAAAATAATTAAAAATTAGAAAATTTTTTTAAAATTCTTATTGAATAATTTTGTTTTTAGGGCACTGTGGATAGATTAATAGGCCGAGCATTATTGGCAGTAGATTTTATATCTGAGAGTTTTAAAAAGGAGGAAATTTTACCTGTTATCTCGGTTCTATTTACCATTGTATTAATTGGAGCCGTGGGTTATGGAATGTCGTATTTAATGTAATTTTTATTAATTTTAATTTTTGCAATTCTTAATATTCTGAAATTGATATTATATATGAAATTTTTTTTTTTTTTGTAGTAAATTGGAAGAAGCGAGTGTTGAGGCAAATCGAAATCATTACAAAGGAAATACAAAAGTACTATCGTCACAACCACAATTGAGATTACATGAATTACGAGCCGAGAAATATAATGGTCTCGTGAGACTTTTAAAGCCAGGATGTCGAACTGTCATTTTATTAGTCGACACACAAAGTAGATTAAAATTGTTACCTGCTTTTCATAAAGCTGTATGGCCTTATAGGTAAGTTTTTATTTAATAAAAAAAAAAATATTAATTCTATTTAAATATTTCTTTTATTTATTTTCAGAAAAAATAAAACACTGATGTTTGGTCATTTAAATCTCGAGCGGGGGCTCGAATGGTATAAAGATTTATTATTGTTGAGTCTTCCGGAACCGAGAGATTTGAAAATAAATCCAAAAAATTGTATAGGAACTGTTTTGTCATTAAATGGACACCGAAGATACTTTTGTATGTATCATGCAAAACATCCTGAGAGTAGTAAAGGCAAAGGATCCAAGGTGAATTAATTTTCAATGTTATTTATTTTTTATATTTGTAAACAAAAATTTAAACAATTAATTTTTAATACAGCGAATGGAGAGAATGGCCAAACGGCTAACTCAAAGAACTGAGGATGCTGAGGCAGGAGCATTTATTGGATTCGATAGTTCCAATGAATCAGATTTATCACAGGACGAGGTGAGAATATGTTTTATCTTAATTCTTATTAATTTAACATTCAGTTATTGTTTTAAATTAAATATTAAATATTAAAAAATTGAAAAAAAACAAAAAATTCGTAGTCGGAAAACAGTATTCTGTATCAAGAGAAACTTTTGGATGGACTGCCAAACTGGCTTGATAGATTATTCGAAGGATCGACACACCGCTACTACATAAATTATTGGCCAGACTTCACTGCCAAGTAATGAAGAGGCTCGCCAATATTTTTAATGCCTTTTAAACGGAAATAATCCATTTTAATTAATTCTAGTCTGCGAGTTATATTACGTGCTAGGATATATATATATATATAATTTGTTGAAAAGACGGATTGAGCCTCGCATAAAGACACGATTACAGTGATTATATTTGTCATATGTTATTTAGTGTTCATAAATGTAATTAAAGTCTCCCGTTTCTTCATGTTTGGCTGATTTTCACTACTATTAACGAGCCGACGTACCAAAGATAATAATATTTAAACAATCACTATAGATTAAAAAAAAAAAGATGAAAATGAAAAACGTTTCCAATTCTTTGACATTTGAACGTCGAAAAAAAAGTATATTACTACTGCTATATATAGTGAAGAAAACTTCCCTTATTATGTGTTCTTCTTGCTACAAAACAAAGGAAAAAAAAAGTATATATATATTCAGTGCTGCTAGTCATTATAATTAATTCTCCTTCTTTTAATGAATTTCCATTGATAATTAACGCAATTTATATACACTGCATGTTACAAATATTTGTAAATATTACAATACACATTGAATAGTTGAGAAATTACATGACGGTAATTTTTTTTTCTACTATTAACGAAAATTACAGTAGTTTTTAAAATTAATTAATTTAATTAAGAGAAATTATGGTAATTTTTCTAAAGAAATGAGAAAAATATCTACTTTCTTTCTCTTTATCAAAGATTAATTAGTGTAAACATTTGGAAACGAGGGAAAGTATTTATTGACACAATTTTACAGACGCACTTTTTTTTTTTAATTCTAATATATATAATTATAGTAATATTACTATTAAGCAGACTGCAGTAAATTTCATTGAACAATTGTGTTGTTGAAATTGTTAAGTTTATTAACTTTTAATTAATTTTTTAATTTTTCCTTCCGTGTCTTGTAAAATTATTCGTCGGCTCAAATTTGACATAGATGAAAAATGTTTGCTTTTCTTATTATTTGTAAAAGTACATTTCAAGTAGACGAACAACAATATAAGGTTACAATTATTTTTCATTTAATTTTTAGAGTTAAATATTTTCTTCTACTTGAAGTCAACTTACTATTGACAATTTATATTTCAATAATCTAAAAAATCATATCTCAGCTTTTATCAAAAATTGCTTTTGATACAGGAACAAAATATTACGAGCTATTTAGCATAAGGCGTCTTAAAAAAAATCATATTATACAACTTTATCGAAAATTTTAACAACTACTTTTTTTTTACTTCATTTGAAAATACAATTTCAAACTCTTCCTTTTAATAAAAAAAAAAAAAAATTAAAATAGTTTTTTGCTAAAAATTAAATAATCTACAAGTTTTTGCCTATCTTGAAATGTGAATTTAATTTTAAATAAAAAAATTAATTCAAAATTTAATAATTAAATGAAAAGAAAATAATGATAATTAAAATTTAATCAAAATAAAAATTAAATTTTATTTACATGACAAGAGGAGCCAGAACTTAAAATTCATACTTTTTAATATATTTCTGAATAGAAAAAGAAAAGAAAATAAATCCCGCTTTAGTGTGATAACTCCTCTATAATAATTAATCAAAAGCAATTATTCATTAAAAGGAGAATAGTATAATAATAATTATAGTTGAAAAGCGAAAATTTATTATAAATATCTTCGAAACAAAAAGCAGAATTTTTCCAAAATCTCCAAAAAAAAAGACTTTTTTTTGACAATCTTTGCTATGTAATGTTATTAATTGGGAAAAAATATTGTTCACATCTCTCGCATTAACAGATTGTCTAATTTTTCTCTCGCGAATCCCCCATTCCACTCGTTATATACTGTTATAAATAATTATCTACTCAAAAATGCGAAATAGTAAAGAAAGTTATTAAAAAAAAAAAAAATATTGTACCGTTAAATGTTATTTACTAAAAAAAAATGAAGAAAAAAAATTGGGAACACGATATTTATACGACCAATGAATTTGGTGCAATTTTTACTATATAATATGTAATATCGCTTACAATAACGATTTTTAACATTTTATTATCAATTGTTTTCTTTCTCGTTTTATATTATTGTAAATCAATTTGTAAAAAAAATTGTTGATTATAATATTACATTAAATTATTTTGTAATTAATTTAATTATTCACTTAATTGGCGATTAATTCAATTAATTACTGAATTATTTAAATAATTTGATTTTAAATTAAATGAAATTAATTTTAAACAAAAATTTTGTGGGATAAAAGGAACATTTTTAATGAAAGATGCAAAAATTTCAATTTTTATTATTAGTAATAATTATTTTCAACACTTTTTAATTGTTGTTTTTTTTAAAAAAGAAAATGTATAATTAAAATTTTGTGAATAGTTTTTACAATCTGATAATTTATTTTAATATAAATTATCATCGACAATGTCTGTGCACACAAAAGAGAAATCACGTGATTACTTTTTTAAGTCTGAGTGTTTCCATATGTATAAACAGTTTAGCTTGAAAGCTCGCTTGATAAATAAATCTTCCTTTGATTAGAATATAATTAATAAGTCGTTGAAAAAAAACTATGTTTCTGCTATGCTGATTCATTGTGCGTATTTTGATTTTTTTTTGTTTTTTTTTTTTTTTGGTCGAAGAAAAAAATTATAGGAATCCTGGTAGCGATGGCTGTACACTATAAGTCACACTGACTTTATATAATAAATATTGTTTGTATATTATATAATATTTATTATGTAATAAATATTGTAATATGAATATTAAATAAATTATTACTGATTATTGACAAATCAAGTAATATATAAGTGAAATAAAAATTGTTTTATTTTTCTAAACAAAAATTATAAATGTTTTAAAAATATTAATATTTTATTAATATAATTTATTTTATATAAATTATTATTATTATTATTATACTTTATTTAAAGTATATTACTACACTATATTTATTAATATAATTTTAAATTTGAAAAAATTGATTTTTTTTTAATTCAAAAAGAGCGCGTCTTGGCAATCACTCAAGCTCGTAACTGATTTATAAATTTATTGATTGTTTATATAAAATGTAAATTTTTAAACAATATAATAATCACATCCAGCAATTTTTAGTTAATATTTTGTAAATAATAAATAAATTTTATTGTTTTTAGATAATTACTTATAAAATTATAATTAATTAAAAAGTAATTTTTTGACTCACGTATTAAAAGAAATGGGTGTCGTCGCTTCGCGCCTCTTCGGCAACAATCGGCACCGGTCGATAGTGTTCTTTACAAGTTCTTACTTCTTGGTTATTTTACTCACAGTGATTTTAGGCTTTTCTTTATGGAATTTTCAAACTTTATTTTATAAAAAAAAATCATGAGTAAGTATTTTATTATTGAGAATAAATAAGAGGTTTTATATTTTCTAAAGTAACATATTAATAGTGAAGTTTTTCTGTCCTAATTTTTCGGCACATATTCTCTGAAGATCGATTTTAACCAGTTGGAGACGTATTACTCTCAGAAATGTCATTAAAAAGGGGCGTTTCAGATTGACGCTTCAATTGCCTAATTACGAAATAAATCAACAATCAAGTGATAATTATTATTTCAAAAATTGATTAATTCATTCCTTATGCAAAAATTTCGTGTTCTAACATTTTTCTCTGTTTTATTGATTTTCGACCACTGTGTGTTGTATATATGTCGGTGAAATAAAAATAGATTTAAGATGTTTCAATGACAAAAAAAAAAATTCTATAACACTTTTAATAATTATTTACAAATTTTTTAATATACATTAATTGAATATTTGAAAAAAATTTCAATTTTTAATATTTAGATTTTAATTGAATTTTAATTATTTTCAGAAGTGGAATAGTAAAGAAAATTTTATTTAGATAATCTTCTATCAAAAATGATAGGGGGTTTATTTGTCTATAATCACAAGGGAGAAGTTCTCATCTCCCGTGTGTATCGCGATGACATTGGACGTAATGCCGTTGATGCTTTTCGTGTAAATGTCATTCATGCACGTCAACAAGTTCGTTCGCCGGTGACAAATATTGCTAGAACATCATTCTTTCATATAAAACGTGCAAATATTTGGTTAGCCGCAGTCACAAAGCAAAATGTTAACGCTGCAATGGTTTTTGAATTTTTACTTAAAATTATTGAAGTCATGCAATCTTATTTTGGCAAAATATCCGAGGAGAATATTAAGAATAATTTTGTGCTGATTTATGAATTACTCGATGGTAATGTATCATTTTTTTTTATAATCTGTGAAAACATTTAAAAATTATAAATTTTGGACAATAATAATATTAATTTGTTAAATTTTCAATTCGACAGAAATCTTGGACTTTGGCTATCCGCAGAATTGCGATACTGGTGTGTTAAAAACATTTATAACACAACAGGGAGTAAAGTCAGCGACAAAGGAAGAACAAGCGCAAATAACGTCGCAAGTCACAGGACAAATTGGATGGAGAAGAGAAGGAATTAAATATCGTCGAAACGAACTGTTCTTAGATGTATTGGAATATGTGAATCTCTTGATGAGTCCTCAAGGCCAAGTTTTGAGTGCTCATGTTGCTGGAAAGGTATATTTTTTTTTCATTTTCATTTTAACTTTTAGTTATATTATTTGGTAATTTTTTTAAAATTTTATTAAATAATTAATATTTTTCACTTTCGATAGGTTGTCATGAAATCATATCTTTCTGGTATGCCCGAGTGTAAATTTGGAATTAATGATAAAATAGTGATGGACACTAAGGGAATGAAGGGAGTGGGTGGAATTTGCTGTGGTAATGAAGAAGCATCTAGTTCTCGCTCTGGTAAACCTGTGGTCGTAATAGACGATTGCCAGTTCCATCAATGCGTCAAGCTCTCGAAATTTGAGACCGAACATTCCATTAGCTTTATACCTCCTGATGGAGAATTTGAATTGATGAGGTAAGATTTCGTAATTAAATTTTTTATTTATTTCTTTAACTATTAATTAAATAATAATAATAATATTTTGCAGATATCGCACAACGAAAGATATTTCACTGCCATTCCGTGTTATTCCATTGGTACGTGAGGTGGGACGCACCAAAATGGAAGTAAAGGCAGTATTAAAATCAAATTTTAAACCCTCATTATTAGGACAAAAAATTGAGGTACGAATTCCAACGCCATTAAATACAGCCGGTGTGCAATTGATTTGCATGAAGGGAAAGGCTAAATATAAAGCATCAGAGAATGCAATTGTTTGGAAAATTAAGAGAATTGCCGGAATGAAGGAAACTCAATTGTCAGCTGAAATTGATTTACTTGAGACGGACACAAAACGAAAATGGACACGTCCGCCTATTTCAATGAATTTCGAGGTACCATTTGCACCATCAGGATTCAAAGTACGATATTTAAAAGTATTTGAATCGAAACTAAATTATTCCGATCACGATGTAATTAAATGGGTTCGATATATTGGACGAAGTGGTCTTTATGAAACTCGATGCTAATAATACTCCAGATTGTTAATTGAATATATATAAAAAAAAATGAAACTACTCTGAATTGCACATATGATCATTAATGGTATATACATATATAATGGGTTCGAGACAATTTTTTTCTGTCTTAATCGGTTCAAGACAAGCATACTTTAATTATTATTATTATTATGAACTTTTACAACCATTGATTCCAAAAAAGGAGGAAAAAAATTAGTGAATGAAAATAAGTGTATAAATGAAGTTGGTTTTGAACTTGGTGCGTACATATATGTTCCTTGTTCGAAAAACAGAATATCAAGTAGACAGAATTTACAAATCATGATTATAATAAAAAATATATATATTATATATTATATATTTAGAAGGACCTATGTATATTAAAATTATACCTTCAAAATGAAATTAAATATTTCAAATCTTTTTTTTTTTTTTAATAATTATTATTTATGATGTTTCAAAGAAATTAGTGTATGCTTGACCATGACAATATTTTTAATTAAGAGTCCAATATGCTCCAATATTATTCATTTTACGAATTTTGTATAGCTTCTCAGTGAAATTAATTGGAAGAAAAAATTGTATTTTATTTTTTAAATAGCAATTTTATTCTCATGTATGAAAAAAAAGAAAATTGTAAGTATAAACGATTTCATGTGTTCAGTGAAACAAATAAAATGGCTGGAGTTGATCTTAAATTGTTCATTAAATTAATAATTTTATTGAAATTTTGTTATAATTATAAATAATATTAATTATTACATAAAATATTTTTTTTTAATATATAAAATATTTTACTAATTATTTTTATTATTAATCTACAGTAAATTTAAATTTTCAATAAATTAAATTAATAGTTTATTATTTAATTATAAAGAAATTTTTCAAAATGAGATTAAACAAAACAAACAATAAATCACTTTATTATTTTTTTTATTTGTTATTAAAAATAATTTAAATATTTAACTTTTTGAATTTTGTGTCGATAATGAAAACATAGGACTTACCGACAGAGGGGTAGCGCCTAACGATAGGCAACTTAATGTGAAAATTTAAATTTATTGTAACTGACGTGCTGTGGGGATTAGATTATCAGTTTATTTTGTTCAAAAGAAACAAATGTAGTTAATTATTAATTATTCTACTTGTTCAAGAAAGAGTAAACGATTAAAAGTGGTTATTTACAGTTTTAAATAAGTGAAAAGTGACGAAGATTATTTAAATTAGCTGCGATGCCGGTTCTATAAGTATATATAAAGAGGTTAAGTGTTCGTTTGATTTTGAAAAATCAATTGTAATTGATTTCTATTATTTAATTAATAAATTAATTTCATCTACTGCGAGTGAGTGAGTGCTGTGTCTATAATATCGTAGTTTTCTATGATTCCGAACGATATATTCTGCTATTATGCGCATGCGGCTGGCACTACAAAACCTGTGTATATGTCGAGTGTCTTGGTCGTGTTTTCTGGTGGATCTCGTCTGTCATGGATCGGGCGAACGTACACGGAATCTTAATATTTTCTATGTGAAAAACGGTATAAGTCATTCAACAAGTTTCTATATGAAAGTAATGTGCGTCCATGTCATAGTGAAGTGATGACAAACAGGCATTTCAAGTGTTCAATTTTTTGGAATCTTCATCTCAAAATGAGCCCGACCATTGTCAGCACGAGACCCAGGCCTTCTGTCAATCGAGGGAGAAATTCCGTGAGTACACACATATATTTTAAGATAAATTCTTTAGTTCATTTTATTTGATTTTCAATTTTCTAACCTCATTTATATTTGGGAGTGGTTCTAAATAATTCATGTAAATCAATTTGTATATTTATGTTAGTAAATTAATTGACAAAACATTCCCCACCCCTCTTATTCAATTTTTTTTGGGGGGATTTCCACTTTTGTGGAAAATAATTTAAATTGAGCTGAGAGAATATTCGTTGAATTTTTTTAATATTAGCTAATTAAAAATAATTTCTTATGGGTGTGTAAATGCATATATATGTATATATATATATTTTTAGCTGGGCTTTGAAGCATTTTCTAATTTAGGGATGAACAATTTTTGTTCGTGTGATAAAGTATTATAGTGACATGGATAGATGAGGGGTTGTAAGGGCGTTTTTAGGGGCTGATAAATTTAGGGGAAAAAAAAATCTTCGACAGAGGGTTTGGGAAAAAAAAAATGGATTACTTTTCAAGTAGAACGTGAGAGTAAACGAATGACGTGTATGTGAACGACCTTCTGTTTTTTGGTATACGATTTTCTTTTCTGTTTGTTTACTTTTTTAAGCGTGACTGAATATAATCCTAAAGATTCTTTTTTTATTCCCAAAAAAATTTAGTCCTCATGAATTCTTTTTGAATCCTTTTATTCTAGATATTAGACTATATATATATATATAAATTTATTAATTTATTATTTCAATTTTCAAATTACATTAACAAAAAAAAAAAATAAAATTAATCAGTAAAAATAATTTTGTTTCTTTGTATGAATATTCGATAAATTTTTTATATAATTTAAAAAATAATACTTTAGTGAATTTTTTATCTATTTATGACAATAAGTAAAAAAATAGGTTAAATGAAGAATGTCTGATAAGTGATAAAAATATTTCACGTATATACAATAAAAAGTTATAAAATAATTCAATTTTTTTTTTTTGAAAAGAAAGTATTAAAAAAAGAAGATTGAAAAACATTTAAAATTTATATACACTGATAATGTACCGTCAAAATAAATACTTTATCGAATGTTCATATAAGAATTTTTTATTAGATTGTGTCCCATTTAATATTCAGGGGCTAAAAGCATCTCTGACGTTATTTGCAAATGAAATGAATATTTCATATTCTCATGGACCTCTGATACTTGATATACAAATGTATTTACATTTAATGACTAATAAATTTTTAATCATAATAAATTGATCACAATATATATATATATATACTTTAATAATTTTGTATTTGAAAATATTATTTGTTTTAATTATCATGTTACACATACGATTTTCCATTATCGTTTTGCCATAATTTTTCTGAAGTAAAAAAAAAAATTCTTTTATCACTTTCGCACAAACATTAATAACACAGCTTTAACCACTGATAAGTCATTAATATCTAGTCTTAAAGGAGTTTTTATCTTTCATTCGAATTCTGAATCATTTACTTTTTACTAGAATATAAAAATGAAAAATTTGAAAAAAAATATATTGCGTTTTTTTTTTATTTTAGTTGAATTGATAGCGATAAAAAGTGAAATGCCTTAAATTATATGTGTATATAAAAGATGTTAATTTCAAGGTAAAGATTAATAATCTCATAAAAATGCACGACACATTTGTAAAAAAAATTTTGTCATATATACAAGTAACATTCAGAAGAAAAATTATGCAATTTTTTTTTCTTTATTTAAATTCAGTTTTTAATAAAAAAAAAAAAATATATATCGATTTGTTTTGAAAATGAATAAAAATAATATTATTACCTAAGTATAATTTTTTTTTAATTATATACTTTATTTGAGATATTAGAAATTTATTTACGAATACGATTATGTGTTTTTTTTTTCATGGGAATTAGTATAAAATTTTTTTTGGTAAAGTTTCTCTTTTGAATGTCATATATATATAGATATAAATATAAAGTTTCATGAAACGCGAAAAAGTCAGCTATAAGAGTCTTAAGCGTAAGCTGTTTGATCTAATATGTACTGAGAAGCCTAAAGAAACTCTTTCCCAGGTTAGGCCCGAGACATTCATAGCTTTGTGATAACGAAATTAAGAAACGAGAAAAAATAAGTCATTTTTACACGTGTTTTTTTTTTCGTCACGCGATTGTCCATATAGAAATAGATTATGTATAGATAAAAAGAAATTTAATTTAAATGTAATAATATATATCAAAAGAAAAAGATTTTTTCATAATAAATTTAGGGCGGCGATAAAAATATTAAGTATTTAATATAAAGGATTTTTATTTTCCCTGTAATTTCATTTTTACGTCATCATATTAAAAAAAAAAAAAATTATAGCTCATTTTTATTTTTTCCAAAAAGAAAATTAAAAAACCAAAATGAATATTTTTTGAAGAAACATAAAAAAATTTCGAATTTTTTTTTTCTCAAATATATTTGAGAGCCAAAAGTAATGAAGTTGAAAATATTTTGCAGAAAATAGTATTGAAATTTGAAAATTTAAAGAGATTATAATATACACACAGTCACATATAGTGAAGTCGCAAGTCAGAATATTTGTACCAAAATATCGAAGAGTATTTTCGTATGGAGAGCATGTGTAATTGTACTGTAATAAAACTTCTCTGTAAAACGGGTTTAATAATAGCAGCAGGTGTTAGGAAGACCAGGTCGAGGGTATGTCTTTACCTAATCTTATTAACTACAAATGAGAATTCATTTTCAAAATAAATCGATATTTCGATTTCTGACCCATTAAGTAATGAATGAAATCTGTATATATAACCCAGTAGTTTTAAAAAAAGAAACGAAAGAGTTAAAAAAAAAAAATTTCACATTGTTACAATAGAAAATTATTCATTGGAAAACAAACAAAAAATATTTTCAATCATAATTTTTTAGACAGAGATTTATTTTAAAAAATGTACAAAAAATTTTTTAGTAAATAATTTGTAGGAACAATTTTTTCTTTATTAAATCACGATTTTAAATATTTGTATTATTAATTACATATTTTATTATCGCGAAAATATAATTTACATCCGAAAAATGTTATCAATTATTTCAAGAATCCATTTGATATTGACTCACGTGCAAATGGGTTCATTGAATTCAAGATAGCGAGTTATTCTATTATTTACTTTGACAATATTTGAAGTTTGTTACATGAAATTGTCAACATAATGCATTAAATGAATGAGGTGATGACGATTAGAAAGATTAATGATGTTTGAAGTCAACTATGTTTGCTTGAAACTAACATTATAATTTGAATATAAATATATATTTTCATATAAATATAATTTCCATTTTTTTTTCGATATTATTATACAAATATTTGAAATAATTTATAAAGCTTGAAAATTTTTTCTAGAGTCAAAATTAATTCTGTTTTCTCGATTTCTTTGAATTTAAAATCTTCTCTCGATAATATACAAAATTATTAATTTATTAATTAATTTATTAATTAATTTATTAATTAATTTATTAATTAACTTATTTATTAATAAATTTTATAAACTAATTTCTTTCAATTTTATTTTTATATAGTAATTTTTTGGAGTAATAATTTTTTTTAAAAACTGTATTGGTCGAGCGTTAATGAAATAAATTTTTTAAGGAAATATAATTGACAATCTTAATCATCTATATTGATAATAATTACAAAAAGAATTTTTTATATAAACAAGAGAGGAATCTCTCTGTGAAATAAAAAAAATTTGAAATTAGTTTAAACGGGGACCTGAGTAAACTTTACTGACAGGACCAATTAGATGACTACACTGGTTAACTCGACTGTGAGATTAATTAATCAATTACCTCGTTATTAGATCGTGGGTCACGTTTGACGTCAAACAGATCTCTCTCTCTCTCTTTCTCTATCTAATGGTAAAGTCACTTTCCATGAGTACTTTGACAAGAGCTTGAGAGAGGAGAGAGAGAGAGAAAAAAAAAATTTATTGATTGAGCTATATAAAATGACAAACAATTATCATCTTAGGCTGTTGAACTACTCACTGCTTTTATTTTTGCAATGTACGGTGAAATTTTTTAATTTTCGAATTTCTTTCATTTCAGTAATATTTTTTTTATTATTATTATTATTTTTTTTTTTTGTTCACTGACACCAGTCGATATTTTGAATTGTTGAAATCTGTGTTAGTTATGAAACACATATATATGTGTGTGTAAGAAATTTCTAGTTTCTCGTTACGTGCTACTTCGTGCCAAGCACCTAGCACCGCTTGATCAATTTTTCAGTTTTTCTTGTCTCGTTCCGAGATCCTCGTGCTTTGCAGAAAATCGAGAAATCACTGGTCACTGCTTTTTTTTTATTATTAATTGATTCTCACATTCAAGAAAAAAAAGAGATATTTTCTAGGTCATAGATTGGAATTTTCTTATTACGAATTTTCAATTGCAATTTTTGAATTAAAATTAATTATTATAATTATTTATTACAATTATTTAATACAATTATTTAATACAATTATTTTTTATTATTATTTCAAGTTTGTGAATACTTTAAATAATAATAAAAAATGAATTTAAATATATTTATTAATTATGAGTTAAAATTTCCACAATTTAATTTTTTCATTCTGTAAAATATTTAAAAAAAAAAAGGAAAAAATTAACATGGATCGAAACAAAATAATTAGTTAATTTTTGAAATTAAGTCAACCTTTTTTTTGCAAATATTTTTAAAAGGAGATTTTTGCGATCTCTCTCTCTCTTGGTATTAAGAAAAAGTTTTATATTTCTAAATGCAAGGTTGAAAACTTGTGTGTGACACTTGAGAGTTTTATAAAGTATCCTCGAGAAAGCGTTAACTTCTTAAATCCTTCTTAAGTATTTCATCTACAATTTCACAGTAATTTACAATTTTTTTCCTTGACTATATAATAATTCAGTTGGTTTTTATTATCACACAAAAACGTTAAATTTTCTAAATTATTTTTTTCAATTCTCGTAATTATAATATATATATTATCGAAAAATAAAGTCTGTATTTGCCAGAAATGTTTCATAATTGATTTTTGTTATTACAATTATTTTCTTTTTTATTTCAATTTTTCAATTGCCTCAAGGCATTGATGAGTAAAAAAAAAAAAATATGACGAAAATAAAAATTTTTAAAATAATATTTATATAAAAATTTGTCTCTTGGTTTTTCTTTTTCATTATAGTTTGATTTGAATTTACTTTGAGCTTTCACCGAGAAGGTAATTTAATTTTCTTTTGATACGTATTTTTCATATCGGATAAACCACGTTTTTTTTTTTTTTTGTACTTTTATAAGATTTGTTATAACGTTCATCATTCATTTTTAACGCTCTTTCTCTCTTTCTCTTTTCCCCTTTCTGCATGTGCCGAACGATAGAGACAATGTGGAAACGAAAAGAAGTCGTAATTTTCATTTTATATTTCACCTTTATGTGCTTTAACGAATACGATTCAAACTCAACGTTTACTGCAATAAAATAGTAATTTATTAGCTTTTTATTGAGACTGCAGAATTTGTTAATCAGTGCACACACACACACACGTTCAAATTTTTTTTTCTTTTTTGAATCTCTTTTGAAATCTTTCCATTGGCAATATAGTTTTTCATAAAATACGTCAGTAAATACTATTTTTAAAACTGACGAACATTTTTTATTTTTAAAAAGGATAATAGAAAAATTCAATTGTAAAATTTTGATTTTAATTTGAAAAATTATAATTAAAAAATTTATTTCAATTATATATAAATGAATTTGTTTTTTTTAATCTATTCGCAATTTTATGTGATGAAATATTGTAAATTAAAAATTATATTGTTTAATGGAAAATCGTTTGTTGTAAATGCGAGGATATTATTTTAAATGAATATAAAATGCCGGAAGCTTTTGTCACACACTGAAACATTGCCAATTTTTAAGGCGCCCTCAAATTTTCTTCGAAAGCCAACGAGCTCATTTTCTTATTTTTATGATTATTTTTCCCGGCTATTGAATCGAAATGCGACTTAAATTTTTATTCTACTATAAACAATATTATTTTTATTATTTGTAAGTTCCTTTGAAAGATTGTAACGAATGTAAGTAAAAAAAAGCGTGTGCGGATTAGCTCGCCGGATCAGGGTTTCAAATTTCAAAAGTAAAGTTATACATTAAGTTACAAATTATCCATAATTTATTATTTACACTAGATAAAATTATATTTACAAACTAAAAGCAGAGAGCGGCATTTACAACTATATTATTTAAAGTTAAATAGAACGCAAATAATTATCGAGGGGTGTTGCGAATTTCTAACGAGAAAAACGATCGTTTCGACTAGCGCGTGTTTCGTAAAAAAAAGGGGACTCTATTCTTTTAGAACCGTGTTATGAGAAAACGCGAGGGAAATAAGCAATTCTTTACGCTATCATTGAGTGAAACTCAATGATATTCGCCAAAGGATTAACTTATTTAAATACCTTTAATGAGTGAAACTCAAAAAAGAATTGAGTGATACTCAATTTACCAATATAATAATTGGGTGAAACCCAATTATTGCGTGTTTATGAACAGAAATAATTCTCTACGTAAAAGAGTTTCAATTCTAAGTGAGACTTAGATTGAAAGATCGTTGCTGTCGTTGTCGTCGCCGTCGTCGACTCTGCGTATCCGTGGTTATATGTGAAGCATATGTGTCAGGCAGTGGTCTACGATGAAACACTAGAGTGAGACTCTAGTCTGAATTTAAAGATCGTTGCTGTCGTTGTCGTCGTTGTCGTCGACTCTACGTATCCGTGGCTATATGTGAAGCATATGTGTCAGGCGGTGGTCTACGATGAAACTCTAGAGTGAGACTCTAGTCTGCTGCCGATGAGTGAAACTCAGCGAATGAATTTTTAGCTTAGAAACGCCGATTTATATACCCGCTCGTGGGACGATCGATGGAGGGAGTAAATTGACAAATCTGCGCGGAGCTACTCTGATTTTGACTAGGCGACGCGCATCTTCGGTGGGGGATCTCGAAGTCTTGCAACCGTTCCGTGGTGGGAGCTTAAAGGTCTTTCTTTAACGTCCGTGCGTTTCACCTAGTCTTTTCGTTTTACATTTTTAGTCTTAGTATAGTGACCTTGATCTGTCACTTTTCGTGGTCGCCAAAATTTTTATATTCTTACACCCCTCTTTCGTTTAGGAAGAAAACTTTAAAATAGTTTTCTTTCTGTTTAGAGAACAAAATTCATATTACGTAAAGAAAATTTTTTTTTTTTTTTTTTTTTTTTTTTTTTTTTTTTTTTTTTTTTTTTTTTTTAAATCTAAAAATCACATATGTTTAATCTTTGGTACGAAATAAATGATTACAAAATTAAATTTCGTCGTATACAATAAATATAGAAAAATAGAAAACAAACAAAAAAAAAATTAATTTTCCTTTTCCGAAGAACTCCTTTCCTTCCTCTTCATGGAATAAGATCCGTTGGCATAAGTCCTAAATTGCATCAGTTCCCCATTTATTTCCAGAAGGAACTTTCTTCGAGAATTAGGGTTTAGAAAGCGTTTTCTTACTTCTTCGTCGATTTCACTCTGTGAAATTGGTTTAGCTGTGTCCATGAATCTCTGCATTAGTATTTTTCTTTCCTCTCGTAAATCAAGAATAGCTTGAGGGGTTGGATTATAAGATGGAGCTATCGGAATTAATCTCCACTCTGGAAGAACATCTTCCGCAATCTCCTCCATTGCGGAAATAGGAAGAGTAGTTGGCTGGTAGGCGTCGACTTCCATTAATATATCACTTCTGTCTTCGAAAACAACACCAACAGGAAGTACTGTGACATCGAAATTGTTGTAGGCTTCCTCAAACTCCATAACCTCGCTGTCATAGATTGATTGTAAATCAGGAACCATCATAAGCCTTAAATCAAATGGCGACCATGGGATATTCTGCTGAGATTGTGGTTTACCATTGTCTGAATTAGGATTTAACAATTCGTCGATTTGGTTAATGACTTCAGACTCCGTTAATTCGTCCGTGGACATGGGTGATACAAGAGTGGTTGGCTGATGACATGGATGATGCAGAGTTAATTGAGGCATTTCTTCGTCCAAATCGCTGTCCGACCCAAAAAGCTCCTTCATTGTGGAATTGGCTGACATGTTGTTGATAAGGAAGACTGGTATGAAAATGACCATTCTCCGTGGATGAATGGGTTTTTAAAAGGGTTCTTCCTGGCGGTAGTAGTAGTAGGGGTAAAATCTTCTTGATGGTAGCTGTGGTGGGGGTAAAAGAAAATTTTCGCCAATGGCGTGATGACAATTCTTCATATTTTTTGATTGGTCGTTGAATCTTCTGCCTCGTAGAACGGTTTCAAGTCTTTTACATGTACTCTATAGATTTTTCCCGTGACATCTTTAATTTCGACGATGACGCGACTTACAATTTTAAATACTACATAATTTCCTGAAAACCGAGGAGCTAATTTTGCCGCGAAGTTATCAATTGCAGAAGATAAAGGTCGCTCACGCTTTGATACTTTATCACCAACCTTGGGTAACCAATTTTTACGTTTTCGATCGTAATGTGTACTTTGTTGCGTGAAAGCGCGAGCCAAATTTAAACGGACGAGTTCTTCGGTCTCTTTTAATTTTTCAACGTTTGAAGCTTGACGCGGATTATTTATTTCCAAATTATTTTTTAAGGAATTAGGGGCTTCTAAGGTACGTTGATAGTTTAAATATGCCGCGGAAAATTGTGTTGAGTCATGCTTCGCGGTATTTAACGCGAATTGAAACTCCGGCAAAAGATTATCCCAAGATTTTTGATTATTATTGACAAATTGGGCGATCATTATTTTAATAGTTTTATTTGTTCTTTCGACGGGGTTACATTGTGGTGAATACGGTGGCGTTCGTTGATGTATAATATTATAATCTTGTATAATTTTTTCAAAATCTTTAGCGCGAAATTGGGTTCCGTTATCCGTGATTAGAATTCTCGGGGTACCAAAACGGAGGATTACTTTTTCTTTAAGAGCCTGGATAATGGGTTTCGTCTTTTGTTCTCTTAAAGGATGTAGTTCTACCCATTTCGTAAACTTGTCTTGCATAACTAATAAGTATTTATTCCCACGAGAGGAACGAACGAGCGGACCGACAATATCCATAGACACATATTCCCAAGGTTGCGTTGCGTTGCACGTACCCATTTTACCCGAAGTTGCAGTTTGCGGCATTTTATATTGCTGACATGAAGCGCAATTCCTAACGTATTTGGAAATATCGCCGTTCATGCCAGGCCAATAATAACGCTCGCAAATTCGTACAATCGTTTTTGCAATGCCGAGATGACCAGCTGTCGCGGCATCGTGATTTTCGTGTAAAACTTTTTGTCTTAATGGTTGTGGTACACACAATTTCCAAGCCTTTTCCCGTTCGGTGAAATTTAGACTATGGTGCATATGTCTATATAATAACCCGTCTTTCACCGAAAAATCGGGATAGCGATCCGAATTCGTGATCACTGCTTTTAATAAATTTCGGTACCACTCACATTGTTTGTTAATTTCAATTGCGAACGCAGTTTCGTCCGTAAACTCGTTAGTAGGATCTTCGTCTGATATCGGATCTCGTGATAACGCATCGGCAACGTGATTTGATTTACCCTTTCGATATTTAATTGAAAAATCAAATTGTTGAAGATATACACTCCAACGCGCGATACGGCCTGCGGGACTGGATAACGTTTGTAACCACCTCAAGGAAACATGGTCAGTTATCACCGTAAAAGAATAACCCTCGAGATAATATCTCATTTTCGCGATTCCCCAGACTATGGCTAGACATTCCTTTTCGGTTACTGAATAATTTAATTCGGCTTTATTTAATGTACGGCTAGCATACGCTATGACAACTTCATTCCCATTTTGTTCTTGGGTTAAAACCGCTCCGAGTCCGTACTGGCTGGCATCAGTTTGTAGACAAAAAGGAACCGTGAAATCAGGCGCGGCGAGAACTGGTGCCGTCGACAAACGTTCCTTTAAAATCTCGAAAACTTCAGCCTGCTCGGATCCCCATTCCCACTGACGTTTCTTCTGGAGAAGACGTGTCAATGGTTGAGTAAGAGAGGAACAATCGGGAATAAAACGTCTATACCATGAAATAACTCCCATAAAACGTCTCAATTCCGTTATATTTTCTGGGACTTTAAATGCGAGGATAGATTTGACTTTGTCTGGATCCGTATGGATTCCAGATTCGTCAACTACGTGACCAAGATAAGTAATTTGCGTTTTGAAAAATTCTGACTTTTCCGTATTTACCCGTAAATTCGCGTCTCGTAATCTCCTCAGTATTCGTTGGACATTTTCTAAATGCTCCTCAACGGTATTCCCGAGGACGATTACGTCATCGAGGTACACGAAAGCGGAAACTCCTAATTCCGGCCCTAATACCTTTTCGATGGTTCGTTGAAACGTGGCGGACGCGGAGTGTAGACCAAACGGCATAACTTTGAATTGAAATAATCCGCGACCGGGAATAACGAATGCCGTGATCGGACGACTTTCTTCGGCTAGCGGAATATTCCAATACCCATTCTTTAAATCGATTTTAGTAAAAAATTTAGAATTATGTAATTTGTCCAACGTCGGATTTATTTGCGGAATCGGATATACGTCTTTTTCAGAAATCGCGTTAATCTTACGGAAATCGATACAAAAACGATACGTTCCGTCTTTACGTTTTACGATCACTATCGGCGAACACCACGGTCCACTCGCGGGTTCTACGACGTCTTTCGCGAGCATATCGTCTAATTCATCGTTCATTACTTTCAACATCGCCGGATTCCGTGGAGAATAACTGAAATTAACCGGTTCTGGATTTTTCAACTTAATTACGTGTTTTCCGAACGTGGTGGGACTTTTTATTTCACTAAATAACTTTAACTCTTCGTTAATTTCCTTAAGTGCTTCTTCGATTTCTTTTTCTTTAATTTTTTTATTATCAGCACTTGCGGACGCGATTTTATCGTAATCAAAACGATATCCTACAGCACTAAGTATATCGAGACCAAATAATAGATCTGAGTCGAGATTTGGTAATACGCGGAAGGTTACGTTAACCGTTTTACCGTAAAATAAAATTTTGAGGTCGACCGTACCTAGGATTTTTGAACGACTACCGTCAGCAAATCGTGCCATTATATTTGCGGGTTTTAATTCGGCGATACCGTGCTTGATAATTTCGTTAAATACTTTTTCGCCAATAAATGATCTGCTAGCCCCCGTATCGATTAAAGCACAATACGTATTATCCTCCAGGGTAATCGGTTCGTATAAGCGCGCGTCATTAGGTACATTAACCACGTTAATTTCATCTATATTCCGGCTTTCAAAATTTTGTTCTCGGACCGAGATTCTGCCGGTTTTTCCGCGGTCCGTCTTGCGTTTTCCGATTGTACACAATCGCAGTCACGATAAAAGATATCATCTTTTCCGCACCAAGAACAAAACTTTTTAGGCGAACTTCTACATTGCCCACGACGATGGCCACGCTTTTTACATCGCCAACAATGTGTATCGCGATTATACACGTCTACGCTCGCAACGTTATCCTTTTTTTCTTTTCGAGGTTCCGGTTTATTCGAAAGTGGCTGTGGTTGTTGAGGGGGGGGTTTATAAGCTTTCTCGGCGACAACTATAAGTTCATATTCGTTTGTTAAATTGATTAAATCAGAAACATTTCTAATTTCGTGACGACGGATATATCGCCTATATTCGGGACGTAAATTTCTATATAAACGTTCGATTTCATTTTCCCTACTCATATTACCGTAACGCCGTATTAACGTCTGCAAGGCCGTTATATAATCGTGAGCGCTTTCCTTCTGACCTTGAGTACGATTTCTTATATCCTCCTCTAATTGACGATTAATATTGACCGGTAAGAAAAACTGTTTTATATCACGTTCAAAATCTTCCCAGTAACGCCAATTCTGACGATTATTACGATACCATGAAATTGCTTTACCTTTAAGGATCATAGGGAGACAAGAAACTAAATTATCTAATGGTATTTCATATGTAAAACTCAGTTCTTCTATATGTTCAAGAAAATCGAGAAGATCGCGAGTACCGTCATAAGATATACCCCATTTTCGAACCTTTTCAGCTAAACTTTCTCGCGGTCTATTGAAATCATCTTGATGTTCGTCATTCATGTGGTGATTTAAAAGGGGAGGTAAATTTCGTGACGACGGTCTTAAATTGCCAGGTTGATTTCGAGGAGCAAGAACATGAGGTGGGTTTTCATTTGCGTTCATGTATCTCAAATTTTGTGCTTGTTCTTGCGCCTCTCGGCGAGTGAGACCATTGCCACGTTGAGTTTGATTTTGATCACGTTGACCGCGTGCGTTATCGATTATTAAACCAACCGCGTTATTTTCTCCCGTTAAGATTCTTTCGTTTGGAGGTAAATTGTCATGACGGGGATCTCTAGGTGGAGAATGAATCGCATCAGCTAAACCGTTTTCCCTTATATTACGTTCTGTGTTATTACCGTTGATAGAGAGATTATCTTGAGAGCCATGTTGCGAAAGATTATCACCGTTAATCTCGTCATGGTTAGGTGAATTTACGTTTGAACGCGATTGTCCGTTTCGTTCTGTCATAATTAAATTACGTAAAATGTTACGCAATTGTTCTCGTGTCGCGTTATCCGGAAAAGGCTCGTTTCTTTCACGCAACTCATTTTCAAGTGCTGTTTTATTCATTGTCCATAAAATTGAACGGGTGAGTGGGACTCTATCGTCTGCCATTTTTTTTTAAAGAAATACAATATAAAAAAAATTACGCGATAACGTCCCTGTTCGGGCGCCAGAAATCTGTAACGAATGTAAGTAAAAAAAAGCGTGTGCGGATTAGCTCGCCGGATCAGGGTTTCAAATTTCAAAAGTAAAGTTATACATTAAGTTACAAATTATCCATAATTTATTATTTACACTAGATAAAATTATATTTACAAACTAAAAGCAGAGAGCGGCATTTACAACTATATTATTTAAAGTTAAATAGAACGCAAATAATTATCGAGGGGTGTTGCGAATTTCTAACGAGAAAAACGATCGTTTCGACTAGCGCGTGTTTCGTAAAAAAAAGGGGACTCTATTCTTTTAGAACCGTGTTATGAGAAAACGCGAGGGAAATAAGCAATTCTTTACGCTATCATTGAGTGAAACTCAATGATATTCGCCAAAGGATTAACTTATTTAAATACCTTTAATGAGTGAAACTCAAAAAAGAATTGAGTGATACTCAATTTACCAATATAATAATTGGGTGAAACCCAATTATTGCGTGTTTATGAACAGAAATAATTCTCTACGTAAAAGAGTTTCAATTCTAAGTGAGACTTAGATTGAAAGATCGTTGCTGTCGTTGTCGTCGCCGTCGTCGACTCTGCGTATCCGTGGTTATATGTGAAGCATATGTGTCAGGCAGTGGTCTACGATGAAACACTAGAGTGAGACTCTAGTCTGAATTTAAAGATCGTTGCTGTCGTTGTCGTCGTTGTCGTCGACTCTACGTATCCGTGGCTATATGTGAAGCATATGTGTCAGGCGGTGGTCTACGATGAAACTCTAGAGTGAGACTCTAGTCTGCTGCCGATGAGTGAAACTCAGCGAATGAATTTTTAGCTTAGAAACGCCGATTTATATACCCGCTCGTGGGACGATCGATGGAGGGAGTAAATTGACAAATCTGCGCGGAGCTACTCTGATTTTGACTAGGCGACGCGCATCTTCGGTGGGGGATCTCGAAGTCTTGCAACCGTTCCGTGGTGGGAGCTTAAAGGTCTTTCTTTAACGTCCGTGCGTTTCACCTAGTCTTTTCGTTTTACATTTTTAGTCTTAGTATAGTGACCTTGATCTGTCACTTTTCGTGGTCGCCAAAATTTTTATATTCTTACA